>NC_088420.1:22134291-22801791 GCF_034236695.1 Oncorhynchus nerka
TATCCTACATTCAATTCACATTTACACGAACTTCAAAGTGTTTCCTTTCAAATGGTACCAAGAATATGCATGTCCTTGCTTCAGGGCTTGAGCTACAGGCAGTTCGATTTGGGTATGTCATTTTAGGCGAAAATTGAAAAAAGGGGGCTATCCCTAAGAATTAAAAACCCTTCTTTAACCTGTCTCCTCCGATTCACCCACACTTATTGAAGTGGATTTAACAGGTGACATCAATAAGGGATCATAGTTTTCACCTGGATTCACCTGGTCAGTCCATGTCATGGAAAGAGCAGGTGTTCCTAATGTTTTATACACTCAGTGTATATGACTATAATGGTAATGTAGTAGTAGTGTAGTAGTAGTAGTAGTAGTAGTGGGAGTTGTATTACTAGAAGTGGTTATATTGCCTGGGGAACAATAGAATTGGACATAAGTGTTGTCCTTTGCTCAATATAACCACCTCTAGCAAATATCATTTGCCTGTGGCAATAGTGGCTGTGCCCCTTTGCAAATATATCTAGTGCCTACTGTGAAGTTAGATAAAGGTTACATTTAAAAAATTAAAAAATTAAAAAAATAAAGCCAAGGTAAACTCCCAACTCCTATAGCCCATGTCAGTTCCATGACCAAAGCCTTTCTACGATCCACATACTGAAACAAAACGGGCCTCTCTGAAATGAGTGGTGGGCTAGCTGAAAGATGATGTCACAGTACTGCATTCTGTGAGGAAAAGGCCAGCTGTTTGTAATTGGTGGCCGGTGGGATCGCATGCAGTGCAGGAGCATTATATAAGCCAACAAGTTAAGGCAAGTCACCGATACACAGACCCATCTGGCCGTGAGGCTTTTATCTGCCACAGTGAGAACTTAGCCTGCCTTCTGGCCTGTCAAATCAAATCAAATGAATGTTTATTTGTCACGTGCGCTGACTACAACAGGTGTAGGCAGACCGTACAGTGAAATACTTACTTACAGGCTCTAACCAAGAGTGCAAAAAGGTATTAAGTGAACAACAGGTCAGTAAAGAAATAAAAACAACAATAAAAAGACAGTGAAAAACAGTAGCGAGGCTATAAAAGTAGCGAGGCTACATACAGACACCAGTTAGTCAGGCTGATTGAGGTAGTACGTACATGTAGATATGGTTAAAGTGACTATGCATATATGATGAACAGAGAGTAGCAGTAGCGTAAAGAGGGGTTGGCGGGTGGTGAGTGGTGGGTGGCGGGACTCAATGCAGATAGCCTGGTTAGCCAATGTGCGAGAGCACTGGTTGGTCGGGTCAATTGAGGTAGTATGTACATATGTACATGAATGTATAGTTAAAGTGACTGTGCATATATGATAAACATCCATACTGTCCATACTTTCATTGATTTTTATGGGGCTGGGGACAACCTCAATAAAACATAAATACGGGCCTGTGGTGTTAAAGAGAAAGGTCAAGGTCACATATGCAACCTATACTGTAAGCAATATAGTGAAGGGTGGACAGCCATAGCACAGCTATTACAGTAGAAATGGCACATTAGTAACAACTAACACGTTCATGACTTTAAGCAACCCAGTGCAGCTGAGGTTTCTCACGCTTTATTTCTACTGCGCTGAACATGTTGTCTACTGTACACATTCTGCCAAGGAAATTGCCCTTTCACCTAAATGATAGTATCAAGTCTAGACCCTATTCATACCTTATCTTTACTCTCCTTACTTTTCCCTTATATTTCAGGGAACTGGGGAGGGATTTGTTCGCGACACACTCTCATGCGGGATGGTAGCAACGCCAGTCTGAACACGGGCCTGATCACGCTGCAGAACTACGGCCAGTACCTGCCCCCCCAACACGTTCAGCTCACCCTGGCTCATGAACTGGGCCACAGCCTGGGCGCCCCTGTGAGTTCTGGACAGTATCAACCTTGGCTATCCTTAATGTTTTACCCCCATTGGAGTCCTAGCACTTTCCTTTACTTGTTATTTTACTGATATTTGGTGTTATTTTACTGATACATGTCATTTCATCACATTACCTTTTTTGTTGTACCGGTCATGATGCAGCTCTCTGCATTAATTCGTTGCAGGATTTGAACCCCTGTGTTCAAAGGCATTCTTATGTTTTGGAATTCAGACAGTATGTGAAATAGCTGTTTTCACATGTTGAGCTTAAGTTTTCACATGTGAGGAGAATAATATGTTTTCATGTTTTTGCAGTTTTACATGTTAAGATTTTCATATCTGAGAATCAGATTGGAATTGTAGGTTCACATGTGAAAATCAATCACATGTGAAAATATAATTTGCAGGTTCACATGTAAGAAACCTCCACATGTGAAAATCTCACTTTCACATGTGGAATTGCATGTTTTTCATGTATGAAACTGCAGATTAGATTTTTACATGTGAAATTCAAATCTGCAGTTTCACATGAAAGAAAACTCCACATTTACGCCAATGTTTGTAAACAAAGTAAATGTATACAAACATTGTATAGCCTTAAACCATGGTTAAAACTATAATTTTTATATCATGGATGACATCGTCTCCTTGCATCCATAGTGTAGTCTATTGATTTGAGATTGGTTGCATTTCTCCAGCCTCATCCCTCATTTCAGTGCTAGAGGCGTCACTACAGACGCCCTGGTTCGAATCCAGGTTGTATCATAACTAGCTGTGATTTTACAATGCAAGCGCAAATTAATTGTAAATGGATACCCAAAAAGAGTTTTCAGTGCTTTTTAAAAATGTTTATGATAGTATAATTAAATAAAACGCCTCCTTCTTTCCTGCAATTTTCCCTATCTTTGGTTATGTAACCCTGGCCTTTTTTTTCATTTGCAAGTTTTAGTGTATTCATTCCAGCAACATAGCACCCTATATCCTACTGCTGGTTTTCTTCTGAAGCTTAGCAGGGTAGGTCCTGGTCAGTCCCTGGATGGGAGAGCAGACATTTGTGAAAATAAACGTGAAGGAAAAACACGTCAAAAGTTAACGTGAAATTTCACACTTGTCCAAAAACCACGTTTTTTTTTTTTTTGTAAGGAAGACCTTCCTGCCCTGGCCTTTGGTAAAACGGGATTTGTTGTGAGTGTGTATATGTAGTATGATCCACTTCACTGCTGCCGATGTTATAAAAGTTGGTCTTTATTGACTAATGTATAGTTTTGAGCGATTAACCAAAATATGGGCATTTGTTTTGTTTTTAAACAACTAATTTACCTATGTAATTGACCTTATTATTATTTATTTTAATTATTTTAATTTAATTTAGTTCGTTTAAAAAAAATGTGAGCTCTATGCGCACATTGTGCAGTTTCTGTGGAGATAAATTAGCTCAAGCCCATACTGTGAAATGTAAAAGGGAGTTGTAATTGTCACTAACGTCGTAATGAGCGGACCAAGGCGCAGCGTGAGTATAGTTCCACATATTTTTCATCTCCATAAAACAAAACAATAAAGAAACAACGAACCGTGAAATCATGCCGTGTGCACACAGGCAACTACACATAAACAATATCCCACCCAACACAGGTGGGGAAATGGCTACCTAAATATGATCCCTAATCAGAGGCAACGATAAACAGCTGCCTCTAATTGGGAACCATATTAGCACCAACATAGAAATATACATACTAGAACACCCCCTAGTCACGCCCTGACCTACTACACCATAGAGAACCAAGGGCTCTCTATGGTCAGGGCGTGACAGTCATTTCCAAAAGGCCAATATTCTACATAGTTTAGAGCAGAAAACGTGGTAATTAATTACAATGACCATAATCCATTGCAAACCTACTTGTCCAGTCTGTGTGTTTCTTTTAACCTGCTACATAAAAGATACAGAAGGATGAGAGATGTAGAGGGATAGATGGACAGTGAGCAGTAGCTTCCCAAGGTACTGTATCTCTGCCTAAAAATAAATGACCTAAGTGATTGATGGTTGGTATTCAGCAGTCAAAAAACTTAGCCTTATTTGCTACTAAAATTGTGATTTTGTCAGACAGAATAAGCCGCAGACAGAATATACACAACAACTTAATACAAAAATGAAAGTAAAGTCATGTGAATAAATGATGGTTAACAAGTGATAAGCAGTAATGTTCAGTCACTACCATCATGGGACTTTTATTCATTGTTTTATTCTGTGTTGTTACAGCATTCAACCCACAGAATGCATAGTGCATTCAATGTATAAAAAAAACAAGAATCTAAACCGAAATCCGTGATTGATTTTTATTAATCGAACCTAACCGAACCAATCTCTAAAAGCACTAATCGCTCAGCATTACTAATGATTAGTGCATTTGGAAAGTATTTGTGTTACGTTATAGCCTAATTCTAAAATAGACTTAATAATAATTTCCCTCATCAATCTACACACAATACCCCACAATGACAAAGCTAAACCAGATTTTTTTTACATTTTTGCATGTCAGAACAAAAACCAAGCTATGAGGTCGAAGGAAATGTCGTAGAGCTCCGAGACAGGATTGTGTCAAGGCACAGATCTGGGGAACACAGTGGCTCCATCCTTCTAAAATGGAAGAAGTTTGGAACCAACAAGACTCTTCCCAGCCAATCTGAGCTATTGGGGGAGAAGGACCTTGGTCAGGGAGGTGACCAAAAACCAGATGGTCCAGAGTTCCTCTGTGGAGATGGGAGAACCTTCCAGAAGGACAACCATCTCTGCAGCACTCCACCAATCAGGCCTTTATGGTATAGTGCCCAGACGGAAGCCACTCCTTGGAGCCCGCTTGGAGTTTGCCAAAAGGCACCTAAAGAACTTGCCGACCATGAGAAACAAGATTCTCTGGTTGGATGAAACCAATATTGGACTTTTTAGCCTGAATGTCAAACGTCACGTCTGGAGGAAACCTGGCACCATCCCTACGGGGAAGGATGGTGGTGACAGCATCATGCTGTGGGGATGTTTTTCAGAGGCAGGGACTGGGAGACTAGTCAGGATCGAGGGAAAGATGAAATGATAGGCTACCTGCCACCCATTATTGGTACCCCTTACAGAAATCCCCCACACACCGACTTTCCCTCCATAACCACCAGCAGCACCATCTACGACCTTTCTCCCACTGCCTCAAATGCCAACATTCCACCCCCCTCCCTATACCCTGCTCCCACAGAGATGTTATTCACACTTCCATAGGCAGCAATGGATTCTTCCCAGGCGTTCCTGCACAGATTAGTTCTGCTACAGCATGTCGGTCTGTGGCCCTTTTATAAATCCAGCAGGTTCTTGGCTGAACGGTGCAGTACCCCGGGTCCACTGACAGGCATGCATCATTGTTTCCAGATGGAGGATGTGATAGGACACAGAGAGATCAGAGGGCCTGCTTCACCTGAGATGTATGATGAGGGGGAAGGGGGAGGTAAGGGGTCTGAGGGGAGAGAGGGGGCCAGGCCTTTGGCCTACTTTGGTAATGATAATCTCTCCCATAGTCCCATAGTGTCTGGAAACCCTCTTGCTATCCTTAATGTGACAGCATGGCCCTCCGAGAGATAGAGGAAAGAGAGAGGGAAGAGTGAGAGAAGAACCTAACAAAGGGGCCTCAGTCATTTGTCTACACATAGTTTATTTGCCCCTTAAACTGTTCTAAGTGATTACAATCCCAGTCCATATTAACATCTCAACAGCAGATTTAAACACATGAACGATCGGACCTCATCATTTGTTCTGGTAATCAGAGAAAGTTGGTATTGGAGAGATTCAGAGAAGGCTCAGGGCTGTATCTATATGTGCTGTCCTGGGTGTGTTGTTTGTTATGAGAACATTGTATTCCTCTTCCAGAACCATGGCCAACAGTGAGACAGCACTTTTGTCTCTCTCTTAAAATGACCTTCATTTAAGTTAACAAGCGTTTGTATCCAGCAATAAAGAGAGTCATTTTTAGTCTTAAGGCTGTGATCGAATCCCCGAGCTGACAAGGTAAAAATCTGTCTTTCTGCCCCTAAACAAGGCAGTTAACCCACTGTTCCTAGGCCGTCATTGTAAATAATAATTTGTTCTTAACTGACTTGCCAGGTTAAATAAGGATATATCTTGGGGGCTCCCGAGTGGCGCAGCTGTCAAAGGCACTGCATCTCAGTGCTAGAGGCATCACTACAGACCCTGGTTCGATATCAGGCTGTATCACAACCGGCCATAGTGTGGTGCACAATTGGCCCAGCGTCATCCAGGTTAGGGTTTGGCCACGGTAGGCCAAACCCTCATTGTAAATAATAATTTGTTCTTAATATTTTACAATTGTAACGATATTCGTCTTCCTCTGACGAGGAGTATGAAGGATCGGACCAATACGCAGCGTGGTACGTGTCCATGTAGATAATTCATTAACATTGAACACCAAAAACAAAATAACAAGGAGAACGAACGAAAACGAAACAGTTCTGTCTGGTGAAGACACAGAGACAGAAAACAAACACCCACGAAACACAAGTGGGAAAAGGCTACCTAAGTATGATTCTCAATCAGAGACAACTAACAACACCTACCTCTGATTGAGAACCATACCAGGCCAAACGCAAACACAACATAGAAAACGGAACATAGACAACCCCCCAAAAAAAAGGTGCGGACGCAAAACCTAAACCTATAGGGGAGGGTCTGAGTGGGTGTCTGTCCGCGGTGGAGGCTCTGGCGCGGGACGTGGACCCCACTCCACCATAGTCCTTCTCCGCCTCTTTACCCGCCTCCGTGGCCTCTAACGCGGCGACCCTCGCCGCCAACCTCGGACTGGGGACCCAAGCCACGGTTCCCGAATGGACGGGAGATTCCGGCAGCACCGGACAGGCGGGAGACTCCGGCAGCTCCAGAGGGAAGGGGGATTCTGGCAGTTCCTGGCTGACGGACGGCTCTGGCAGCCCCTGGCTGACGGACGGCTCTGGCAGCTCCTGGCTGACTGACGGCTCTGGCAGCTCCTGGCTGACTGACGGCTCTGGCAGCTCCTGGCTGACTGACGGCTCTGGCAGCTTCTGGCTGACTGACGGCTCTGGCAGCTCAGGACAGATGGGCGACTCTGGCAGCTCAGGACAGACGGGCAACTCTGGCAGCTCAGGACAGACGGGAGACTCTGACAGCTCAGGACAGACGGGAGACTCTGGCAGTGCTGGGCAGGAGGAAGGCTCTGGCAGCGCTGGACAGGCAGGAGCATCTGTAGGGAGGAGATGGAGAGACAGCCTGGTGCGGGGGGCTGCCACCGGAGGGCTGGTGCGTGGAGGTGGCACCAGATAGACCGGACCGTGAAGGCGCACTGAAGGTCTCGAGCACCGAGCCTGCCCAGCCCTACCTGGCTGAATGCTCCCCGTAGCCAGGCCAGTGCGGCGAGGTGGAATAGCCCGCACTGGGCTGTGCTGGCGAACTGGGGACACAGTGCGCACCGGGGGCACAGTGCGCACTGGGGGCACAGTGCGCCTCGCGGCATAACACGGTGCCTGCCCGGTCCCTCACTCTCCACGGTAAGCACGGGGAGTTGGCGCAGGTTTCCTACCTGACTTCGCCATACTCCTCGTGTGCCGCCCCCCAATACATTTTTGGGGCTGCCTCTCGGGCTTCCAGCCGCGCTGCCGTGCTGCCTCCTCATACCGCCGCCTCTCAGCTTTCCCTGCCTTCAGCTCTGCCTTGGGGCGTCGATATTCCCCAGCCTGTGCTCAGGGTCCCTTGCCGTCCAGAATCTCCTCCCATGACCAGGAGTCCTGAGATCGCTGCTGCTGCCCGTTACCACGCTGCTTGGTCATTTGGCGGTGGGTGTTTCTGTAATGATATTCATCTTCCTCTGACGAGGAGTATGAAGGATCGGACCAATATGCAGCGTGGTACGTGTCCATGTAGATAATTTACTAACATTGAACACCAAAAACAAAATAACAAGGAGAACGAACGAAAACGAAACAGTTCTGTCTGGTGAAGACACAGAGACAGAAAACAAACACCCACGAAACACAAGTGGGAAAAGGCTACCTAAGTATGATTCTCAATCAGAGACAACTAACGACACCTGCCTCTGATTGAGAACCATACCAGGCCAAACGCAAACACAACATAGAAAACGGAACATAGACAACCCACCCAACTCACGCCCTGACCATACTAAAAAAAAGACATAATAAAAGAACTAACGTCAGAACGTGACAACAATGAGTTCAGTAGTTGTTTTCTCAGAATCACCCCATACAAATCCCTCCAATAGTTTTACTTTGAATGAAAAAGGATGTTCACTAATAACTTTCATCTGGTGAAAATGATTGAATTTGACATAAATATGTTTAAAAATGAGGGCCCCAATGTCATTCTACTGTGAAGTAGAACCTTTATGTTCTGTGTTGTATTTGCTTCTCAGCATGATGAAGGTTTGGATTGTGGGAACCTGGGTTCTTCTGGAGGGAAAGGCAGGTTCTTGATGTTCCCTCACGCTACCAATGAGGTCCGGGAGAACAACGATAAGTTCTCTCCCTGCAGCATCAAGCATATCAGCCGAGTCCTGAAAGTCAAGAAGGATGACTGCTTTGTGGGTGAGGCTCTACATGTAGGTCTAAACAAACCAGACCTCCTCTGTGGAAAAGAGGACATCAATAGCATGTAGTGTTCTGTTTCTCTACAGTGCCTTCAGAAAGTATTCATACCCATTTACTTTTTCCACATTTTGTTGTGTGAAAGCCTGAATTTAATTTATTAAATGTAGATTTTTGTGTCACTTCCCTACACACAATACCTGATAATGTCAAAGTGGAATTATGTTTTTCAAAATGTTTACAAATGAATTAAAAATGAAAAGCTTAAGTCAAAAGTATTCAACCACTTTGTTATGGCATGCCTAAATAAGTTCAGGAGTAAAAATCACATAATCACATAGTAAATTGCATGTACTCACTCCGTCCGCAATAATAGTGTTAAACGTGATTTTTGAATAACTACCTCATCTCTTTACCCCACACATACAATTATCTTTAAGGTCCCTCAGTCGAGCAATGCATTTTTCAACACAGATTCAACCACAAAGACCAGGGAGGTTTTCCAATGCCTAACAAAGAAGGACCCCTATTGGTAGATGGGTAAACATAAAAAGCAGACATTTATTATCCCTTTGAGCATGGTTATTATAATTACACGTTGAATGGTGTATCAATACACCCAGTCACTGCAAAGATACAGGCGTTGTTCCTAACTCAGTTGCCGGAGAGGAAGGAAACGGCTCAGGGATTTCACCATGAGGCCAATGGTGACTTTAAAACAGTTACAGAGTTTAATGGCTGTGATAGGACAAAACTGAGGATGGATCAACAACATTGTAGTTACTCCACAATACTAACCTAACTAATAGAGTGAAAAGAAGGAAGCCTGTACAGAATAAAAGTATTCCAAAACATGCATCCTGTTTGCAACAAGGCAACAAGTATCTGCTTCTCACCAGACAATGGAAGATGAATTCCCCTTTCAGCAGGACAATAACATTAAACACAAGGCCAAATCTACACTGAAGTTGCTTACCAAGAAGACAAAGAATGGCCGAGTTACAGTTTTGACTTAAATCTACTTGAAAATCTATGGCAAGACCTGAAAATGGTTGTCTAGCAATGATCAACAACCAATTTGACAGAGCTTGAAGAATTTTGAAAATAATTATGGGTGAATGTTGCACAATCCAGGTGTGGAAAGCTCCTAGAGACACAGAAAGACTCACAGCTGTAATCGCTGCCAAAGGTGCTACTACAAAGTATTGACTCAAAGAAATATCAAATTACATAAGTATTCACACCTTTATTTCATTTTCAATAAATTTGCAAAAATGTATAAAAATGTGTTTTACATTGTCATTATGGGATATTGTGTGTAGAGTTAAATGGTCAAATGGTATGAATACTTTCTGAAGGCACTGTATCTCTCTCTGGGTATCTCTCTCTCTCTCTCTCTCTGGATCTGATTTATTCCAATCATTTATGAAGATACCACAGGACATTTTGCAAATGAGAACTTGTTCTCAACTAGCCTACCTGGTTAAATAAAGGTTAAATAAAAAAATAAAAAAAATAAAAAACATCTACATGAGTCAGCAGTGTTGAGATGAGCTAATGTGTGTGGCTATATGTGTTCTGTCCTGTCAGTCAGTGATCAGCCCATCTGTGGGAATCAGATCGTGGAGGAGGGGGAGGAGTGTGACGTGGGCCACAACGAGACAGACCTCTGCTGCCACAGCGCCAAGGAATCTGTGGGCATCCAGTGTCGCCTGAAACCTGGCAAGAAGTGCAGGTAACTTTGGTTCCAAAGTTTCGCAATTAAAATCAGTAGTAGGATTAAAATTGTCCCTTTGCAATTTGCTGATTCTAGATCTGTTTCTATGCGTAATTTCTATATAAAGTTACATAATATCACCCATGGAACATTTTCGTCAAATCAAATCAAATGTATTTATATAGCCCTTCGTACATCAGCTGATATCTCAAAGTGTTGTACAGAAACCCAGCCTAAAACCCCAAACAGCAAGCAATGCAGTTGTTGAAGCACGTTGGCTAGGAAAAACTCCCTAGAAAGGCCAAAACCTAGGAAGAAACCTAGAGAGGAACCAGGCTATGAGGGGTGGCCAGTCCTCTTCTGGCTGTGCTGGGTGGAGATTATAACAGAACATGGCCAAGATGTTCAAATGTTCATAAATGACCAGCATGGTCAAATAATAGGTCTGGGACAGGTAGCATGTCCGGTGAACAGGTCAGGATTCCATAGCCGCAGGCAGAACAGTTGAAACTGGACCAGCAACACGGCCAGGTGGACTGGGGACAGCAAGGAGTCATCATGCCAGGTAGTCCTGAGGCATGGTCCTAGGGCTCAGGTTCTCCGAGAGAGAGAGAGAAAGAAAGAAAGAGAGAATTAGAGAGAGCATACTTAAATTCACACAGGCCACCGGATAAGACAGGAGAAGTACTCCAGATATAACAAACTGACCCTAGCCCCCGACACATAAACTACTGCAGTATAAATACTGGAGGCTGAGACAGGAGGGTTCAGGAGACACTGTGGCCCCATCCGATGATACCCCCGGACAGGGCCAAACAGGAAGGACATAAACCCACCCACTTTGCCAAAGCACAGACCCCACACCACTAGAGGGATATCTTCAACCACCAACTTACCATCCTGAGACAAGGCCGAGTATAGCCCACAAAGATCTCCGCCACGGCACAACCCAAGGGGTTGGGGGTCAAAGCAGAGTTGTGGTTGTGGCTGTGAGGATAATTGCCTCTATCTTACCATTCAAAAACAAAACAGTAAATCACAATACACCCAGTAATTGTCTCTCTTTGTATATCTGTCCGTCCGCCCACCTGCCTGTCTGTCTCTCTGTCTATCTGTCTGTTTGTCTTTCTGTCTGTCCCCTCAGTCCCAGTCAGGGTCTGTGCTGTGGGCCAGCGTGTGTCTTGAAACCGTCAGGGGTCAGCTGTGAGGAGGAGTCAGACTGTCAGCTGGAGAGTATTTGCTCTGGTCTCTCCCCCATCTGCCCCGAGCCTGTGGCCAAGGCCAACATGACCATATGCAGTCTGGGCACCCGGGTGTGTCTCAACGGGGTGAGCACCGTAGGAGGGCCAGTTGATGACTCAACATTTTCACCCATTGCACCCACTGTCTCATTGCGACAACATTCCAAAGTCAACAGTATCCACTTTCACAGGATCTGTTGTCCTTGGTGTCCAACTTGAGTACATTTACTCAATGTTTTCACCCATTCAGATGATAAATGGGGTTCTGAGTTTGGAAAGTTGTTCTGAATGTGAATATTGCTCAACTTTTTCAATGCAAATTACATACGTATGGCTCTCTATGGGGGCATAAATCCTGAAATATAAGATTTGGACCAAAACACATTTCTGAGGCTGCCTGGAGCAAGGAACAAGTTAACTGAATACAGATGTTTAGGATTTGTGGAAATGAGCAGGCCTGTCCTGCATTTTTGTCTGTGAGACTTCACTGGTGGCCATAATGTACTAGAGCTCATCCAGGCTAGAGCTCATCCATTCTCTTTATGTCTTCTCCCCTCTCTCCTCTATTTCACCATCCCTCTTTCTCTCTCTCTCTATCCTTCCTCTCCTCTTCCCCTATCCTTTTCCCTTTCTCCATCTCTCTATCTCTCTCTCTCCCTCCTTCACTCTCCCCTATCTTTTTCTCTCCATTTCTCCCTCTATTTCTCAGAACTGTGCTAAATCACTGTGTGTGAGGTACGGCCTGGAGCAGTGTGACTGTCTGGGAGAGTCCAAAAACGAAAAGTGCCACATGTGCTGTCAACAGCCGGGTAAGCACTGTCATGACGTTGGCCTGGGGGTAGATTTATGACAGTCAAAAATACCTCTTCCCCCCTTTTTCCTCTCTCTACCCTACTGATGTGAAATTTGAAAACCCCTTGGTTAACATACAGATTCTGGGAACATCAGAAGGTGGGGGGAAATGAACTATATTCTGGTAATCTGACCAATTGAACATATGCGGTGGTACTTAATGAATATGATGTCAGTTCGGTTGTCATCTGGGACAATTATCATCAATGATAGGATGCTATAAACTCTACAGTGGAAAGTCTACACATCAGAGTTATCGGATTCACATGGAATTGTTGTTCAATTTAAATGTTTGAATATAAAATTATTGGTGAAGAGATGAAACGTAATTTTAGCTTCCAAATGAGAGATTTGGGTTTTCATAAGGTTAGGGCTCTGCTCAATCAGTGGCCCGTCCCTGTGAAGAGTCATGGGTTATAAAATGTTTCAGACACACCCTTCTCCCTCCACTATATAAAGCCTTGACAAAAATGTAACCTCCTGTTCCGAGGACGTGAGAACGACGGTCTGATGTCAGAATGGTTCAGATAAAAACTGCAGAACGAAGCCAACATCAGCGTGATCTTTGGTTGCGAATGGTATGCACTTTGAACTCTTATTCACTACAGAAGTGATACCTCCTAGCCGTTGAGTTAGCAACAGCAGCTGCAAACGAGGTTTAGGAAGGAACAGACAGAGTATCCCGTCTATCACACAACTACGTTACTACAACGTATCCAATTGACCATCAGAGACATTCTTCAAAGGACAAAGGACTCGGTTTGGCAACACGGCCTTCCATCTACCACCAACCTACCGAAGCGCAGCTCAGAGTAAATATTTATTGCATTTTCCTTTTCCAAATGGGCGGTAATTTAGAATGCATAAAATACTGTATTTACGATAGCACAGCTTCTTCCTTTGGTCCTCAGTCTTCCCGCTCTTTCACTCAAACCCAGCCCTTTCCTTTTGTGTAACCAGCTGTCATATCTGTTCCGCCCGCTAGGGACGTTTTCCTTTCTGACGTAATTTGTAATCAAGGTATGATTCATTCTGTGTATATGTAATTATGTGTGATTAGTTAGGTATTTAGTAAATAAATAATGAAACCCAATTTTGCATTGCTGATTCAACTTGTTAGCCAGGGTTCGTGAAGATCAAAATGAGACTGAATTAAGGTGATGATTAATATTGACTGCTATTGATGTAAAATATTACTAAGTCTTTAAGAGTTTATTCGGAAGATAACAGCTCTATAAATATTATTTTGTGATGCCCCGACTCTCTAGTTACTTACATTTACATGATTAGCTCAATCAGGTAATATTAATTATGGAGAAATTATTTTATAGAATAGCATGTCATATCACTTAATCCGGCATAGCCAAAGACACGACAGCACAATCCCTCTTCTCCTCCCTCACCCTCGTTTCCTCTGGTGTGCTTAGATCTGGAGAATGGGGCGGCAGGGTAGCCTAGTGGTTAGAGTGTTCGACTAGGTTGCAAGTTCAAATCCCCGAGCTGACAAGGTACAAATCTGTCGTTCTGCCGTGGGTTAACAGGCAGTTTAACCCACTGCTCCTAGGCCCTCATTGAAAATAAGAATTTGTTCTTAACTGACTTGCCTAGTTAAATAAAGGTAAAATAAAAAATGTGTTTATGATTGGGGCAAAAACATTTGCTTTGAGGTTCCCATCATAATACATCCTTCTGTTCGATCATCTGACGTGCTGTGTAAAAGTTCAAATGTGGGCATGTGCTTTCCACTCAGTAAACTCAATCATTTCATCTATAACAAAATGTTCACGGTATTTCTTCACCTCAGACAAGCCTGCAACCTGCGCCAGCACCACATCCTCTGTCTTGACCAGGCATTTCCAGGGAAAGCGTGTAGCCTTGGTTGCCGGGGCACCGTGTTCAGCCAAGCAGGGCTACTGCGACATGTTCCAGGTGTGTCGCATCCTGGACGCTGACGGGCCCATCGCCAGGCTGAAGAACTCCTTTCTCCACCTGGTAGACCTGGATGAGTTTGATGACCTGGCTGAGTGGATAAAGGTTTGTTATATGTTTGTTGTGCTTTAGGGGGTCGTCTATCTATCTAAAAACATTTCCACTGCATTTTAACCCTACCACGAAAGGACCAGCTGATATCCTGCCAGTGATTCTCTCGTTAACACAGGTGTGAGTGTTGACGAGGACAAGGCTGGAGATCCCTCTGTCACGCTGATTGAGTTTGAATAACAGACTGGACGCTTCAAAAGGAGGGTGGTGCTTAGAAGCATTGTTCTTCCTCTGTCAATCATGGTTACCTGCAAGGAAACACATGCTGTCATCATTGCTTTGCACAAAAAGGGCTTCACAGGCAAGGATATTGCTGCCAGTAAGATTGCACCTAAATCAACCATTTATCGGATCATCAAGAACTTCAAGGAGAGCGTTTCAATTGTTGTGAAGAAGGCTTCAGGGCGCCCAAGAAAGTCTAGCAAGCGCCAGGACCGTCTCCTAAAGTTGATTCAGCTGCGGGATCGGGGCACCACCAGTACAGAGCTTGCTCAGGAATGGCAGCAGGCAGGTGAGAGTGCATCTGCACGCACAGTGAGGCGAAGACGTTTGGAGGATAGCCTGGTGTCAAGAAGGGCAGCAAAGAAGTCACTTCTCTCCAGGAAAAACATCAGGGACAGACTGATATTCTGCAAAAGGTACAGGGATTGGACTGCTGAGGACTGCGGTAAAGTCATTTTCTCTGATGAATCCCCTTTCCGATTGTTTGGGGCATCCGGGATTAAGCTTGACCGGAGAAGACAAGGTGAGCGCTACCATTAGTCCTGTGTCATGCCAACAGTAAAGCATCTTGAGACCATTCATGTGTGGGGTTGCTTCTCAGCCAAGGGAGTGGGCTCACTGACATTTTTGCCTAAGAACACAGCCATGAATAAAGAATGGTACCAACACATCCTCCGAGAGCAACTTCTCCCAACCATCCAGGAACAGTTTGGTGACTAACAATTGCCATAATTGCCAAAAGGCAAAAGTGATAACTAAGTGGCTCGGGGAAGAAAACATCGATATTTTGGGTCCATGACCAGGAAACACCCCAGACCTTAATCCCATTGAGAACAAGTGGTCAATCCTCAAGAGGCAGGTGGACAAACAGAAACCCATAAATTCTGATAAACTTTAAGCATTTATTATGCAAGAATGGGCTGCCATCAGTCAGGATGTGGCCCAGAAGTTAATTGACAGCATGCCAGGGATTGCAGAGATCTTGAAAAAGAAGGGTCAACACTGCAAATATTGACTCTGCATCAACTTGATGTAATTGTCAATAAAAGCCTTTGATAATTATGAAATGCTTGTAATTATACTTCAGCATTCCATAGTAACATCTGACAACAACAAAAAATACACTGGAGCAGCAAACTTGGTGGAATCTAATACTTGCGTCATTCTCAAAACATTCTCAAAACATGGCCACGACAATAGAAAGCTTCCTCTGTTGATGTTCTTCGTTCAGATGTTCCAGCCTCAGTTGGCTTTGAGCTTTGGTCTCGCTAGAAAGCGCAGCGAATCAGGAATGCCCACAGGGATTTAAAAGATCTGTTCAGGTGCGTCATGTTGAGTTAGTGAGATGGTGACACCTACTAGTGCTTAGATTTACCGCTCACACAATTGGTTTGGGAGCCATGCCAGTTAATGGTTATTAGGCTGTGAAATGGCAATAGTAGTGTTTCCATACCACAGATGAATCGGCTACTGCATACCCATTGGTTCCATCCAAATGAGTGTGACACATAACGAATTCTAGCTGACTAACATCCTGTAACAAATGGGTTCTTGAAGAACAGAACACGTCAAGTCAATGTGAATTAAAGTAAATTGCAGTGGTGTTTTGACTATTTAACAGCTGACAATAGCAGATTGGAACTAAAGTGGGTGAGTGTTTGACTTGTTGTGCTCTTGTCTTCTGCAGACTCACTGGTGGGCCATTCTCTTGGTCATCATGACTCTGTCTGCCGTGATGGTCAGCACCGTGTGCCTGTGTGGACGTACCCTGGACATGGGTGACCCAGAGTAACCACTGTAGCTCCAACAGTGGCAGTTGGTGCCATTCAAGATTTGGGAGAGCGACAATTTTTTTATGAGCATGGCCTTATTTCGATTACAGCATATTGGATGACTGTCATTCATATTCCCTTCACCCAGCTCAATGTAAAATCGATAGGCTTAGGCTACTATATGATACTCGAATTGGCCCTATACCCATCATGAGGTTGCTACAACCTAGCCTAAAAATGAACGTTTATAACGTAGGTGCACAGGTCTAGAGACAAATTGGAGTAATCACATTCACATTCAATTCTGCCTTGCACACTCTTGCCTGTATCTATCTGATCTGGGGTGTAATCATTAGCCCAAGCAGTTAGAAGACGTTCAGTTTTGCAACTAAACCTATAGTTTCTATTGGACAAATTCAGGTATGTCCCTCCCCATTTAGTTCTGTTTGCTTCCGTTTAAGAAAGGTTTTTGAAACAGAACCGGCGGAATGAAAACTCCCCTGATCACCTGCACACATAGTTCACTTTCATAGCAGCCACATACAGCATCATCACTTTCCTCGTTCTATAATTCATTCTCGCATCTACGCGCTCTCCTTCTCTCACCTTTTTCCTTCACTTGTGGACTTCAGTTTATAACTCAACAGCTGTCCGTGACTAGGCACAAAAACCTCTCCAAGCCAAACCTTCATACCAAAACCACTAACCGCTACACAGCCTACATCGTTGTCACCATATTAACGCTATAGTCATTAAACTATAACTAACGAGTTAGTAAACCCACAATCCAAGCCATGTGTACAATTACACAGTACAGTGTACAGCAAGCAGTTTAGCAGTTACCACAGCGGGCCCAGGTAGCAATACATTTATAAAACCGAAAGCTTACCTTGACTTTGAAGAGTTGCAGTGTTGGAAAGCCTTAGCCAGCAAGCTAACATAAATAGCATTCCTCTCTGTTTCAGTCAGGTTGTTGAGTAGGCTAAATTAGCTGCATTAGTTAAGTAAGTGAAAGGGGTAAATTAAGAATTTAAAAAATACAACAAAATATATCTCTCTGCTGCTTCTTCTTAATTTTTTAAGAAATGTATTTCTTCAAAACAGTTAAACTATTGTCTTTCTCTTTAAGTCATCTTCTCACCACACTAGCTTGTGCTTTCAGTAATAGATTAATTCTCTGATCATTTGATTGGATGGACAAGATGTTAGTTCATACTGCAAGAACTCTGATAGGTTGGAGGATGTCAGAGGTGGGATCAATACACTATCATTCAAGTCTCAATTCGAGTCCCAAGTTGAACTGGTTGAGTCTCGAGTCAAGTCCAAGTCGTGCATTCTAAAGCAAGTCAGGTCGAGTAGAGTCACCCGTTTTTTCAAGTCAAGTCTCAAGTCAGTAAATAAATAGTCTATACATGCAATGACTTGTTCAACTTTTTCTGTTTAATGAGGCTACCAGACTGCACTTTTCATTATTTTGTCTACAACATATTTTGATACATTTCAAGCAATTTTGACATACCAAAAGACAAGTAATTTCACATAAGTATTCAGACCCTTTATTCAGTACTTTGTTGAAGCACCTTTGGCAGCGATTACAGCATAGAGTATTCTTGGGTATGACGCTACAAGCTACTTGTATTTGGGGAGTTTCTCCCATTCTTCTCTGCAGATCCTCTCAAGCTTGGATGGTTGGATGGGAGCATTGCTGCACAGCTATTTTCAGGTCTCTTCAGAGATGTTCGATCGGGTTCAAGTCTGGGCTCTGGCGGGCCACTCAAGGACATTGAGAGACTTGTTCCGAAGCCAGCCCTGCGCTGTCGTGGCTGTGTGCTTAGGGTCGTTATCCTATTTTAAGGGGACCTCGAGTCTAAGGTCCTGAGCTCTCTGGAGCAGATTTTCATCAAGGATCTCTCTGTACTTTACTCCGTTCATCTTTCCCTCAATCCTGACTAGTCTCCCAGTCCCTGCCGCTGAAAACCATCCCAACAGCATGATGCTGCCACCACCATGCTTCACCGTAGGGATGGTGTCAGGTTTCCTCTGGATATGATGCTTGGCACTCAGGCCAAAGAGATAAATCTTGGTTACATCAGACCAGAGAATCTTGTTTCTCATGGTCGGAGAGTGTTTACGTGCCTTTTGGCAAACTCCCAGGGGGCGGTGATGTGCATTTTACTGAGGAGTGGCTTCCGTCTGGCCACTATACCATAAAGGCCTGATTGGTGGAGTGCTGCAGAGATGGCTGTCCTTTTGGAAGGTTCTCCCATCTCCTCAGAGGAACGCTGGAGCTCTGTCAGAGTGACCATCAGGTTCTTGGTCAACTCCCTGACCAAGGCACTTCTCCCTTGATTGCTCAGTTTGGCCTGGCGGCCAGCTCTAGGAAAAGTCTTGTTGGTTCCAAATTTTTTCCATTTAAGAAAGATGGAGGCCACTGGGTTCTTGGGGACCTTCATGCTGCAGACATTTTTTGGTACCCTTCCCCAGATCTGTGCCTCAGCACAATCCTGTCTCGGAGCTCTACCGACAATTCCTTCGACCTCATGGCTTGGTTTTTGCTCTGACATGCACTGTCAACTGTGGGAGTAGTACAGAGCGTTGTACGAGATCTTCAGTTTCTTGGCAATTTCTCACATGGAATGGCCTTCATTTCTCAGAACAAGAATAGAGTGATGAGTTTCAGAAGAAAGTTCTTTGTTTCTGGCCATTTTGAGCCTGTATTCGAACCCAAAAATGCTGATGCTTCAGATACTCAACTAGTCTAAAGAAGGCCAGTTTTATTGTTTCTATAATCAGCTCCACAATTTTCAGCTGTGCTAACATAATTACAAAAGGGTTTTCTAATGATCAATTAGGCTTTTAAAATGATAAACTTGGATTAGATAACACAACGCGCCATTGGAACACAGGAGTGAGGTTGCTGATATTGGGCCTCTGTACGCCTATGTAGATATTTCATTAAAAAATCAGCTGTTTCCAGCAATAATAGTCATTTACAACATTAACAAGTATTCCTGATCAATTTGATGTTATTTTAATGGGGAAAAATAGCTTTTCTTTCAAAAACAAGGACATTTCTAAGTTGAACGGTTGTGTATATACAGTTCAAGTCTGACGTTTACATGCACTTAGGTTGGGGTCATTAAAACATGTTTTTCAACCACTCCACAGATTTCTTGTTAACAAACTATAGTTTTGGGATGTTGGTTAGAACATGTACTTACATCTAAGTAATTTTTCCAACAATTGTTTACAGACAGATTATTTCACTTATAATTCACTGTATCACAATTCTAGTGGGTCAGAAGTTTACATACACTAAGTTGACTGTGCCTTTCAACAGCTTGGAAATTATGTCATGGCTTTAGAAGCTTCTGATAGGCTAATTGACATAATTTGAGTCAATTGGAGGTGTACCTGTGGATGTATTTCAAGGCCTACCTTCAAACTCAGTGCCTCTTTGCTTGACACCATGGGAAAATCAAAATAAATCAGCAAAGACCTCAGAAGAAAAATTGTAGACCTCTGCAAGTCTGGTTCATCCTTGGGAGCAATTTCTAAACACTATAAGGTACCACATTCATCTGTATAAACAATAGTATGCAAGTATAAACACCATGGGACCACGTAGCCGTCATACCGCTCAGGAACGAGACACGTTCTGTCTCCTAGAGATTAACGTACTTTGGAGTGAAAAGTGCAAATCAATCCCAGAACAACAGCAAAGGACATTGTGAAGATGCTGGAGGAAACAGGTACAAAAGTATCTATATCCACAGTAAAACAAGTCCTATATTGACATAACCCGAAAGGCCGCTCAGCAAGGAAGAAGCCACTGCTCCAAAACCGCCATAAAAAAGCCAGTCTACGGTTTGCAACTGCACATGGGGACAAAGATTGTACTTTTTGGTGAAATGTCCTCTGGTCTGATGAAACAAAAATAGAACTGTTTGGCCATAATGACCATCGTTATGTTTGGAGGAAAAGGGCATGCATGCTAAAGAACACCATCCCAACTGTGAAGCACGGTGGTGGCAGCATTATGTTTGGGGGTGCTTTGCTGCAGGAGGGACTGGTGCACTTCACAAAATAGATGTCATCATGAGGCAGGAACATTATGTGTATATATTGAAGCAACATCTTAAGACGCCTGTCAGGAACTTCCAAATGGCCAATGACCCCAATGATACTTCCAAAATTGTGGCAAAATGGTTTAAGGACAACAAAGTCAAGGTATTGGAGTGGCCATCACAATGCTTTGACTCCAATCCCATAGAAATTTTGTGTGCAGAAAAACTGAAAAGGGAGGCCTACAATCCTGACTCTGTCAGGAGGAATGGGCTAAAATTCACCCAACTTATTGTGGGAAGCTTGTGGAAGGCTACCCGTAACATTTCACCCAAGTTAAACAATTGAAAGGCAAAGCTACCAAATTTTAATTGAGTGTATGTAAACTTCTGACCCACTGGGAATGTTAAGAAAAACATAAAAGCTGAAATAAATAATTCTCTCTACAATTATTCTGACATTTCACATTCTTAAAATAAAGTGGTGATCCAAACTGACCTAAAACTTTTTTTACTTGGATTAAATGTCAGGAATTGTAAAAAAAAAAAAACAGTTTAAATGTATTTGGTTAAGGTGTATGTAAACTTGCGACTGTATATCGTTTATTTCCTGATCTTACTTGGTTCCAAGTGTGTTGGCCAATCAATCCATAATCTTAATTCCAATCCGCAGATGTTCCCAGACTAACCTATCTATCAAGGCGAGACCCAAATGCAGACACAGGATGCAGATGGTTGGAGTTTTACACAATGTTTATTGATCCAAAGGGGTAGGCAAGAGAATGGTCGTGGACAGGCAAAAAGGTCCAAACCAGATCAAAATCCAGGTGGCAGACAGGCTCGTGGTCAAGGCAGGCAGAATGGTCAGGCAGGTGGGTAGAAATTCCAGAAACAGGCAAGGGTCAACACTGTGAGGACTAGAAAAAGGAAAATGCAAATAGCAGGAGAAAGAGAAAACCGCTAGTTGACTTGGAAACATACAAGATGAACTGACACAGAGAGACAGAAAATACAGGGATAAATACACCGGGGAAAATAAGTGACACCTGGAGGGGGTGGAGACAATCACAAGGACAGGTGAAACAGATCAGTGCGTGACACCATCTTTCCCAGTACAATACCATTTTACTATTTCCTTTTGCGATACATCCTTCTATTTTACTGTGATGTCTTATGAGGGTCTTGAGCCTCTATTTTGACCATTTCTACCAAGATTGCTCTAAAAATAAACACTTTACCTAAGAGTATAATAATATTTCTCATTGATTGATCATGGTTTTTCAGATCTCCTAACAGATTTGTATATCCATCTGTACACAGATATTATGACTTTATGACAACCACTTCTGGACCTGACTCCAAAAGCAAACCACAGAAGGACAGTACCAAAATAGATGATCTATTGATTGGCAGAGTCTGCACAAGGCTGACTGTTCAATGCCCCATATATTGAGCTTTCTTTTTGTGCTAAGAATGTTATATAATAGTATCAATTGAGAAGCATGGATTGATGCGTCAGTTGTTTTATATAGCAGTTCATAAACCCAATTCTATGGTACTGGGACATAAAACATTTTATTTTATGCGGCATAGTTGTCAAACCTCTCAACCTTAAGTTAAACATATACATTTTACGATTTAGAGTTTAGTGACATTATTTGCTGTAATATTTGTTCTGCCTCTTCTGGAGGATGAAATTGGAATTTTAACCAACTCTGTATAGCTTCGTTTAAAAAGGAGGGTAATTTAAACAGGGTTCCATAGTCAATCCACCGGAAATGGTTGGTTTTAATCTGTATATCGTCAAAAGCCCCCTTTTGAACATTGGAAAGGCTGTGTTTCTATTGTTGAACATTCCAGTAAAAAGATGTGATTACCCCTTTTAACATTTTAGCAGACGTTCTTAACCAGAATGACTTACAAGAGCAATTAGGGTTAAGTGCCTTGGTCAAGGGCACATTAGCAGATTTTTCACCTAGTTGGCTTGGGGGATTTTGAGACCTTCGGTTACTGGCCCAATGCTCTTAACTACTAGGCTACCTGCCACCCCTTACTTGGATAAGATTAAGGAGCGGGAAGTCACTGGAAGCTTTGTTATATGTTCTGAAATTGAAGGTAGATTGTGTATTATTGAATGATATTGTCTGTTTATCTCTGCTTGGATGTGTGAATGGGTTTCTACTTTATAGCATTTCTAAGGAGGATCCTGGAAAAATGTTCATGTTTACAACTATCTTTCCATTAAAGCACTCATTCCACTTCAAAATAGCAGTTCCAATTTATTCAAATATGTATATAGTCACATACAGTATTTACAGGTATAAACAGAGTGCAGATATACTTTCAGAGGTAAAAGAGGGTAAAAAAAAAATATATAGTAATATTCTGTACCATAGAAGTATATGCCAACATGGTATTTACACATGGTGCACTTAGCAAGTAACTGCCTTAGTAACCTCCTCCCTGTTTTCAGTGCAAAAGTGTTTCATCTCCCCCTTTATACAGGCTCAATAGAACAGGCAGAAATTAAATGAGTCACAATGATTTACAATACCGATCTCAAAATATATCATATTTGTTATAATTAGCCTACTCAGTGCTGTTGAAAATAGTCTGACATTTAGATATGATCACAATAACATTGTTTCTAATATCCTCATTACCTGCCAATTATTACCTGTAACTTAAACTATGATGCAAAGTAAACTGTGCAGTCTACTGAGGAAGGCTGTCATGTTTCTATTGTTGATGTCGACTCACTTTACAAGAACCCCTCATTGACTTATTTCAGAGAAGCTACCTGTTCACAGTTATAAAATGGCATCCACAGCTAAATGAACATTATTTGGGTTATAGTTCAGCAGCAACCATGGACATGTCAGTTAAATACATCACATAAGCACTTGCAATGAAACCGAGGTAAGGGTTCTGTATAAATCGATGTAATTATTATTTTTGTTTTAAAAGGTATAATATTGTATAACATTGTAATAACGGTTATCCCACTGATATATAGTGTAAAGGCTTGTATAAAAACAGCAGTCAATGCATTATTGCTCAAGAGCTTGACTATAATCACAAAGTTATCGGGAATAATTTGCATTTCGGACCTCACAATATTACTGTCTCAAAGACCATGTAAAATATACAACTAACTATGAAAAAAACATACAGTATCAACAAATACATGCAGTAGGTTAAGACAAGTTCATTGACAATAAGTTATTTTAAGGCACACTGAGTCCGATCCTACAATCACATAGTATTGAGGACGACAAAGGTGAATGCTCTGTCAGTTTAAGCATAACATGAGGTTTTAACTGCAAGGTACCTCGAGGCCTCTTCTCATTCTGTCTATGGGTCGCTGTCAGTCAGAGGCACCAACGACTTTGTATAAGAACCATCTCTTTGGGGTTGCCAGAAAATCAGCAAAGACGATGGCATTCACTATCCTTTAGCACCACATCGTAGTTGATGTGGCACAAAAGCAGTGCTTAAAAAATAAATAAATACAAATATTCACACATTTGTAATAACACATTTCTGTACACTATATACAAGGTGGAAATGTATTTGTATAGTTTGAACGACAAAATCCTTTACAGCTGCATAAATTATTTTTCGAAGTGCTTCGGCAGTGGAAGGAGGGCAATTGTCTGTTGCTCCATACATTCAATATTAGCGGTTCCTGAGGTTAACTCTGTAAAACAAACAGGATTTTTGTCAATGGATCCCTGACTGGCAATAAAGCTGTTAAAAAAATAAATAAAAAATGTATCACCTTTTTTATGTTTGTTTTTTTCCATTAATTTTGCATTTTACAAATGTCACTTCCTGTTGTAAACTGAGGGCATGAGGACCTTTAATGCAGAACAACATCCTGGAAAAGGGTCAAACAAGAATAGAATATTAAAGGTCAAGTCAACTACAACATTTTACACGAAAATTCCACACAAAAACTATTAGCCCATTGTTGGTATAGTGCCAAAATGTTTTAAATGTCAGCAATCAAATTCAAGATATATAATACTTCCAAATTACAGAAATACAGCCGGTATAATGCATTTTGCATCATATGCATCACACAGAATACATCATACAGTCCATTTCTGCAGATTTTTCAAAACGTTCATATTTCTGATGATTTTATGGATGACAATTGTCTTAATTTCATGATTTTAAAAGAAATTAGGCCTCTCAAAACTCACCTTTTCTGTGTCTCCCCGACTCTGATGCGTATTTTGTGAACCTCCACTTCAGAATCCGCAGAGTCACCTGACCACCAAGATGACACCATTTTGAGCATGGACGAGGCTGACCAGTTAGTAGACTCCTGCCACTTGAACTTTACCATCAGGAGGTCACCTATGTCTTTCTCCGCTACCAACAGGAAGGAATGGGTCTTATTGGTCGTTATCTTCTCCTTTCTGCCAATGAGAAAGTGCATAGATGCTCAACAGGTTAATGTCACCTCACTTCACAAGAACAACTAATTTACCATGGGAACATCTGGGAATGTCAGTGATGGCTGTGAACATAAAGGGTATAGTTACATTACTGGTCCACGTTCAAAAACCAGAGTTGAGATTCTCAATTGAAGGAGAAAGTTTCCTTCCCTAACATTATCATTATAGATAGTAATATCAACCTTGATCTGGGGCCCTACAATAAGAGTTATGTTGTTGGTGACCTTCTGAAGGGATTCTTTCTAGCTGTGATGTTTGGGGGCCTCTGTTTTAACAGTAATGAATGGGCCTTTGTCAGGCTGACAGCTACAATGTTAGTCGTAAAGACAGATAAGCGACTAGCTGCAAAGTTACTGCAACTTCTGTTATATTGTTGTACTGACTTCACCACCCTATTGTTCACAAGCCCTGCCATCTTCAAATAAGTTACAAGTAGACAATTACATGTCTGCCTTAGCCAATGATACATCAGTACCCAAATTGACAACAGAGTCATTGTGTGGAAAGTGATTGCGAGAGTTGTTATATACACTGAGTATACAGAACATTAAGGACACCTGCCCTTTCCATGACATAGACTGACCAGGTGAATCCAGGTGAAAACTGTGATCCCTTATTGATGTCACTTGTTAAATCCACCTCAAATCAGTGTAGATGAAGGGGAGGTGACAGGTTAAAGAATGATTGTTAAGCCTTGAGACATGGATTTTGTGTATGTGCCATTGAATGGGCAAGACAAAAGATGTAAGTGTCTTTGAACGGGGTATGGTAGTGGGTGCAAGGTTTGTGTCAAGAACTGCAATGCTGCTGGGTCTCACGCTCAACAGTTTCCCTTGTGTAATCAACCCTAATTGAGGCTGTTCTGAGGGCAAAGGGGGGGGCTACAACACAATATTGGGAAGGTATCCTTAATATTTTGTGCACTAAGTGTATGTATAATATGTCACCAATTTTATAGTGACACAGAAAAATATTTAGATGTGATTCTCACCAAAGAGACCATATTTTGAAATAGTCTCCAGGGTGCTTTGAAGATTGCAGCCTGGCTGGAAACTGCCTCCATTGGGGTATATGTCCACATGACCCACAGGCTGCTGGATGCCGTTGCTGAAGCCCAGAGAGCCCCGTGTGAAGGTGTGAAGAACATCCACAAAGTGAGCATCATCTGGGGACAGGCGGTGGTGAGCATGCTCTCCCTCAAAGTCTGGCCCAGCTGGGTCAAGACCTGTAAAGAGAAGGGGGCCAATCAGTGAGTAGTGGAACAAGCCAAAGCCCTATGAAGGAAAGTTCTTGCAGGCCAAAGAAGCAACTAATGATTAGCAACAGTGCTATTATCTGGTCTTTGTTTCTCTATAAGACATTATATTTACCAGTTATTCTGCCCACTTTATTAGAGGCATGACTCCCAGCGAATCCTGCCACATGAGCACCCAGACTGTAGCCAATGAGGTGGAGGTTATCAAGAGGGATATTGGTTGCCTCCTATAAAACACAATGGAGTAAAGTGTCAAGTTCATTGCCATAGAAACTAGGAGTGTGAACATTTAAAAGTTAAAAGAAAGTTGGGATCCTTAATGTTAAGAAAAATCCCTAACTCACAATTTAAATCACAGTGTAGTTATCACAAAACATTATCTTCCGTGTTGTAGCCTAACTAGACTATACAGCTTTAAAAGGCCTGGGGGAAAGTTGCCGAATTGAAATAAACCAGACAGGAAGAGGCGAACTTTAGGCTACTTAGGTGAATTTGCGAGGCATGTAAGACAATTAAGACATTGCGAGATTCAGATTAGTAAGACATATGGCCACGGTTCTGCCTGCCTGCTCTTTCTCTTTGCTAATGACAAGAGTGTGTGTTCAGTCTTCGGTCTGTTGTATGTATAATATCTAGGCTTAGGCTATTCATGGGACTGATGTCGCCAGGATACAGAGCTATCTTCGGGCCAGTCTTGTGAGCATGGGGTAAGCTCCTCTTCATTGCTGAGCGGGTGCGGGTGTTTTTGTCTCATAATAGGAAATTACAATAGGCTACTGGTATAGCCTGTATCGATTACACTTTTCAGATATAATGGTGTGTGTGGCCCCTTGAAATCGCTTCGGCTATGCCATGTTCGTTTATGTTAGGGTAGGCCAAACCACAGCTTTTTAAACGCCAACACGAAACCTTCTCTGGAAGGCATCTCTGTAAGTGGCGTGCAATGTTCCCTCAAAAATCAATTAAAGCACTGAGCAAATTTCAGGTCTGCTGAGCGCAAACTTGAACATTCTGAAAATTCTGTGCAACTTCCAGTGTGCATTTACTGTGAAAATTGAAGCTATATCCTCTTTAAATTACAGATTTTAACAGTGACCATCTAGGCTACTGTGGCTATTTGCTCCTAATGTAGGCCTACCAGGGTGGCCTACCATCAACAACAATTGAAAAAATGCATCACATAACATTTTAACATGGAAATAGCTGTTATATCATTTAGCCTACAGTAACAGCCAATGTGTGGTGTTCAATATATGCCTACATTCCATGAGACAAAAAAAAGGGCTTGACATTAATCTGTTTATCCACTTGGCCTTCAGACCAGGAGGTGACATGTTGAAATCTCACAGTATCAACTTTGCTGTAGCTTTCTTTTATGTCTGCTATGTCACTGCAGACACAGTCATCTGAGCCATCCAATTGGCCAGAGGTAGACCTATAGTGCACTTGATTTGCTCTGTAGGCCCCCTGAGAAGGCAGAGTTTGTACCTTCAGACACACATGGAAACAGTTTGCCTACCCAGCGAGCAGGGCAGCTGAATCCGGTGTACCTACCGCCAACAGCACGAGGCAAATCCAAATCAAATAGGGACACAAGTAGAGGTCGACCGATATTGATTTTTCAATGCGGATGCCAATACCGATTAATCGGACGATTTGTATTTATTTATTTGTAATAATGACAATTACAACAATATTAAATGAACACTTATTTTAACATAATATAATATATCAATAAAATCAATTTAGCCTCAAGTAAATAATGAAACATGTTCAATTTGGTTTAAATAATGCAAAAACAAAACAAGTTTTGTAGAAGAAAGTAAAAGTGCAATATGTGCTATGTAAGAAAGCTAACGTTTCAGTTCCTTGCTCAGAACATGAGAACATATGAAAGCTGGTGGTTCCTTTTAACATGAGTCTTCAATATTCCCAGGTAAGAAGTTTTAGGTTGTAGTTATTATAGGAATTATAGGACTATTTCCCTCTATACCATTTGTATTTCATTAGCCTTTGACTATTGGATGTTATTATAGGCACTTTAGTATTGCCAGTGTAAGAGTATAGCTTCTGTTCCTCTCCTCGCTCCTCCCTGGGCTCGAACCAGCAACACAATGCTGGTTAGTTAGCGCACGCTAACTAGCTAGCCATTTCACTTCGGTTACACGAGACTCATCTCGGGAGTTGATAGGCTTAAAGTCATAAACAGCGCAATGCTTGACGCATAACGAAGAGCTGCTGTCAAAACGCACGAAAGTGCTGTTTGAATGAATGTTTACCCGCCTGCTTCTGCCTACCACCGCTCAGTCAGATACTTGTATGCTTGTATGCTCAGTCAGATTATATGCAACGCAGGACACGCTAGATAATATCTAGTAATATCATCAACCATGTGTAGTTAACTAGTGATTATGATTGATTGTTTTTTATAAGATAAATGTAATGCTAGCTAACAACTTACCTTGCCTTACTGAATTCACGTAACAGGCAGTCTTCTTGTGGAGTGCAATGAGAGAGAGGCAGGTCGTTATTGCGTTGGACTAGTTAACTGTAAGGTTGCAAGATTGGATCCCCCGAGCTGACAAGGTGAAAATCTGTCATTCTGCCCCTGAACAAGGCAGTTAACCCACCTTTCCTAGGCCGTCATTGAAAATAAGAACGTGTTCTTAACTGACTTGCCTAGTTAAATAAAGGGGGGGGGGGTCGGCAAATCGGCCCTAATTAATTGGACATTCTGATGAATCGGTCGACCTCTAGCTAGACACAGGGCGATCGACTGGTTGGTGACTACTGCTCTAGAAAGTTGAGTGAAGTTCAATCTCGTGTTTCTCTCTGATTTTTCTGCATGGCAGTCCCGTTGCAGTCTCGGGGCTACTACGCACGCACAGTTTAGAGGCAACATTGTTGGCATGTATTCATGGATGCCAAGGGAAGCCAGGCTTCCCCCTCCAAAAATGTTTTGACCAAGAAAAAAAATAAAAACCAAATGATTTATTTTGTCTCTCTGTGTTACATAAATGTCTTTCAATTTGCAAGTATCTCACCAGAGAAAGCATCTGAGCAAACTAAACAGCGCCCTTCTATCTCAGTATGTGTAGCCTGATGCTGTCTGGTCAGAAAGAGTATGACAATGTTGCTGCCTATACCATTGAATGAAAGAGAAGCCAGCAAGTATTTGGCCTCCCTTCATAAAAAAATATATATAAAATAATAGCCAATCAGCATTGAGCTAAACTAAGTGAGCTCAGCTGTGAATGGTCCTGGCGCACCAAAAAAGTGTAAAGGGAAGCCAGTTTGGATTTGGCTTCAGACCAATCCCATCACAGGCCAAACGTCATTATTGACAGAAAAAAACTTGAATTTTTGCATCTCGTTGTGTTGTTGTCCTCCGGTGACTAGCTAAAATCGTCCCTTTCCTAAATTTGCAATAGATCAGACAGGGATTTGGACTTGTGGTTTTACTTAATTGGCCAATGATTATTACTGTGATTGTGATCCGACCATAAATTCATACATTGTGAAAGGGAGGAAGTTGTAGTATGCTGATGTTAACTAGCTGGCCTGGCGTATTGTTGCTCATGAAAGGAAGATAGGCTAACGATCAAGTATTTTAGCCAGGTAACTGAGGACAACAAAAACTAAAAGTATGTACTGTAAGACAGAGTCATAGACCGTTTAGGCAACATGAAAGAGAGGATGGCATTGGCGTTTCTCTACAAGTAGGGTGAGTCAACATGTTTTTTTACACTTGCACGCTCATTACATCAGTGCCATGGACAGCCTCATATTAAGCTTACGTTGATTGAACTAAATCGTTTTTGGTATCTTTTAGTTGTCACTCTACTAGACTAATAAGCATAGGTGATTATATGATATTGAAGTGGTTGTGGAATAGCGGTAACGCTCCATGGTTCTAAATTAATAGCTGTTAATTAGTCCGAAAATGTCAGAAACATTACCTTGCTTGACCATACTGTAGGTCATGTAACTGTTTGTTACATTTACATGTATTTAAAAAAAAAAAAAATGTTTACCTTTATTTAACATGCAATATGTTTTGTGGACTTCACCGGACAGATGTTGCTCTCCGGTTCGGTATGAAACAGATGTGTGGTTGAATTTATTCTGCCACTATGTCTTATTGTCTCGGCCTTGGCCTATATATCACGATGTCAAGGCATATGAACTAACGGGTTATAGAGCATACAACGCAATTATCACAACACATAGGTTGTAATATGGGTTTTTGGAGGGGGGGGGGGGCTTGGCTTCCCCAGTGATTTTACCCATACACCGCTACTGCTGTAAAGTATTGCCGCTTCTGAAGTGGGACTAACTTCCATCACTACGCAACAAAAACTGTCAATCCTAGCCTGCCTCCTGGGCGCAGATCACTCTTTCCTAAAAAAAAAAGTACTTTATAGTTAATTAAATATCGCAACTTACATTTAGTAGAAAGAAACTACATCTAGCTTCCCTAAAGGGTTGCCGTAGATAGAAATTCATTGCCCAGCCCTAGCGGTCATACAGTGCCTTACAAATGTATTCATCCCCTTTGGCGTTTTTCCTATTTTGTTGCATTACAACCTGTAATTTAAATAGATTTTTAATTGGATTTCATGTAATGGACATCGAAATTGATGACGTGAAATGAAAGTTGGTGACGTGAAGTAAAAAAACTAAAAAAAACAACAACTGAAAAATGGTGCGTGCATATGTATTCACCCCCTTTGCTATGAAGACCCTAAATAAGATCTGGTGCAACCAATTACCTTCAGAAGTCACATATCTCAGTATATATACACCTGTTCTGAAAGGAGTCTGCAACACCATTAAGTGAGGGGCACCACCAAGCAAGCGGCACCATGAATACCAAGGAGCTCTCCAAACAGGTCAGGGACAAAGTTGTGGAGAAGTACAGTTAGGTTCTAAAAAAATATCTGAAACGTTGAACATCCCACGGAGCACCATTTAATTCATTATTTTCTTAAATTGAAAGAATATGGCACCACAACAAACCTGCCAAGAGAGGGCCGCCCACCAAAACTCATGGACCAGGCAAGGAGGGCATTAATCAGAGAGGCAACAAAGAGACCAAAGATAACCTTGAAGGAGCTGCAAAGCACCACAGCGGAAATTGGAGTATCTGTCCATAGGACCACTTTAAGCCGTACACTCCACAGAGCTGGCCAAAACATATGGAAGAAGGTACTCTGGTCAGATGAGACTAAAATTGAGCTTTTTGGCCATCAAGGAAAATGCTATGTCTAGCGCAAACCCAACACCTCTCATCACCCTGAGAACGCCATCCCCACAGTGAAGCATGGTGGTGGCAGCATCATGCTGTAGGGATGTTTTTCCATCGGCAGGGACTGGGAAACTGGTCAGAATTGAAGGAATGATGGATGGCGCTAAATACAGGGAAATTATTAAGGGAAACCTGTTTCAGTCTTCCAGAGATTTGAGACTGGAACGGAGGTTTACCTTCCAGCAGGACAATGACCCTAAGCATAATGCTAAAGCAACACTTGAGTGGTTTAAGGGGAACATTTAAATGTCTTGGAATGGCCTAGTCAAAGCCCAGACCTCAATAAAATTGATAATCTATGGTGTGACTTAAAGATTGCTGTACACCAGCAGAGCCCATCCAACTTGAAGGAGCTGGAGTAGTTTAGCCTTGAAGAATGGGCAAAAATGACAGTGGCTAGATGTGCCAAGCTTATAGAGACATACCCCAAGAGACTTGCAGCTGTATTTGCTGCAAAAGGTGGCTCTACAAAGTACTGACTTTGGGGGGGGGGGGGGTTGAAAAGTTATGTTATGCTCAAGTTTTCTGTGTTTTTTTGGTATTATTTCTTGTTTGTTTCAAAAGAAAAAAAAATTGCATCTTCAAAGTGGTAGGCATGTTATGTAAATCAAATGATACAAACCACCCCAAAATATATTTTAATTCCAGGTTGTAAAGGCAACAAAATAGGAAAAATGCCAAGGGGGTTGAATACTTTCGCAAGCCACTGTATATACTTAATTGGACCATTATTCTGCATTGTGAATTAACATGGAATTGAATGTTTAAATTTTTTTGTTTTAAATGGAAAACTGATACAAAAAAATTGCAGTATAAGCGTAAGAAAATGTTTCCATTTGTCACATCCCTAATAGAAACAATTTACAGTAAATCTTTGTACTTTGTTACCTATGTTTATAACATGTTATTTATACTTTCTCTGAAAAACAGTGCAGTGACTTGGAAGTTGAGTCACCGTACAAACCTCCAGCCAGTCAATGAAGTGAGCGATCTCTTGTCCCACCATCTTGGTGTCCTGGGCGGCTACAAGATAGTGGTTCTGGGCTGTGTACAGCCAGTCCACCACGATCACATTGGCATCCTGCTCTCTCTCATACAGCGCTGACACCAGTTTGGCCACCCAGCTCTCAAACAAGCCACTCACCTGTTGCAGCGGAGAGAAAGCACAAATGTTTTTTGTTAGTGACGGGGAATCCAAGCCCTTGAGCAATAGTTGTGAAGGACTTCATGTCACAGACATGCTGCTACAGGTTGGAAGGGCTTACTGTCCAGCCATGGATCACAAGGAAAGTTTTAGAGGTGCTGTTGAAAGTGCATTCTTTGAGAGACTCTGGGTTGCTGGGGATGATGTAACAGATGTCATCTTCTGGCATCAAAGGCTTCCGGAGGGAGAATTTGGTGTAGGCATGAGGAGTGGCATCGTTCTTTTGAAACAAGTCCTTGAAGTTGTCCATTAAATTATCTAAGAGAGGAATGTGAATACAACACATTGGCTTTAGAAATATTTGTATATTAATTGGACCATAAACCAGACAGGCAGAATGCAAGACAATGGAAAGTAGCTGTAGGCCTAAAGATTATAAAATGTTTTGATCCAGGCTGCTATTGCTAATCTTAAATCACACTGGTGGGGGTTGGGATGCCTGACTGCACAGGCCCCTCAGTACCAGGGGGGCTACTAGGGTTCAGTTGGTCAGACAGACCCCATAGAAACCACAGCTTTTCCCAGCTTTGTTCCTCTAGCTCTGACAAATCGCACAGGGTATAAAAGTAGCTGCATTCACAGTGGGTCAACGGACTCCTTGGCCAAGGCTATAGGTAAGCACTAAGCTACTGCACTGCAATGAATGGAGGTTGCATTCCATGACGGTTAAAGCAGACACAAATATATTATATTTTGAATAATAAATAGACCATAGACTTTGTATTCATATGCAATCTGACTACATCTATGTCTTACTTCAAAATTGCAGAAGACCTACATCAAGTTTTGTATAAAACTTTTGAGTTTCTGTAGCCTATCTATACTGAACAAAAATATAAATGCAACATGCAATAATTGCAACGATTTCAGTGAGTTACAGTTCATTTAAGGAAATCCGTCAATTGAAATACATTCATTATTAGGCCCTAATCTATGGATTTCACATGACTGGCAGGGGCACAGCCATGGGTGGGCATAGGCCCACCCACTGGGGAGCCAGACCCAGCCAATCAGAATTAGTTTTTTCCCACAAAAGGGCTTTATAGACAGAAACACTCATCAACTGTCAGAGTGGCTAGTCTCAGACGATCCTGCAGGTGAAGAAGCCGGATGTGGAGGTCCTGGGCTGGTGTGGTTAGACGTGGTGTTCAGTTGTGAGGCCAGTTGGACTTACTGACAAATTCTCCGAAACAACGTTGGAGGCGGCTTATGGTAGAAAAATGTACATTTAACTCAACAGCTCTGGTGGACATTCCTGCAGTCAGCATGCCAATTGCACTTTCCCTCAAAACTTGAGACATCTGTGGCATTGTGTTGTGTGACAAAACTGCATATTTTAGAGTGGCCTTTTGTCCCCAGCACAAGGTTCACCTGTGTAACGATCATGCTGTTTAATCAGTTTATTGATATGCCACACCTGTCAGGTGGATGGATTATATTGGCAAAGGAGAAAATGGTCACTAACAGGTATTTAAATAAATTTTTGCACAAAATGAGAGAAATAATATTCTTGCATATGGAACATTTCTGGGATATTTTATTTCAGCTCATGAAACATGGGACCAACACATGTTGCATTTTTGTTTTTGTTCATTATCTTTTGTCTACTTTTATGTCCAATATACATCAACATTATGATTTTTTTCAATCCCTAATTATAGTAACCCTACTCAAATTGTGCATGAATGAATGGGCGTTCAGTCGAATACTTGAGGTCATATCCTATACTAACAATTTAGTCTACGTCATCACAAAATCCCAGAAATTTGATACAGCCTCATCATTTAAGTGACAGTATCTAAAGGCTGTCAATTACATTTATAATAATCTGAAAAGTTCGATTCTTCAGATAATGTCATTTTAGCGGCACAAATGCAATGTTTTCTAATCAGATCACAAAACGGAGAATAGTAATTCTCAACAGTAGTTTCACGGATTAGCTACTCACCAAGGGTATGAACGGAGTGGTCCTCTTCCAAAGACGAGACAGACAATACTGAATTTAACACAAGAAAGTAAAGACATTGCACTTGCAACCCTTTCATTTCTTTTCAACCTAATCATTCTTATTTGGGGAAATGTCAAGTTTGCAATCACAGACCCTAAAAAAATGTATCGAATGTAAACCGTGACAATTTTCCACCGGTTAGAAGAGATCCCGTGCGTTATGTAGCGCGTAGTATTGCTATCTGAACTACCTTGAAGTGCCCGGTTCCTAAATAGGACCTCTCCCTCTGTCGCAAACCTATTGGTTGCTTTTACCCCGGGCGGGGAATTAGGGTATAATGTAAGACATTGATAAATGGCAATGAAGTTAATAATTTTATTCAAGCGATTGTTATTTACTATGTGAAATAGCACAGGCAAATGTTAAATCAGATCTGAGTAGACTGAATTTGCTGTTGCCCATAGCTATAAATGGCCTTGCTCTTGACTTCATGAGGGAAGTTTCATGCCTGAAAATAAATTGTTCATTTAACGCTTCATCATACAACTTTCTGGGAATGGTGCAGGATAGTTGCTTGGTTTAGGAAACACTCGCATTTAAGGAACTTGACCAAACAAAATAAAATTCGTATTTCATTGCTTTGACAGAACCTTTCCTAAAAGTTCTAAAAGTTTGATTTGTGTAATGTTCTCTCAAATCAAATCAAATGTATTTATATAGTCCTTCGTACATCAGCTGATATCTCAAAGTGCTGTACAGAAACCCAGCTTAAAACCCCAAACAGCAAGCAATGCAGGTGTAGAAGCACGGTGACTAGGAAAAACTCCCTAGAAAGGCCAAAACCTAGCAAGAAACCTAGAGAGGAACCAGGCTATGAGGGATGGTCAGTCCTCTTCTGGCTGTGCCGGGTGGAGATTATAACAGAACATGGCCAAGATGTTCAAATGTTCATAAATGACCAGAATGCTCAAATAATAATAATCACAGTAGTTGTCGAGGGTGCAGCAAGTCAGCACCTCAGGAGTAAATGTCAGTTGGCTTTTCATAGCGATCATTAAGAGTATCTCTACCACTCCTGCTGTCTCTAGAGAGTTGAAAACATCAGGACTGGGACAGGTAATTCTCTAATTGATTTGACATTGGGAATGTTCTCAAATAGTTCAGAGAACATTACGAAACATTCTGTGGGAATTTCAGTACTTCAGCATAACATTTCCTCATGGTTCTTGAAGAAAAGGACTAGGCTTTTGGTGGACTAACTTCTGCTGCCACCATGGCGCATCGGTCAAAATGCAAATAAGGAGATTGCGGGTGGGGGTGGGGTTGGATGGTTTTATACAGCCGGTGGGTTAGAAGTTGTGGCTTGTAAGGCCTTGGAGATAGATTGGATGTGGTGGTCTGGAAGGGAAATACAAAAGGGAAACATTAGGAACACAACAAAATGGTGCAGACATGACAAAGTAGTGCCAGGTGACTATGGGGAAAAAGGCTTAACATAACATCTATAAAGGAGACTGCCAGGAATAACATAAAGGAGCAATAGCATGGATATAAAGGACATGCTATGAGTTTAGGCCTCATAATACAGTTCACTTACATTTCTCCTACAATAAAATAACATAGGGGAACTTACTTCATCATATCATGCACACTGGACAGGTGAAGGATAGGGCAACACCAAGCATAATCTGAACTGGTAGGTAGGAGGGAGCATGCAGTTTATATCGGGGAACAGTGAAAAGGGTAGAGTAGAGGTGATTAAGGGAGCGGAAACAGATGTGGAGGGAAGGGATGTGGTCTAGGGTAATTGTAAACAAATTGAAGCCCGTAGGAGTGGCATGACCCTTTACAACATTTCTATTTAAAAAGTCCTGTTCTCAAATTGTTCCGAGAATGTTAAGAAAAGTTTCCATAAAAACCACAACAACACCTTTAGTAACGCTCAGAGAATATTCTAAGAATGTTATTTAAAATCATAAACTGGGCTGAAAGCCGTGGTATATCAGACCGTATACCACGGGTATGACAAAACATTTATTTTTACTCCTCCAATTACGTAAGTAACTAGTTTGTGGTATATTGCCAATATACCACGGCTAAGGGCTGTATCCAGGCTCTCCTCGTTGCGTCGTGCTAAGAATAGCCCTTAGCTATATGTTTTTCCCTTTACAACATATCACAGTGCAGAGGATTTTATGGCGTTTTTCCATGCAAGGGGAACCTCAGCCCACATTAGGTCTGCTTGAGGGGACTGTTTCCTCTAGCAGGCTAGCAGGTATGTGTTAAGTGAGCTATGTGGGGTTTAGGTGCACAACTAAAGTGGAACATCATGTTATGAGAAGCAATGTGCGAAACCTGTGATGTCATCAACATTACTGTCTTTAGTTCCAGAAGACTGCTCTGAGTGGAGGAGGCCAGATGGGCCAGTATAAATCATAGTCCAATCCTAACCAACCACACCTCTACCCCCTTTCCCCCAGCCTCTTACCCTAGCCACCATTCACCATGTTATACATCCATAGCCCCTTGACTTACGTAAAAATTGTGGTCTAGTAATGATGCAAGATCGCTTCAACAACATTTCTCCCCTGCTTTCTAACAAAACAGCATTTGAGCTTATCCAAACTTGCTTTCTGTTGCAAAGCCAATTTCAATTGGATGTTTAGTTTGATCATTTGCTTAGGTACATTCAGAGATGTAGCCTAACTATCATGTGATCTCTGTGGGAGATTAATAACAAATGAACAAATGCATGCTTTTAGTTAGTTGGTGTTTGACTCTTTATGCTGGGATACCCACTGGTTGTACTATGGGAGGAATAGGTCTACAACCAATCAGCATGACATATGCCTAGTTTGATTTTAACCCGCTTCCTCACTTAAGACCGTTGATCTTCTCAACATTTGACATACTGTATCAGTCAGTAGGGATCTGGAGTCCGTGTGAATTGTGATTGGTCAGCCTCAGAGGTCTGTTGGACCAGTCCTGTGTTTCCAGCAGTGCACAAGTGTGTACGTAGGACTAAGAATAATGTCACCTGCTAGGGTCACATGCTTTCCTTCAAGAATGTGCACATGGCAAGTGTGTCTAGCCTCTATGGTGGACCATTGTTGTTAAGCGCCAAGGGAAAGTCCAGAGGGGACGCCCTGACAAACCTATCACAGGCCCCTGGTCGCTCAGAATGAGAAACAACGTTGGGCTCTGATGCTGGTATTTGTCGCTGTTGTTATGGAACAAGTGGGACAAAGGGGGGAAAATCCCCACAGCAGTTGTCTTATTGTACTGTTGCCAGATTCAACACACACATCCCCTGCTGCTCCCCCCAGAAAAAGCAGCTCTTGTAGCGTTCCAGTTGTCATCCAATCTAATGTTGCTTTTCTAGGAACTTGACCGAGTTTCCCTGTAAAGCAGGAACAGCAGAATTAGAAAAACAGATGCAATCACTCCCCATTGCTACGGTGCTGCAATTCTGGAGGGAAGCTGATTCGATTTTGGAGGGAAGCATCTCATTCAGTGTTATGGTGACGTAGTTTGTTTTGATGAGATAATGTTGGCAAGCTGTACTGTAGAGATCTGCAAGAGCCAGTAAATTGGTGTGATTTGGAAGCCAACTGCTGTCCAAAGTTTTGTAAGTGATAAATTGTTCTGGACTGCTTTATTCAGGGTTCTTTTTAAGAATGACATGTGTGGTTCTAATGGCTTCAGGAAGTTCTTACCATGTATAAAGATATCCTAGTTTATTTATCATGGTTGTGATGTATAGTGTGTTGTGTAGCTAAATGAGCCAGAAGTGGATATTTTCCCATTAGGAACATCTGTAAAATTATTCAGAACTATTACATCTTCACTGCAAACATTTGTCTCACATTGTTTGCTTTTTTTGGGAGCTTTTCATAAAAAATGACAATAACATCTTAGAGAGGCATTCTGGGGACAATAAGTTCAGTGAAAAGTAAGGTTTTAACCACATCTTTGTAGGGGTTTACAGTCGTACACAAACACAAAAACACAATAAGGAAATATTTCAATGACCTCAAGGGAGGGAAGAGGTTTCCTAACCCTATCTCTGTCCAGTACCTACTTAGACCCATCACCCCTGAGGGAACACAGGCAGACCGGATTGCTTAAACACATCAGTGTCATTCCTCAATCCGACTGTCATTTACCAGATAACAGATGGTTTCCATGTTTTCCCACATACTTTCAAGATATATCTTCTTATTCCATGAAAAATGTGTATTAATGACTGATTTAAAGCAAAATGTTAACAATGTGTCATCTATCTCATGTTGTTTTGTACAGTACTCAGAGTAGTGAGTCATGGGAAAACATCTATCCTATCATGTTTCCTTATTTTTTGGATGGTCCAAATTCCAATATTTACCCAATAACCTCACTGTTTTCATGGAATTCTACCATGTATTTCCAACTCAGGAATTTGGGGTCCAAAACTATTTCTCTGTTGTATTGCCACTATGTGTTGCGTAACTTGTTTTGGTATTTTAGGGTACTGATGATAGGCTCTAATGTGGATGTTGTGCTACTAGCACATGTCAGACGTAAGGTTTAATGAGCCGCAGGTGTCAGATTAGGCACAATGAGTCCACTGTGTGTTAAGCACAGGAGTAATAACACTACTATTACAACAGTAGCCATCCACATCAAATTATATTAGTGTTATTTCTCTTATGCTTGTTTGCAAATATTGATAAAACCTGTGAATGACAACTGTCTCTATATTGATGGCACTAGGTTCAGCATGTGATTGTATCAAGAGATTAAGAATGCTTTTTTGGTCAATTGTACTCAAGGTCCAACCGAAATTTGAGTTCCGCTTTTAACACAACCCCTCCTAAAGACACACATACTGTACTTATAAAGTTTTGGAGCGGTGTGTGGGGCTGCCACACTGGGCCCAGGGGGGCTGTTGTTGTTTGGGTTAAGTGCCTTGCTCAAGGGCACAATGGCAGCTGGTTTGATACCAGATTCCAGTTGCCAGCTCACTTCCCGCCAGATTTTTCCCATCAGACCCGGGATTCGAACTGGCAACCCTCCGGCTGCTGGTTCGCCTCGAACCACCAGACTACCTGCCGACTATATGCTTATATTGTCAGTCTTGTAAATTATGTATTGCCAACAATTATACACTATTGAGTGATGTTGACAGAGATTTTAATAATGTCCTAAGAATAGCTACATATTGTATCTAGTTACATGTTATAGGGTTAGAACAAGATTTAAGGAATTCAAGAACACAATATGTAGATCAGGGGAGTAGTAAATCCAATAATACCCAGATGTATAATGTACTCACTTTATTAAAGTATCATGATTTTCCTTCATACAGTGCACTGCATTTCAGTTCATAAAAGTAAATGTACTCATCAGCTGGCATGGAGACCAATTTGATCAGTCTGTCCAAAGCCACACGTGTAAAATCAGAAAGATGAATCTATAAAAACAAAGACAGCAATGGAAACTTGCCCAAATATATTACAGCTTAATATACAAATATATACAGGTACATTCAATAAATAGAATATGAAACATTATTGGGATGCATTATGGCTATTATGTAGGGCTGTCCACCAATGTTTGCAAAGGCTCACAGATATGTTCTGTATTTAGTGTAGCATTTTGTTTGACCTTTCAAAAGGGCATGATTGACCAATAGGGTTAAGGTAATTGTTTCCACATAACTTTTGACCTATAAAGGAAGTTATAAAAGTTTTCAGGAAATGCTAACTTCTGCTTGTGACCTCTATCTTCTCAAGTCAAGCGGCCAATTAAATATTAATCTAAACACAACAATCCAGTTTGACTAGTTGTTGAATGATCAAATTGACTGACGTGGATTAACGCCCTTAAAGTGACCCCTGCCAAACACAATAACCAAATGCACACAAAGAACAAGCAGGGAATTAATCTACAACAACTCATATATACTGTATAACACTGATTGAAAAGCCATGTACACAGATCACTGTAATATTCAACTCAGGAGACAGTGTCACCATCTTTGGTCCCTGTGGTGGTGGCAGTTAGTTGTTTAGGCACGATGGCATTAGTGACATGACTATTATAGTGTGCATACCGAATGTGTCAAAAAGCTTTCTTAAAAGCAGAAGCTATGTTAATCTCTTTGAATCAAAAGTTTGAATCGGAACTACCCAGTATAGGGTTAGAAATACATTGATGTGATTTGTATACATGGACACAGATGAAGGATTACAAAGATAATGTAGCAACTTTAGACAAAGTCAAAAGCATGAAAAAGCTGATTTTAGAATGACATTTGTAACACTCTCCATGATGGCGGTTAATAGAAGAAAAAGCCCATAAACTGACTCCCAGCACAGTGGATAAAGTGATATAGATTGTGCTTGGGGGTGGAGATGACATGACAGAATGGAAGGCAGAAAACGGTACATGTCAGAGGCTAACATCTCTTATCTTCTCTCCAGCACGTTCTCCCTGGCTTCATCCAGCTTTGGCTGTGGGCTGCAGTGCAGACTGTATTCAAGTGCTGCTTCATGCATTGTTCTTCTTGAAGAGGCTTCCCTGCATCTTGAGCCTGTGCATCCTAAAGATAAGAGAGAAGAGAAAAAAAAGTTCAAAAGAAAACGAGGAAGGAAGTTCTGAATCCTATCTTTGGATATGATAGATTTTTATGCATTCAAAGTTTCACAAAGTTTCCAAAATGTTCTAGATTTCTTACGTTTTCTCTTTCCGGCTCATGTTGTCCTCTTTTGATTTGACAAAGACTGCGTCGTCTTTTCCTCTGACGAGGTAGGCAAACTCTCCATCTTTAGCGCTGAAGATCACCCTGGAGTCAGACAGTAAAGACTATCAGTGAAGCCTTCTGAAACATGTATCATACAACTTCAAAGACTGGCAATGTGAAAGATGATGTGCAGTGTCAAAGATATTCATATATGGTCCACAGTACTGCTGGGTTTTGATTGATCCATCTCATCAATTGGAATATTCAGTTCATCATTATCATCATAACTTACTTGGACTGAGTCTCCCCGGCCTTGACACGCATTTTGCGGATGTGGAAGTTGCTGTTACCCCACCAGTCAGACCAGCTGAAGTAAGCGTCTTTCTCCCAACGCAGCTTGACCATAAGCAGCTCCCCGATGTCCACGTCGGTGGTCAGCAGGAAGGACACGGTGCGATTAGTGTTCAGGAACGGCCTGAGAGGTCACACACAGGTCAAAGGTTAGGGGGTCAGTTCACCTTCTGTACTGTATACAGTACCCAGCTGAGGAGAGGCGACGAGGTGATATCTCTGGGGTTAATTATGTCAGTGTATAATATTTGTACGTTTGGATATGTTTAGAAATGATATCAAGCATTTCTAGACAACTAAGTATATAAAAAATAAATAATAATGATTTTAATATTTTCTTTAATATCAGACTATACGTACATGATGTAGGGAATGTCTGTCTTCTCATCATGGGTTCCGTACAGAGAGATTTTCATGGGCTGCTCAGTGTAGTCCAGTTTCTCGCTGCTGAAGAAATGCACCTTCACTTGGTAATGGAAAACTGTGGAAAGAATGACGGAGACCTTAATTTAGAACCACGCCACACAGACGTCTGAAACCCTGAGTATGTTTGCCTATGCAAATACCTGCAGTGTGCCCAGTTGAGACACATTCTCCAACTGTTTGAAGTGTTTGTGGCATGTGGACATTATCCCATCACTGATGCCCACAGTTAAAGCTAAAGATCCTTATTCTGCTCCCACAGAACTGTAGTACCTCCATGATTATGACCTGTCTTTACATACCCATATTATAGATCTGCTTACTGCCATGACTAAGGGTGACTAAGGGAAGGAAAATTTTTAACTTCAGATTACACATTAACGAATAGAATTGGCATGTAAAGTATCCTCTAACTTTACACTGTAAGCAATCACGTGCAGTGGTGTCAAGTTACCAAACTACAGCCACTACTGAAATACTAATAGACTCACTCTAATGTGACTTTCATGGCTTGCACCATAAACCTTGTTTTATCCCCCCTGCTTGTTTTGGTTTGACCTTGATGCCACTAACGTATCAGATGTGTTAGACTGTGCCAATCCTACAATAGTGGGGTGAGGGGGGTTAAAAATTGACGCAGGCTGGGCATATGTTATGGAATCTTTTATGGATAGGGAGTCAGGAGGAACTGATAAAGGAGGGACTTGTGTAGACTTCGGAAGTCACACTGTTTGAACAGGGTTATCTAGTACTGGTACAGTATGTGCACTGGGGCCCCGTTGTACTAATGTAACATACATGGCCTGGTAAAGAGACTCTGTGTTCAGTTAAAGCTCTCAAGGCCAGCTTGAGCTAAGCCTAGCTCTATGCCACCACTACAGTAACTACATTTAGCCTTCTGGACCAATGCATTGAGGATTTGGTAACAAATGTACATCAAGTCTTAACTTATGAAAATCTATTTTAGTGCCAGGGAATAAACCTTCTGTTGTGAGAAAGATTAATCCAATTGTTCCTTTGTGCATGAGTGCTCTCTCATCCTAAAACAATTCCCCTACATCTCTCTCGCTCTTACGTTTGAAGGGCATCGTCTCACGGGTCTTGAGGTACATCTTGGTGCTCCGGGGCAGGCGGACCTTGTTGACGCCGTAGCCCACCTTGTTGCAACGGTTCTTGCGGCAGTTGAGACACATTCCCTTCATGAAGGCCTCCTTGGAGCTGCAGCGGTAGGCCATGGTCTGATGCTCTGCTGCGTTCACCAGCGAGTCGATGAACAGGTGGATGGAGCGCTCGTGGGAACACTTCACAATCTGGTCCATATCTACACAGGACCCACATAAAACAAGACCATTAGGACCATGATGACTAAATCACTGGCTGATTCTCATATATTCACCGGACTAACCGTGCAACCATGTCTGGGACATTTGCTTATTCAGACTTAAAGCTAAAGAAAAGTCAAGACATTGAAAGTGACACTTTTAATGGAGTCAAAGTACCTGATGCAGATATTCAAACTTAAAGAAACACGCCTCATGAAGATTTACTACACTGTAATAACAGAGTGTGATTTTATTACATTGCAGTGTTAAGTTATGGTACGTACTATGGATGCCTGTGGTGGCAATCATCATCATGGTGTTCTGCAGGTCACAGCCTGGCTGGAAGGTTCCTCCGTTGGGGTAGATGTCCACATGGCCCACCGGTCTCTGGATGCCGATGCTGCGGTCTGGGGAGCCCCGGGTGTTGGTGTGCAGGACGTCCACGAAGAGAGCATCATCAGGGGACAGGGTGGTCTGGTTGTCAGCGTGCTCAAAGGTCGGGCCGGCTGGGTCCAAACCTGGGAGACGGATGGAAGGAGAGAGAAGAGGGAAGTAGAGAGAGAGAGAGGGAGAGAACAGTCACAGTCCATCTGTAATACTGTGCATGAGAACATGCAGGCAAAAGCCTCAGTGTGCTTCCAGGACTGAAGTAAAGCCACAATGTACTCAATGGATGTGATTATGGTGTTTAATGGTATGCTGCCTCCAGGGCCTGATCTGGTTTAGGGATAAATATTTGAATATTCTAAGCAGGTCAAAGAGATTTCATAGTTGAGTAAACTTTATGGAGACAAACTCAGGGACTATTGAGGCTAAATTCATTGGGGTAGAACTTGCATATGTAGGCCTGTGCATGTATGTTTGCATCCATGGTACATGTAGTGACAGACTGATAGACAAACAATAAAACCTCTTCAGCAGAGAAGGACTGTCTGCTCACCTGTGATCCTGCTGACTTTGTGGTTGGTGAGGAAACCGGCGATGCCGGCTACATGAGCCCCCAGACTGTATCCCAGCAGATGTATCCTCTCCCAGGGGTAGTCCAGTGTTTTCTGACAAGGGGGGAAAGCAAAAATGGTTTATTCCTAATTCCTAGGCTGTCAAGTGTGACTGTGTAAAGACTTAGCTGTGAAACTTCTTATGCCATGGTTATGCGATGCTAACACCCTTTCAAGTATATTCTGTGACGTCAGTTATACTGTCTGCTTTCACATGTAACCATTTCAGGCAGTTTATCATACCAATGTGTCCTCCCTTGCCCTAAAGCATTTTTCTAGCAGACAATATGCTTCACATGTGCCGCTTCTATCAATAATGTGCTGTGTAATGATGCGGATCAACAACATGGCAGTAAAAAGCCTTTATGAGGCATACTAAATCAGAACCAGCAGGAAAACACATCCACAACTCTGACTTCTAAAACATTGTATCACCAATAATATACAGTATACTGAACAAAAACATAAACGCAACACGCATTCATTTCACAGATTTGACTGAGTTACAGTTCATATAAGGAAATCAGTCATTTGAAATACATTTATTATGGCCTAATCTATGGATTTCACATCACTGGGAATACAGATATGCATCTATCGGTCACAGATATCTTTTTTTTTTTAATTGCCTCACAATGGGCCTTAGGATCTCGTCACAGTATCTTTGTGCATTTAAATCGCCATCGATAAAATGTAATTGTGTTCATTGTCCGTAGCTTATGCCTGCCTATACTACAAACCCACCGCCACCATGGGGCACTCTGTTCACAACGTTGTCATCAGTAAACCACTCGCCCAGATGACGCCATACATGTGGTCTGCGGTTGTGAGGCCAGTTGGGCGTACTGCCAAATTCTCTAAAACGACGATGGAGGTGGCTTACGGTAGAGAAATTAACATGACATTTTCTGGCAACAGCACTGGTGGACATTCCTTTAGTCAGCATGCCAATTCCGCGTGACAAAACGGCACATTTTAGAGTGGAATTGTATTGTCCCCAGCACAAGGTGCACCTGTGTAAGGACCATGCTGTTTCTTGATATGCCAAACCTGTCAGGGGGATGGATTAATTTGGCAAAGGAGAAATGCTCACTAACATGGATGTAAACTAATTTGTGCACAACATTTTGGAGAAATAAGCTTTTTGTGACTATGGAACATTTCTGGGATATTTTATTTAAGCTCATGACACATGGGATAAACACTTTACATGTTGCACTTATATTTTTGTTCAGTGTATTTTTAATAACTAGATCGATTCCAAACTTCAGATACAACTTTTGTTCAACTCACCCATTTACACTACTGCCTGAAAGTCTGATCTCAAGTTAGAAATCAGGCCATTCTGTGAAGCTTATATTTAAGCAATAAGGGCCTAAGGGGGTGTTGTATATAGCCAATATACAACGGCTAAGGGCAATCCTTAGCACGAGTGCCTGGATACAGCCCTTAGCCGTGATATATTACCAATGCCTCATTACCAATGTCAGGTGCGTTATTGCTGTTTTAAACTGGTTACCAATGTAATTAGAGCTTTAAAAAATGTTTTTGTCATAACCCTGGTATACGGTCTGATATACCACGGCTTTCGGCCAATCAGCATTCAGGCTCGAACCACCCAGTTAATATTATATTATTTTCTGTGTACACAGTGACCTTGAGATCACTTACCTGCAGCCAGTTAACAAACTTGGCTACGTCTCTGCCCACCAGCTTGGTGTAAGCGGCGGAGGTAGGGTAGTGCTGCTGGGCCCGGGTCAGCCAGTCCACCACGATAACGTTGGCCTTGGGCTCCCTCTCATACAGCGCTGTCACCAGCTTAGGGACCCAGCTCTCAAATAGCCCTGTGACCTGGAAGACACAGTTCTAGGGTCAGTGGCTGGCGTGAAGCCCTGTCCCCCATTGTCTGCGCACTGCACTGATTGAAGACAAGCCAAGTGTCAGCACTTTAACACATGAATGAGCACTGGAGCGTTATAACTAGGGACAGCGGGAGGCTTCTCATCATGCATCTAGTTATCATTGCTGAATGTATTTTTAGGGACAATTATTGTTGAGTTATTTCGCTCATAATATAAACAATACAGCTTATTCAAACGATGGTAAACAATTTATGCTTTAGTGATAATCAATCATAATAGAATGTCAAAGCTTTTTACCGTCCATCCATGAATAACCACGAACGTCTGAGTCTCAGGGTTGAATTCACACTCTGGGATGGTTAAGGGCTGGCCAGGAACAATGTAGCACAGGTCATCATCTGGTACCTCAGCGGTTCTCAGGGAGAACTTGGATACAATGTCAGTGAGGTCCTCAAGCCATTCAGTAGAGTTGTTGTTACCTGCATAGAGTGATGATTTTGACATGTTTTTGTCATTTAGCAGGCACTCTTATCTAGAGCAATTTACAGGACAAATTAGTGTTAAGTGCCTTGCTCAACGGCACATCGACAGATTTGTCAACTAGTCGGCTCAGGGATTCAAACCAGTGACCTTTTGGTTACTTGCCTAATGCTCTTAACCGCTACACTAACTGCTGCCTGCTTTACTACTAGTGCATAATCTTGCATGTTAGAGCTTTAAACAAAAATCCTGTTCGAATAGCATACAGGTTACTATTATGCACAATGCAGGGGAGTCAATACTATTGTTTACATTTTCAACCAGATACATATTGAAACTCATTCTAGATGTCATATTAGTGAAGAGTTTGTCATAATCATGATTGCACAAGGCAGTCACTAGAAATTCAAACCCTTTACCACCACCAAAAATGTACTTCTGATTTGCATGACAAACCAAATCCAGCATCTACAATTTCTTTACAAGGAAACAAATTCCAGTATTTTTTATTGGATCTTTCAAGTGGTGGCAATTCAGCTTTTTATATTCACACACTGACTATCTTGGAAGAAAATAATTACAAAAACACAATCTGCAGAATGTATCAGTTTATCAATTGGTATAATCAATTAACAGCATGATAAAATAAATCATTAAACTTTTTAACAGTCAAGTGTCGCCCCCTTTTGCCACTTGCATTTCTACCAACCAAACATTCATTCATGATTCCACATTTTCTAGTAATGCTATTTCACACAAAACAAATCACAAATAAGCCTATTGACCACATTAAATATCGAATATAATGTTAATAATAATTGTAATATATATATATATGTGTGTGTTATTATGCAAGAATGTGTAAAACAAATGAAAAATAGTTATTTTGCATTAAAAAAATGCTAACATATTTTAGTTCTCAAAGTATTGTTGTAATTGCACTTGAATGTGCAAATAATTATTTTCTTCCTCATTTTCTTTCGGATCCAATTTTTGTTGTTGTTGCAATGGTTGGAAAGAGCTCCCACTGCGCACCCTAAACAAAAGATACCTGAGGGGTGGGGTAGGTGGGTCTGACAACTTCATAAACTATTTTCTGGGTTACTATGGGTCAGTTGGAGATGGCTGCACCAATTATGCTCCTTCCAGGTGGCTTGAGTGTTTATTTTATGGGAGAAATTCAACTAGGAGCGGACTGGGACCAGAAATCAGCCCTGGCATTTCTAAACACACCAGACCATTATTTTTCTTGAGGCCCCCACACTGGACCAAATTTTCCTTGAGGAACCCATTATTATCAAAATAATTATACTTTTGTGAAAAAGAAAAGAAAAAATTGACAGGCCCAGTGGACAAAAAACTTGACCAACCCATCTGGCATTTGCCCGTAATGCCAGATGGCTAGTCAGCCCCCAGGAAAATAATGTATTCATTTAACCTCTCTCTAACAAAGCCAAAGTCAGCTCTACAAACAGGAGACATATCCCTTACTTACCAAAAAGTGTTTGTTCTGGTGTACTTGAAAAAGATGCACAGATATTTGCAAGAATTATCCAAACGGTGACCAAATAGGTATTTTCTTTTCCCATATTATTGTTGATCTAGAGGTTTCTCTGACAAGTCCCGAATGAAAAGTTCCTTGAAAATTGGTTTAGGAGTAGTAGATCCAATTGTATAAGTCAGTAGGATCACAGCTCCGGTTAAAAACTGTGGTCTGACTGTGATCAGAGAGTTAATAATTTTCTTACGAAGTCTGCCACAATTGCCGCCCCAAGTTGTCTTTATGAGAGGCTCATTTGAATAAACAAACTCCATTGGTCTGAAATGAGTGGGCTGGTTCCAAATGCAAAATTGCAACAAAAATCGTTGGCAACTCTGTGCCTTCACCAATGCGCATTAAATGTGGAAATGTTATATTTCTGTTCTATAGCTTTCACTTGTAATCCTTCATTTCAGAATAATATCTTGTCATGATTAAAATATGTTCACCAAATTGATTTACTTGCTATTTCTTTAGAGATTCAATGATTTAGCCTAATTCCTTTTAAAACTTTTTTTCAATATATATTTTCGTAAAATAAAAAAAATAAAAAACTTTTATTCATCAGAAATGGGCTTCTATAGGTGTGTGAGCTATGCAGTCTCTACAATCTCATGCTCCAGTTTTGTGCTCTTCTGTGAATCAGGCCTACCAGACACAATGCAACAAACTGGAGAAGAACCAGTGAGTGACATCGTTTTAAGTAACAATGCGTTTTTCCCCGCAATATTTATGAATCGTAATATATGTATGTCCAACTATATCTCGATCTATCTCTATATAGCGAAAAGTTATACGTTTTGTGTGTAGGATTCTGCTAAATGCAGAGACACTATTGGTCCTGAATAAAATGTGTCAATATCATTTGAAATGTACTTGCATAATGTCATATTTGTTATAAAATATATCGTACAAAACACCCCCCCCCCAACTAAACCGTTAGGCCTAATAAGCTATACTTTAAACGCGAAAATATGTTGCAATGATCCTTCAGGGATTACAGAATTGATGTGTGTCATAAAAGTATACCTCAGCCATCCCCAGGGACAACAATACACTCTTGTCACTTGCCTTTACTGAGAACGTCGTGGTGGACACCTTCCTGTGAAGGAGAAGGGCAATGGGTGTGTTGTGCAAGCAAGCCCCTTCTCTCATTGGTTGATCAGCTGAATTTGGAAACAATGACAAATCTCGATTGACTCACAAATGATACAAGACTGTCTCAGTGTCTTGTGAGTGTGCCTGCATACCAGATCTATGTGGAAATTCTGACGGACATATTTCAATGCAGAATCAACCTTGTTTTCATGTAATTTCAATGAAATCATTTCAATGAAATAATGAAATAACTTGAACCAACATGGAACCAACATGGAATAGACATTGAATTGATTGAACATACTATTCAAATAGTATGTTGGCAGCTGAACAGTTTTAAGGTTCTATTAACTTCAACTTTTTTTGCATGTAAAATAAATTGTGAGATTGAAATTACACTGTGGGAGAGGCAGTGGTGTGGGTGGGAAATTTGTGTGACCAGTATGACTGGTGTTATGAACAGAGAGTATATAACTCATGTCTGGACAGAGACTGATGCATGCCAATTGTCTTCTCCTCCACATTTGTCTGGTACATCAGGCAAAACATATTAACCTGAGGGTCAACTTGACATAACTTGATGAGAGAACAATAACATGTACTGTTTGATCGTATATAAATGTCATATTATTGATCTATAGCCTGTCCACTGAATAGAGAACATGTCAAACCTGGATCTCACTCTGGAGGAATATTGTTTCACTAAATCTTAGAATTTGTAGGGAAAAAATGCCATAAAATAGATTAAACCCGCAGTCAGAGTAGTATGTATGAACATGTACAGTACTATTTATCAGGGAGGCTTTGTGCTTTGCCCTCGCTACAAAAGTACCCACATATGAATCTAAGTTGACCTTTAAGGAGGATAGAGCAAGGGAGCCCCAGACCCAAAAATAAATGCATTTTCAACTTACTGTTGAGCTATAAAAGCAGAATACAAAAGGTGCAATTTGGTTGTGCATAAGCACACATCTGTTGTTCTCTTGTTATGGCAGTTATTGACAGTCACTCAATTGGCCCATGTCAGCAAAACATTTCTAGATTGGTAAATTCGTTTAGCCAGCTATCTAAACTTGAAGTAATCATGGTCAAATTACCTACCAGGCACACAGGGCACTTACCCAGGGGCAAGGTAAAAAATGTGCCGATGTGCACTTGAGCAAGGCATTTAATCCTAATTGCTCCAGGGTTGCTGTTGATAATAGCACACCCTGGTCGTGACCCCACTGTTCGAGGAATAAAGGACATGGCATAATTCATGAGAAAATGTGTAGAATTGAAGGAAATTATCTTTAAAACTACAAAAATTTCTCTCCACCCTATGACAAAATGTGTAGAATTGCTGGAAATTAGCGATAAAACTGAATTTGTTGCTCTGCCCCATGACAAAATGAGTAGAATTGCATAAAATATTTAATAAAATTGCTAAATCTTCTCTCCACCCCATGACAAAATCTGTAGAATTGCAGCAAACCTGTTTTAAAACTTTTCTTCTCTCTGCTTTTAAAAGTGGGGCCATTAAAATGTTTTGCCCAATGAGGTGCTTAGGGCCCAAAAAAGGCTAGGACTGGCCCTGTATACAGATCACCTTATGTAACCAGTAAAACTGAGATTTGTGGAGAAATATCAACTCTGTACTTAGGAATGCATATTATATTTAGATGTGGCATTTTCCGAGTGCAAATACAGCATTGCTGGCCAAATATAAACCACGGATAAACTACAATTTTTCTGGTAATCATTCAATAAGCTTTCTCATTACAAATATAGCACACTGTTTCTTTGAATTTTCTCTGGTTATGTGCATGACTAACTAAGGTAATTGATGCTTAGGGCTACCAATGTGCCCAACCCAGTGTTTTAGATGGGAGTGATGCCTAGCCTTGATCTGTGATGTCTAACCCACTGAAGACACATGTAATTAAGAAGAAGGATGCCTATTGGCTGTGCTCCCCCTATATCTCCCTAATCTCAGACAGACTATCCACTGTGGTTGTCATCTTTGCCCAAGGGGAAGCATATTGATAGAAGATAAGGCAGAAATATAAGCATGACTGTGCAATAGACAATACACCTCTGGGGTTTCCTGACAACACTGAGGATAAGTCTACTTGTGTCTTCATTGGTATGATTAACATGGAGACCCACATTTCCCAACAACCACTTCAGAGAGGATAAATAATGGCAGTCGCACCATGTGAAGACAGCTGGAAAGAGGAAGAGATATTTATTTATTTTCTCTTTTGTACTTGAACTATTTGCACATCGCTACAACACTGTATATAGACAGACATAATATGCCATTTGAAATGTCTTTATTCTTTTGGACCTTGTGTGAGTGTAATGCTTTTACACCTGCATTGTTTGCTGTTTGGGGTTTTAGGCTGGGTTTCTGTACAGCACTTTGAGATATCAGCTGATGTACGAAGGGCTATATAAATAAATAAAATTTAAAAAATTAAAATTAAAATTAAAAAAATATATATATATTTACTGTTCGCGTTTTATTGTTTATTTCACTTTTGTTTATCCATGCCAATAAATGTAAACATATGTTTTCCATGTCAATAAAGCCCCTTAAATTGAATTGAATTGACAGAGACACAGAGAGAGTGTGAGAGAGAGAACAGACAGACAGGAAGGCAGACAGTGACATACAGGCAAGCAAACAGACAGACAGAGAGAACCAAGCAGCCAGCCAGCCAGCCAGATATAGAGCTAAGCAGTCAGACAATACAGTGCCAGATAGCTGGGGGCGTATTGGAGTCTGTACAGGTCTAATATCACAATTTGGTGTCATGCAGTCCTTTGTCTCTTATTAGCTTGGCTTTGACCGTGAGTTCTGCTGAGGAAATTAAAAACTCATTGTGAGTTCACAGCATCTGGACAAAACAGATTAATTTCCTGTCCGTTTGTGTCCAAAAAGCCGGACATCCAGAATAGAGCAAATAGTTCTCTTTGCATGCATGAAAACAGCATGCGTGACCTACAACAACAAACCATTCTGTGACATTATTCTGTATAGTTTGACTGCAGCCATGGCCATGCTAGAAACTCCAGTCTAAAAAGCCTGCAGCTCTGTCTAGGAGGTCAACGAGCTATGTCAGCATTAATTACTAACATTTACATTAGTAATAAATACTTAATTATAAACATTTATAGGTAGTGAATGCTGCTCCATCTGGCCTCCTCTCTCTCTCTCTGCACCACATAAATGCACATAGGTCCTCCAGCTGAGTTTGCAGTCAGTCCATTGTTTAAAAGAACTGTTCAACCCTCTTCAAAAGAGCCAAATGCATCAAACACCCCACTGCCAAGGTGTCCAGCATCCTCATGCTAAACCCCCATCTGATTACTCACAGATTGGATACGCTGTGGGAAAACTGTAAACAAGTCCAAATGTGTCTTAATTACTTAGCACGACGTAACACAAATACGTTTCAGGAGGAAGCCAGCAGGAAGGTGTGTACAGCGCTGAATGGCTGCAGGACTTTGCTTTCCACATGAAGGGACTGTACTCTATCTCTTCTTTGCTTTAGCTGTGGGCCAAGCTGTACGTCCATGCTCTTTGGTCTTATGATGTGTACTAAGTCAACTGTCTGTGATGTACTGCAGTGGATTCAGCATTTTTCCACACTACACTCTTAGGAAAAAGAGTTCCTAAAGAGTTCTTCGGCTGTCCCCATAGTAGAACCCTTTTTGGATCCAGGTAGAAAGATGTTGGGTTCCATGTAGAACCCGCTACGTTAAACAGCCTACATTAAACCTGCCACCTCACCCCAGCCCCCGACCCGTATATCCATCTGCCAGGGACCCCTGCCTGCCAGTCCTAGTATGGCACAACACCAACACATGTTGGCCCTCTGCCCTGGACCTTGACCTTGAACGAGGGAGGGAGGGAAGGTAGAGAAGAGAGACTCTTACAGTAGAAATCCCTGCACAAAACAGTGAGGTTTGATTGCTGAGTGAAAATGGTCACATAACATAATTGTTTTGCAGATGTGTCCTGCATGCTGATTTCTTTATCTGAAAGTGGGTTTGTAGTATTTCCAGCCGCTCTCCGTATCACCATGACCAAGACACAATAGGAAAAGATTGAGGTGCTGCTAAGGCCTTGAGACCAGCCCAGCTAAGTTGGATTGTAAAAAAACACGAGTCACCATTTAAACCAGGGGTGTCGAACTCATTCCATGTAGGGCCCAGTGTCTGCACGTTTTTTTTCCCTTCTTTCAATTAAGACCTAGAGTTCCTTACTAATTAGTGGCCTTATTTCACGTTTTGTTCTATGAGATAATATCAGTCAGTTAACATGACCTTTATGAATTGTGAAGCCTTTATATGGAGAAACATTGGAGCGAGAATTAAAGTGTGTGTGTGTGTGTGTGTGTGTGTGTGTGTGTGTGTGTGTGTGTGTGTGTGTGTGTGTGTGTGTGTGTGTGTGTGTGTGTGTGTGTGTGTGTGTGTATATATATGTGTGTATATGTCTCTAAATGTATGGTTTCCCCTTTATAGTGTAGGAAGAGTAGGTAAAGTGCAGGGACATTGAGCCTTGCAGGGGGGAACCAGTTCGGCCTCTAATAAGAACCAGACTGTTCTGTAAGTCCACTCCGCCTCATCCTCATTCCACTTACACAATGTAAACCAGTGGTGTGTTCAGTCCACAGTGAACTGAATGAACAGTCCTTAGGAGTTAGTTATGACTGGTGAGACAACTGCAGTACAGCTGCAGTTATATAGGTGAAACCTTATTCTACAATCTACATGCCGATGTCCGCTACCTCCCCCACTCAGTTTCCGTCTTGGTATATAACCCCCCCCCCCCGACATGCACACACACACAAGCACGCACGCACCCACACACATGCATACAAATGCACACACATTCTTAGAAAGGGGAAACGTATGTGCTGAATGCCACATCTGTTTTGCCACATGTGTTCCCTCTGTGTAGGAGACATGCCTTCGTAACTGGTATAAAACAAAGAGGGACTTCATGAGGGCAAAGGTATTCCATGCCCTTTTACTAAACCTCATCTCAATTTTACAGATCCCAGGGCAGTGTTTCCCACATTCCCACACGTCTCAGTGCTCAGGTCCTATACAACTCCACTTGTATAGGACCACTCCACTGTCTGTTTTAAACTGTCACCGGAAGTCATAAGCATTACTGTAAAACTAGCACCTATGCTGCTCAAGTCAGTTTCGGCGTGAAAGTGCTAATGTATTAATTTGCCCTAATTTAATTAGTGTGTGTGTATGTGCGTGCGTGCGTGTGTGCGTGCGTGCGTGCGTGCGTGCGTGCGTGCGTGCGTGAGTGTGTAAGAGGAATTGCTGTCAGTCAGCTATGTGGGAATGGAGAGTGACCCACCAGGATAATGTTGTGTACACCCAGGAAGCTGACTGGCCATGGAATCCATCTCAGGCAGCTCCAGCCAGCAGACTCCATGCACAGCAGCCAGTCAGCCAGCCTCCACTGTGAAACAGCCTTTCACAACTCATCACATCTATCCATCCACCCAGGCCCAGGGGACAGAGGCATGCCAACCCTGCACTCAGCTAACCCATTTCACAATGGGGCAATTCCATGCCAGGATGGCCCAAAGTTATTTCATATCATATACATGATGTTGTGGATTTTCCTGAAATGAATTCAGGAAATGAATTCCCCTTTGGGGGAAGGATGGTTGGCATACCTTTTGAAATCTGTATCCAAAAGAATTATTGAGAAATAACTAGTTCAAGTTGTAACATTTAGTTTTTGCCTAAACACTGACTACAACGATGAGTCTGTAGATGCTACAAAGGTTCTGAAATATGACTGTTTAGATTTAAGAATACAAGTTATTTATATTAATTTGGGGATAGTAAAAAGTATAAACATAAATATCTCATAAGTACTCTTTTAGTTATTCTTTTTGAGACATTTTGTTTTAAACAATGTACTATATAAGTATATCAAATTTCCAGAGCGGGCTGTTTGCTATTTTTGAAGTTAAGAGCACCACCAACACATGGATTCAAAGGGAACTCCATCTGCTGGTGATTTGCTGAATGTGCAATTCACATTCACAAGAACAGTGATTGATTAAGGGTCTATAATGTAAACTTCTATGTATAAAATGGGTCGTATCTTACTAAGTACCAGAAAGATCATTCTGGAAATTTGAGGTGTTTTAAGAGTATATTGTTCCAAACAATATGTCTGAAAATAAACTAAATCAAAAAGGGTACCTTTGAGATATTTAAGTTAATATGACAGGATTTTATTTTATACCCCTTTTTCGTGATATCCAATTGGTAGTTACAGTCTTGTCCCATCGCTATAACTCCCGTGCGGACTCGGGAGAGACGAAGGTCGAGAGCCATGCATCCTCTGAAACACGACCCCGCCAAGTCACACTGCTTCTTGACATACTGCTGGCTTAACCCAGAAGCCAGCCACACTGATGTGTCGGAGGAAACACCATACAGCTGGCAACCAAAGCCAGCGTGCATGCGCCCAGCCGCCACAAGGATTCGCTAGAATGCGATGGGACAAGGACATCCGGCCGGCCAAACCCTCCCCTAAACTGGACGATCGATGGTCTTAATCTAAACACTACTCATATTTCAAATCAAATCAAATGTATTTGTCACATGCACCAAATACAACAGGTGTAGACTATACTGTTAAAATGGTACTTACATGCCCTTTCACAATAATGCAGAGGTAAAAAGTACAAAAAAAGAGCAAAAAAGGAAATAGTATCACAATAAAATGACAATAACGAGAAAATACACATTGGAGTACCGGTACCGAGTGAATGTGCAGAGGTACGAGGTAGTTGAAGTAATGCAGGTAAGGATAAAAGTCACTAGGCGATCAGGATTGATAATAAACAGAGTAGCAGCAGCATAGGTGAAGTGTGAAAGTGTGTCTATGTGTGAGTATGTGTGTGTGTATGTAGCGTCAATATGTGTGTGTGTGTGTGTGTGTGTGTAGCGTCAATATGCGTGTGTGTGTGTGTTGGAGTGTTTGTGTAGTATGTGTGAGTATGTGGGTAGAGTCCAGTAAGTTGATGATGCAAGACAGTCAGTGCAAATAAAAAGGGGGTCAATGCAAATAGTCAGGGTAGCCATATGATTAACTGTTCAGCAGTCTCATGAGTTGGGGGTAGAAGCTGTTCAGGAGCCTTTTGGTCCCAGACTTGAACAGTCTATGACTTGGGTGGCTGGAGACCCTCTGTAGCGCCTTACGTTTGGATGCCAAGCAGTTGCCATACCAAGCAGTGATGCAGCCAGTCAAGATGCTCTTAATGGTGCAGCTGAGGGCCCATGACAAACCTTTTCAGCCTCCTGAAGTGGATTAGAAGTTGTTGTGCCCTCTTTATGACTGTGTTGGTGTGTTTAGACCATGATAGGTCCTTAGTGATGTGGACACGAGGAACTTGAAGCTCTCGACCCACTCCACTCGCGTCGATGAATAGGGGCGTGCTTGGCCCTCCGTTTTCTGTAGTCCACGATCATCTCCTTTGTCTTGCTGACATTGAGGGAAAGGTTGTTGTCCTGGCACCACACTGCCAGGTCTCTGACCTCCCTATAGGATGTCACATTGTTGTTGGTGATCAGGCCTACCAAAGTCGTCTCGTTGGCAAACTTTATGATGGTGTTGGAGTTGTGAGCGGCCACGCAATCATGGGTGAACAGGGAGTACAGGATGGGACTAAGCATGCACCCCAGAGGGGCCCCCGTGTTGAGGGTCAGCGGATGTGTTGTTGCCTACCCTCACCACCTGGGAAGGCCCGTCAGGAAGTGCAGGAACCAGTTGCAGAGGATGGTGTTCAGTCCCAAGGTCCTTAGCTTAGTGATGGATGTGGAGGGCACTATGGTGTTGAACGATGAGCTGTATCAATGAACAGCGTTCTCACCTTTTCTCCAGGTGGGAAAGGGCAGTGTGGAGTGCAATAGAGATTGCACCATCTGTGGATTTGTTGGTGCGGTATGCAAATTGGAGTGGGTCCAGGGTATCTAGGATGATGGTGTTGATGTGAGCCATGACCAGCCTTTCAAAGCATTTCATGGCTACAGATGTGAGTGCTACGGGGCAATAGTCTTTTAGACAGGTTACCATGGCATTAGGGACTATGGTGGTCTTCTTGAAACATTTAGGTATTACAGACTAGGTCAGGTAGAAGTTGAAAATGTCATTGAAGACACTTACCAACTGGTCAGCACATGCTCTGAGTATGCGTCCTGGTAATCTGTCTGGCCCTGCAACCTTGTGAATGTTTACCTGTTTAAAGGTCTTACTGACGTCGGCTACGGAGAGTGTGATCACACAGTCGTCCGGAACAGCTGGTGCTCTCATGCATGGTTCAGTGTTGCTAGCCTTGAAGGGAGCATAGCAGGCTTTTAGCTCATCTGGTAGGCTCACATCACTGGGCAGCTTGTGGCTGGGTTTCCCTTTTGTAATCCTTGAAATCCTTGATAGTTTGTAAGCCCTGCCACATCTGACGAGTGTCAGAGCCGGTGTAGTAGGATTTGATCTTAGTCCTGTATTGACGCTTGCCTATTTGATGGTTCGTCGTAGAGCGTAGTGGGATTTCTTATATTTTATAAGCATCCGGATTAGGATCCCACTCCTTGAAAGTGGCAGCTCTATCCTTTAACTAGCCTTTAGCTCCTGTAATCCATGGCTTCTGGTTGGGACATATACGTACAGTCACTGTGGGGATGAATTCGATGCACTATTAATGAAGCCAGTTACTGGTGTGGTAAACTCATTAATGCCTTCGGATGAATCAGATGGAACATATTCCAGTCTGTGCTAGCGAAACAGTGCTGTAGCTTAGTATCCACTTCATCGGATCACTTCCATATTGAGCGTGTCACTGATATTTCATGTTTGAGTTTTTGCTTGTAAGCAGGAATCAGGAGGATAGAGTTATGGCCAGATATGTGTGTGGAGTAAAGGTGATCTATAGTTTTTTTGCCTCTAGTTGTACAGATGATATGCTGGTAGAAATGAGGTGAGATGGATTTCAGTTTTCCTGCATTAAAATCACCGGCCACTAGGAGCGCCACCTCTGGGTGAGCATTTTCTGGTTTTCTTATGGCCCTATACAGCTCATTGAGTGAGGTCTTACTGCCAGCATTAGTTTGTGGTGGTAAGTAGATAGCTACGAAAATATAGATTAAAAACTCTCTTGGTAAATAGTATGGCCTACAGCTTAACATGAGGTATTCTAACTCAGGTGAGTTTGCCTGACTCTGCTGTTTTGTCCTGACGATGTATAACAAAAACAGCTATATTTTCCATGTCCTTGTTCATCCACAATTTGGAGAAACATAGGATATTACAGTTCTTTAGATCACGTTGATAGTATAGTCTCGAACGGAGCTCATCAAATGTATTCTCCAGTGATTGCACGTTCGCCAATAGAACTGAGGTTTGAGGCGGTTTATCCACTCGCTGCAGAACACATGGTATGGTTTTAGAAGACACCAAAACTGGCTTTATAGCATCTACAGACACATCATTGTAGTGAACTGGGTAAGGCCAAAATGTAACAAATTTCACAACTTTAATTAGTTATTTCTCCATAATTATTTAGAGTCAGATGTCAAATGCATGCCAAACATCCATTCCCCAAAGGACCTTTTTATGGATTTCATTTCAGGAAGATCCAAAACATCATAAAAATATTTTGGCCATCCTGGCATAGAACTGCCCAATGCTACCCCATTTCACATACTTAAATATTCCAGTGCGCGTGCGTGTGTGGTTACATATATATATATATATATATATATATATATACACACACATACACAGTATGTGCGCATGTGGGTGTCTTTGCAATTGTGCGTTGGAGCGAACCTGTGTGCAGACATGTTATGTGTTTACTACCCACTGGGCACAGACATCAGTTCAATGTTTAGTTTGATTTACATTGTGTCCCCAAAAAATGTCACTTAGTCATTGGATTAGGTTAAAAGTTAGGTGAAAAAAAATACGAATTGCCCTTGTGTTGATTCTTTTTTGATTCAACCACTTTTTGCCCAGTGGGTACATGTTTGTGTTTGTGAGTACACTGTACACTCTTAGGAAAAAGGGTTCCAAAAGGGTTTATATACGTTTATTTATTTTTATTGAACCTTTATCTGACTAGGTATGTCAGTTAAGAACAAATTCTTATTTACAATGATGGCCTAGTTTTTCGTCTTTCCCCATAGGATAACCCTTTCTGGTTCCATGGGTAAAATCCTTTCGGGTTCCATGGAGAACCCTCTGTGACAAGAGTTCTACATGGAACCCAAAAGGGTTCTGCTTGAAACCATAAGGGTTCTACCTGGAACCAAAAAGGGTTCTTCAAAGGGTTTGCCTATGGGGACAGCCGAAGAACCCTTTTAGGTTCTTTTTTTAAGAGAGTACATATGTATGTGAATATATATGTATGTGTTTGTTGGGGCTTCTTTTATTGTTCTTGGCGATCAGCCTTGTTGATCAATTCCATCACCACTCTTTCATTCCCCTTCCTCTTGTTGTACCACAGAGACAGTCTCCTTTATGGTCCTGAATGCTGCCTCCCCAGGGCTCCAGTTATGTAGCTGAGCTTGAATTACATGAAGTGATAATAAAGATGTTGTCACAGCTTTACTTTCTTTCTTCTGTCAAGGGAGGGTCCTGACCTATCTACAGAGTGAGGCCTTTGGTTGGCCCCTCTCCTCTTCAACTCCTTCACCTCCTGCTTCTCATCCTCTGGCTTGTGGATGCTGTTCATGTGCCCCGTAACCGCGGCAATACAGATGTGTCTCGCACCTCAGTTTGGACCAATCATTATTAAGGCTAGGACTTGTTCATGACTTGACCAGGAAGAAATCTGGGTCTCAATTGTAGTATAACACTATAGTTTCCACTAGTTACCACAGCCACAAAGGCTAATTGCCTATATTGTAAAAATGTAAGGTTACGGTTAGGCACAACGTTAGCACTGTGGTTAATGTTAGGTTTAAGTTGAAAATCTAATTTTAAGAAGAGAAATTGTAGAAATAGTTGGCTTAACACTACATCATACGGAAAACACATGGATACTGTTACAAACAAACACGTCACAACTCCACTTTCTGTTTTCCAGAACCCCCCATGTTTTGCTGTTGTATCCATGAATCTGACACACTACTGCGATCAGGTGGGGCTCAGGTACCTGCGGCATCATAATATTATGAACTATGTAAAATGTCAATGAACCACCAAAATTAGTATTATGAATTATGAATTAGCATTATGAACAAGAAAGATGTAAATAGTATCAATAATAAATGGATGGCAAAAAATATGATTATGAACGCTATCGTGGATGTTGTCCTACTTTCTTTTATACCTTAGAGAGGGGGGGGGATGGAGGGAGGATAGTTCTGGGAAGAGCCTTGTGACTCAGACATCTGGTGTGGTGGTTGTTTTGGAAAGATGGAGCTAGACGAAGCATGTCAGGAGAGCGGTGCATCTCAGAGTGCAGCGTCCTCAGACTGCCTACATGTGCAGGTCCTGATGTTGGCCTAGTTAGACCTGCGTGTGTATAAGCTCAGGTCCAAAACACTCATCAACAGAAACAACAAGCAAAACCATTTCCAAAGCCATTTAATGTGGATGAGTGATGTGATGTTGCTGTGTGGGTGGGTGACACAGAACTGCATTATGTGTACAGACTGGAGCCTCTGACTTGGGCTGGTTGTCTGTCACCAGGTCTACATGCGTGCTTCCACTCTGTACCATTAGGTTGTATTGGAGTGGTTGTGTTGACTTTAGACCAGATGCCCTCCATCTGGAGAGCCTTTTGGGATGATAGTTGCTCAGGGATGAGGTAAAGGAACCATACAATAGCTATAGTCTTACTGCACACATGGATGTAGAGGGTCCAAGATGCTGGTCATGGCTGGTGTTTTAGCAGGTTCAGACATGGAAAGGGAGGAGATGGGTAGAGGATAGATGCAAATGGAAAATGCACGGCTGACAGGTACATGTGTTATGTTTGAGGGGCTTTACAGCTGCTGTTTGACCACGGTGTGTGTGCAGGGGATGGCTACAGGAATTTGTATTGAATACTGTACTTTGCTAATGGTTTTGCACACGGAGCCATCAGAGCTCAGACGAGTTAATGACTCAGTAAAAGAAAAATCCACATATGTTAAAGGTTCTGAGGCAACTGAAGTAATGAGTTCTAAGGAAAGTGCATCTTATTGGGTCATTTTGTTTGTAGGTGAGTCTGTTTTAAGTTTAGTTTCTGACCCTTAACCACAGTAAAGAGAGACAAATGTGAAAGTTCACTCATGGAACTGAAGAGATAAGCTAAAGGTTTTGATATCATGCCTAGATTTACATTTAGTCATTTAGCAGATGTTTTATTTAAATTTGTACTTAACCTTTATTTAGTCATTTAGCAGATACGCTTATTCAGAGTCACATTCCTTAGTTGAATGGTTCCTGCTGTGTAGTAAGCCTATCATACCAAGGCTAACAGGTCATTTGAATAGTTCTAAACTCTTGGAGAATTGGGAAATGTACCATTGTAAAATAACTACACTTTTCAATCTCTTATGAGCAGTACTATTGCACTCTCTGCTGGTTTAGGTAGGTGGTTGGACTATCCACAAGATCAGGGGGTGTATTAATTAGTGCACACTTAGCAAACCGTAGCAAAATGTTTTGCACAGATAAGTTTGGGTAGTCCTTCTCTATTTCGGCCCATTTGCTTCCTTTTTGTGTCTAGTGAATAAGACTTAATTGCTTTCCAATAGCCTATCACCAAAATTGTTTTTGCTGTCTCACAATGTAGTTTAGTTTGCAAGACGGGTCTTCTGTTCAGAAATTATCATTAGTAATAAACTTACATAGGTAGCCATAATTTGTCACCATTTGTCACCATTTTTGTCACCAGTTTAAACACATTGGGAATGGGACACTAATGCTGAGATGTGAAGTGTTTGGAATTTAAGACACTGTTCCTCTGAATATAAACCACTAGAGGGTACCACAGTATTATAAATCACAAGATATACTTGTACTCTTAACATTGAGTTCCTGTCTAAGTCAGTGTAACAAACTCCAAAGATGTCCCCAGCAGAGAGAGGTACTAACACTCACAACCCATTGTGGCTACAGACTATGGTGAATTAGGACGACGTTGCTGCTAGAAACTGATCTATATTCATTTTTAATAGTTTTTTATCAATGGTTCAGGTTTGGATTTGTGACGGGTAAGCTGATCCTAGATCTGTACGTAAGGGCAAGGTCTGGTTAAAGTAATAGACTTGGCCATAGGGGCCAGAGAGGAAAGCACATAGACACCGATGGATTACAGAATTACAATAAGTATTGCTGTTCATGGATTTTAAAATCCAAATGATGACAAAAGAGAATGTGACTAATGTTGATTAAGGACCTGGTTGTCAATTCTGTACAATACCAAAGCCAGGTAATGGCTTATGAGTGCTGAGGTTCAGATGACTGTGCTCTATGTTATGTATCCCTCTGAGACTCCCCACATCACCATAACATACTGACCCTTATCCTACTGTAGCACTATATCCTCTCACTCCTGGACCTGTGTGTTTTCTCTTCCAGAGAATTTATTTATATAGACATATATGGAACTAATCATGAAAAGACTAGTCTACGTGTGTCTCCAGTAAAGGTGTCAGTTTTGACTGTCAAGAGTAAAACAGGGGTTTGGGTTGTGCTGTTTTGGAGAGTAATCCAGGACTTCACCGTGCTTCCACACCTGCATTGCTTGCTGTTTGGGGTTTTAGGCTGGGTTTCTGTACAGCACTTTGAGATATCAGCTGATGTAAGAAGGGCTATATAAATACATTTGATTTGATTGTGATTCAGTGGACACACTGACATCTTATTCAGCTCTGGAGATTCTGGCTGGGGCAGGACAGAGAAAAAAGGGCGGATAAACTAATCTGAATATCAAAGCTATGTTGTGCTGAACTGGCTTCTAAGAGAATGGAAATGAGGCGAGGAGAAAAATGTGCTCCAATGGAAAAGCAGACAACAAGTTCTTTCTACTGCTTTGGTCTCCCGGAATGCCTATGATGATCTCAGAGCTGAATACAATGAAAGCTGCAGTGTATTGTCATTTCATCTTTGCAAACTCTAAATCTGTAATTTCTTTACCTTAAACATGCCTTCTTACTATGAATCAAGCAACATTATTTTCCTTCAGTTTTATGTTGCTACATTGTGAGTTTGATTGAATTACAATGATTTGGACAGTGATTCATTCTGATGGCCTCCTCTCTTAACTGCTCTCTGCACACTTCACTCGAAGTGTTGATTACTCACGCAGTGACCTGTGTCCATGTACCCAGTCTACCTATGTTTCAACAGCTCACGGTGCACTTAGCATGGCTACTCTGTCTGCTGCTGGCCTGTCAGTGGAATGGCAGGCCGATATTGTCATGCATTGTTCCTGGGCTCTTAAGTGTTACCCAGATAACTTCAGCAATACAACTCACTGTGTGTGTCAGAGCCCAACTTTGTCGGGATCAGTGTCCTGTCCACGGGACAGTTGAGCTAACGTAGGCTAATGCGATAAGCATGAGGTTGTAAGTAACAAGAACATTTCCTAGGACATAGACACATCTGATATTGGCAAAAATATTAAATTCTTGTTAATCTAACTGCACTGTCCAATTTACAGTAGCAATTACAGTGAAAGAATACCATGCTATTGTTTGAGAGTGCACAATTTTGAACATGAAAAGTTATTAATAAACATTAGGCACATTTGGGCAGTCTAAAATGTTTAACGGAATTGCAATGGTTCATTGGATCAGTCTAAAACTTTGCACATACACTGCTGCCATATAGTGGCCAAAATCCAGGCGAAAATTTTTAAAAAAAAGGGGTGGATCCTTAAGAGGTATTAAAACCTCTTTGGGATAGGCATGCTGCTAGTGCCCCACCTTGACAACATCCGGTGAAATTGCAGAGAGCGAAATTCAAAATACAACATTCGTAATATTAAACATTCCTGAAAATTCAAGTGACTTACATCGTTTCAAAGCTTAACTTCTTGTTAATCCAGCCGCTTTGTCAGATTTCTAAAAGGCTTTACGACGAAAGCACACCATGCGATTATCTGAGGACAGCATTACAAACATTTTCCAACCAAGCAGAGGCAGAAATAGCGATAAAATAAATAACTTACCTTTGAAGATCTTCCTCTAGTTGTAATCCCAAGGGTCCCAGCTACATAACAAATGGTCCTTTTGTTTGATAAAGTCCTTCTTTATATCCAAAAAAAGTCTGTTTAGTTGGCGCGCTAAACTCAGTAATCCACCGTTTTCCCTCCTTCAAAACGCATACAAATGAATCCCGAAAGTTACCAATAAACTTCATCCAAACAAGTCAAATAATATTTCTAATCAATCCTCAGGTACCCTAATATGTAAATAAATGATCAAATTTAAGACGGAGAATAGTATGTTCATTACCAAAGATAAATAACGAAGTTAACACTACAGCCAAAATGGGAGCCACTTAGAAAAACTACAAATTCTAGCTCATTTAAAAAAAACAAGCCTGAAACTCTTTCTAAAGACTGTTGACATCTACTGGAAGCCATATGAACTACAATCTGGGAGGAATTCCATTCATATTCCCATAGACAGCCATTATAAAGAGTGGTGAGCTCAACAACAACAAAATTCCCGGGTGGATTCTCCTCGGTTCTTTGCCTGCTATATCAGTTCTGTTATACTCACAGACATTATTTTAACAGTTTTGGAAACTTTCGAGTGTTTTCTATCCAATACTACCAATTATATGCATATCCTAGCTTCTGGGCTTTGGGCACCTCATTCATCCAAACCTCCAAATACTGCCCCCTATCCATAAGAATGACTCCAACCAAGTGTATGTAAACTTCTACTAATAAGGATATATTTAACACTGAAATGTGTGGAACTGTATAGACACTGGGACAGTGTTACATTTAACACCGTTTAAAAAAAAAGTTTTATTTAACTAGGCAAGCCAATTAAGAACAAATTCTTATTTACAATGACGGCCTACCGGGGAACAGTGGATTAACTGCCTTGTTCAGGGGCAGAACAACAGATTTTTAAAGCGAAAGGGATTCGATCCAGCAACCTTTCAGTTACTGGGCAAACGCTCTGCAGGCTCAACGCTCTAACCACTAGGCTACCTGCCAACCCTGTGGATTTAACACTGGAGAATTTGCTGTGCACAAACATTCTGTTGGCCTGGTCTCACTCATGTCTCATCCATGTTACTACTCGAATGTATTATCCTTCCTTTTCAACACCAAGCCTTTGTGCCACTTGTGGCAGCCATTTATGAATGAATGTAATAAATTGATAAACATTGTAAATAGGCTGAGCAATTTATTTATACCCTGTCTCGTTGAACAGCCAGAGGCAAATGTAAGGGCAGATAACAGTGCAGGGCATGACAGGATATGATGATTCAGCAGTAAAATATAGACTGATACAGCTAACTCTTTGTATGGAGAAAGACTGCCTTCTTCCCAAACCTTTTACTGCCCTGTAGGGTGCCTACATGATGACGTGCTCTAATGATGGCGAGAGCAATAAAGAGGGAGTCAGAGTTGAGTTATCCGTGTTATTGTAACCTCATGCAGTACCATGAACACAGCTCTCACAGTATAATTCAAGTCAGAATAGAGAGGGCATGGAGGGTAAATGTTATTGATGAAAAGAGTGCTGGAGGCAAATCACTGGTCACGAGAGGCCAAACGGGGAACATGGAGGCGAAACAGACACAATGGTCCTATTTTATGTTTTTTTCAGTGATCAACTGTGTTTTATGGACATGTTCCATGTTTACTCTTACTTTGAAATTATGACACATTTCCCATGGTAAAGAGCTGGGGTCCCTGACCTGCCTGTGCCTGTGCCTGTGCCTGTGCCTGTGCCTGTGCCTGTGCCTGTGCCTGTGCCTGTGCCTGTGCCTGTGCCTGTGCCTGTGCCTGTGCCTGGTCCCTTTCCACATTGCTGCCTCTGAGTCAGACAGTACTGTAAACGTCTGGAGAGGACAACACAGAGAGGAATGTTTAGAATACGTCCTCAGTACCAAGACTCATTAGCTTATATTACAAAATAAAGGATACAGAAATGTCTGAGCTTCATGTATGCCCTGCACATAAATGCTTCGATAGTGAAAGGTTATGAAAATGTGTCATGTGTGAGAGCCCACATGAAAAAATACTATAGTTTACTGTAGTATAAATAGGGTAGTATTACCATAGTTAAGAAATTGTAGTGTTTTTGCAGACGTTATTATACTGCAGTATATTGTATTGTGTTTTTGAGAAAATGGGGGTCATGTTAGCAGTAACTGCATAAAGTTACTGTGAAACCAAGGTAAATAAAAGCTATTTTTCTCAGTTCCACACTATGAGCAGTTACTGCCTTTTTGCTTGGTAGGGCAGTATAGTATTTACAGTTTACTATAGTATAATTACTGTAGTATTACTATAGTTAAACAGTAGTGTTTTTGCGGACTGTAGTATACTGTACTATTTACTATGGTGTTTTTGCAGATATTACTGTAGGAGACCGTGACGTGAACCAACTCAAACAACTGTAAACTAGGTGCAGTATCTTCACGAAGGATAGCAAGAGAAAGAAAGCAAATGCTATTGGTGTTCTAAATCAAATTGTACTTCCAGTGAAATGCTTACTTACAAGCCCTTAACCAACAATGCAGTTAAGAAAAATGTGTTAAGAAAGTATTTACTAAAATAAACAGAAGTAAAAAAATAAAAAATAAATTGAAAATAACAAATAATTAAAGAGCAACAATAAAATAACAGTAACAAGGCCATATACACGAGGTACCAGTACAGAGCCAATGTGCAGGGGAACAGGTTAGTCAAGGTAATCAAGGTAATATGTACATGCAGGTAAAGTGACTATGCTTAGATAATAAACAGAGAGTAGCAGCATGGTAAAAATGGCGGAGGGGGTCAATGCAAATAGTCCGGATAGTCATTTGATTAGCTGTTCAGGAGTCTTACGGTTTCACATTGGTTACACTCACGCCCCTTTTGACCTCCTGCTTTTCCGCAGAAACCAGTGATCCGGATCAACAGCATCAATGTAACAGCATAGCTTCTGTCCCTCTCCTCACATGGACTCGAACGAGGGACCCTCTGCACACATCAACAACTGCCTCCCATAAAGCATCGTTACCCATCGCTCCACAATAGCCGCGGCCCTTGCAAAGCAAGGGGAACAACTACTTCAAGGTCTCAGAGTGAGTGATGGCACCTATAGAAACGCTATTAACGCACACCCGGCTAACTAGCTAGCCATTTCACATCGGTTACATGACAAATCTTTTCAGTCACCTAAGGGGGAATAGGCGTTGTCATGCCCTCTTCATGACTGTCTTGGTGTGTTTGGACCATGATAGTTTGTTGGTGATGTGGACACCGAGGAACTTGAAGCTCTCAATCTGCTCCAATACAGCCCCGTCGAAGAGAATGGGGGCGTGCTCGGCCCTCCATTTCCTGTAGTCCATGATCATCTCCTTGTCTTGATCACGTTGAAGGAGAGGTTGTTATCCTGGCACCACACTGCCAGGCCTCTGACCTCCTCGCTATAGGCTGTCTCGTCGTTGTCGGTGTTCAGGCCTACCACTGTTGTGTCGTCGACAAACTTAATGATTGTGTTGGAGTTGTGCTTGGCCATGCAATGATGGGTGAACAGGGAGTACAGGAGTGTACTGAGCACGCACCCCTTAGGGGCCCCCGTGTTGAGGATCAGTGTGGCAAATGTGTTGTTACCTACCCTTACTACCTGGGGGCGGTCCGCCAGGAAGTCCAGGATCCAGTTGCAGAGGGAGGTGTTTAGTCCCAGGGTCCTTAGCTTAGTGATGAGCTTTGAGGGCACTATGGTGTTGAACGCTGAGCTGTAGTCAATTAACAGAGTTCTCACATAGGTGTTCCTTTTGTCCAGGTGGGAAAGGGCAGTGTGGAGTGCAATAGAGATTGCGTGATCTGTGGATCTGTTGGGTGGTATGCAAATTGGAGTGGGTCTCGGGTTTATAGGATAACGGTGTTGATGTGAGCCATGACCAGCCTTTCAAAGCACTTCATGGCTACAGACGTGAGTGATAAGGGTTGGTAGTCATTTAGGCAGGTTACCTTGGTGTTCTTGGGCACAGGGACTATGGTGGTCTGCTTGAAACATGTTGGTATTACAGACTCGGTCAGGGAGAGGTTGAAAATGTCAGTGAAGACACTTGCCAGTTGGTCAGCGCATGCTCGGAGTACACATCCTGGTAATCCTTCAGGCCCTGCGGCCTTGTGAATGTTGACCTGTTTAAAGGTTTTGCTCACAATGGCTACAGAGAGCGAGATCCCACAGTCGTCCGGAACAGCTCGTGCTCTCATGCATGCTACAGTATTACTTGCCTCAAAGCACTCATAGAAGTAGTTTTGCTCATCTGATAGGCTCGTGTCACTGGGCAGCTCGTGGCTGTGCTTCCCTTTGTAGTCCGTAATAGTTTGCAGAGCTTATCGGAGCTGTTGTAGTAGGATTCAATCTTAGTCCTGTATTGATGCTTTGACTATTTGATGGTTCGTCGGAGGGCATAGAGGGATCTTTTATAAGTGTCCGAGTTAGAGTCCCACTCCTTGAAAGCGGCAGCTCTACCGTTTAGCTCAGTGCGGATGTTGCCTGTAATCCATGGCTTCTGGTTGGGGTATGTACGCACGGTCACTGGAGGGACAACGTCACAGATGCACATCGATGCACTTATTTATGAAGCCAGTGACTACTTGGGTATCGTCTGCTCCTTAACATTTACATTTTTGGTCTTTAAGAGTATCTTATCTACGCTAAAAATACTTTGAGACTACCATGTTCATTGTAGCAGTGTTACAGTCCAAGCCCTGTTTTCTCCCTCAGTAATACACTCTGCCCTCACTTTACTGTGACTCTGCAGCTTTAAATCCAGCTATATCTTACCTCTATTCCCCAGTTGACCAGCTTTTTGGGTAGCTTTTTACCTTAAAAGGACATGCCTAGTTGAGCTGTGGTTTCCTGTGGGAGGCCTTTCCTCTCTCCGCCTGTGGAACTGAAAGCCTGGACCTGCCCATCCTCCGCTGTCCCTCTCTCTCTCTCGTTCTCCCTTTCCCAAGGAAAGTCCTGGCTACTCCACTCTGCTCCTCCCTCATACACACACACACCACTCCCCACACACACACATTCTGGTCTGTTTCCTGTTCTACGCAGAGTAGAGCACAGTCCCCACAGAGCCAGATGTACTGTACACAGCGGGTGTGTGGCCCTACGTGCCGGCTCTCTTTCTGTCTTCACTGTCCCTTCCAATCCAGGCTGACCTGGCCCCTTACTTAACAGAGGTTAAATATACTTTAAGGCGTTCCTCATCTCTCTCATGATCCTTTACATGTTTCACTAAAGAACCCAAAAGTCAGAGCCCAATGATTCAAATGCCTTAAGAAGGATACTGTAGATATTTCCAAACCCTTTGACTGCCCATTGCAACTACACAATAATGAGAGGCTGGGTGGGGATGGGCGGAAGAGACAGTGAGAAATGAAGAGAGACATATAGCCATGGGAAGCAGGAGTGCTGAAGGTACTGAAGAACCTCAGGATAAATCAACATTTAAAGATTATTTTGTAATTTTTGTAAGGAAAACATGTGAACTAAACCTTTATTAAATCAAGCGGACAGCACTGTATGGGTGAAGAAGGGGGTGGGGGGGGGGGGAGTGCACTTCAAGGACTAGGTGCTCATTGAAACATTAAATCATCCTTAGTCCATAACATCCTCTGTGAGGAGCATCCTCCTGATTCCTCCTCAGACCAGACAATAGTCAATTACTCAGTCATCTCATGTCCATATAAATTATACTGTCACATGTTGAGAAAAGCTCCTGATCTACTGACTACTGTGGAGAATTGCCACGGGTCTTGGTGTGTCATCAGTCACTCGTCCTTAGGTTGGATATGAGCACTTAATCATCCCTGTTAAGGAAATAGGTCTTACAGTATCACAAGCGTATCGTGACAGAAACACAGCCTACTGAACACAGTAATCAGAACTCATACAATAACTACTGTATTAATCTGGGTAATATTAATAATTGGCAGAGATCTATCTCACTCTCTCTCCCTTTCACTCTCAAGTCAATTGGCTTTTTTGGCATGGGAAACATGTTTATACTGCCAAAGCAAGTAAAATGGATAAACAAAAGTGAAATAAACAATCTCTCTCTCTCCAGTGCTTCACGAGTGAGTAATCAGATTACTGTTTGTGTGCCTCCTGGTCATTATAGGCCCATCTAAACTTGTGCAATAGGTTTCTGTCACCAACATGCCTCAGGACAATTCTCAATGAACTATCTGGATTATTGTCTGCTGATCAGAACAAATCAAGAATTGTGGACATGATGTGAACATTGGAGACCATGGGGTGTGGGGGGGGGGGGGGTGCCAACCCAGACAGGAAGGGCACGTCAACCCTCTCAAGTGACACACCCCTCCCAGGGACGGCATGGAAGAGCACCAGTAAGCCAGTGACTCAGCCCCTGTAATAGGGTTAGAGGCAGAGAATCCCAGTGGAGAGTGGGAAACCGGCCAGGCAGAGACAGCAAGGACGGATCGTTTCTCCAGAGCCTTTCCATTCACCTTCACACTCCTGGGCCAGACTAAACTTAATCATAGGACCTACTGAAGAGATGAGCTTTCAATAAAGACTTAAAGGTTGAGACATAGTCTGCGTCTCTCACATGGATAGGCAGACCATTCCATAAAATTGAGCTCTATAGGAGAAAGCCCTGCCTCCAGCTGTTTGCTTAGAAATTCTAGGGAGAGTAAGGAGGTGATGGTGAGATGTTGATTTGGGATCCTATAGTTGTCACACGATGACATGCACAGGAACAGGCTTTGTCCTCGAAAGAGAGGTGAACAAGGTTGAGTCACACAGGTGTGTGTGTGTGTATGCTGGTGAACATTTGTGTCAGTGTATGCGTATATGTGTTTGTGTTATTCTGCAAGTGTACCATGGTACATGACGTCATCCTCTTGCTCTAGTGCTCAAGGGGAAATTCATAGGTGAGCTCATGTCTGATTGGCTAAATGCGATCCAAACACAAGTGCATTGACAGGTGGAGGGGGGGGGGGGGGGGGGGGGTGCATGACATAATTCCAACAGGTGTGTGTGTGTGTTATAGAGGAGGAGAACATCATGGCTAGTAACAGAGACCAGGTGGTTTACTGTCCAGGATGAGTCATAGTCAGAGAGTCAGGGAGAGGAGGGTTTACAAGTAGATGAATGGAAGGTGTAGTTCAGGCCTGCTTTCATTTCTATGCCTGGGAGAGAATGAGAGCCATGACTCCATGGTTTTGTGTTCAACATTATGATACGGAAGAAGACCGAAAAAGCATGACTGTTTTAAAAATTGAGAGAAGTGTAACTACATTGTCATTAATTGTTTAAATAGTGGAAATGAACATGTTCATATAGGTTTATCAGTCATAAAATCGTATGGTTATGGTAGGAGTAGGATTCCTTTCCTCTTGAGAGAAAAAGATCAGCAGATAAAATGAAGACAAATGTACGTCTAAGAGTTGTTTAGAGCCGTGCAGATTCCTAATCAATGTCAGAATGGATATCCATCAATTCCATCACAACTCTCCCCCCTTTCCTACACAGACCAGTATAATTCATGGTTATGAATCAAAACCATACACTAGTACCAGCTTTTCAAACTCAGTTGGCAAAATATTTCATATTGGTCTAACATCTTTTGAATCATTTCTGTGGCTTCTCTTCTGAAACAGAAGGCGGGCCTGGAACTGTGGGACAGCATATTAAAAGCACTAAATTATGCTCCAGAGTTTCTGCCACAGAGGCTGAGAGAGGGAACATGGTGAAATATTCAGAAGTATTTCTGATCTCTGGATCCAGTGTTCTGAGGCCCCATCAACCTACATTGCCTTCAGAAAGTATTCACACCCTATGACTTTTTCCACATTTTGTTGTGTTACAGCCTGAATTTAAAATGGATTACATTTGTCATTACACAATACCCAATTGGATTACACAATACCCCATAATGTCAAAGTGGAATTATGTTTCTCAAAATGTTTACAAATCAAGAAAAAAATGTAAGCTGAAATGTCTCGAGTCAATAAGTATTCAAACCCTTTGTTATGGCAAGCCTAAATAAGTTCAGGAAAAAAATGTGCTTAACAAGTCACATAATAAGCACGGACACACTGTGTGCAACAATAAGTTTGTTCTGAAGTGTCTGTTCTATATTTGAGAGATATAAGAAGGATCAGGAAACACTTATATATTTAACTCCTTATTTTTGGCACTAAATAGTCTCCATATGTGCTTCCATAACTTGTTCAACTGGTACGGGGGACCTTCAAACGAGTCTTGTGAGGCCTGTGGGCGTCCTAGAGCAAAACAATCAGTTACATGTTCAAAGATACAGGCATCCTTTCTAACTCAGTTGTCGGAGAGGAAAACGAACCGCTCAGGGATTTCCCCATGAGGCCAATGGTGACTTTAATAAACATTTACAGAGCTTAATGACTGTGAAAGGAGAAAACTGAGGATGGATCAATAACATTGTAGTTACCCCACAAAAAAGGTGTGGAAATCTCTTAGAGACTTACCCAGAGAGACTCACAGCTGTAAATGCTGCCAAACGTGCTTCTACAAAGTATCAACTAAGTGGTCTAAAAACTTATGTAAATGAGATATTTCTCTATTTAATTTTCAATAAATTTGCAAAAATTTCTAAAAACATGTTTTCACTTTCTCATTATTGGGTAGATGGGTGAGAGAGAGAAAAAATAGATTTAATTCATTTTGAATTCAACCTGTAACACAGCAAAATATGGAATAAGTCAAGAGGTATGAATAATTTCAGAAGGCACTGTATTTGGTACCAGCTCCATACAGTCCATCCAATTGCCTGTCTGAATTCAGGCCTATTCCTACAGAGACAGACAGGGAAGGTACAGAGGAAGCCAGTTGTAACACATATTTGAATAGCTATGATATGTGATCCTTCTAGTTCTCAATCCACATTCAGAAATGGGCTCCGTAGTCAGGAAATTCCAGTGGCATCCATCCATGCAGAAATGCAATGTGAGCTAAACAGCAGTGCAATGTCTTATTCTCAAGAGGAGAAAAGGCCACAACAAAAGAAGCATTAAAACACTAAATGTCAGGAATTGTGAAAAACTGAGTTTAAATGGCTAAGGTGTATGTAAACTTCCAACTTCAACTGTAAATATTCCCTTGGATAAATTCTGAATTCCTTATGGATTTGGATTCCTCATGTCTCCTTCCTTATTGGATGAGATTCGTTATGACAAGACCCTCTGAGTATGAGTACTTGTTTACTTAGTGGGGAGTTACCTTAAAGTGCTTACATGAAACGACTCGTTCCCTATAAATCAATTGTATTATCATATCAGCCTATCATCAAATGCTCTTTGCCAGATATCAAACGATGATTGTTATGGATTTGAACTACTTATTCCTCTATGATAAAGCCGTTAGCCTGGGTTGACAGGCAGGCTGGACGGCACATGGTGTGACATTTTTCACTTCATCCCCAGTGAGCTTTTCTGGGCCAACTCCCTTCACACAGCCCAGAGGAAATATGAACGATTGATATATGGCACCTTTTCACCTCAGTGTCAGCCATGTCAAAGCAGCTGATGTGTCTGTAAACAATACCGCTCCATGAATGAGGTGAGTTGGGGCAAGTAGGATGCCTTTGGCACACCTGAAAGTGAAAACACTTTCTTGTAAATCAGATCAGGTTCCTCACTAGAATCTGGTTGGCATGTGTCAAGATGCAAAGTCAATCGATAAAAGGCTGTTGTTGTAGTGGTTTACCACAGCTAGTCAGCGGGCAATGCCCTTTATTGAGACAGTTTTAGTGCAGCTGGTATGCTACTAAACTGTGAAGACAGACAGGCTGTGGGTCCAGGTTTAGGGGGGACACTCCTACCTCCTGCACATCTTTCCACTCCCTATAAGACAAAACCTCTCCACAGTTCTCTGCGACTCAAACTCAAATGTCAGGTGTCCAGAAATCAAAGCAAAGCGGTATCTTTCAGAGGTTGGTGTTTGGTAGCAGAATGCTGAATTATTCAATATGTTTAATACTCCAGTACAGTCAATCAATAATAAGAATCATATTTGTGTATATCTTCCTATTTCAATGGCAGATATTATTCTCCATTCTCTCCCATCAACAGGACATCTGATCCCCTCATCCAAACCTCAAAACCTTGGCATTCCAACTAATATCAGCTGGTGAGGGGAAACTTCATCACTGTAAACTCATTACCTGTCCTCTGTTGTATGTGGAGCTGCTAAGCATCCTTTCTTAGTGACTTGGGCGGACTGTCCAACAACAGACCACAGACGTCTTCACCAAGCAATCACAACTTGTTAACTCTCTCTATGGCTCACCCATAACAGAGCCAACCCTATTCTTGAGCAGGACAAGAGGTGTGTTAAGCGTCACATGCCAACTCTTCCATCCACAGGGTTAAATGTTGAATTAGGCCCTGTGTTTCTCTCTCCTGTCTGATCTGTCTTTTTTTCTGTGAAAACATAGCAACCCAAATAAGGAGATTGGCTGAGAGCCTCTGTGTAAGTGAGTGTTTACAGCGGTCCAAGCCATTCCTTAGAAAGGCCTCGTATGAGTGGTTTGATTGGGTGGGTGGATGTCTGGTGAGGGGGGCAGAGTGGTGCGTGGAGGGATGGAGGGAGGAAGGGAGAGGGAAGCATCGGAGACTACACTCAGGTTTGGTTGGGAGTTTAAAGCATTGACAGCAGCCCTAGGCTCAAGTCTGCATCCCTCTGTGCTGCGCTTGCAACCTCTTGTCTCGCACTCCATTGTGCTCCCTCTTTCTCTACCTCTGACTTGTGGACTCAGGATCTAGTAGTCACTCCATTACTGCATAGGACAGGCTCTATCTCAAACTACAGGGGTAACAACTTTCGCAGCTACATTTCTCTTCTCAGTGAGCACACTAACCAGGCACTATGGAGGCCATCAAGAAGAAGATGCAGATGCTGAAGCTGGACAAGGAGAACGCCATCGACCGCGCAGAGCAGGCTGAGACCGACAAGAAGGCAGCAGAGGACAAGTGCAAGCAGGTGAGTTGAGAAAGAGACATGCAGATGAATCTATGAAACATCACTCAGTTGACACAGTAAAATGGCACTTAGCTACAGAAGGATAAAGTGCAAGATTTAATCAAAAGCGATGTTCATAAAGGGATATCACAAGAGTTGGATGATGCTTAAATTCAAACCATGTACGGGCTCTGATGTCTCATACTGCTCTACACTCTGTAAGCCAATCTAAACATTTGTTCCATACCAGATGTATTTCGGAGAAAATTGTGTGTAATTAATCCAATGCAAATAGGTTTGATTAAAGTGTAGACCCAAATCAAAGATTGACAGTGTTAGCAAATGTATTGTTAGGGAATTGTAATAAAAGATGTGAGACCAAGTCAATCAAAGTTAATGAAAGAATCAAAGTGGACCCAGTGTGCATATGCCTGTAATGTCTGCAGCTGACCAGAGCACAGCTCAGTGGAAGTGTTTAGGTTAAATCAACAAATGAAAGATGACGTTGACCTATGAGGAAAGATTCCTTACCAACAGCCCACAGCAGCCTTGGGAGGGAAAGAGGACCGGGTGACAACTCCTTCAATGGACAACACACAGGACCACTGGGACTTGACAAGAGCAATAAAACACAGCTAAAACGGAGTATAACCTCCGATTATGGCTTTAGTTACATAGTCCAAAGATTAATGATGATCCGAGTACTTTATCCCCCAGGCTTGGACTAAACTGATGCCAACTGAAAAAAATGTATTTAAAAAAGGACAAATAGGTGCTGGATGCAGCATCGTCTTGATGGTCTGTTGACAAGGCTCAGCCCAAATCAGGATAAGCCCAGTGGTGGTCGGGGTCCTACAATTCCACAGAGATGGACCCAAGCCCCAGATCCTATTCACCCCAAGTTTGGAGGTTCGTGATGGGGCTCTGGAGAGGTATAGCTGTAGCAGAGGACCACTGGTAGACCAAGGGCGTCTGTACGGGAGTCCATCCAAGTGCCTGACATGAGTCTCCATTGCCTGAGAGAACACAGTCAACCAAGGATAGCAGCTGTATTTTTAGACAATAGGAGATGGCCGTGTGGAATCCAGCGGGATTATCAGCACTTCAGAGCCCCAAAAGCACAGAGGGGAACTCTGATTACTACTTAGCCCCCAGTGTGTGCAGGCTCTGCATGCTAGCACTTTATTGTTCTGACAAAAAAATGAAATCCACTGTCAACACCCTCAGGGAAGTTACCATGCACATTGTAGATTTCTCTCATCACTGTTGCTTTGAGCAGATTATCAATCCAGCTGCAGTTATAACTTTGTAGGCATTCATTTATTTTAATGTTTTACCATCAAATCATAGAGGTGTAACATTGGTAACATTGGGGCTGCTAAATAGGTCCCCTGAATATCAATATGGATTCTGGGTAGACACATCGGTCCTATAAATCCATAGGATAAAGTACAGGTAGGGAATAGGCAAAAGACATTGTTAGTGAGGCAGGCAAAAACATACACGGGAGGAGTAAATCGTGGGAAAAACAATACCTCCGTGATGGGGTGCAAAGAACTGAAATAAATAGTGTGTTAACGAAATACAAGTGTGCGAACATGTGAATAGAATTCAGGTGATTGGGATCTAGAAAGTGAGCTGCATTCAGGGGATCTGTTTCTTTGGTGCAGGTAAAGGCTCGAGCTTACCGGTAGGTAGTTGGCGAGGGCTCCTTGCCCAAGCACAGACGGGATAGGAAAGAACGTAATCTCGGACGTCAGCTGTTAAGGATGACCACCAGAACTTGCGTGTCAGTAGCTCCGTGGGCTGGGTGATTTCGGGATGGCCAGAACTCAGCGAGGTATGGCACCACTGCATTAGTTGGGGTCTGACGGATGCAGGAACATATGTCTTGCCTGCAGGAGTGTCGGGAGGTGCTGGGTCGTGGCATAGGGCCTCCTGGACGGCTGCTTGGATTTCCTACTGTATGGGTCCCACGACACAAGATGGAGGCAGGATGGGCTCAGGAGCTGGGTTAGAGGAAGGGGTGTCAAGTAGACGGGATAAGGAATCAGCCTTCACATTTGTCTTGCAGGGCAGATAGGTGAAGTTGATGATGAGTGCCCAACGAGCCTGTCTGGGGTTGAGCCTCTTAGCACTTAAGTACTCCAAATTGCAGTGGGCGGTGAGGACAAGGAATGGGTGATGAGCTCCCTCTAACAAGTGGCGCCACTCTTCAATAGCCAGCTTAATGGCGAGGAGCTCTCGGTTCCCAATATCATAGTTCCTCTCAGCGGGTGACAGTTTCTTGGAAAAGAAGCCACATGGGAGTAATTTGGGAGGTGTCCCGACCCGCTGAGAGAGAACCGTTCCCACGCCGACCTCCGATGCATCCACCTCCAGAACAAAAGGAAGGGTAGGATCTGGCTGCCTAAGGATGGGTGCAGAGGTGAAGAGGCATTTCAAGGTCTCAAATGCAGTAAGGGCGGTGTCGGTCCATTGGAGGGTACGGGTTTTGACTAGTGAGAGCTGAGAGAGGAGCGGTTGTGCTGCTGCAGTTCCAGAATGAACCGGCAGTAGTAGTTGGAGAATCCTAGGAGACGTTGTAGTTCCTTTACGGTGGTAGGTTTGGGCCAGTTAAGCACAGCCGTGACTTTGCCTTCGTCCATGTTGACCCCTCCTGGTGTCAGCACGAACCCTAGGAAGGGTACCGTCGTAACGTGAAAGGCACTCTTCTCAGCCTTACCATAGCAATGGTGGTCCTGTAGCCGTTGGCTAAAGTACAGGCAGGGCATGGGCAAAAGGCGTCGTTAGTGAGGCAGGCAAAAACTCTCAATCACGTGAGTAAATCGTGGGAAAGACGTGTCACAAACCAAACAATACCTCACAGGGATGGGCTGCAAAGAACTGACCTAAATAGTGTGTGATAATGACATACAGGTATGTGAACAGGTGATTAGAATTCAGGTGATTGGAATCTGGAGAGTGAGCTGCGTTCAGGGGATCTAGGTGTTTGAGAGTGTGAGCTGGAAAGTGAGCTGTGTTCAGGGGATCTAGGTGTTTGAGAGTGTGAGCTGGAAAGTGGGCTGGAAAGTGAGCTGTGTTCAGGGGATCTAGGTGTTTGAGAGTGTGAGCTGGAAAGTGGGCTGGAAAGTGAGCTGTGTTCAGGGGATCTAGGTGTTTGAGAGTGTGAGCTGGAAAGTGGGCTGTGTTCAGGGGATCTAGGTGTTTGAGAGTGTGAGCTGGAAAGTGAGCTGCGTTCAGGGGATCTAGGTGTTTGAGAGTGTGAGCTGGAAAGTGGGCTGGAAAGTGAGCTGTGTTCAGGGGATCTAGGTGTTTGAGAGTGTGAGCTGGAAAGTGAGCTGTGTTCAGGGGATCTAGGTGTTTGAGAGTGTGAGCTGGAAAATGGACTGGAAAGTGAGCTGCATTCAGGGGATTTACATGTTTGAGGGTGTGAGTTGGAAGCAGACGTTACAGATACAGCTAGATGTGTAACTGAAGGACAGAACTGAACAAAACATAAACATTCCTACCCATACCAACATATTTTCTTGTAGAAATTTGGAAACACAATCTCACATTTTATTAATTCATCAAAGAAGATAAACAAGAACGGCAACATATGATGGAAACTTGATACTAAAAACCTTACGTTGACTTTGATAAAACGGTGATATAATAAGAGTTATCATAATAGAAATATAAGAAAGCAAGATGAGTAGGCTAATATACTGAAAGAAGAAAAGACACCAATGTTTGTGAGTGTGTGCATGCAGGAGAGCTTATGTGTGTGTGTGTGTGTGTGTGTGTGTGTGTGTGTGTGTGTGTGTGTGTGTGTGCGTGCGTGCGTGCGTGCGTGCGTGCGTGCGTGCGTGCGTGCGTGCGTGCGTGCGTGCGTGAGTGGGTGGGTGGGTGAGTGAGTGAGAGAGAGAGCTAACTGCGTGTACTATTAACTAACAAACATCTGTCCTGCTCTAGCTGGAAGACGAGCTGCTGGGCCTGCAGAAGAACCTGAAGGGGACTGAAGACGAGCTGGACAAATACTCTGAGGCCCTCAAAGATGCCCAGGAGAAACTGGAACAGTCTGAGAAGACCGCCGCAGACGTGAGTGGGCAGCAAAGCACCCTGGGTAGAGCCCCTATCACACACCCACTGGGTGGTGATTGGAGGAAGGGGACTAGGAGGAGGTTGGGCGCGTGGGTTAAGTACCCTACCAGTCAAAAGTTTTAGAACACTTACTCATTCAAGGGTTTTTCTTTATTTTACTATTTTCTACAATGTAGAATAATAGTGAAGACATCAACACTTTTGAAATAACACATATGGAATCATGTATTAATCAAAAAAGTATTTGAGATTCTTAGCCACCCTTTACCTTGATGACAGCTTTGTACACTCTTGGCATTCTCTCAACCAGCTTTACCTGGAATGCTTTTCCAACAGTCTTGAAGGAGTTCCCACACATGCTGAGCACTTGCTGGCTGCTTTTCCTTCACCCTGCGGTCCGACTCATCCCAAACCATCTCAATTTGTTTGAGGTCGGGAGATTGTGGTGGCCAGGTCATCTGACGCAGCACTCCATCACTCTCCGTCTTGGTAAAATAGCCCTTACACAGCCTGGAGGTGTGTTGGGTCATTGTCCTGTTGAAAAACAAATGATAGTCCCACTAAGCCCAAACCAGATGGGATGGCATATCGCTGCGGAATGCTGTGGTAGCCATGCTGGTTAAGTGTTCCTTGAATACTAAATAAATCACAGACAGTGTCACCAGCAAATCACCCCCACACCATCACACATCTTCCTCCACGCTTTACGGTGGGAAATACACATGCAGAGATCATCTGTTCATCCACACCGCGTCTCACAAAGACATGGCGGTTGGAACCAAAAATATCTCAACCAAGCAAGTCTCCTCTTCTTATTGGTGTCCCTTAGTAGTTGTTTCTTTGCAGCAATTCGACCATAGATGCCTGATTTGTAAACATTTCTAAAAACCTGTTTTCGCTTCGGCATTATGAGATATTGTGTGTAGATTGAGGAGGAACAATATTTATGTAATCCATTTTAGAATAAGGCTGTAACTTAACAAAATGTGGAGAAAGTAAAGGGGTCTGAATACTTCCCAAATGCACTGTATATCATAGAAATCAAAAGATAATTCCACATAAAAATGTTATGGGATTTGCTGCATTGGTTTTGTTGGTAGGCCTACATTATGCTCAAATCGCCAGAATAGTCAATTGGCTACTGTCTAAAACTGCAAGTGTACATCCTCAGTGTTCACTGTAAACACTCGCCGGAAGTTTAAAAACACATTTAGCTCACAAGACATAACATTTGCTCAGTGTTTAGCAGTCTTATGGCTTGGGGGTAGAAGCTGTTCAGGCTCCTGTTGGTTCCAGACTTTGCAGCACTGGTGCCACTTGACGTGCGGTGGCAGAGAACAACCTGTCTTGGGTGGCTGGATTCGGACCATTTTTGGGGCCTTTCTCTGACACCATCAGGTATAGAGGTCCTGGATGGCAGGGAGCTCAGCCCCCCATGATGTATTGGGCCGTACTCACCACCCTCTGTATGGCCTTACAGTTGTCGTACCAAGAGGTGATGCAGCCAGTCAAGATGCTCTCAATGGTGCAGCTGTAGAACTTGAGGGCTCATGCCAAATCATTTCAGCCTCCTGAAGGTGAAGAGGTGCTATCGTGCTGTCTACACAACTGTGTTGGTGTGTGTGGACAATGTTAATTTGTTAGTGATGTGGACACCGAGGAACTCAACGCTATCGACCCGTTCCACTACAGCCCGATCGATGTGGATGGGGGCGTGCTCGCCCCTCCTGTAAGTCCGCGATCAGCTCCTTTACAATATTAAGCATTATTGGAATGGTTCCCACCTGTTGGGATGATTTATATATACACTAGATGACTGATAGGGGGCGATGTGTTGAAACCACCATGTTCCTATCTTGGCACTCTTCCACCGTTGTAAAAAATATTTTGGAAGTTATAGAAATGAATTTATTAATGTCTACATTTGTTTATGCATGTATTATATTACACACACCATTTTGTATACTTTTAAATTATATTATGTGAGCAAAAATGTTCTTAAAAGTAAAACATTTTTAGATTACTAATGCTACTGTCTCCAATACAACAAAATACTTAAAATAGATGTAATTTTGTCTTTGAAACATTTGATTGAAATACTGCACAATTTTATTCATTCCCATAGAGTACCACAGTATGTGGCATAATAACCATAAAACTTAGAAGTCAAACAGAGAAATGGCTCCAATTGTTTTTTCCACCAATCATTTTGCCTTTAAGGGATTTTAGAAACACTTAAAATTAGGTCTTTGTTTTGTGTAGGCTTACCATGGTGTGACATTTTGATTTGGGCTCCCGAGTGGCGCAGCGGTCTAAGGCACTGCATCTCAGTGCTAGAGGCATCACTACAGACCCTGGTTTGATTCCAGGCTGTATCACAACCGGTTGTGATTGGGAGTCAATTGGCCCAGCGTTGCCCGGGATTGGGTTTGGCTGGGGTAGGCTGTCATTGTAAATAAGAACTTGTTCTTAACTGACTTGCCTAGTTAAATTTAAAAAATACAAATAGCTGTGTAAATGACGGCCTACATCGGCCAAACCTGGACGACACTGTGCACCGCCCTATGGGACTCCCAATCACGGCCGGTTGTGATACAGTCTGGATTGGAAAATAATTCCTGGCTAATTCCAGAATGCTCTGTGCACTCATGTCATTTGATGAATGGAAAGGGACATCTGTTACAAAACACCAACATGTTTAATGACATTCGGTGATTGTCATTGGGTCAACACTGTTGTAGCCTGAATTAATTGATGAGTCTTGCTAACAAAGGATTATAGACATGTTATATACGTTATAGACATGTTATAGGGATATTATAGGCATTATACACATGTTATAAGAATATTATAGGCATGTGATAGGCATGTTATAGGCATTATACACATGTTATAGGAATATTATAGGCATGTTATAGGCATGTTATAGGCATACACATGTTATAGGAATATTATAGGCATGTTATAGGCATTATACACATGTTATAGGAATATTATAGGCATGTGACAGGCATGTTATAGACATACATGTTATAGGCATTACAGACATGTTATCGGCATTATAGACATGTTATAGATGTGTTATAGACATAGACATGTTATATACATTATAGACATGTCATAGGCATTATAGACATGTTATATGAATATTATAGGCATGTTATAGACATCTTATAGGAATATTATAGGCATGTTATATGAATATTATAGGCATTATAGGCATGTTATGGACATGTTATAGGCATTATAGACATTTTATAGACATATTATAGGAATATTATAGGCATTATAGGCATGTTATATGAATATTATAGGCATTATAGGCATGTTATATGAATATTTTAGGCATTATAGGCATGTTATAGACATGTTATGGACATGTTATAGGCATTATAGACATGTTATAAGAATATTATAGGGATGTTATAGGCATGTTATAGGCATTATATACATGTTATAGACAATTTGTAAGTCGCTCTGGATAAGAGCGTCTGCTAAATGACTTAAATGTAATGTAAATGTAATATTAGTTATGTGCTCTCTGAACGACTGTTCGTCAAAGAAAGGCAGTGTCTGTTTTGCCTGTGGCTAGAATGATGTTATCCTGCTGTCATTATGAGATATTATCTCTCATACCAGACCCACTTTTTCATTTTCCCAAACACAGTAGGCCTGGTGTCTGAGATCTGTAAGCAGACAGAAAGAATGAGCACCAATATTTATACAATAAACAATCTATGCAAGAAAACAATTAGCAGTAACAATACAGTTCCTGTAACACTTTTTAAAATTCTCTAACGTAAGAGATAGTGGTTTGTAGATAAAACAACAAAGTCAGATTCAACTTCAACAAGGAGACCGTATTGTTTGGGATTCCGGATATCCCAGAGAAACTCGCTGTTGTCTTGCACAGGGAGAGAGAAAGACAGAGAGAGAGGAAGTGGCTGACCAGGCACAGGAAGGCAGGACTGACATGGCAGCTCTGGGGAATTTAGGCCAGGCTTCCCATGAAAACATGCTCCTGAACACTCCGCCACATGTCATTTATTAGAGGCAACGGTCAACTCATTACACATCTGAATTAACACAGCCAAATCAGATGAGTAGGCAGATAATAACTGCCCTATAAGCCAGACAACAGCTGATTGCTAATGTTAGCCTGTGTCTGTGAGGCATTGTAAATTAACAGTATGGTGAGGTTGCCCCTAGACACTGGTCTAAGGTACATTTTCCCAGCTAATGATTTAACATCAGGATTTTAGGGAGGTTAAGCTGGTCCTAGATCAGTGCCTAGGGGGAACTCCAACCTGAAGCGTGTGGTATTTCCTTTGTGTCTGTGAGGCATGGTAACCTTAAGAGAATGGGCTGTAGATACGGGTTGAAAAGGGCTGTGGAGCAGCAGGGCAGAGCAGCAGTTCTGGAATGTCAGGAATGCAGCTAAAGCAAACAGATAGGCCCACACTCCGGTGTCTAATGAAATAAATGCTCCAAGCTTTTCCGGTGGGGAATTCACATAGGCACTCACAGAGCTGAAGCTGTACCGACCACATTTCCACAAGACACTCACCCGAGACACCATAAATCAAAACCTGCTGATTCCATCTGCTTGCTGGAGTATAGACAACTGAATCATGTGAATTGTTTTGTGTATTGCTACCCACACACATATTGATGAGGTATTCAACAATCAAGTTACAGTAACTAATACAAATAGGAGTCGCCAGAGCTACACGAAAACACCACAACATTTAGCCTAAAATCAAATGCTTTAGACTTTGATTTAACAACTGTTGATAAAACCTGGAATTTTTGTACACTGTAATAGATAATTAGAATGAACTGTTGTGAATATTGTTCAGAATAATCTCTTAAAGTTCAAGTATGAATTTTCCATATCAAACCAGAGAGAAGAGCTATTTATAGGCACTTAAAAGTGTCACATTTTAGCCTCATGTTTGCTGGACTGGATTTCCTGTTTTCCCTGTCTTTGGTGACTAAATTGAAGCCCTGAATTTGAAGAACATACATTATTTACTATGGCATTGGCAACTGTTAACGTACATAAGACTTTATAGGCTACAAAATGGATTGATTTCTTGCCATTGAAGCTGTTCATTGAATGTCCCCTTTGCCTACACCCGCAAGAATCACGCAGAACGGGAACGCCCCGCCTATCCTAAAACCGTGACCTCATCTGAATCACACTTCTCTGTATTGGAGGAACTTTCCTCATCATTCCTTCCTTTTATTTATTTATTCTCTGCCGTTCAAAACTGGAACGCTTCGCTAATGCGTTCAAACATATTTCATTCCAAAGTATATATTTGAATACTTTTTTAAAAGTTACTCTTAGTCTGAACTAAATAACCACCTGGAAAACCTATTGTCTTGGTTTATACAACTTTTCTTATTGCACTGCACTTGAGGATTTATATTCTGCTTTTTCGGTCCATTCCAAAGACTGAGTACTATTATTATATCCTGTTTGAATAGACCAAAGCAACCTTTGCACAATATTACAATTTTCGAAACCAAAAGTATTTTTTTAACGAATAGTACGAGAATGTCGGGTTTGAATTCTTTGGACGCTGTGAAAAGAAAAATCCAGTGTTTGCAGCAGCAAGCCGACGATGCAGAAGACCGAGCCCAGGTTTTACAGAGAGAACTGGATGGGGAACGAGAACTTCGGGAGAAAGTGAGACAATCGAATACTTATCTTTTTCCTCTGTCTACTTCTTTTAAAAACTTCGCTTATCTGTCCTTCTCCTCATGACCAGGTCTGCCAAAATGTTACGTTCTGTAATAGTGTGGAAGATACACGTTAATGAATTGATCTGCCGGTAATGAAGACACAATGGTCTCCAAAAAAGGCTGAATTGCTAAAGGTCCTAGCGCGTGCCCATTAATCATCAGATGTGTGCTACAGTAGGAATCATCCATCTTTGTCTTAGACAATCCACTATTGACATATTTTCAAGACCTAAATATATGGTCCTTTCCTCTCTTTGGACATTTCCTTTTCATTATAAAGGAGTACGCTGTAACTAGGCTAGGCTTAATAATAAGGCCCGATTTAGGTTTGTATGAGTCTATTGATGGAACAAGATGTTGTATAGAAAATGGGTCAATCTGGAGGGCCAGCACAAACTTAAGTTTCTTGTAAAATAGCTGTATGGTTCAAAAAGTATTTCAAATGCTGTTGCTTTTGAAATATGTCCGAATCATCAAAAAATATTTGCAATAGAATCATTAAATTGCTACTTGTGGGGGGGGCCTAATAAGAGTAGAGAGATTGAGCTGTCAGGTCTTGATTGGGAAGGCAGCAAGAGGTGAGGTAATGAGAGGATCTGGCTAAAGGAGGGGTTTCCCCTTCATTTCAGTGCAATCCATCAAAGGAAGCAAAAGAAAGAGGGATGTGAAATGGATGTTTGATGGATAGCATTGTCCTCCACGAGAGGCCCAGGATGTAAATGTGCGCGAATGGCTTCTTGGTAGTTGTTGTCAGATATAGGCCTTGTAGAGAGGCAGCTTTCATTGACATATGGTGATGCATATAGAAGAGACAGAACCTCAGGGCTCATTGGACATGAGTACTGACTCATGATTGGACAGCAGGGAGGCCATAGTGGGTCTGTGAGAAGCTTAAAAACCAGGCGTGGTGGGGGATGCATTTTCATTTCATCCCCTGAACTGACCCCAAGTCTGCAACCTGGCTGCTATTACATTCACAGTTTCTTCAGTCACAGACTCAGACCTTACATCATGTCGGTCTTCTCAGCCTCAAAGCATTTGAAATGTACCTCTTAAAGGGATAGTTTGGGATTTTGTCAATGAAGCCATTTATCTACTTCCCCAGAGTCAGATAAACTCGTGAATACCATTTTTATGTCTCTCAAGCATGAAAAAAGTTAAAGGTAGTTTCACGAACCAATGATAACTAACATTAGCGCTATGACTGGAAGAACACAGTCAGCTGGTACAGCAGATATATAGAAGCTAATGGCTAGGAGTTAAAAAAGGCTTCTGGAGTTTGTAATTCACAAAAGTTTCCAGTCATTGCGCTATCGCAAACGCTAGACAGCAACTTCCTTCAAACTGCACGCATAGGCATAAAAATGGTATCCACAAGTTCATCTGACTCTGGGGAAGTAGATAAACGGCTTCATTGCCAAAATACCAAACTATCCCTTCAAGCTCAAGCCATTAGTCTGTGTTCAAGGATGAAAAGACTTGAAGTGGTTGAGTCTTGAGTAAGCACTTGTGTGGCTAACCTCAAGGGTGTATGGGCCCATGTGTGAATAATTGGGGCAAACCAGGGTGATTTCTTGGCACAACAAACTCTTTCATTGGAACAAGCTGCACAAAAGAGGGAACATTGTTATCTTTCTTGAGGTAATGAATCTTCTTTTGAATAGTTTAAACATGGAGACTATGGGCCTAAAATGAATGCCTTGATGTTATTTTGGAGTGAAGTTGCATTCTTGTCTTGCAAGGCGTAACTTAACTTCACACGACACCCTCTGCCTTTGTTGAACCACCATGGAATGATTATCAAGAAATACTTGATGTTGTAAAAAACCATCTCAGGTAAAGCCCCACACATACAGACCAATTATACAATATATATTTATTTAGACTTTTATTGCTTTCTTAGTATTCAGGCCCACTGGACAGGGTGGTAAGGCAAGAGTCTCTAAGAGGAGACTCAGGGGATGGATGGGAGAGAGATGAACTGATAAGCAACCTTGGTTGCTGGGTGGGATGGGATGGGAAGGGAAGGGGTGGGAAGCATGGTTTCCGGGTGGGGAGGGAGGATGCGGGCGAGTGGATGGGGACTAAGGGGGGAAAGGGTCAGATTTATCTTTGTATGCATTTTGTTTGATTGTTTTTGTACTTGTAAACAAACCCCCTCTGAAAAAGGAATGTCAAAATAAAAAGTTGGTCACAAAAACAAGATGTGCTTCATTGAGGTTCTATATATTCATATCAACAGTTCTCACAGTATGTACAGTATTTAGATTAGGTTGGAGGTTCTAGGCCTACTTCGGATTATTATCCATATTCTATGTATGTAGAGGAGAGGGATGATATCTCAAGCGGAGCTAGCTTCACTCCCAGACCCTTCCTGGAGGGACTGCCTCTGGCTCGATATAAACCATAGTGCTCCAAACCACAGAGCTAGGATCAGATGACCCTACCCCCAGTCCTAGCCTTAACCATTAGGGGGATGAAACAGTATCTGACCCAGTATCAGTGGTTAGACGCAGCTTCTCTCTACTCCCTGCCCCTGAGGAACAGGCCCAGGATACTGCCTGTCGGCTCCACTCCGACACTTCCTGTGCCGCAGCTTCAGCCCACATCAGCAGGAAGATAAGCAGATGCTGGACATTTCTCCCAGGCCTGGACTCTGTGATACAGACACATCCTGATTATCTGGGGGGTCTAAAAGAGAACCCCGTTGCTATATGAAGTTGGCTACTGACTTTGGTGCTGCAAATATTTCTTATCAAAAGACTTCTCTAGAATAATGTGATATTTATAATCACTTATTATAAAAGTGTAAAGAGCAGACCACACCCAGCTAGCGCATAACATTCTGAGAACCATATGAGCGTGGTTGTCCTATGGTTATTTAGCATAAAATCTTAACATAACTTTCTGGGAATGGTGCAGGATAGTTACATGGCTTTGGAACATTCTCAGCACATTTAAGAAACTTGACAAAAATGTTTATTTTCTTGGTATTTCATTACTTTAACAGGACGTTTCCTAAAAGTTCAAACATGGTTACATTTCATTTCAATTTTGGTAATGTTCTAGACCCTTAAGAAACAACGTTCGTCTGTCGGAATTTCCGTACTTCAGCATAACGTTTCCTACAGGTGTTCTCATGGTTGTATTTAAAGTCATGTTCTCAAATTGTTCCGAGAACGTTAAGAAAACTTTACATAAAAACCACAAGAGAACTTTAATAACATTTCAGAGAACTTCTAAGAATACAAAAACATACATTCCGTTCTCAGAACGTTAAGACCATTGACATGAAAACTTTAGTAACGTTCAGAGAACGTTTTAAGAATAATGTATACAATCCATTCTCCGCATCGACAAAACTCTCTCTATCCTCTATCTTGTTAAGTGTGTTCAGGTGTGTTGGCCACACCTGATCTTAATGAGTGCTTGTTTCCTTTGAATGTTCACTTCCGTCCTCAGAACATAAAAATATATTTTTTAATTTACCCCCTTTTTCTTCCCAATTTCGTGATATCCATATATGATCTTGTTACTTCGCTGCAAATCCCCAACCCGCTTGGGAGAAGCAAAGGTCGAGTCATGCGTTCTCCGAAACATGGCCCACCAAACCGCGCTCCTTAACACCTGCCAGCTGCGCCAATGTGTTGGAGGAAACGCCATTCAACTGACGACCGAGGTCAGCCTGCAGGCGCCCGGCACACCATAAGGAGTTGTCAGAGCACGATGAGCCAAGTAAAGACCCCCCGGCCAAACCCTGCGATGCAGTGCCTTAGACCACTGCGTCACTCGGAAGGCCCCAAAAACATTCAGTTTTACTGGTCAGGATACTTATGGCTTCCTTCCCAGAACCAATGGGAAACCAAAAACGGACGTTCCCACAACTTCCAAGGAACCAAATGTGCTAGCTGGGCAGTCTATCCCTCTCACCAAGTTTTAAATAACATTTGTTTGCTTAGATCTGTATGCTTTTGACAGCCACGTAAATATACAGTAGTGAATGCCAAATAGGTCTAGATTTGTTGACTGGCCTGTCTGGTAATTAGCCACTGGTTTCCTGCCACAAATAGCACCATGATGCATTGCATGCTACGGAAAGAATTACTTCCTGGTTCCACTGAAGAAGAAAAAAAGATCTAACTTTGGACTTTCTCCATGGGAGTATCACGACTATTCAAATTTAAGTTTAACAGTAATACATTTTGGCATTCATTGGGCACAGGGCACTCCCTTGGAACTTGAAAGTACAGTATTTGAGGGAGTGGATGTTGGCTTGTACTTACAGTGTTGACCAGGGATCCCACTGCCACGCATAGTGACAGGCCTAAGCTTGTCCACTGCTTTAGACCAGCATAATATATAAACCAGTAAATAGTTTCACAGGCAGAATGTTTACTTTACCTGCTGGTACTTAACTCTCCGGTCTAAGACCCAATTGAGCTTTCACTTTCTTATTTGCATACCGGCACTACTTCCTGGTGTTGGCCAGCAACCGAGACCCTGCTGAAGCACAGGGCTTTTGTTTTGCACATGTTCTCAGACCCATAAACAAATCAGTGAGCCATCCCTACTCTGAAGCTGGCTTAAGTCAGGATGAGGAACAGGACAGGGTCTGAATGTGGCTGAAATACGATGGAGTTGACCTCTGTTCATTTAGCGTACTATTTGCATTGAAAAGGCTTGTGGCACTGCATTAGAAGCACGTGGCTGATGTTTAATATCCTGCCTTTACATATCTCCTCCTGAAATGCCTAGTTATATGAGGCTGTCTTTGTATGTCAAGTCTCTGTTAACAGATGGGATCACAACAGGACTGGACCAGCAATATAACACAGCTCCAGCCTGGAACACTTCCTTAGAAACCCAATCCTTATGCTCTTCATTACCCCACTGTCCTCAAATGAAGCAATAATTTGATTCCTGACGTGCAGTAGCCCTCGCTCCCTCTCAATGCTTATGACACTTTAGGATGAGAGTGACAACAGGCATGTGTTTTCTAATGAATGCATGTCTCACTCTCACCTCCTTCGTTCTTTGTAACTCAGTTCATAAGAGAATGGCGTTAGTGACGCCAGGGTCTTGGGTTCGATTCCCGCTGGGGCCATCAATACGAAAATGTATTCAGTCACTGTTGTAAGTCCCTTTTGATAAAAAAATTACACGCTAAATGGTATATCCCTGTCATCTTTGGCTCAGGATTTAATCATAATCACAGCCAATGAAAAGGCTCTGGTATTGATATAAAGTCTCCAAAGCGTAAAGAAAGCTGGTCGCGTGGCCACAGGGAGGGAGATAGAACTTTGTCCAGAGCAGGGGACAAAGTGAGCGATTCAGCGAGTTAGCGCTCCAGATGCTGGTGGAATATCAAGCGTATTGTAGTGAGCTGCTGGCGCTTGATAAGGATGCTGTGGCAGTGGGTTATTAGTGTCAGTGGGGCTTCGTTGTGTCATCAGCTGCCAGCTAGACTCAAACGGCCTCAATACAACAGAACACAGTCAGCTGGTACAGCAGATATATAGAAGCTAATGGCTAGGAGTTAAAAAGCCTTCTGAAGTTTGTAATTTACACGTTGAAATTTCAGATCTGATTTTCCCTTCCGAAAAAAGGAATCGACCCCAACAAAAATGTCCATTCATTATTATCCACACAATAATAAAGATCCTACATTTGTCGCTACTGATACACTTTTCATTCTATACACTATTGTTGATGTATTTAATGCCATGACATAATAATAGACATACCATTAGCATAACTTTAGTCTGTTGAGTTTCTCACTAGACATTTTCTATCCTCCATTCATAATTGGATCCTCTTATTTATATGTGAGAGAGGAAGCACTAACAGAGCACCTCCTTAGCTTGGTGTCTTTCCTTTTCCTAGCATTTTTTTCCTATGTGTGTCTCTTTTTGTGTGTATGTCTGTGCGCCATTGTGTGTGTGTGTGTGTGTGGTGTGTGCGTGCGCTCTCTAACATCTTCTTGGCACTGCACCACAAACATTCTCTCGAGTATGTTTTACCATATAAGGTGTGTGTCTCAGGCAGCCAGAGAATGCTATTTGACTACGGAAGGGCATGGCTAGGAAAAGGGAGGGAGGGAAGGAGAGAAAGAGAGAAAGAGAAAGCACTCTCCTCTGACCCTGAACTGACTGTGAGAGAAAGAGGGGAGGGAGGAAGGTCAGGATATAGTGTGGATTGGTTTCCTGTCCGTTTTCTACCATTTTCCCCTTTAAACCGACTCCATTTCCTTTCTCTCAAATAGGGTCTTTACATTTTCGTCTAAATAACAGGAATGTGCTCATGTACTGTATAGGGTGTGATGTGAGTTGTTATGACAGATAGTTGGTAATTAGCTATGATATTTGCATACTTTTCTTTGTGGTACTTTTCAGGTCTCCAGAGTATTCTTTAGCGACCATCCATATGGTATGGGCCTGGTCCATCGTTCAGCTACACAGTAAATCATCTAACTAACAATATGCTTTTCCAACCAACTCTGAGAGACTTCAGTTTTTGAATGCAAGTACCTTACATCATCATGCATCTCGAAGAAGAATGCCTGTCCACTCGACATGGCTGAATGATTTACCTTTGGAACATACTATATAACGATGTAGGATCTTTTTATAGTTTGCTATAGCAGGAAAATAATCCTGCAGCAATAGGAAATGTAAATTATTATGCAGATTTTTGTCTGAATCCTTTTAAAACCTCAAATACACTAGAACTTTTAAATTTCCTGCATTACAGAAAAGTTATCCTGCAACAGGGTGATCAAATTAAGATCCTACATCTGTAGATGGACAAGCAAGCTTTAAAACACACAGAGAATTGTCTGGGGGAGATTTCCCCACATGATAATCAACGTCTGATGTTATATAGTTTTGAGGCACTAGTTTATAATGGCTATCGCTCATTGTTTTAGTGGTAAATCCGCTAGTAAAAATATTTCTATGCTGCTGATTTTTTTGTCAACACAACAGCCATTCAACTGTTCAGGTAGCTATTGTAGCTCTATTGCTAACTGCCTGCCTGTCTGTATCAGAACGAGTTTCATAGCCACATACAGACATACATACCTAACTGACCTGCGCTCATGAATAGAATTTATGTTTGTTTTTGTGTGGAGGCTTTCTCCAGACAATTGCCTCATAACTGTATCTGTTTTTTCAGGCATCGTTTCTTTCAAACTGTCTGGCAGTTGATCTGATGTCCATACAACCCCATAAAGAAGTTAAGGGATGATGTATTATCCACAATGATTCATTTTGTGGTCACTTTATGCACCAGTTTAGAAAACGCTCAGTGTCTCGTTGGATTCAATTGAGTTTTAGCTGGCTGGCTGTTGATCCATCATTCATTTAATGGACATTTCCTGCCCGCTTCCACTGCCTCTCTAAGCACATGCTAAGCACATATTAACTAGGGAGAGAGGGGGGATGGGTGGGGTGTCAGTCAGGCCTGAAAGATAGATCGGGAGAAAGCAAAAGAGAGGCATAGAAAGGAGAGTGCTGACTAACCGCCAGGCCCTGAGCAGAGCAGGAAGCCATGTCTCTCCCACAGCCATCCCAGAGCAGAGCTGAAATATCCAGCCCATGAGAGAATGGAATGGCACTCACTCTGCACAAATAAATCCTAATTGCCCTTTTCCTCTGTCCTCTGTTAGCTCTCTCTATGCCTCACTTTCCAACAGTAACCCCCATCTCTATCTCTGTAGAGCTTCTCTTCCAGGCCCTAGGCCTGAGGCCTAGTTGTGTACGCTGGGTCTGGACATGGTCAGCCAAGGGCAGGCCTGTGGGTGCTGTATTGAACTGTGGGAGGAGTAGTAGTAGTACGACCTGAGTCAGAGTTGGCTGGAGAGCTTCCATTGTATTTGTCTGAAATCTGTGTTTCTATATTAGGCCTACTCCCTGGGAGGTGGATATGCTTATGGACTGAGAGAGGGAATAAAGGTTTGATTTTCTGTTTGCTTTCTACGAAACGGGATTGTTAATCAAGTAAAGAGGATCAAGTAAAAAATCCATCATGTGACCCACTTATTTTGTCTTAAATCAAATCAAATGGATTCCACTGAATGGAATCAGTAGTTCTGTTCGATGCTCATTCATCATTAAACCTACTGACCTTAAGACTCTTGCTTCTATCCATTTGAATGTTTCCATCTGTCTCCAATTCACTTTGTAAATTAGTTATTAATTATTTAGACACTGAATGCATGACGAATTTTACATCCAAGAACTTGGCTTGACCTTTTACTGCAGTGGGCTAAATCAGGGTCACACAGAGTGTTTCTTGTTAGTCTTAAACACATCTATTTTGAATGTATACACCTTACACATATGGTTATTGACTTAAACAAATTAAGGCAACTGTACCATGTCAGATATAGAGTTGAAATGTCTTACATTTTGAGTTTACATCCCAATATTACACTTTATATACTTCACAGAACACTGAAATATAACAAAACCTTTTGACATAGAAACACTGGACTTTCTGTTTAATTATAAAATTCGGAAAAATATTAATAACATTTCACACATGAGGCCACTAGAGGGCGATTTGGTCATTTTACTATAGGAAAGGGATCATGAAGAGGATATGGGATCTTTGTGTACTCCCCTGTCGTTGGATCCTGACACATGGTTATGGGTGACTGAGGATGTCTTTACCCCCCCATATGAAGGCTTCCATTACATTAGCATTTACATTTGAGTCATTTAGCAGACACTCTTATACAGAGTAACTTACAGCTCATTAGTGCATTCATCTTAAAATAACTAGGTGGGACAACCACATCACAGTCATAGTAAGTCCATTTTTCCTCAATAAAGTAGCTATCAGCAAAGTCAGAGGTAGTAGGGGGAGGAAAGAAAGTCAAGATCGAATGTTAGTTCACAAAAGGCATTTTTGCAGTGTGCGGAGAAGCGGTTGACATGGGAGAACTTGGGAAGGTTGAACACCAGGTGGGCAGTAGCGTTCTGGATAAGTTGTAGGGGTTTAATGGAACAAGCGGGGAGCCCAGCCAATTGCAAGTTGCAGCAGCCCAGGCGGGAGATGACAAGTGCCTGGATTACGACCTGCGCCACTTCCTGTGTGAGCTAGGATCGTACTCTTTGGATGTTGTAGAGCATGAACCTGCATGAGCGAGTCACTGTTTTGATGTTTGCAAAGATGACAGGGTGTTGTCCATGGTTACGCCAAGGTTCTCTGCATTCTGGAAGGGGGACCATTGTGAAGTTGTCAATCTGGAAGGAGAGGTCTTTGAGCGGGCTGGTCTTCTCCGGAATGAAGAGCAGCACCTTCTTGTCAAGGTTGAGCTTAAGGTGGTGGGCTGACATCTAAGCTGAGATATCTACCAAGCACGCAGAGATGAGTGTCGCCACCTGGGTGTCGGAAGGTAGAAGGAGAAAAGTAGTTGAGTGTCATCTGCATAGCAATGATAGGAGACCATGTGAGGGTACCATCCAGGGAACATCCTCTTAGCAGGATGTGCTTCTTTCTAGTACAACACATTAATGTGTCAGTGTGACCCTGATATGTGTAACCTTTGACCTCATCCCCCTCTCTTCTCCCAGGCGGAGGGTGATGTGGCGGGTCTGAACCGCAGGATCCAGCTGGTGGAGGAGGAGTTGGACCGGGCCCAGGAGAGGCTGGCCACTGCGCTGCAGAAACTGGAGGAGGCAGAGAAGGCTGCGGATGAGAGCGAGAGGTCAGTACCAGCCAGCCACAGAAACGGACATATTTATAATCTTTCACATTTTAATCTTTATATTTACAGTGCATTCGGAAAGTATTCAGACCCCTTGACTTTTTCCACATTTCATTACGTTACAGCCTTATTCTGAAATGGATTAAATAAATATTTTTCCTCTTCAATCTACACACAATACCCCTTAATGACAAAGCAAAAACAGGTTTTTAGACATTTTTGCAAATGTATTAAAAATTAAAAATAGAAATACCTTATTTACATAAGTATTCAGACACTTTGCTATGAGACTTGTAATTGAGCTTAGGTGTATCCTCTTTCCATTGATCATCCTTCAGATGTTTTTACAACTAGATTGGAGTCCATCTGTGGTAAATTTAATTGATTGGACATGATTTGGAAAGAGACACACCTGTGTATATATAAGGTCCCATAGTAGAATATTCCTGAAGGACAAAAATCTATACAGCACTCCACAATCAGGCCTTTATAGTAGAGTGCCCAGACGGAAGCCACTCCTAAAAGGCAGATGACAGCCCGCTAGGAGTTTTCCAAAAGGCACTTAAAGGCTCTATGACTATGAGAAACAAGAATCTCTGGTCTGATGAAGCCTGAATGCCAAGTGTCATGTCTGGAGGAAACCTGGCATCGTCCCTACGGTGAAACATGGTTGTGGCAGCGTCATGCTGTGGGAATGTTTTTCAGCAGCAGAGACTGGGATACTAGTCAGGATCGAGAGAAAGATGAACGGCACAAAGTACAGAGAGATCCTTGATTAAAACCTGCTCCAGAGCACTCAGGACCTAAGACTGTGACACCAACCCTATGCACAAAGCCAAGACCATGCAGGAGTGGCTTTGGGACAAGTCTCTGAATGTTCTTGAGTGGCCCAGCCAAAGCCCGGACTTGAACCCGATCGAACATCTCTGGAGAGACCTGAAAAGAGCTGTACAGGAACACTCCCCAGCCAATCTGCAGAGAAGAAGGGGAGAAAGTCACCAAATACAGATGTGCCAAGCTTGTAGTGTCATACCCAAGAAGACTTGAGACTGTAATCTCTGCCAAAGGTGCTTCAACAAAGTACTGAGTAAAGGGCCTGAAAACGTATGTAAATGTGATATTCCAGTTTGTTATTTTTAATACATTTGCCTCAATGTCTAAAAACCTGTTTTTGCTTTGTCAAGGCTGTCATTGTAAATAAGAATTTGTTCTTCACTGACTTGCCTAGTTAAATAAATGATGGGGTATTGTGTGTAGTTTGAGGGGAGAAAAAAAACGACTTCATTTGTTTTCGAATAAGACTGTAATGTAACAAAATGTGGAAACAGTCAAGGGGTCTGAATACTTTCCAAATGCACTGTGTATGCCATTTTCCATTCGATAGTACCAGGCACATGTGGCTTGCTTTGACATTTTTTTTTATTGTTATAGGTTTTGATGCCATGTCCATTGTTAGCAAATGACCAGCCCCTTCAATAGCGTACTGAAAGCAATATTTCCGGAAAGCCATCTTGAATGTGTAAAACCATTCAATGTGCCTCCATATTGGGTGGGCTGTGTAAATGATACTTGAAATTGATTGTATCTTGGGTGTTGCTGACATTACTGTGTGTCCTGTCCTATCAGAGGCATGAAGGTGATCGAGAACCGGGCCTCCAAGGACGAGGAGAAGATGGAGATGCAGGAGATGCAGCTAAAGGAGGCCAAACACATCGCTGAGGAGGCCGACCGCAAATACGAGGAGGTGAGACTTCACATGGTCCCATAGAGTTTGTTCTGTCTGGGGTATAATCCATTCATAGAAGTATCCCTTAACATACTCATACTGTTCCACTAACATGTTTATCTCTCTACCTTAGGTGGCCCGTAAGCTGGTAATCCTTGAGGGAGAACTGGAGAGAGCTGAGGAGAGGGCCGAGGTCTCAGAACTGTAAGTGCAGCCTCCTACACTAAAATAAGAGGGTAAACAAAGGTTCTTGAAATGAACATGTGAAGATCCTTCCAGTATTGTGTATCTAAGTATTGAGATGCCAATGCTAAGTACTTTTCTTCCTTTATTCCCCGGTAGTAAATGCAGTGATCTGGAGGAGGAGTTGAAAAATGTGACCAACAACCTAAAATCCCTAGAAGCCTCATCTGAGAAGGTCAGTGTGCATACTATTACATCATACAAGTAAATACAGCCAACTACTGATGAGTGCAAACTCCGTTTAAGTGCAGTGTAGATCACCAGTCCCAATTCAAATACATAATTTTTTAAAAACCTATTCTGGATATCTGCATGTTTTGGGTAAGTGCATCCACTTAAGTCAGTCCCAAATCATTAGTTGACATGGCAGACATGAAAGCAGAGTTCACACACTTTTATCTTCAAAGACATCTGCACAAAGATCTTGGTGTCACCTGACAAATTGGATGTTGATTTCTTTCTGATAATGTTGATGGAACAGGAAGGTGTAATAGCCCTGGACCAAAACAGACCTTTGTCTGCATTCCTACCTAGCCAGCTTAGTGCCAGTCACGCCACATGAATCTCCCTCAGCCACTTAAGCAGTTGCCCGGTGCTGATTAAATCACTGCCCTTCTCATGGTTGGCATCACAGCACGATGTGTTCCTTATACCCATGCTAACACACAGCCAGTTTATCAAACCTGAAGAGTTGTATTTAGGGTTGCAAAGCTACCTGTAATTTACAAAAGTTAGTAATTTTGGTAATTAACAGAAAATATGTATCGGAATTTTGGTAATTTATACTTGAATAACTTAAAACATGTTTTATTCATATAGTATTCATTTTTTATATATGTGTCCATATTGTTCATGAGTTTCTTATTAGATAGACCATATGGTTCAAGAGAAAATGGCCAAATTAATGAAAAAAGCATCTAATCAACACTGGCATTATTTTCTATAAATTCTGCAACTCTTCCAACTATTGACATTTTTCACAACTGTCACTAGTTTGACGCCAAAACATTAGCAAATACATATTGAAATAGTAAAATAAAGGTTTGTAAAAAGATGAAGGATAGTTCATGTTGAAACCCTCCTATTAAACACCAATGGTATTCAAGAAGTTGATGGTTTACATTTAGGATAATGTTTTACAGCTTTGTCATTCAATTTTTTATTTTAAAATCATCTTATTTAATTATTTAATATATTTTACATGTGATGAGGCATTACAGAGCTAAGAGATTATTACAGACACCTGTGATAATCTTAAATACCCAAAAGGGCCACTAAATGTTTGTGATAAAAACATTGAAATATACCAAATGTTGGTAGTTTACTTTTAAACTTAGAAAGTTTCCAGTAATATACCCTCCCTTTGCAACCCTAGTTGTATTACAGCGAAGCATGGTTGACAAACAGTGCCGCAAGAGCATCGCTGTCTATGCACTTTCATGTCTGTCTGTTTCTGTACTCGTTTCTGTCTCTGAGGTGAATGGTCTGACATGTTCAAGATTTCAGAGCTTGCCTGGAACAGACTTTGTCTTGTATTTTGACAGTACTCAGAAAAAGAGGACAAGTATGAGGAGGAGATCAAGGTTCTTAGTGACAAGCTGAAGGAGGTAAGCAGCTGCTGGCATCTTATTGGATTCTTAGTTCATACAGTAGTAAGCCAATTTGCTCCATGTCAAAACGGCGTCCTGTTCCGACACCCTCCTCCCTGTGTGTCCCTCAGGCTGAGACTCGTGCAGAGTTTTCAGAGAGGACAGTGGCCAAACTGGAAAAGTTCATTGATGACCTGGAAGGTATGAGTGCTAAAAACGCTGTTGCAAACTGCTCTATGGCATTTCGATAGAAGAGAACGTAAACGTACCTTAGTGTGGAGAGAAAGTTCCTGTAAATTAGACATATTTTATTGCAGAAGATTAAACTATATATTTTGAAAATAACCGTTTTATCATTGTTCTCAGTTGCATCTCAGACTTATAAAGCTGAGTTGCTCAAATAAGAACATTCCATGTCAGTAAATTAGTAAAGATGTCGAGCTTGTTCCGTATTCCCCATTGTATGTCATTTCCTTGGTCAAGAGGTCTGGATATTTAATCCTCTCCCTGAGCAATGAAACAACATCTTATTATGCACAGTTTCACATTGACATGGTCCCAGCTAAAAATAAAAAAATTCAACTAGCTGGAAATATTTCTCTAGAAGAAAGGGTACCCTGCCAAACGTATGGAAACTTCTCCGACAAGCTAATAAAACACACTGCCTTGGTCTCCAGTGTAAAGAAATATGTAGGCCCATTTTCTACTAACCAAAGAGCACCTATTTTGGTGTCTGATGTCTGCACTAAGAACAGAGTGCTCAAATTCCTTTAAGATCAGCATTTTTGGTCCTAGAGCCAGATGAAATGGGTTTACCGGTATGAAGTCCGTTTATGGAAACCTTGATATAGGCTTAAATGCTTAAGGTAGTCATCTCTTGCCCCCCCCCCTCCCCCGCAAAAAAAAAAGATTTGCAACATATTTCAATTTTAGAATGCTCACAGGTAGACTAAGATGTCTTATTTTTCTGGCATATTCTCTTCTTTCATTTTTATACTGTATGACTTTTCTCTTTTGCATCCACTGACCTGTCCTCTCTTTCTCTTCCCTCTCTTTTTGCCACCATTTCCTTTTTGATTCCCTGTCCTGTCCTCCACCTCTCTCGGCTGCTGATTTCCTTGTGCCTTACCTGTGCTACTTCCTGCTGCCCTTTGACCTCCAGATGAACTTTATGCTCAGAAGCTGAAGTACAAGGCTATCAGCGAGGAGCTGGATCATGCCCTCAATGACATGACCTCCTTGTAGACATTTCTTTCTGCCGGCCTCCTGCTGCCTCCAGGATGTCTGTCCCTCCAGGGTGTCTGTCCTCTCACCCTTCCCACTTTAGGCTATTGTGTCCTGGGGTTAGCCTCCTGAAATACCCTTTCTCCTTTTCTCTGTGCCTTCTGTCCATCTCACTGTGTAATGAAACTCATTAAAAGCTAACTATCTCAACTATCCTTCTTTAATTAAATAGTTTTGATATTACAATCTTTATAATAGGATAAACAACTGTTTTAAGAAGGTGAGAATTTATGGAGTGTGGCATGCATTCACACTGAGTGTCCCTCACATGCTTTTTACATAACATTTGTCACGCAACTCCATACATTACTGTCATCAGTTTTATAAATGCAAATCTGCCTTTTGTTTTGGGTAGTGTTCTTTAGTGTGGTTGTGTTTTGCATATTGAACAACTTAACAGTATGTAAAATCAATCAATCAAATGTATTTATAAAGTCCTTTTTTACATCAGCTGATGTCACAAAGTGATATACAGAAACCCAGCCTAAAACCCTAAACAGCAAGAAATGCAGATGTAGAAGCACGGTGTCTAGGAAGCAGCAGTTGTACATCCTGTATAGGAATGGCTTTGGATTATGTGTAGAATATTATTTACCAAACCTAAGGAGAATGAATTCATATTAATCAACTGTATGATGGTCCTGTCATGTGTGGTTTCATTCTATATGTCTTCAATATGTCTTTATTTTATTTATTTTTTAGAGAAATTAGCAGGTGCCAAAGAAGAGAACCTGGGAATGCATCAAGTCCTGGATCAAACACTGCAAGAGCTCAACAGCTTATAAAGATGAGGAGGAAGATGGAGAGGATAAAAGTCTTGCAACATTCCATAAATATTACATTTCATTCCACATTTTGAGCTGTAAAGTCTTATTCCCAGCGAAAGGGGATTAACTTAACTTGTACCCTTAGTTTTTTAAACCAATGAGTCAAGAATAGAAAAAAACAACTCATATTTGACATGTGCACTCAAAAGCATGTTTTGAAATAGGTTGTGTTATATGTATGGCCTTCATTTATGTATGATTCATGAGCTCCACCGAGAGTTATTTGGCAAACAGTTGACAGGAATCAGCTTTTACCAACTGACATGGTAATTTAGTGCATGCACAATGTATGTGAACATATCCACAGGTTGAACATATCCACAGGTTGGACTGTGCCTTTTAATAATGAGCCAATATTCTACCTTTGGTGTATATGTGTGTGTTAACATGGTCATTGACACTAGAGGAAGACTCATGGAAACGATGGTGAACATGTCTGTGGTGCTACTGGTGGTGCTAAAATACTGTGACTATCATTCAGGTGGAGGGATTGCCAAAGCGAATTTAAAAAATCATTTTTTATGTGAAAAGAGTATTCTATACAAATCTTTCAAGGAACTACAACTCCTCTTCTGACCGAACCTATTATCTGTGTGGTCTTAAAGTGCAAGGAACTACAACTCCTCTTCTGACCTAACCTATTATCTGTGTGGTCTTAAAGTGCAAGGAACTACAACTCCTCTTCTGACCGAACCTATTATCTGTGTGGTCTTAAAGTGCAAGGAACTACAACTCCTCTTCTGACCTAACCTATTATCTGTGTGGTCTTAAAGTGCAAGGAACTACAACTCCTCTTCTGACCTAACCTATTATCTGTGTGGTCTTAAAGTGCAAGGAACTACAACTCCTCTTCTGACCTAACCTATTATCTGTGTGGTCTTAAAGTGCAAGGAACTACAACTCCTCTTCTGACCGAACCTATTATCTGTGTGGTCTTAAAGTGCAAGGAACTACAACTCCTCTTCTGACCTAACCTATTATCTGTGTGGTCTTAAAGTGCAAGGAACTACAACTCCTCTTCTGACCTAACCTATTATCTGTGTGGTCTTAAAGTGCAAGGAACTACAACTCCTCTTCTGACCTAACCTATTATCTGTGTGGTCTTAAAGTGCAAGGAACTACAACTCCTCTTCTGACCTAACCTATTATCTGTGTGGTCTTAAAGTGCAAGGAACTACAACTCCTCTTCTGACCTAACCTATTATCTGTGTGGTCTTAAAGTGCAAGGAACTACAACTCCTCTTCTGACCTAACCTATTATCTGTGTGGTCTTAAAGTGCAAGGAACTACAACTCCTCTTCTGACCGAACCTATTATCTGTGTGGTCTTAAAGTGCAAGGAACTACAACTCCTCTTCTGACCTAACCTATTATCTGTGTGGTCTTAAAGTGCAAGGAACTACAACTCCTCTTCTGACCGAACCTATTATCTGTGTGGTCTTAAAGTGCCGCCATATGCTGACATGCAGCTTCATAGCACCTCCTTTCCACTATGGCCTGACATGCCTGCCACTATCCCAGCTCTGTATTTGGCTGCCTAGCCTAGGTGTAAAATCATAATCCTGGTATTATATTGTGGTGGTAGCATATTTAAAAGTTAAACCAAAAAAAGCAATACGGGGGCCTCAATCAAGGTAATAAAACATGGATACTTATTGTATATAGTAGAATAATGTTAGTTATTGATGTATTGCTCCAGTTTTACAAAACTTTCAGTCAGGGGAACTCTCAAAACCAAAGAATACACAAACCACAGAAGGTGAACCGTCAAAAGGTTTTATTGTTGTCTGTGAAGGTAATCAATCAAGGCTTCTCATCCTTATTTGACTGAGTCTGTGTTGAAATGATTCATTCACTTTTCCAGCTTTCAGTCTAATAAATTTTTACACAACCTGGCTCGAGATGATTTCATGTATTATTTAGTAAGAAAAATAGAAATGTCAAACACAGAGAGAAACCACTTCAGCATACAGTATATTATACCTATTCATTACAAAAAGGCATATTGTATCTGAACAATATTGTAATCTGTTTATATCATAAGGACAAAACACTGCCAATCAGTTCAGCTGAATAATCCCCATTCCATATAATGTAATAATTTACAAAACATCCATGGTCCACAATTTACAACTATCACAGTTGAAAGCTCACTACTGAAATCTCACTCAGCGTTGCTTTCTTCTGAAGGAGCAGCCTGTATAGGGGTGAGAAAGGGACTGGTAAAGTCAAAAATCAGTAGATATTCGATAGAGCTCTACACTGATATGGGCCTATGCTACTGTATAAGTTCTTGAGCAATGTGATTGTGCAACAGTCTTACCCTCAGTGAGGCGGCATTTCCCCCCTCTGGGCTGGCACAGGACGAAGGAGCAGCCACCACAGGGCACCACTCTCTGGGCATGACTGAACACTGTGGTGATCCTGTAGCAGCCTGGAATAAAGTTTAAAACAAATATGTTTTCTGTAACCTTAATAATCCTTTGTAAATGCTTTATTTATTTTCATGCTTTATTTTTTTTGTGTTGTAAATTATTATAATTCTTATAGATCGGGAAATGGGAAAGCTAATTTAATAATAGTGTGAACACTACATGTAAATAGTTTGGGCAGTTGATGTAAACTACATCCTTAATACTCACCAGGGCATTTTACATCCATGAAGTAGGAGTTGGGACTCTGAACCAACCTCTTCTTCTTGTGTCTTTGCCTCTCAGCCTCCAAATTAGGTCCTTAGTGAGCTGCAATATGGATTAATGTATAAAAATATTTGTTTTCACAGATCACACCATTAGAACCATTAAAAAAATATAAAACCATGTGAAGGGGGAAATAAGTCAAGGGCACCCTCTCATGTCTAATACAAGAACTGCAGCATAACTATTTCTGAGGCTTGCCCGGGCATGTATTCCATTCCCAGAACAGGCACTATTTTATATTTGCTAAATGGTCATGTTTTAAACCAAATCATAGTCTTCATAACTTATTGCTGAAATTGACTGAATCATTAGCCAGTACTGAGCGATTAACCGACATATTTTCTGGTTATTTGCAACGTCGGTCAATTACTTGAATTCATTTAGTCCGGTTTTAGTGGGTGGCCGTATATAAATGCGAAGGTCCAAATCCAATCCAAAGGTTGCGAGTTCAAATCTCATCACGGACAACTTGAAATGTTTTAATTTACAACTACTTACTACTTTTTTAGCTACTTTATAACTACTTAACATGTCTGCTATCCCTACCCCTTTAAACATGACTCCTAAACTTAACCTTAAGCCTAACGTTAGCCACCTAGCTAGAATTCATAACAGAAAAATACGAAATTCTTTGAAACCAAGATCCCACCGGCTGACTGTTACTGCCTAAGCAGAGAAAAGATTATTAGGATATTAAAACGAATAAGCTCATTTAATAAAAAGTAATATACACACCGGAAATATTGTATTTCATTGTAATTTCTTATTTTATATTGATATCTACCTCATGTGGAACTGAGACAAAGCAACATTTGCAATGTTTTGACAAATGAATGTTTACTACTTGACTTTGGAATTTCCATTACAAAGCTCTAAAATCATTGTAATGCTATTATTTCATAATGCATTTCATGTCAATTTTTTTTTTTTAAAGGATCAAAACCGAAAACCATGATTATTTTTTTATAATCGAACTGAAACCGACCAACCTCAAAGTACTAATAGCGCAGCACTATTAGCAACTAACTTCAATGTTCATGGTCAAAACAAGACCACCAATAAACATGTACACGTTGTACAGTATTTGACTGGCTATTCCAAAGAATTGCTCGCATGAGCAAAGAAAAACCACTTACCGACATTGCTTCTCTTGGTTATTGTTATTTCACTCACTGGCACTGTACTTTCAACTTTGATTAGAATATTACAGCACTCCTTTGCAGACTGATATCGTTGTTAAAATGAGAAGATAATGGTGGGATCACATTTTCATGGGTGGGACATTGACTTCAAGAGCACAATCAGCTGACGTTACCCTTTTGATTGACAGCGGGTAATTCACGGATACAGAGCAGTCAAGAGTGAAATGTTGTTTGTCCAATCACTGGTCCAGTAAATCGAGTAAAGCAGTAACGTATCTCTTTGCACAACTGCCGGGCGGGATTTCCGCAATTGCTAATAATATGGCGAAGACTTACGATTACTTGTTTAAACTACTGTTAATCGGCGATTCTGGCGTCGGAAAGACGTGTGTGTTGTTCAGGTTTTCAGAAGATGCCTTTAACTCAACATTTATCTCCACAATAGGTATGTGAATTTCGTAAGTTTTCTGGTTAGAAAAGTTATACCGGATGACGGGTAGCTAGTTTAGCACCCAGTGTGCGCCCATCCTGTCATGCTAACGCTAGTTAGCTAAAGTTAGCTGGCTAGCTAGCTTATTTGGTTAGCATTCAGGACTAGCTTGCTAGTTAACTTAACCGGCTTTTCAAACTGCTCGCTTGGCAATAAAACCAGCACTTCAGCATCCCCAACATTCCTCAAATGTATATTTTCATGAGATTTTAGCAGGCGACGTCACCTGACTCCTTAGCTAACTAACGTTAGCTGTCAAGTGAGCAAGAACAAGCTTACTGACTCATTAGATAGCTTAGCTAGCTAACGTTAGATAACAGTGAAGTTCACTTCCCAGCAAGCAACACATGAACAAGTTTGCTAGTTCAAACTAGTCACTGTAACATTACAGAAAGGTACGTTTTAGTAGCTACATGTTGGGGAGGTCTTCCCTGAAGTTATGCAGCCATTTACATTAGACAAGCCATCGCTCAAATCGAAGTTGTGCACTTCCTGTGTGTGGCCTGCAGCATCATCTAAAAAGATGGGCCTCCCTAGACAGAACTCTCTGGACATGATATAATCCAAATAATTACTAGCTAGCCTTCAAGCAAATGTTGAATCCAGTCTGGTTTTGCCACTTGTGCATAAACAGTGCTGTAGGCCTACAAAATACATTCAACTCAAATGGTTGTGTTTCAATGATCCTTTGTCGTTTGGAGCTCTGTGGTTAGACGATAGTGAAATCACATTTTAAGTGGGTAGAAGTGCAATAATTGTCTCACTTTTTCTATTCCTGTTTCAGGTATTGACTTTAAAATTAGAACTGTAGAACTAGATGGTAAGAAGATCAAGCTACAGATATGGTAAGACAGCCCTTTGACTTCACAGAATGTCTCTGAAATTATGTCTTAAAAAAGTGCACAGTGGGAATGATCACAATTGGCCTATAATTCTACAAGTGGGTTAAAATCAGGGATGGGAATGAAAGGATCTCATTGTGTTGTTCTCTCCCAGGGACACAGCTGGCCAGGAGCGGTTTAGAACAATCACAACGGCATACTACAGAGGAGCCATGGTCAGTCGCTTTGCTTTACTATGCCCCTCTCACAAATTGTGCAAATGTACTACAAAGCACATATACCTACATGAGAATCAGTAAGATACTTGAATAAGAGTAAAGATACCTTTTTAAAAAGACAATGACTCAAGTGAAAGTCACCCAGTAAAATACTACTTTGGTAAAAGTCTAAAAGTATTTGGTTTTAAATGTACTTAAGTATCAAAAGTAAATGTTATCACTAAAATATACTTAAGTATCAAAAGTAAAAATATTAATAATTTCGAATTCCTTATATTAAGTAAACCAGATGGCTTGATTTTATTTTATTTTTTAAATTTATGGATAGCCTGGACACATTTCAACACTCAGACATAATTTACAAACAAAGCATTTGTGTTAAGTGAATCTGCCAGATCAGAGGCAGTAGGGATGACCAGGGATGTTCTCTTGATAAGTGTGTGAATTAGACAATTTTCCTAAGCATTCAAAATGTAGCTAGTACTTTTGGGTGCCAGGGAAAATGTAAGGAGTAAAAAGTACATTACTTTCTTTTGGAATGTAGTGGAGTAAAAGTTGTCAAGTATAAAGTACAGTTGCTCCAAAAAACGACTTAAGCAGTACTTTAAAGTATTTTTACTTAAGTACTTTACACCGTTGATGAGAATGTAGTTTAGATAAGAAAAAAAATCCATATTCAGAGACATTAATGGCTATCAATTTGTGTTAGGCCTAGATTGCACACTAGTTTGAGTCCCTTTTTTATTTATTTTATTGAGCACTACATACTTGAGATCATTCATGGGAGGTGTAAAATCGCACTGGATTCCTGTTCAGGCCCTTCGTAACAATTCGCTTTTTACTGAGGTGTACAAGTCTTAAGTTTAACAGGATGTTAGTATCTGACATTCATTGTTAGTGGTTGTTGTTTACCAAGTCTCTGTTTTTCTCCCCAGGGCATCATGTTGGTCTATGACATCACCAATGAGAAGTCGTTTGACAACATCAAAAACTGGATAAGGAATATAGAGGAGGTAATTCAGAAATTATCGTAGTTTGGTTCCTGGATGCTTATTCGCTGAAACAGCATTTTATGTCACGTGGTGCCTAAGATCAGCCCTTAGCCGTGGTAGTGTTTCCACTACAGTCAAAAATATTTCACTTTAAAGATGCTAGAACAGTCCACATTTTACTTTTTCCCTGCAAACAAAACAAGTAATTACCAGAAAAAACAGACCCCATAAGTAAAATAGTTTAGCAATTTACCTAGTCAGCTTGTTATGTGTTCTATGCTAGATAAATATTTCTCTCAAGGTGCATTCGAGTTGCGATTGCCACAGGGAGGGAAACATGCATTCTGACAAGCAGTCAATGCACAACAATTCATAATGCAATCATGGGTAAACAGGAGTTTTAAAGGTCTTTAGTTGAGTAAGAGTAGTGGCAGCCAGGGAAAGTGTTGGGGGAAAGAATTGTGACATGCAGTGGTTTCCGTGAGAAGTACGATATTATCACCGATACAATAACTATTGCGATTCGAAGCTAATTTTGTGATTTGACATTCCAAACGTATTGCTCACCATATGTCTGCTGCAGAGGGACAAGGGACAGCCGTGAAAAAACACATTTTGATCAGTCATGGAAGTGCTGAAAATAAATTTGCTCCCTATTTAAAAAGATGGAGAACAAGCTATGAAGGAATAATACTGGAGTTTTGGTGCAGGTACATCCAACTAGCGCAGAAATAGTATTCAAATATAATATCAAGATATGTAACTATCAATTATTTTCCTACTCCACTAATATCTAATAATATTGACCATGCATAGGCTATATGCGCATTAGTTCAATAATGTTAAAATAATTGTAACACCATATTTTTACCGATATGTTATTGGGATCATTCCTGGAGGTGGAAATTATATTTGAGATGGTGTCAGCATGATTTTATTTCCATTAATTTTGGAGTAGAATGTCCTTTTAAAAAAGTCAGCTGAGCTTCTCAGTAACTCTACATAAAAAAATGATCAAATGAGGACCCCGGGCCCCATTAACCCGCACTGCTACAAAACACTGCCATGGTATATTGGCCATTATAAACTGGGTGGTTCGATCCCTGAATGCTGAATGGCTGACAGCCGTGGTATATCAAACCATATACCACTGGTATGACAGAACATTTATTTTTACTACTCTAATTACGTTGGTAACCGGTTTATAATAACAATACGCCACCTCGGGGGTTTATGGTATATGGCCAATACCTGCTAAATATTCAGACCCTTTGCTATGAGACTCAATTGACATCAGGTGCATCCTGTTTCCATTGATCATCCTTGATTGGAGTTGATCTGTGGTAAATTCAATTGATTTGACATGATTTGGAAAGGCACACACCTGTCTATATAAGGTCCCACAGTTGACAGTGCATGTCAGAGCAAAAACCAAGCCGTGAGGTCGAAGGAATTTCCTGTAGAGCTCCAAGACAGGATTGTGTCAAGGCACAGATCTGGGGAAGGGTACCAAAAAATGTCTGCAGCATTGAAGGTCCCCAAGAACACAGTGGCCTCCATCATTCTTAAATGGAAGAAGTTTGGAACCACCAAGACTCTTCCTAGAGCTGGCCGCCCGGCCAAACTGAGCAATAGGGGGAGAAGGGCCTTGGTCAGGGAAGTGACCAAGAACCCGATGGTCACTCTGACAGAGCTCCAGAGTTTCTCTGTGGAGATGGGAGAACCTTCCAGAAGGACAACCATCTCTGCAGCTCTCCACCAATCAGGCCTTTTATGTAGTGGCCAGGCAGAAGCCACTCTTCAGTAAAAGGAACCTAAAGGAATCTCAGACCATGAGAAACACGGTTCTCTGGTCTGATGAAACTATTTGGCCTGAATGCCAAGCATCACATCTGGAGGAAACCTGGCACCATCCCTACAGTGAAGCATGGTGGTGGCAGCATCATGTGGGGATGTTTTTCAGCGGCAGGGACTGGGAGACGAGTCAGGATCAAGTAAAAGATAAACGGAGCGTTCAGGAACTTAGATTGGGGGCGAAGGTTCAACTTCGAACAGGACAACTACCCTAAGCAGACAGCTAAGACCACGCAGGAGTGGTTTCGGGACTAGTCTCAATGTCCTTTAGTGGCCCGGACTTGAACCTGATCTAACATCTCTGGAGAGTCCTGAAAATAGCTGTTCAGCAATGCTCCCCATCCAACCTGACAGAGCTTGAGAGCACCAGCAGAGAATAATGGGAAAAACTCCCCAAATACAGGTGTGCCAAGCTTGTAGCGTCGTACCCAAGAAGACTCGAGGCAGTAATTTCCGCCGAAGGTGCTTCAACAAAGTTCTGAGTAAAGAGTCTGAATACTTATGTAAATGTGATATTTCCGTTTATTTTAATAAAATTGCTAAAATGTCTAAACCTGTCCTTGTTTTGTCATTATGGGGTCTTGTGTGTAGATTGAGGGGAATAAAAAAAACTATTTTAGAATAAGGCTGTAACATAAGAGAATGTGTACAAAGTCAAGGGGTCTGAATTAGAGGTTGACCGATTAATCTTAATGGCCCGATTTTAAATTAGGGCCGATTTCAAGTTTTCATAACAATTGGTAATCAGCATTTTTGGACACCGATCATGGCCGATTACATTGCACTTCACGAGGAGACTGCGTGGAAGGCTGACTACCTGTTATGCGAGTGCAGCAAGGAGCCAAAGTAAGGCGCTAGCTAGCATTAAACATATCTTATAAAAAACAATCTTAACATAATCACTAGTTAACTACACATGGATGATGATATTACTAGTTTATCTAGCTTGTCTTGCATATAATCGATGTGGTGCCTGTTAATTTATCATTGAATCATAGCCTACTTCGCCAAACGGGTGATTTAACAAGCGCATTTGCAAAAAACATTTGCGAAAAAAGCACTATCGTTGCACCAATGTGTACCTAACCATAAATGCCTTTCTTAAAATCAATACACAGAAGTATATATTTTTTAACCTGCATATTTAGTTAAAAGAAATCCAGGTTAACAGGCAATATTAAACTAGGGAAATTGTCACTTCTCTTGCGTTCATTGCTCGCAGTCAGGGTATATGCAACAGTTTGGGCCGCCTGGCTCATTACGAACTAATTTGCCTGAATTTTATGTAATTAGGACATAACATTGAAGGTTGTACAATGTAACAGGAATATTTAGACTTATGGATGCCACCCGTTAGATAAAATACGGAACGGTTCCATATTTCACTGAAAGAATACACGTTTTGTTTTCTAAATGATAGTTTCCCGATTTGACCATATTAATGACCTAAGGCTCGTATTTGTGTGTGTTATTATGTTATAATTAAGTCTATGATTTGATAGAGCAGTCTGACTTGAGCAGTGGTAGGCAGCAGCAGGCTCGTAAGCATTCATTCAAACAGCACTTGCGTGCGTTTGCCAGTAGCTCTTCGCTGTGCTTCAAGCATTGCGCTGTTTATGACTTCAAGCCTATCAACTCACGAGAATAGGCTGGTGTAACCGATGTGAAATGGCTAGCTAGTCAGCGGGGTGCGCACTAATGGCGTTTCAATCGGTGATGTCACTCGCTCTGAGACAGTGAAGTAGTTGCTCCCCTTGCTCTGCTTTTGTGGGGTGATGGGTAACGATGCTTCGAGGATGTCTGTTGTCGATGTGTTCCTGGTTCAAGCCCAGGTTGGGGCGAGGAGAGGGACGGAAGCTATACTGTTACACTGGCAATACTAAAGTGCCTATAAGAACATCCAATAGTCAAATGTATATGAAATACAAATGGTATAGAGATAAATAGTCCTATAATTCCTATAACTACAACCTAAAACATCATACCATGAAATATTGAAGACTCATGTTAAAAGGAACCACCAGCTTTCATATGTTCTGAGCGAGGAACTTAAACGTAGCTTTTTTGCATGGCACATATTGCACTTTTACTTCTCCAATGTTTTGTTTTTGCATTATTTAAACCAAATTGAACATGTTTCATTATTTATTTGAGGCTAAATTGATTTTATTAATGTATTAAGTTAAAATAAGTGTTTGTTCAGTATTGTTGTAATTGTCATTATTACAAATAAAATATATATATATTTTTAACTCTGCCGATTTGAATCAGTATCGGCTTTTTTTTGGTCCTCCAATCTGTTTCGGCGTTGAAAAATCATAATCGGTCGACCCTAGGCTGAATACTTTTCGAGTGCACGGTATATCTTTGAAGTCTGTACGTTTTACTGAAAGTAGCAATTACATTGCATGATCAATCTTCTGTCTTCCTGTCCAGCATGCCTCTGCTGACGTGGAGAAGATGGTTCTGGGAAACAAGTGTGACGTCAATGACAAGCGACAGGTGTCCAAAGACAGAGGGGAGCAGGTGGGTGATCATCACTGATCAGGAAATGAAAAATATCAAACTACCTGACTGATATCAAACTTACTATACAGTAGATGTTTTGTGCTACTGTCCATGTTTGCTGAGTGACAGTTGTCCAAAGACGGATGTGAGAAGGTGGGGGATCAGTAAATGTTATGTAGGCTATTATCAATAATTATAATCAATGACTCACATCTTGAGTATCTACAGATGTAGACTTGTGATTGAGCTACTGTCAATGTTCGCTGAGTATATTTTGTGCATCCCTTTTTACTGACCTTTGGCAGTTGTCGTTGGAGTACGGTATCAAGTTTATGGAGACCAGTGCAAAGGCCAATATCAACGTGGAGAATGTGAGTTCACTAATTCTCAGCAGTTAAAAAACAACAATGGCTGTACAGTAATTGTTGTTCTGTTAGGTTGAAAGAGACTGCACATTGTTTTGTCTATTTGATCTTAATTTGTCCTGTCTTTCTTTCCCCTTGAAATTTCAGGCATTTATGACCCTTGCCAGAGACATCAAGGCGAAAATGGACAAGAAACTGGTAAGTGTGTGTGTGTTATGTGCAAATCTATTTTAGATGCGGTATTGTGTGTGTGTGTGTTCTGACTGTGTGTGTGTGTTCCAGGAGGGCAACAATCCTCAGGGCAGCAGTCATGGTGTGAAGATCACAGAACAGCCCAAGAAGAGCAGTTTCTTCCGCTGCACCCTCCTGTGAGGACAACGATCTTACCATTGTCCACAGCTGGACAGAACTGGACTTGCTCAGAGCTTTCCTCTTTCGCCCTGTTCTCATTCCTGATATCCCAGGCCTCTTTGGGCTTTGTTTTTTTCTGCTTCACCATGTGCCCCCAGTTTACAAACGGTAGCTTTCATTGGTCAGGTGTATCAATCAGTGTTGTTGGATGGGCGTTAGATTGAGATCTCTATACCAGGCACTCTTCTGTACCCTCATGCTCTTATATCGTCTCTCGTAATTACACTTAGGTTTCTGCTCACCCTCTCCTCTCTCTGTTCTCTGCAACGGTTGTCACAGATGCTGTATGTTGCTCTGTGGTCGTACTGCTGCCAAAGTTGATCCTTAGTGAGGTTTTGTCTCAACATGGATTGACCTTATCCTTAAAAGCAGTGGCTTAATTCCATGATAAGACTAGTTAACCATCATACATCTTCTGTGAGATTGTTGACTTCTGCGTCATCTAGCTACTATGGAGATTTATTCCAAATGTGTCATCTATGCATCCCTGTTTTTCCTTGATCAAATTAGTGATTATCTGTATTCTACCGTAAATCCCCTTTTGCCATCCAACAAATAGACCAGAAAGCCACTTATTTCCTTAAGATAATATAATACAGTTCTGAAGTGTTAGTCTTAATGTTAACAGTAAAGACATGCCATCTTAACGACATACCTGAATTTTCATCTGTGTTCAGTATTTACCATTATGCAGTTCAGATTATTTTTATGCACAAGGTTTGCAAACTGTGTGTTAGAAAAATGTTATGTGCCGGCAACTGCACATTGAGTTGAACCCTGTTTTACTGTGTACTTTTGCACTTTAGTAGTGAAATTGGCTGCACATCTTGCAATTTGCAAAAGTATGTCTTATTCCAGTCCCTTGTATAGGAATGTCAGTATTCATTAGAACTATTACATTCCAGAATTGTTCCAGAGGCTAGAAGTTAAAATCATCTGTTCCACAATAACATCAGTCTAGTTAGGAAATTAATTGCAATCTAACAAATGAATGCATACGTTTACCATATTTTTAGTTTTGGCATTCAGAATGTGTTTAATCTTATACCACTCCACCCCAAAAAATTGTGAGCACCTCATTGCCCCAAATATTCATGTTATGTATGATGTAGAGATCACTGAAATAGAGATATAGTACTTTGGGTGGTAATTGCTTGATGTCATTTAACTTCTTAAGCACCCTTTTCAAATTCCAGCCTCTCAGCCTATTCCTTTTTTTTTTACTGGTTGTTTTAATTGTGATACTGTAATACCATGTAGGTTTGTGTGGCCTTTGACTTTTGTAAGCTGTTTTCACGCTTGTCAGTATTTGTGACAGAACATTTGTGACAATTGCGCCAAAGTAGGCTGCCTATAAGAACTCAATTGAATAATGTCAACCTACTGTATGGTGAAACAAATGCCATGAATATTAATTTCCAGGTTTATTACTATGTTCTTTTTTCTGTTGATTTATCAATATGCTGTGACATTCCAGAACCATTCCTGCTGCATCTTTAGGGAAAAGGCTACACGGACACTCCTGACCTGCTAACTGATATTTCATTGAAGAATTGGTTCAAATTAGGTTAGGCTTAATCAAATGTATTTATTTGTAAATCATTTTTTTACCTAAGCAGATGTCAAAGCGCTTAAATAGAAACCCAGCCTAAAACTGCTAACAATACAGATGTAGAAGTGTGGTGGCTATGAAAAACTCCCTAGAAATATCAGAAAATAGAGAGGAACCAGGCTCTGGGATGTCCAGTACTCTTCTGGCTGGGCGGAGATTATATGAATGCATGGCCGTTAAGGTAAGGGTCCGTTTCAGATTCTGGTTAGTCATTTTGATGGTCACTAGTGTCCTTGTCGCCGCTCCCCTTCTTTAGTCAAGAGCGGTATCTATGTTTGTCCTAATTTAACGCCAAGGCCCAAATGTTGGTTTTTGATGTGCCAGTATTAAGACCACAATCTATTTTGGAGTGTTTTGAGTTGAAGGTATTTGCATTGCGTACTGTATTCGAAGCAAGACATCGGCATACCACTGTAGTGACATGGCAATGGACTAAAATGTTACAAGCAAGAGAACGTGTAGTCAGAGTGGAAAAAAAACATCCAAGTATGAAAGTGCCCTTGTAGAAAGCCTGCTCTTGATTATGCACTTTTCAATAATTCTCCATTGTCATGAAAGACCAAATGATTTATGATGAATGAGTTGCGATATTCTACAGTACAGATTCTATCCTCAAGACTTAATTTAAGTCGCCTTCAGTGTGACGATGTTAAATGGATGGCTGGAGGAAAGTGACTTCATATTGGATTTAGCATTTTGTTTTTGTTCTCGTCTATCATTCCCTCGGAGCTTGCCCCTGTCCATCGCAACAGAAGTGGCTTATTTTCACCTGATGCTTGATATAATGGGCTTTGGAACTATTCATCATGAGACTGTTGGACCTCTTGAGGCTTTTAATATTTGACTTGAAGAGCTTCTCTTTGAGATTAGAAATGTGCAAAGGATCATTCTTGTATAGCTTTCTGTTCTACTTTTTTTTGTCACCTTGAACTTGCTTTTCTCAACGCAAATCTATAGGGAATGGAGCACATGTTAAATCATAGCAAAGGAACAACAGTGACTTCCCCATGAATTATCACAAATTGTTTCTCTAGTTGTGACAATGAAGTAAATTGGAATTGAATTATTTTATAAGTGTAAGTGTTTTACAAGAGGACATAAAATAATTCAATTCCAATGGGTGGGGCACAGTCAGTTTGTCGGACTGTTGTATCTTTTAGGACCTTTACAAAGGTCTGGCAAATGTTTCATCAGAATACCAGTTATTATGAAGTTTTCTTTTCCTTCTGGTGGAACTATTTGTACATATTTCAGTTTATAAATTACTTTCCTTTGAACATATAATTAGCATTCCATGTTCAAGACAATTTGGATTTCATAGTTGATTATGGGTTAAATGGAGGAGAAAAATCGCATTTTGAAAACAATTGTAAATAAGAAATACATTTTACTGTTACCTACTTTCATAAATCTGGTTGAATTGATCTACATGTTTGTAGATGTGTCCTTTTGATGATTTATTAAAATGAGATTATTTTAACTTGCTACATTTTTTTGTCAGACATTTTCGAATGAATCTTAATCAAATGTTATCAATGTATATTGAATAGGCCTAATCCTATATGGAATTCATATTAACATTTTTTTTAAACAAAATAGCTTTAAAGCTGTAATACCAAGGACAGTACCACAGAACCACGAGACAAATATTTCACTAGATATTTAAATGTGAAGTGTCCACTTGCCGTTTCCACTCACTACCAAATATGGTAGTAAGAGGAAGCTTACTGGCGGGCAATGGGAGAAGATGGAAAAGAGATGGATTTTGGCTGACATTCTGCAAATTTTCTCATTGATTAAACATTTGATCTCAATACAGTTTTCTGTCCCCAAAACTAGGGCATAATGGTAGGGAATTAAACAAAATGTGCACCCCTTGGGGTCATGATAACAAATTGAGAAACACTGGGGGAGTTAAGGTTAGGAGTTGGGTAAGAGGGTTAGGGGAGGAAGGGTTAGCTAACATGCTAAGTAATTTCATAGTAGCTAAAAAAGTAGTATGTAGTTGCTAATAGCTAAATTTATCCTTGATGAGATTCGAAATTGCAAACTTTGGGCCGCTAAATGTTTGCTAGGTAACTAACGTTAGCTACGCTAGGGTTTAGGGTTAGAAGCTAGGTTAACCTCTTGAGTGTAGGGGGCAGTATTTTGATGTTTGGATGAAAAAAATTACCCAAATGAAACTGCCTATTTCTCAGGCCTAGAATATGCATATAATTGTCAGATTAGGATAGAAAACACTAAAGTTTCCAAAACTGTCAACATATTGTCTGTGAGTATAACATCGAGCCTATGGATTTCTGAACATAATGATATGGCTGGGTGCCAGCAGCGTTTTTGAGCAGACAGGCGAAAACCTGAGGAAAATCCAACCCGGAAGTGCTGTTTTTCCTGAAAGCTCTCTGTTCCATTGTTCCTTTTCCTATGGCTTCCACATGGTGTGAACAGTCTTTAGACATAGTTTCAGCCTTTTATTTTCAAAAAATTAGCGAGAAAGATCACATCGCGTCACTGGATGGCTGGGTGCCAGCAGCGTTTTGCATGCGCCAACAGAGTGGAGCAGACATTTTCTCTTTCTCTCCTATTGAAGAAGCTACAGTCCAGTTGAAATATTATTGATTATACATTGTAAAAACAACCTGAGGATTGATTATAAAAAAACGTTTGACATGTTTCTACGAACTTTACGGATACTATTTGGAATTTTCGTCTGCCCCGTCGTGACCGCTCGAGCCTATGGATTTCTGAACATAACGCGCCAACCAAATGGAGGTTTTTGGATTTTAAAATCATCTTTATGAAACAAAAGGAAAATGTATTGTGTAACTGGGAGTCTCGTGAGTGCAACATTTTTTAAATCTGACATGCCAGGTGGATTATCAACAAGCTAAACTGTGTTTTGCTATATTGCACTTGTGATTTCATGAAAATTAAATATTTTTAGTCATTTAATTTGGCGCTCTGCAATTCAGCGGATGTTGACGAAAATGATCCCGCTAACGGGATGGGTGCATCTAGAAGTTAAAGGGTTAGTTAACATGCTAAGTAGTTGAAAAGTAGTTAAACAGTTGTCAGTAGTTGCTAAACTGCTAAAGTTGTCTGTGATGAGATGCAAACATGCAAACTTTGGGTTGATAGACATTCATGAATATGCCTTATGACTATTGTTATTGTATTACAGTAGGGCACTGAACGGTAGTGTTCTGTGACATTGCATGCTGTATATTCTTCAGTTAAGTAAGTTAAAACTGAAGTCTGTACTAACATGGCTGTGTCTATTCGCTGCAGGGTTGCTGAGGAAATGCTCCTTTCCAAGCCCACAGACTACTTCCTGTTCCAAGTAAGTGAAAGCAGGATAGGATACACGCTCTCCTATCGGTAAGCGTCTGTACACTAGAGACACTTCCAGGCGAGGTGTCATTAGACTGGTTGTTTGTTCAGCTGAAACATGAAGAATGGCATTTCTATAAACAGGCAGGCAAAGAAATGTTAACAATCGGCACATGAGCAAATGAGTTGTGTTCTGTTTCCATAGCTTGTATCTTATCTGATTCTACACCATCGTCACACCTATTACCCGCTGACAGGCCCTTGTTCTATTCACCAGTGTAGTTTAAAGTCCTTCTCCACTTCCTTATTTTGTTTTTTTCTAGTGCCACTGATCACTGCAGGCACTTCAGGATCGACGTGCTGCAAGACCTGGTGAACTTTCACTGCAGGGTGCCTGTCATGCCTTTCAATGAGCTGCTGACTGTAGCTTGTGGACAGGTGAGGAACTATAGTTGATTCCGTAAACTACCATATTGTTCATTTTGTACACACACAGGTATCCTATAGGCTTGAATTGAGTTGGTTTGATATGGCATACACACACACAGTGGTCAGGGTACAGCACACTGAGCTGAATTTTTGAACACTGTTGTGGATACATACGTAAGTGAATTGACATGTTTTTAACTAAACATTCTCCCCTTTCATCTACTTGTTGTTGTTGGTATCAACGGACGGGGCTAATTATACCGAACTTTTATTCCCCCAAAAGACAACCCATGAACCCTAATCATGGTGTGTTGCTGAATAACCCCCCACACATGAACAGTAGTACTCATCTAAAACCAACTGAGGACACTTAACCTGCCTTCCAACATCATCCCAGCACATTGAGTGACCCTGCCGGCTACCCTCCAAATGCTAGTAACTCCAAACGGCCATCCTCCAAGACTCTACCCCTGCCTGGAGACAGAGTTAAACACAACGAGCCTCCAAAACCCAAGCATCAGAAAAATGCTGGAATTACATTGTGTGTTTGTTGGGGGATAGGGTTAAAGTTTTATTTTTTAAATGTTGAAATATTGCTATTGCAAAAGCATTGTAGGCCTTTATTGCCTACATATGTCTGCAGGTTGAATCCACTGAGATCAAAGAGAACTTAAGTTAGTGTAAGAATACAGTCTATCTATGCTGTATATTCCAGGTAGATTGTACTGCTAAGCCAATGCCCAGAAAGATACACTTAGTCACCGTGGGCCAGCCAGACCAACCTCATGAGTTACCTGCCAGAGCTCCCTGTTCTTCCACAGAGAAAGATCAAGACACAGAGCAGCACTGCACCTGAAGGCCCCCCAGGACCCAGGATGGTGTATACAGACTGACGACCACAGGCCCCGACTGAACACACACCACCTGGACCCAAATCCCAACAAACAGAAGAATTAAGATGTAAAGTCAGAGGAAGTTCCATAATAAGAGGAGTGCCCATCAGGAGCACATGTATGCAGAGATCACTGTGGAGGCTGAGCAGGGTAAGGCCAGGTGAAACACAGCCCTGGAGGCCAGAGAAGGACATTGATACAGCTGGTGAGCACAAGTACCAGATGCTTCCAGGAGAGACTACCAATGGCCCTCCACCCATTGCTGCTGTTAGGGCCACATACTCCTCCTTTTGCCCCTACATACTAATGTCCACTTCTCTACCCTTGGGAATGGATGGATGGACACATTAATGTCATTGTAGCAGGCAAAACCGTTTATGAGAGAAATATATCTGTTGCAGGCAATGATGACTTAAAAGTTAGTGACAGTCTGAAGATGATTATTTAATTGTATATCTAGAATTTATTTAACAAAGTAACATTGTCCATCCATTTGAGATGGTTGCCAAATGCTGATCTGTAATCAACAATGTAATTGGGAAGTCTGCTCTCAAGGACAGGTTCTGGTCTGACTGGATTGACAGGAGGAATGTGAGTCAATTGGGAAACTTGGGTGACAGTGTGAGTCGTTCCACAAAACGAGTGCCTTGTGTCCCTCTAATATTTTAAGTAGAAATTGTGCATTAACATGTTTAATATAGACCACATGGAAATTCTATAAATCAGAATATGAAAAAGGCTTGCTAAAGTCTCAATTCAGCATTTTGACATGTCCTTCCGTCAACCCTGTGTCACTTCTAGGACTATTTTAACCCACTTAATCTCAATGTCGACATCATAGTAAAGCCATTTGGCGACTAGGATGCGATGATCATCTTAATTTTGCTGATTGTTCCCGGGGTAATCTAGGTTAACCGTGCAAGGGAGTTGCATTAGATGCAGCTGGGGATGCCGTACTCCACTAGACCACACAGATTGGAGTTGCATTAGATGCAGCTGGGGATGCCGTACTCCACTAGACCACACTGGAGTTGCATTAGATGCAGCTGGGGATACTCCACTAGACCACACAGATTGGAGTTGCATTAGATGCAGCTGGGGATGCCGGTACTCCACTAGACCACACAGATTGGAGTTGCATTAGATGCAGCTGGGGATGCCGTACTCCACTAGACCACACAGATTGGAGTTGCATTAGATGCAGCTGGGGAAGCCGTACTCCACTAGACCACACAGATTGGAGTTGCATTAGATGCAGCTGGGGATGCCGTACTCCACTAGACCACACAGATTGGAGTTGCATTAGATGCAGCTGGGGATGCCGTACTCCACTAGACCACACAGATTGGAGTTGCATTAGATGCAGCTGGGGATGCAGCTGGGGTACTCCACTAGACCACACAGATTGGAGTTGCATTAGATGCAGCTGGGGAGTACTCCACTGACCACACAGAGCATTAGATGCAGGGGATGCCGTACTCCACTAGACCACACAGATTGGAGTTGCATTAGATGCAGCTGGGGAGACTCCACTAGACCACACAGATTGGAGTTGCATTAGATGCAGCTGGAGTTGCATTAGGATGCCGTACTCCACTAGACCACACAGATTGGAGTTGCATTAGATGCAGCTGGGGATGCCGTACTCCACAGACCACACAGATTGGAGTTGCATTAGATGCAGCTGGAAGGCACTCCACTAGACCACACAGATTGGAGTTGCATTAGATGCAGCGTACTCCACTAGACCACACAGATTGGAGTTGCATTAGATGCAGCTGGGGATGCCGTACTCCACTAGACCACACAGATTGGAGTTGCATTAGATGCAGCTGGGGTACTCCACTAGACCACACAGATTGGAGTTGCATTAGATGCAGCTGGGGATGCCGTACTCCACTAGACCACACAGATTGGAGTTGCATTAGATGCAGCTGGGGATGCCGTACTCCACTAGACCACACAGATTGGAGTTGCATTAGATGCAGCTGGGGATGCCGTACTCCACTAGACCACACAGATTGGAGTTGCATTAGATGCAGCTGGGGATGCCGTACTCCACTAGACCACACAGATTGGAGTTGCATTAGATGCAGCTGGGGATGCCGTACTCACTAGACCACACAGATTGGAGTTGCATTAGATGCAGCTGGGGGGTACTCCACTAGACCACACAGATTGGAGTTGCATTAGATGCAGCTGGGGATGCCGTACTCCACTAGACCACACAGATTGGAGTTGCATTAGATGCAGCTGGGGATGCCGTACTCCACTAGACCACACAGATTGGAGTTGCATTAGATGCAGCTGGGGAGACACTAGACACAGATTGGAGTTGCATTAGATGCAGCTGGGGATGCCGTACTGCATTAGATGCACTAGACCACACAGATTGGAGTTGCATTAGATGCAGCTGGGGATGCCGTACTCCACTAGACCACACAGATTGGAGTTGCATTAGATGCAGCTGGGGATGCCGTACTCCACTAGACCACACAGATTGGAGTTGCATTAGATGCAGCTGGGGATGCCGTACTCCACTAGACCACACAGATTGGAGTTGCATTAGATGCAGCTGGGGATGCCGTACTCCACTAGACCACACAGATTGGAGTTGCATTAGATGCAGCTGGGGATGCCGTACTCCACTAGACCACACAGATTGGAGTTGCATTAGATGCAGCTGGGGATGCCGTACTCCACTAGACCACACAGATTGGAGTTGCATAGATGCAGCTGGGGATGCAGACCACACAGATTGGGTTGCATTAGATGCAGCCGTACTCCACTAGACCACACAGATTGGAGTTGCATTAGATGCAGCTGGGGATGCCGTACTCCACTAGACCACACAGATTGGATCCCCGCCTGTCCTTGAAGACGGTTTTTGGGGTTCTACTGGGAGTTTGGTTGCACAGCTGAAACTTTGTGGCAATGGAGAGTCGTTGAAAACACACACGGAGTGGTTGATGTGAGTACCTAAGATTTCTAACGTTATATATGGATTCTGTGAATATATAATTTGTCATGTTTTAATGTGTGTGTATAATTGATTACTACAGATTTGATAAAGTGATAATGATATGCAACTTAAACAACTCACACGTAGATGTATGTAAGGGGAGTACAAAGTATTTTAGAAGTATTCTCAGTTGGTCCCTTTATGGATCATTTGATAGAGATAAGGTTAATGCATTATGACTGTCTACAGTCATGGAAAGAGTCTTGGAAAGAGTCTCAGAAAAAGATTGGCGTGTATCCATTTTTTGTAAAAATATGGGAAATTGACTTACCTCTGTCCAGGTAATAATTGACTTACCTCTGTCCAGGTAATAATTGACTTACCTCTGTCCAGGTAATAATTGACTTACCTCTGTCCAGGTAATAATATTTTTTTTTAACTGCCCATAAGGACTGAAAATGTTATTTTTTTCCCACAGTAAGAGAGGAGTTGCTATATTTATCGAATAAACACTTTTTTTCATAAAGTTCAAGGGAATTAACATGGAATGAAGACATAAATGTAACGACATAAAAATCGAATGAGGTTTTCTATCAAGATAATAATTATTGCAGAGCTAATGTGATGTAGTAATAAAGGAATTTCATTATTTCGCACGAGAAAAGATCATCCACTTTTATTAAACTCGCCAGATCTGTTTCCAAATCAATGAATGTCGATTCCACTCATTGACTACTAAATTCCCTTTGCGCTTCTGAAATCTTTGCATAGAAACAATTGTATGAACTTTAAGGCTATTTTCTGGTAATTGTGTCGTTATTATGTGCCAGATGTTAAGACTACAATTGCAAAAATCGCTGAAGCTGGAGACTTACATTTCACTCACTAACTTTAAACATCAGCTATCTGAGCAGCTAACCGATCGCTGCAGCTGTACATAGTCCATCTGTAAAAAGCCCACCTAATCTACCTACCTCATCCCCATATTGTTTTTATTTACTTTGCTGCTCTTTTGTACACCAGTATCACTACTTACACACCATCATCTGCTCATCTATCACTCCAGTGTTAATCTGCTAAATTGTAATTACTTTGCTACTATGGTCTATTTATTGCCATACCTCCTCATGCCACTTGCACACACTGTATATAGACTTTCTTTTTTTTCTGTTGTGTTATTGACTGTAAGCTTGGTTATTCCGTGTGTAACTCTGAGTTGTCGTTTCTGTCGCACTGCTTTGCTTTATCTTGGCCAGGTCGCAGTTGTAAATGAGAACTCGTTCTCAACTAGCCTACCTGCTTAAATAAAGGTGAAATAATTACATTTTTTAAAATCCATTATAATTGGGTTATTTGTGAGATTTACTTGTCAATTCAATAACTTTGCATCTGTAACTGACTAAAATCTGGATTTCTAATTGTATTTCAACTATTGCCATGGTTTTCATCGCTAGAAACAGCAGCCAGTCTGTTTTAAGATGTAAACTGAATGATTTAGCAGCTTGCTTAGTTCAAATTGAAAGGCTAATTTATTCAACATGAATAGTGAGGACATTTTATGGTAATACGTTTTTGTGTTGCCTAATAACCTGCTAGAATAGGCTACTGAGAATGGTGTCATAATTTCAATCACAAAATATTAATAATATGGATATGAACTGAATATACACTACCGTTCAAAAGTTTGGGGTCAGTTAGAAATGTCCTTGTTTTTTAAAGAAAATCACCTTTTTGTCCATAAAATAACATTAAATTGATGTTATTTTGAATGTACAAAAATTGTGCTTTTCTTTCAAAAATAAGGATATTTCTAAGTGACCCCAAACTTTTGAACGGTAGTGTATGCTTGTCAACAACAGCCAGTGTTTGTTTTATTACCTGTAGCCTAATCTTACAGACTGTTACCTAAATCTAATGCATTCTAATAACATCTGATCGGCAATTGCGATATCGCTGTGAACATGATTATGATAAAACAAGGTTACAACTGCAATGGATTGAAGTTGTGGGCAGAAAGAGACTCTAGTATTGAACTATTTTAGCTCCCATCGAAATGCATCTTTTCCCTTAGGAATTGACTGATTTATTTTATACATTTGGCGCATTGCATGTTAATCTTAAAATAATATATATTTAAGTGTGAAGCAGAAAGGAAATATCCAATAGAGGTCGGTATTCAGAATATAGAGTAATATTGTTTAAAATGAAAACAATGCCTTCTAATAATGGAAATATGTTATTAGTGTTTTTGGATAGACTCTAATGATGTCATGTTTTAGTCCGCGGGTGAAAGCAAGTCGTGCTCACTGGGCTATATCAGGCTGTAAGGGATGCATGTGGGACATTTGGAGCAGAGGTATGAATAGTTCAATGGGAGATGTTCTTTGACCATTTCTACTTATTATTACTCAATTTTATAAGCCGGAAGGTAATGTCCTTTAAAACGATAATCTGTTTCCATTACGTGAAACAGTGTCAAGTATTTAACGTAGATTGAAATTAATATTTTAGTATTGAATATTAATCTTATAAGACAGCACCAACTTTTTGAAGGTCCTAGATTTGTTAAACAACCGGTTATAATGATAAACTTACATGAAAGGGGTTCTGGGATTGTTTACTTTAGGTGTCTATTCCACATAATAGGATACCATTATCTGGTTTCTTAATTAGGATTCTTTCTTCCAGAACTGATGGAAGTCCATTACAGTATGTATGTTAAGGGTGCTCCCAAATTAAATAAGGCCTGGTCAATTTAGTTTGTTTTTACCCTACGTAATGAATATTTGTTAGTGGTCTTAATACCGTATTTGATGCATTGTGTGGGGTCTCTTTTATTTGGTTTTAGTGGGTTTTTCACAGGTTAGAAAGGATGCACCTTAACGGGCACACATTACATTTTCTGAAGCTTCCATTGTTAGTTTTGGTTGAACACTTGTAAATTATTTTGATAAGGAATGTACTGAAAAAAAAACAATACAAACCTGGTACACAAAATGTTTGACATGTTTTTAAATAATTCGTCTGAGGTACAGGGAAAGGAAAGGAAAGGGAGATAAACACTCACTTGAAGGGGTTGAATGACTTCTTACTTTCTGGTGAGGCTTGATCACCTTCACTAGAGGGCCTAGAAACATTTGGGTAAGATTTATATGTAATATGTAAGTACTCATAATTACGGATAAGTTTTATAATTAATAGTTAGAGTGATTCGGACTAGGAGATGGAAAACCTGTCTCTAGTCGTTCTCTATTCCTTGAGTTATGAGATAAAATGTATTTCTTTATGGAGTTAAAGGTAGTAATTCTAATTTTAAAAAATTGTTTTATTTTTATTTAACCAGCAGTGTTTTTTTTACACATTAATCACGTTGTGAGTCAAAATGTGTGTCAAAATAGGGGAATTACCAGTTCTGAGTTTTTTTGGATTGATGTTTTACACACCTCGAGTGATGTATAGAAGTGTATTGCGTGATATAGGAGTGAAGGAGTGTATTGTTGTGTTTGTTCTCTTTCCATTTTGTTTCGATACAAATCTCACCAGATTGGGTCTGCAGGATGATCAAGATTTCTCCCTAAGGATTAGCGGTCTAACTTCCTGATCCTGTGACTCTGCAGTGAGGTCGACGGTGTGATAGGGGAGTATAAGCCAATTTGAAAAAATGGTTAACAGATTGTGTCATTTTCTTTGACATTTGTCTTAGAAATTAGTATTAAGAATATTGCTAGTAGTAGTAATTCGTCATACAGAAATAATTTGTCTGGGATTCCTGAATCAGAAATGCTCTAAACTACACTGTTGTTCTGATCTGTCCTCTTTGTATGTTACTGCAAAGGTCACCACAGATGGTATCTAGGCATAGCAGGGACAATTTGCCCAAGGAACAGTGTGGACCTCAAACCCCCTATAACCAGCTGAAGAAATGGTGAAAATGGCTTTCACTACAGCCCTGTCCTTCCCCACTTCTACCTGAGACGTGAGTCCGAGCCAGCAACCTGTACCCAGCATCCAGTCGAAGCTATCAACTGCCTTTTCTCTCATGCCTTTCCTCTCAGGGGTGCGACATGAGTCCACGTGGAGGGAGCATGGAGAGAGATCCTGTCCAAACTTCTCTCATGCTGCTGGTATATTGGTTGGCAAATGGACAAGACATAATGGGTGATAAAGGTGGTGGCAACCCAGGTGAGACATTGAAATCAGGACATTATCATGGACCAACCACTTTGAACTTTGAATCTATCTGAAGAAGACAATGAAGAGATGCCATAAGAATGAGTGCCTGAAGCAGGGGTGGGTCAACTGTGCCCATAATTGATTTAGGGTTGCCCTAAATTGTTTATTTGGGGTATCAAGTTGATTGTACAGGTCTACACACTGCAAAATGTATAGTAATTTAGACTAAGAATGCATTAAGATACTGATCTGTAATTATGACCATGATAAATCAATGCTAGAATTACAAGATGAATATATTGTATGTTTATATTAATGTCAATCTGCCAGTGTTGGTGTGTTAAGTTAAGGGTTTTAACGTTGAGTGATAGTGATTCACGTTAGTTCTAAGCATTGTAATTCTAAATTTGGGTTGGATAATTCATTAATTGGGTTTTAATTATGATTTGGAAACTGAAAGGTTTTTGGAAACTGACAATGATTTGAGAAAGTTTTTAGTATGTTAACGATATGAGTGGAGCAATTAATGTATTATGGATTGATTTGTTATGCAAATTGTCACGTGTGCTAAGAAGTTGTGTACTAAAGATCTCACCATGCCCCTGCTAAATGGAGAGGGGAAACCCTTTGATCCTGAGAGTGAATCTTATCCTAATCTATTTGACCTATCTCCATTACCAAATTACATTTTGATGATAATACTTATGAACTATAGCAGGTTTGTGCTAATGGCACATAGAGTCCATAGGCAATGCCCTTAGACTTGACTGCCCTTGACCAGCACAAAAACATCCTGTGGAGTACTGCATTAGCATCGAATAGCCCCTGCGATATGCAACTTTTCAGGGAAGTCAGAAACCAATATACACAGTCATTTAGTAAAGCTAAGGCTAGCTTTTTCTTAAACAAAAATGTGCATCCTGTAGCTCTAACTCCAAAAGGTTTTGGGACACTAAAGTCCATGGAGAATAAGAGCACCAGCTGCCCACTGCACTGAGGCTAGGAAATACTGTCACCACCGATAAATCTACGATAATGGAGAATTTCAATAAGCATTTTTCCACGGTTGGCCATGCTGTCCAACTGGTTACCCCTACCCCGGCCAACAGCTCTGCACCCCCACAGCAACATGCCCAAGCCCTCCTTGCTTTTCCTTCACCCAAATCCAGATGGCTAATGTTCTGAAAGAGCTGCAAAATCTGCATCCCTACAAATCAGCTGGGCTAGACAATCTGGAGCCTCTCTTTCTAAAATTATCTGCCGAAAATGTTGCAACCCCTATTACTAGCCTGTTCAACCTCTATTTCATGAGATCCCTAAAGATTGGAAAGCTGCCACTGTCATCCCCCCCGTCAAAGGGGGAGACACTCTAAACCCAAACTTTTACAGAACTATATCCATCCTGCCTTGCCTTTTTAAAGTCTTCGAAAGCCAAGTTAACAAACGGATCACCAACGATATCGAATCCCACTGTACCTTGTCCACTATGCAATCTGGTTTCCGAGCTGGTCATGGGTGCACCTCAGCCACGCTCAAGGTCCTAAACGATATCATAACCGCCATCGATAAAAGACAGTACTGTGCAGCCGTTTTCATCGACCTGGCCAAGGCTTTAAACTCTGTCAATCACCGCATTCTTATTGGCAGACTCAATAGCCTTGGCTTCTCAAATGACTGCCTCGCCTGGTTCACCAACTACTTCTCAGAGTTCAGTGTGTCAAATCGGAGGGCCTGTTGTCCGGACCTCTGGCAGTCTCTATGGGGGTGCCACAGAGTTCAATTCTCTGGCCTACACTTTTCTTTGTATACATCAATGATGTAGTTTTTGCTGCTAGTGATTCTCTGATCGACTTCTAAACAGACGACACCATTCTGTATACATCTGGCCCTTCCTTGGAAACTGTGTTAACAAACCTCCAAACGAGATTCAATGCCATACAACACTCCTTCCGTGGCCTCCAACTGCTCTTTAATGCTTGTAAAACTAAATACATGCTCTTCAACTGATTGCTGCCCGCCCACCTAGCATCACTAATCTGGACGGTTCTGACTTAGAATATGTGGACAACTACAAATACCTAGGTGTCTAACTAGACTGTAAACTCTCCTTCCAGACTCACATTAAGCATCTCCAATCCAAAATTAAATCGAGAATCGGCTTCCTATTTCGCAACAAAGCCTCCTTCACTCTTACTTGCAAACATACCCTCGTAAAACTCACCATCCTACCGATCCTTGACTTCGGCGATGTAATTGACAAAATAGCCTCCAACACTCTACCCAGCAAATTGGATGTAGTCTATCACAGTGCCATCGGTTGTCACCAAAGCCCCGTATACTACCCACCACTGCGACCCGTATGCTCTCGTTGGTTGGCCCTCGCTACATATTCGTCGCCAAACCTACTGGCTCTAGGTCATCTTTAAGGTCTTTGCTAAGTAAAGCCCCGCCTTATCTCAGCTCACTGGTCACCATAGAAATGCCCACCCATAGCATGCGCTCCAGCAGGTATATTTCCCTGGTCATCCCCAAAGCCAACACCTCCTTTGGCTGCCTTTCCTTCCAGTTCTCTGCTGCCAATGACTGGATTGAATTCCAAAATCACTTAAGCTGGAGACATATCTCCCTCACAAACTTTAAGCATCAGCTGTCAGAGCAGCTTACCGATCACTGTACCTGTACACAGCCCATCTGTAAATAGCACACCCAACTACCTCATCCCCATATTGTTTGCACCCCAGTATCTCTACTTGCACATCATCATCTGCACATCTATCACTCCAGTGTTAATGCTAAATTGTAATTATTTCGCCACTATGGCCTATTTATTGCCTTACCTCCCTAACCATACCACATTTGCACACACAGTACATATATTTTTATATTGTGTTTTTAACTGTACGTTTGTTTATCCCATGTGCATCTCTGTTGTTGTTTTTGTCCCACTGCTTTGCTTTATCTTGGCCAGGTCACAGTTGTAAATGAAAACCTGTTCTCAACTGGCCTACCTGGTGAAATAAAGCTGAAATAAAATAAATATAAATAAATCAATAGTGGGATCATAATGCTTGTCCTGGATCATGTTCATTAGGCACCAACCTGAAGAACCTTTACTTAAACCCAGAGTCACTACCTGGATTTGTCCAAAATATGCTCATTTTAGTTTCTTCAGATGGTGCTATACAGATGAAAATAAACACAGCAGGAAAATAAATATCCCTTTTTCAGGATCCTGTCTTTCAAAGATAATTCATAAAAATCTAAATAACTTCATAGATCTTCATTGTAAAGGGTTTAAACAACTGTTTCCCATGCTTGTTCAATTAACTATGAACAATTAATGAACATGCACCTGTGGAACGGTCATTAAGACACTAACAGCTTACGGACAGTAGGAAATTAAGGTCACAGTTAGGAAAAGTTAGGACACTAAAGAGGCCTTTCTACGGACTCTGAAAAACAGCTGAAGAAAGATGCCCAGGGTCCCTGCTCATCAGCGTGAACGTGCCTTAGGCATGCTGCAAGGAGGCATGAGGACTGCAGATTTGGCCAGGGCAATAAATTGCAATGTCCGTACTGCGAGATGCCTAAGACAGCGCTACAGGGAGACAGGATGGACAGATGATAGTCCTCGCAGTGGCAGACAAGGTGTAACAACACCTGCACAGGATTGGTACATCTGAACATCACACCTGCAGGTCAGATACAACAACTGCCCGAGTTACACCAGGAACGCACAATCCCTCCAGTGCTCAGACTGTCCGCAATAGACTGAGGGAGACGGGACTGAGGGCTTGTATGCCTGTTGTAAGGCAGGTCCTCACCAGACATCACCAGCAACAATGTCGCCTATGGGCACAAACCCATCGTCGCTGGACCAGACAGGACTGGCAAAAAGTGCTCTTCACTGACGAGTCACTGTTTTGTCTCACCAGGGGTGATAGTCGGATTCGCGTTTATCTTAGAAGGAATGAGCGTTAACACCAGGGCCTGTACTCTAGAGCGGGATCAATTTGGAGGTGGAGGATCTGTCATGGTCTGGGGTGGTGTGTCACAGCATTATCAGACTGAGCTTGTTGTCATTGCAGGCAATCAACACTGTGCGTAACGGGGAAGACATCCTCCTCCCTCATGTGGTACCCTTCCTGCAGGCTCATCCTGACATGACCCTCCAGCATGACAATGCCACCAGCCATACTGCTCGTTCTGTGTGTGATTTCATGCAAGACAGGAATGCCATGGCCAGCAAAGAGCCCGGATCTCAATCTCATTGAGCACGTCTGGGACCTGTTTGATCGGAGGGTGAGGGCTAGGGCCATTCTCCCAGAAATATCCGGGAACTTGCAGGTGCCTTGGTGGAAGAGTGGGGTACCATCTCACAGCAAGAACTGGAAAATATAGTGCAGTCCATGAGGATGAGATGCACTGCTGTGCTTAATGTAGCTGGTGGCCACACCAGATACTGACGGTTACTTTTGTACCTTTGTTCAGGGACACATTACTCCATTTCTGTTTGACACATGTCCGTGGAACTTGTTCAGTTTATGTCTCCATTGTTGAATCTTGTTATGTTCATACAAATATTTACACATGTTAAGTTTGCTGAAAATAAATGCAGTTGACAGTGAGAGGACGTTTCTTTTTTTGCTGAGTTTAGTTATTTCCACCATGCTGACCAATGGGAGTATGCTCAGTGTCAATGTGATTGTGTTTCATACTGATTTAAAAATGTACCAATCATTTGTTAAGGTTAAACAAAATGAACCAACGGATGGTAATTTACAATGGTAATATAATAGTGCAAGGAAGTTATTTTTATATATTTAAGTTAGAAGTTGTTTCATGCCTGATGTGTTTTTCTACATTTGTATTCATGTGTTTTTAAAACATATTTTCTTCAAGTCTCAAAATGGGGGATTATAGTAGAATATTACAAGATTGTTTTAAAACTGTTTATGCATTGAATAAGGTTTCTCTGTACAGTCTCATCTGTGTCTGTGGGACTGATTTGGGTCTCTGGGGCTTGGGGTTGGCAATTGATTTATGATGGCTAGGTGATAGAACCTACAGCCTGCATTCCATTGATTGAATAGTGTCTACGAAATAGTGGCCTTTCTGCCAGGGCCAGGTGAACCCTCCCTCCAGTTTCTCTCTTACATACAGAAGAACACAGGACTTGTTGCATTAGTATATGTGTGTTAAGGAGGGTGAAACTGAGAAGATACCCCTGTATAAACAAGCAGTAAATGACCTAGAGACAGAAACCTGGCGCAATGTAAATCTTGTCTGTTGCTTGATAGAACTATGTACTTTTCTGGTATTTTGTGCTGGAAAACTGAGCGGGTCAAGCATAACACAACCCTGTTACCCATAGATAGACAGGCTAGAAATGTTATAACAATTTTATTTTATTTTTTGTGAAGCATTCAATTGCCACTCCCTGTTGCACACAACAAGCTTCCATTCCCCGTCTCAATTTGTGTCTGATTTAAGAAGAAATTGTCAACCCGGTTACAGTCTATCTTCCCACTGGGTAAAAACTGGTGGAATAAATGTTTCCACATCATTTCAACCAAAATAAATAAATGTGATGTTGAATCAACGTGCATTGGATTTGCAGAAAGTCATCAACATAAGGGAATTGACTTTTTTTCACCCAACTTTTAACCTAAATCCAATGTCATGGTGAAATTGTTGTTGATTTCTTGTTGACAACTCAATCAAATGTACATCAGAAATAAGCATTGAACTGACATCTCTGCCCAGTGGGATGTTACTTTATTTGTCACATTTTTTAAAAACATTTTTTTAAACTAGGCAAGTCAGTTAAGAACAAATTCTTATTTACAATGATGGCCTGGCAAAAGGCCTCCTGCAGGGACGGGGGCCTGGGATTAAAATAAATAAATAAATAAATACAATATAAATATAGGACAAAACACATCACAACGAGACAGCACAACACTACATAAAGAGAGACCTAAGACGACAACTTAGCAAGGCAACAACACATGACAACACAGCATGGTAGCAACACAACATGGTAGCAGCACAAAACATAGTACAAACATTATTGGCCACAGACAACAGCACAAAGGGCAAGAAGGTAGAGACAACAATACATCACACAAAGCAGCCACAACTATCAGTAAGAGTGTCCATGATTGAGTCTTTGAATGAAGAGATTGAGATAAACCTGTCCAGTTTGAGTATTTGTTGCAGCTCGTTCCAGTCGCATTAGGGAAAAAGAGGGAGACGCATCGGGGATAGTCGCATTAGAAGGGGTGCGAGATGAGGAAATGTTGGACAGGCCGAGTCAAATAGGAATCCTGAATTAATGAAGTGGTGATTAAAGAGCTCAGCCATGTGCTTCTTGTCAGTAACAACCCCATCATCAACATTAAGGGACATGGGCAGCTGTAAAGAGGAGGGTTTATTCTCTTGGTCTTTAACCTTTTTCCAGAACTTCTTGGGGTTAGACCCACAGAGAGAGAAATGCTCCTTAAAGTAACAAACTTTGGCCTTCCCAGATAGCCTGTGTGCACTTGTTTCTCATTTGCCCGAACAATAGCCAGTCAGCCTGAGTATGCGTGAGCCGAGCCTTTCGCCACATGCAGTAACTCTGCAAGATCACGGTTGAACCAGGGTCTGAACCTGTTATTAATTCTCATTTTCTTTATGGGGGCATGTTTGTTAACAATCCCATTGAAAATATCAAAAAAGAAGGTCCAAGCATCGTCGACAGGGGGCATCAAGCTGGTTCTATACCATTTTACAGAGGCCAGTTCATGAAGGAAGGCTTGCTCATTAAAGTTTTTCTCACGTGTCTATGACAAATCAGGACAGGTCGTTTCACTGAGCAGCCATTACGAACACAGGCTGTAAAACAGTGATCACTAAGGTCATCACAGAAAACACCAGACTGATACCCATCAGGATTATTTGTGAGGAGAGTAGCCTTTTCTGGGTGTTTGGAGTCATACCTTGTGGGATTGGTGATGATCTGAGAAAAATTTAGGGAGTGCCATTGCTTTAGGACCAGGTGGTTTAAGCATGTCCCAGTTTAGGTCACCTAGCAGGACAAATTCAGACTTAGTGTAAGGGACCAGGAGAGATTTGGGCAGGTAGTGCACAGGCCGGTGCTGATGGAGGACGATAGCACCCAGCAACAGTCAACAAAGAGCTATATAAAAGTTGAATGCTTAAAACCAGCAAATCAAATTGTTTGCGGACAGACTTGGTGGAGACAACCGAGTACTGAAGGTGTTCCTTGGTAAAGTTTGCCACTCCTCCACCTTTGGAAGATCGGTCTTGCCGAAAAAGGTTATAACCAGAAAGGTTAACATCAGTATTCAAAACACTCTTCCTTCACCACGTCTCAGTAATGACCAACATCTGGATTGGTCTATCCTTGCAAGCCTGGGAGTCTTAACTCAGCATTCAGTCCCCATAAAATAAAATATATAATCGTAATGTACTTTATTTTTCATTATTTCATTTTTAATTTTCTATTTGGCTTACAAAATAGAATCAGACCAAACACTAGTCACTCAGTTCCAGGTTGGAATGGTGTCCTCAGGTCTCTGCTGTTAGAGCGACCCTCCGTATAGCTTGAAAAAAGAAAACCTTGGATGTAGTAATCTCTCCGGTTAACTTTGGTCAAAATTAGGTTGTAGGTTTGGAGTTCTGATCTGGAGCGAAGGTCATGCTGTGGAGGGCAGCATCCTGCCGAAAAATCCAAGTTTATCTAACGACAAATCTATCCTTTTGTAAAAAAGCATGTTGAAAAATGTGAGAGCTCACATTAAGCTGTCTCTCTCTCTCTGAGGAGGGCGTGTTAATAGGCACTCTATAGTCTTTTTGTGCATGTATTTACATTGTGTGCGCATGGTTCAGGTAATCGAAATCTAAATGGTCTTCCAGCATTTTGAAGTCTGTTTAAAAATGATTTCCTTTGGATATTTTGTAAAAAACCATTAGAGTAAATTCCAATGTCATTTTATTCAGTATCTTGGCAGGCACATAACTGTTTAAAACAATTGTATTGCTATATTTCAGATGGTAGTGTTAGCCCAAGTTATCACCGGATGATGGATCAGGCTACCTGGATGCCTGCTTCTCTACAGCTTATGATGTGATGAAATGGTCCCCAACATACACAGAGTGTACAAAACATTAGGAACACCTTCCTATTATTGAGTTTTACCCTCTTTTTCCCTCAGAACAGCCTCAATTCGTCAGGGCATGGACTCCACAAGGTGTCAAAAGCATCCCACAGGAATGCTGGCCCATGTTGACTCCAATGCTTCCCACAGTGCTGTCAAGTTGGCCGGATGTCCTTTGGGTGATGAACCATTCTTAATACACACTGTTGAGCATGAAAAACCCAGCAGCATTGCAGTTCTTGATACACTCAAATCAAGCCTGGCACCTACTACCATAACCTGTTTGAAGGGACTTAAATATTTTGTCTTGCCCTTTCACCCTACGAATGGCACACACAAAATCCACATTTCAAGGCTTAAAAATCCTTATTTAGCCCATCTCCTCCCCTTTATCTACACTAATTGAAGTGGATTTAACAGGTGACATCAATAAGGGATCATAGCAGCAGGTAGCCTAGTGGTTAGAGCGTTGGACTAGTAACTGAAAGGTTGCAAGATCGAATCCCCGAGCTTACAAGGTAAAATAAAAATCTGTCGTTCTGCCCCTGAACAAGGCAATTAACCCAATGTTCCTAGGCCGTCATTGAAAATAATAATTTGTTCTTAACTGACTTGCCTAGGTAAATAGGCAGTGATTGTGACTATCTGTATGGGTCCCTGCTCTATAAAACAATAGGCCCATTGTTTGAATGTCTGCCACTGACAAACACTCCAACAGTCTGACCTTTTCCATTACCTGATGTACTTACTTGCACTGCTGCGTCTCATCATCATGGTCTGGTTTTCTCAGGTCATTTTACTTCCACCTGTGCAGGTTTTTCAGAGGTCAGGAGAAAAGGCCAAGAGGCCATTAATTTTAGGCAGTTAACTTGAGATGCAGCCCCAGTCAAACTCAAACACAAATATCATGTCCCTAAAAAAGTAGTGTGCATTCAGTAAAGCTCTTGACAGAATTATTCTCTTCATTGGCAGGTACAGTAGTAGGCCTATCCTACAAACAAAGAGATACTGCAATGGCCTTAACCATTTTCTGGGATACACCCAATGATTTATATAAACACTAGATTGACAGGGGGGCTGTTTTTGAAGCCACCACGCTTCCATCTTGGCACTCCCCCCACCATTGTAAAAAATAATATTTTGGAAGGTATAGAAAAGCATTTATTAATGTCTACATTTGTTTTTTCCACGTTTATTTTATTACAGATACCTTAATGCATACTTTTAAATTATATTATGTGAGCTCAAGATAAACATTTAAAATTAAACCGGTGGCTTCAAAGACTCTCACTTGCCAATACATAGCATCAGCAATCCTGAGGTGCGTTCAGGTCACTTGAATGTTTGCTACGTTGCGGAACAGTTTACACAAAATGACACGTTTCCCCTAAACACTCTTGTACATTCTTGAACAGACTTTCAGGTATGTTGCCCCTGTTTGGTGGGTGTGGCTTGAAGCAATGAGTTAAGTATTTAAAGGGCTGTAATGCTGACGGCATTACCCAACCTCCCTGTTTTTAATGGTCTTTCAGTTCAGCACGTCTTCTGTTCAATTTAACGTAACATAACATACTGTACAAATCCCAGGGTTTTACAGCTCGATCACAGACAGCATATGTGCGCAAAATGGTATGCAGCATCATCTGGATATTTGTGCAGCAAAAGTTAAACCTTCACCTTCTATGGCCATTTCTGTCAAGCCGTCAACACAAACAATTTGTTGCATATGTTCTATAAATCCAATGTATGTACCACAGAACGTGCTGCAACTGCCTTTGCAATGCTGCAAGGAAAACACAGAGTTCCATTGGAAATGAATGTACTTCTGTACCAGAAGTGCAAAAGCACTGTCGGTGTGATGAAGGCATTATTATACATCATTGATACGTCACAACTGAGGTGCGTTCAGTTTGCTTGAACATTTGCTACATTGTGGAACGATTTGTACTGAACAGCATATTTCTCAAAACGTTCTTGAACAAACTTTGTGGTATGTTTGGTGGGTGTGGCTAGGTGTTGCTTGAATCAACGAGTGACGTATTTAAAGAGAAATTGGTGCTTTCAAGACAACTGGTGCTGCGTTCAAAACAACTGGGAACTTTGAAAAAAACAAGCTCCGACTGGGAAAAATCGATTTAACTCCAGCCTCTTTCTAGAGTAATGATCTCAGAGTAATATCAGAAAGTCGGAGGTCAGACAGGTCAGAAAGTCGGAGCTCTAAGAAAGATGGCAGATTTTCCGAGTTGGATGACCGTTCAAAACAATTTTTCCCAGTCGTAGCTTGTTTTTTGCCACTTGTTTTGAACGCACTGAATTCGGAACTCAAGAGATTTCTCGAGGTTGAGTTCCCACTTGTTTTGAACGCAGCAAGTGGCCAATCCATGCTGATGGCGTTCCCAACCCACAAACATTTGACAATTTATTCCAAAACCCAACCCCGAATTTCAACTGGTCGTTCAGTACAGCACCATTTCAGTTAAATTGAACGATCCAGAACGTAAAAACGCACTGAACGTAGCCCTATATACTAGAGGGGTGTATTCACTATGAACCAAACTGAACAAAACGGGGAGGGACGTATCTGCATTTGGCCAACAGAAACTATTGTAAACTTGCAAAACGCAAATGTTTGGACTTTGGACGAATGATTACACCCCAGGGGTGTATTCATTATTCGGATCCAGTTGTTGCAAAACATTTTGCAACTGAAACAGTTTACTCAAAACGGAAACATTTTGAAACGAAAACGAGAGTTTCTATTGGACAAATGCAAGTCCTTCTCTGTTTCGCTTGCTTCCGTTTGGTTCCTAGAGTAAACGTTTTACAACGGAATCCGATTAATAAATACACCCCAGAATCCATGACGATGACTAACCACGGAAAGGCAGTATGACATCACCAACCCTGCCTTTACTTGCCAGGAATCATTTGCTAGTTGTTGTTACTCACACAAAGGGAAGCTGCTTCGAGTACTGTATAATTTCATCAAATGAACAAAAGCTACTATAGATCGCTCAGTTATTTGCAATCGCGGAGAAACACAAAACAATTGTGTCCGAGTTTCAGTCTGAAACGATGTCTTTCATCCCAGGACAACCAGTTACTGCTGTTGTGGTAAGTTTTGGAACAGGCTACTCTTCATTCAATAGGTACGGCATCCATTGTCCAGGTCTAAAATCAGTGCCTAGATGCGAACTATAAATAGTATTTATTCCAAAAATGTAGACTAACATTACTGGTTACAAAAGTGAATTTAGCATTGTGGTCATGCGTGCTTGCTTACTCTTGGCTATGTAACTGTTCGAACTTACCCTCGTCAAAATGGTTACATTGTAGCAGCAAAGTTCCTATGAAACATTGCTGTTCGATAGGTTCTAATCAAACCGACAGTATCTACGGTTTACTCCTTTCTGTTGTAACGTTAGCTTCTGTATCCAGCTGGATAACAGTATAGGAGCACTTCATTTAATGGGTTATGAAGTTAGTTGTATTTCATTTTCACATGATGTATCTAGTTAGCTAATATTACACTGTGCGGCCTTGCCAATGTAACAGTATAACTTTAGACCGTCCCCTCGCCCATACCCGGGCGCGAACCAGGGACCCTCTACATTAAGGCTAGCAGCTAGCATTATTATCCAACTTGTTTGCTATGCTGCATGCATGAAAGTGAAGTGTTTCAGAGAAGGGTGTCACCCACCTACCTGAGACTGCTTGCATAACGTTAGCTTACTCTATTGACACAGCCATTGAAGTGACATGGTCAATACTCTGTAATTCATGAAGGCCATGCCTCTCAACACACTGTTCATTCCTAATATCCAGCTAGAAATATGAGTCATTAAGTAATTGCCTAGTGACGATGGGTTGATATTTCCATTAATACGGAGATCCTGGTGGTCAGCCGGCATTATACAATTCCATGAGTGTTTCAATGTTCTCATCACCAAGAACTTCAGATCCACTGAATGATGGTTAACCATATTGACCACTGAGTGCAGGGGTTTTAAGAACTTCTGACCACTGACACTGAGGCTCCTCTTATTCACCACCACACAGACTTGCTTTGTGCTGTAAAGAGCAGTGAGCTGGATGTGCCAGAATCCTCCATCTGTTTTATTGAGAGGGCAGCTGTCTGAGGACCATGAGGACAGCTAGACTGAGAAAAGATCTGTCTCCAGTCAGTTGGTGGCAGAGGGTTTCTCTTTAAGTCAGTCACTCAACATAACACACGACATGGAGATGATCTTTGTCCCTTCAGGGAACTAGTCTATTCATAACACTAGTGTTCTGAACAATTCCACAGTAACATAATGATGCCGATACTCATATTTTTCACTTTAAAATGATTGGCAAACAAATAACCATTCTCAAATGACTACTTTTAACAATTTCCACAAAGATGTAGAAAAACACATTCACTTGAACAGTGCAGATGCAACATGGTTTGTGCTGTCATTCTGTTACTGAACTTTGGTTACCAAACCATGGAGATGCCTTTCTGCATTCTTAAAGGAAGCTCAGTGCATGATGTGGGGAACTCGGCACTAAATGTTACATTCTATGTAAGTCATGACCTCATTCTAAATGTTGTGGCTAGTTATGCTACTGGAACTATTGGTAGTAATTTACCACATTTTTATAACCTGTTGCAATGGTGGGATGAGAATGCGAACAGAGACTTGGTGGTTGTTGAAGTTATGAGTTCTTTCCTCTCCCAGCTCCACTTTCAACTTTCATGTGCTTTACAGCAACGAATTGAAATCTGCAAACTTCGCCAGGGTGAACATTTGATCCTGGGTTTCAGCATTGGAGGGGGAATAGACCAAGACCCTGGTCAGAACCCCTTCTCTGAAGACAAGTCCGACAAGGTACGAGTAAAACACATGGAAATACTCTCCCTATCAGTTCTTAGTGAGCTCTGCTCTGGCAAAACTCTTAACATCAACAGTAAACTAAGGTATTTGAGAGGCAGGCCTGAACACATCAACTCTAGCCTCAGGTAGCTACTGGAGTAACACTGCAGACCCAGATAGCTGATCGCATACAAGGCATGGCTGGATTACTTAAACAGTGACATTTTATAGTTTGGATTTATCATCAAACCAGTCTATAATGAATTGACATTAAGTAATACGTTTTGTATGTAGATGCACAGATGTTGGACTTTCATATGTATTTCTCTTTTGCTGTGTTGATGTTTTTCTGCATGATCACAGGGCATCTATGTGACACGGGTGACACCAGGGGGACCAGCAGAAGTTGCGGGCTTGATGATGGGAGACAAAGTAATGCAGGTATGCTATTTTTACATTAATTGCTTCAGAAATGCATGTTTCAAACTTTTGACCCGATAAACATTTAATTTGACCTTATTGATGCATTTCCACAAGGTGGCACCATTTACTCAATATCACTAGGGATGATATACACTACAAAGTTATGTGGACACTTGCTAGTCGAACATCTCATTCCAAAATCATGGGCATTAATTTGGAGTTGGTCCTCCCTTTGCTGTTATAACAGCCTCCACTCTTCTGGGAAGGCTTTCCACTAGATGTTGGAACATTGCTGCGGGGACTTACTTCTATTCAGCCACGAGCATTAGTTAAGTCAGGCATTGATGTTGGGTGACTATGCCTGGCTTGCAGTCTGCGTTCCAATTCATACCAATGAGTTCAGGGCTCTGTGCAGGCCAGTCAAGTTCTTCCACACTGATCTCGACAAACCATGTATGTATGGGCCTCGCTTTGTTCACGGGACCATTGTCACGCTGAAACAGGAAAGGGCCTTCCCCAAACTGTTGCCACAAAGTTGGAAGCACAGAATAGTCTAGAATGTCGCTGTAGCATTAAGATTTTCTGAGTGTGAGATGTTATTGGTCCCAGATTTCAGTCTGTTTCAAGAGGAAATTCAGTTTAATACCCTGTAGTGAGTGTTGCAACCGAGGACCGTCTATTTTAATGGGCTACAGCACTAGGGGGTCCCGTTCTGTGAGTTTGTGTGGCCTACCACTTTGCGGCAGAGCCATTGTTACTCCTAGACGTTTTCACTTCACAATAAGAGCACTTGCAGTTGACTGGGGCAGCTTTAGCAGGGCAGAAATTTGACAAGCTGACTTATTGGAAAGGTGGCATCTTATGATGGTGCCACGTTGAAAGTTACTGAGCTCTCCAGTAAGGCCATTCTACTGCCAATGTTTGTCAATGGAGATGTGCTAGATTTTATATACTTGTCAGCAACGGGTATGGCTGAAATTGCAGAATCCACTAATTTGAAGGGGTTTCCATGTACTTTTCTATATATAGTGTATATGCCAATTAGCAGACGCGCTTATCCAAAGCAACTTTAGTCATGCGTGCATACATTTCATGTATGGATTCAAACCCACAATCATGGCGTTGCAAGCACCAGGTTCTATCAAAGCGAGTCTGCATGATGGTGAATAAGAGGAGTGTCAGTGGTCAGAAGTTCTTAAAAACACTGCACTCAGTGGTCAGTATTGGTAACCATAATTCAGTGGATCAGAAGTTCTTGGTGATGAGAACATGGAAACACTCATGAAACTATTCACTGTATACCAATATTCCACTTACATCGCAACAAGAATATATAATACTGTAATGACAAACTATTGTAGGAAGACTTAACATTGTTGATATGTCTCCACCAGGTAAATGGATGGGATATGACCATGGTGACACACGACCAGGCACGCAAACGGCTGACGAAGAAGAATGAAGACATTGTGCGGCTACTGGTGACCAGGAAATCGCTGGAGCAGGCTGTCAGACATTCTATGATGTAATGACTCCAACGCTAGTCCTTTAGTGCAGACAGAGTTTGCTATCAGACATGAGACAATGCCAGTGACCGAGAGCATAGTATTTCAAATCTTTTATCACATATTGTAAGTTTGGGGTGAATTCCACATCAATTCTGTCAATTCAGGAGATGTAATGAAATTGAAAAGTGCAATTTATTTAATGGAGGATTCCTGAGTTGAATTGAAAAGGAATTGATTATGGCTGTACTCACATATTCCCAAACAGGGTACACTCCATTTATACCATGTCTATACAATTCATCAGTATGATTCTAGTTATTGGGATTTTTAACGCCTTTAACTAGCTGACTTGTGTATTACTTTTTCGGTTATTAGTACATTTCATGATCTCAGTCATGATTTGATTTACTCTACATGTTATATCTATGTTTTCGAGTCCATGTCTGTACAAGCCAAAAGAAAACATTTTTAAAAAACTATAGACTAATAAATGTAACTGTCATGTGGTGTAACTTCCACATATTTTGCATGAGCAGTTTTGTAGTGGGGATAGAGGTTGTTATGCAAACATATGTGTACAAAGCACATATGGTAATTTCCAGCATTAATCTGCAACACTAATTTGTATGTCTTCCATAGAGGTGTCCTCTTTATATGACGTGTGTTTTTGAGTTTAATATATGGCTTTAATAACAATTTAACACTTAAGTGCTTAACAACGCCATGTCATCTGGAAAATGTATGAATATTCATCATCAGGCTTGGATGATATATTTTTGAATCTTTATTTTGGTATCATCCATATTGTGCATCTACCAAAGTAACAAGCACAGCTGAACTGCATACTTTATATTTCATTTTACAATATTGTACTTCATGTCTACCAAATACTGTAATATTCATTTGAGGATTTTAGTTTTGTAGGTCGTGCAGGAAAACAGTTACTTCTCAACCATCTGGATATAGTTAATCTGGTGTTGCATCCTTGACTTGAAATCAAGATTAGGGTATAGTCAACCTTTTTAGAAGTGTCTTCTTTCTCACGTTTAAACAGAGAAAGTGGCATGTTTGATTGTTCATTAGGTCACTTGCTGGTTGATCTTAGACAGCTAGTTGCACACTGGAATAGTTTGGACCAAGGTTGATGGATCTAATGAATTGAGAGAGATGTTTGATACACAACAGTCTTAAATGAAACTCTAGTGATTGTACCACTAAATCGTGATGGTGCGAAATAGTGTTTTTTGTATTCAAGCCCTTTTCCATTCCTATTGTTCAATGATATGTATGCTTTATCACTGCCTCAGCCGTACAATAAACAGCAAGGCCTCACTGATTTGATCCAATCTTCTCAGTTCCTATTAAAATGGATCAAAGATAAAGTAATGTTGTAATGCATATTCCAATGGTACCTAATATACTGTACATACATCCTAGTATGTTCTACTAATTTAGTATTTGATATGGCTTTGTTTTTGTTAGAATTTTATTTATTTATTTGGAGATTATAATTATATATAAACTAGGTGGTTTGAGCCCTGAATGCTGATTGGCTGACCGCTCTGGTATATCAGACCATATTCCACAGGTATGACAAAACATGTATTTTCATACTCTAATTACGTTGGTAGCCAGTTTATAATAGCAATGAGGCACCTTGGGGGTTTGGGGTATATCGGCAATATAGATCTGCCCATAAGAACAGCCGTGGTTTATTGGCCATATACCACACCCCCTCGGGCCTTATTACTTAAATATCAATGGCAGAGTGACACATCTAACTCCACACCCAACTTTTAAAAGAATTAACACTTCAAAAGACTGACCAACCTTTTGGTAAATGTAGCCTTATATGAACATTTTCTTTGAGGTTGATTTCTATCTACATGTCAACTGTTAAACTATCTATTTAATTTGTTCTCCATAGGTACTCAGGGTATATGAGGAAAACCTTTGAATTTACCATTTTGGCATATGATTGTATACTTTATAATTCGAATGTTCTTTAACATAAATCAAAATCAACTGAAAGAATGCATCCTTTTTTGGTATTATGTGTTTGTCAGGCACTTTGCAAAATTGACTTGTCACCGAGCGGTGACATTCTCTGACAAAACAGGGAATATGTGGTTCTGTGACATGAGCAGGGATAATATTTTCTCTGTGTGCAGTGTATGTTAGAAGAAGTAGCCTATGCCAAGACAAGCTAATTTTATGAAAAAATGAATGATGAAAAGCAGCTGTTCTTCACAGATCCACAGCTGCTAATTAAATGGTGTTTGTTAGCATTAGAAAGATGGGGGGAAGGTGTGGATTTTAGATTTGAGAAGCTGTTGGAGCATCCTGGTGTGTGTGGGCAGTTGCACAGCTTACCATCACCCTGTCATTAACCATTGTATGAAGCATATTAATCAATAGAAATACAGATGTGGGTATATATGCGATACAGTATTTCCATAGGTTGACTTTTATTATTGACATATTGATAGATTAGATATTGCATCATACTGTATTTGGTCCAATTGTCTTGATCTTTGGCCTTTATCACCACCATTGGCTTTAGATATCTTCATGTTACCAACTTGAAAGTAATCAGATGACATTTCAAAGCAGTGAATCTATTACCTGACCTTTCCCTGTGTACTCAGGCATTTTATATGAGCAGTTTCTCCACTTTCATCTCTTAATATTGCCACTCGTCTAAAAACAAACACTCCTCTTTTAACTCTTTTAGCAGGTGTGGAGACAACACCCGATGCACCACCCAGTTAGCAACCTGGCCCATCCTCTCCCCAATCTCTTCCCTTTAAGAATAGCAGCACATTCCTGAATCAATTTATCACATCAGCTTTTATCCAATTCAGCATATTTTTATTCATGGCTGTCATTATCAAAGAAATACATGGCACAGTTTTTAACTTACTAATAATATTGCTAATGTCATACCCACATGGGTTATGCTGTTCCCAGAATCAGGGGAAGGGGGGCTGATCGATTCAGTGTGAGGCTTAGCTAAAATCCCCTTTGAGAAATAATTGATGAAGTGTGTATGTGTATCTGTGTGTGCTTTCTCAGTATGAGAGAGTGAGTCTGTTGACATGAAGACATCAGTAAGAGTATTGTTTGTCTCATAGGGACTTAGCTACATACATTATTTTGGTTCCATTCCACTTGCCTAAACACTACCCAGGGAGATATTACATGGGGCTACAGTGAATGTGGTTGAGGACACATTTTCCACAAAAAAAATCACACCAGTAATCCATTAGAATGGTCTGTGTTCTCACTAATACGATCCAATCGTGCCATATTGTCCACAATATTATCACATTGCTTGTTGCTAGATAACTGAATTTATAATGAGAGAACCACCTCCATCTCAATAAATAACAATACTACAGTACTGTATACAGTACTACCCATCCTAATAATATGCAGAGTAGTTGTTGTTCATGTTGAGGTAATCAGTTCATTGAATTAGAAACTCAAACCAAAACGATGCCAAAACAATAACCTCCAAATATTACTATTACTATACATTTCAGTGTTGTGATCTCCAAATCCTAGCAAAATGCATAGTGCATAATATTGAAAAGGTATTGTTGGATATTATTAATCCAAATCAGACAGGTTTTGAACATGGACAATACATTGGAGATAATATAAGACAAGTACTGTAAACAATAGAACACTATGAAAATTTGGTATTCATAGCTGACTTTTGATAAAGTACAACTGGAATTTATATATGCATGTCTGGATTATTACAATTTTGGAGAATCTCTTATACAATGGGATAAAGTTATGCATATTAACCCCAGGTGTAAAATAATAAATAATGGCTACTCCTCAGAAAGTATTAAATTGTCAAGAGATGTTTGATAGGGTTCAAGTCCGGTCTCTGGCTGGGCCACTCAAGGACATTGAGACTTGTCCTGAAGCCACTCCTGTGTTGTATTGGCTGCATGCTTAGGGTCATTGTCCTTTTGAATGGTGAACCTTCGCCCCAGTCTGAGGTCCTGGGCTCTTTGGAGCAAGTTTTCATTAAGGATCTCTCTGTACTTTGCTCCGTTCATCTTTCCCTTGATCCTGACTAGTATCCCAGTTCCTGCCGCTGAAAAACACCCCAAAATCCAACTTTGATGTAATGTCCTTAAAACAAGTCAAAATGAGGCTCAGTAGTGTGTGTGGCCTCCACGTGCCTGTATGACCTCCCTACAACGCCTGGGGCATGCTCCTGATGAGGTGGCGGATGGTCTCCTGAGGGATCTCCTCCCAGACCTGGACTAAAGCATCCGCCAACTCCTGGACAGTCTGTGGTGCAACGTGGCGTTGGTGGATGGAGTGAGACATGATGTCCCAGATGTGCTCAATTGGATTCAGGTCTGGGGAACGGGCGGGCCAGTCCATAGCATCAATGCCTTCCTCTTGCAGGAACTGCTGACACACTCCAGCCACATGAGGTCTAGCATTTTCTTGCATTAGGAGGAACCCAGGGCCAACCGCACCAGCATATGGTCTCACAAGGGGTCTGAGGATCTCATCTCGGTACCTAATGGCAGTCAGGCTACCTCTGTCGAGCACATGGAGGGCTGTGCGGCCCCCCAAAGAAATGCCACCCCACACCATGACTGACCCACTGCCAAACCGGTCATGCTGGAGGATGTTGCAGGCAGCAGAACGTTCTCGACGGCGTCTCCAGACTGTCATGTCTGTCACATGCTCAGTGTGAACCTGCTTTCATCTGTGAAGAGCACAGGGCGCCAGTGGCGAATTTGCCAATCTTGGTGTTCTCTGGCAAATGGAAAACGTCCTGCACAGTGTTGGGCTGTAAGCACAACCCCCACCTGTGGACGTCGGGCCCTCATACCACCCTCATGGAGTCTGTTTCTGACCGTTTGAGCAGACACATGCACATTTGTGGCCTGCTGGAGGTAATTTTGCAGGGCTCTGGCAGTGCTCCTCCTTCTCCTCCTTGCACAAAGGCGGAGGAGCGGTCCTGCTGCTGGGTTGTTGCCCTGCTACGTCCTCCTCCACGTCTCCTGATGTACTGGCCTGTCTCCTGGTAGCGCCTCCATGCTCTGGACACTACGGTGACAGACACAGCAAACCTTCTTGCCACAGCTCGCATTGATGTTCCATCCTGGATGAGCTGCACTACCTGAGCCACTTGTGTGGGTTGTAGACTCCGTCTCATGCTACCACTAGAGTGAAAGCACCGCCAGCATTCAAAAGTGACCAAAACATCAGCCAGGAAGCATAGGAACTGAGAAGTGGTCTGTGGTCCCCACCTGCAGAACCACTCCTTTATTGGGGGTGTCTTGCTAATTGCCTATAATTTCCACCTGTTGTCTATTCCATTTGCACAACAGCATGTGAAATTTATTGTCAATCAGTGTTGCTTCCTAAGTGGACAGCTTGATTTCACAGAAGTGTGATTGACTTGGAGTTACATTGTGTTGTTTAAGTGTTCCCTTTATTTTTTTGAGCAGTGTATATGGGGGATTGGAAATGATGCAGACAATTACATTGATAGAAGCCTATCTATCTGCAATATTAAAGCTGATCTACCTCCTAAAAATATATATTACTATTGTGAAAATATTCATACAGATATTCTACTAATAATTCTACTATAATGCTAACTAATCAACTGGCCTCTTGTCAATATCAATTTCCGTTGGCTTTGAGAAGGCAAAATATAGTATTGAAGACCTTAAAGGGAAATTTCACAATGTGAATTTAACCAATTAGTAGGCAATGGCTACTCATAATTGGTTGAAATCACATGAAGCACACCAGATGATGCGGTGGAAAAACATATCTTCCTCTATCTTTTTGACTACAAAACATAGAAACGTGCCATTTTCACATATGTTGATGTTGGGGTAGTGCTGGAGATGATGAATATGAATTAGAAGATATTTGACATTTCCCTTTAATTACTTTTTTGTTATTTTTTGCCTTCGGCTCAATCAACCATTTCACACTTGAGGAAAACACATCGATTTAATTAAGAAATCAGATTTCATGCAAGACAATGAAGCCATCATCTATTACACATACTATCCTGCAAATTATGTGTTACTTTCTTCAGGGAAGTGCATAATTATCTGGCTAAATGTGGATCATACACGGGCCACACCTCCCACGCTGAGGCAGGGTAATTGTGTTTCCATAGTGATGCAATCTGCTTCCATCACTTTGGAGACACCAGATTGGAATCATGTGATCATGGAACCATAGCTTCCAATCTCTGCTTCTTCTGAGGGAAAATGATTTTCAAGCCATTCCTTATGATGATGGATTACCACTTAGTTAAGACAGTGAAATAATGCAGCGCACAATGTATTCATAGCTGTTGGTCAATTCCAGTCTTCACCATTTGAGTGGGAAAAAAACCTAGATTAAGAGCATTGCTCATACTCACTCAGTACTAGGGATTAGGAAATACATTACATCGTGATTAAACAGAAGCACACAATTTGGAGGGTTTAAGTGGAAGATGTCCAAATATTGCCTTTATAACTCTCTTGGCTTGAACTTTGTCTCTCATTAGGAAAATTGGAGATCAGATGGTATTCACGTGTCTACGCCTGATTTATTTCTGAGGCCACCCGGGACAGTTTGGTTAACCTTTTGTTAAAAACAATGTCAAATTCACCGATTTTCTATTGTTTTCTACCTGGGGCGGCGAGTAGCGTTGGAATAGTAACCGCAAGATCCAATCCTCGAGCTGACAAGGTAAAAATCTGCAGTTATGCCCCTGAACAAGGCAGTTAACCCACTGTTCCTAGGCCGGCATTGAAAATAAGAATTTGTTCTTACAGTTTTTTCCAATCGCTAACACACTAAAATTACCTGCACAGCACAATTATTTAAACTGACACACAGAGAGCAAAACCTCTTCTCAAGTCTCCAATAGTCACACATTTTCTGCTTTACACACATTTTGCAATTCAAAATGGCACTTTTTAAATGCACTGCACACGGTTCTCTGCATAAGACACAACAATCTGACATAGTCACATGTTTGCCATTTCAAAACACTGCCATTCAAAATGACACTACATGAGCTAATTGGCCAATACATGTGCCAACTGGCCAAACACCTCAATGGTTAAATGTTACCACTTCAATCAGGAAGTAAGCACTATGAAAAGACCACAGGTGAGCACCTTTTGTTTTACAACAAAAATGGAAGCCGTTGCAGAGAGAGGAAGAGGGAGGGGGAGAATGACAGGGGGAGGAAGAGTGAGAGGTAGGGGTAGAGCTGGTAGAGGAGTTCATGGCCAAAGAAGACAACAACCACCATTTCTCGTGCAATACCTCCCACCATATTCACCATTTCTGAACCCCATAGAAGAGCTATTTTCGGCATGGCGGTGGAAGGTATAGGACCGGCAGCCCTTTGTGCGCAGGCTATGAAAGAGGCATGTGATGAGATTGATGTGGGTGCGATTCAGGGATGGATAAGGCACTCAAGGCGCTTCTTCCCTCGATGTCTGGCAAGGGAAGATATTGCCTATGATGTGGACGAGGCGTTGTGGTCAGACCCAGCTGTGCGGCAAGATGCTGCCTAATTATTGTTCTTGCCTCTTTTTTTCTATATATTTTTCCTGCACATTTTTTCTGAAAGTTTCTTTTTCAGTTTACTTTTTTTTTGTGAGCATATTTTTGTTCAGTCCAATGTAAATATATCTGCTGTGTATATGTTGCACTGACTTGTTTGGTGAAAAATAAAAATAAAATGTTTCAACAGAATGTGTGTGTATCTGCAAATATTTCTGTGCATCTGAAAATGTTTCTACAATATGAACTATTTTAGTATTATGTCAAAGCATACTAAAGATGAGAGTGCTTTTCATTATGCCCAACAGTGTGTAGTTGGTTAGACAAAAATCTGGTAATATGAATGAAGTGTGTGCCATTTCGTGCAAACATTTGATTTTGATAATGCTATATGTAGTTTTGGTTGCAGTGCTTCATTTTGCAGGATATATGAGGTATTTTGCAGTTTGGGTGTGTGGTTTTGTGAATTGTGTTAAGTATTTTGATAAAACCAGTCTAATTTTGCAAAATTGTATTTTAGCAATTGGGAAAAACTGTAACTGACTTGCCTAGTTAAATAAAGGTAAAAATTAAATAAATAGGACTGAGTATTGCATGACCTCACCCACATTACAGCTCCAATACTAAGCATTATTTTACTACTTTGGAGAATTTAATTGTGTTATATCAGTGAAAATACTTATGTCAATGGCATGATGATGAGGAGCCAATGCATTCTGAACATGGAGTTCTTTGTAGCCCCCTGTACAATTCTAGAATATCCACATTGAAGTAATGATTGTATACACAGAGGGCCTAAAACAATATGTGTGGGCAGGAGTGTGGGTAGGCAGGAGTTAAAGGTTATACATATACAACATGGTTCCCTTTAGCTGCTAAGGCCAGACCCTGAGCAGGTGCTGGAAGGCCGGTTGTCATGGAAATAAGAGCAGCATTTATGTATGTATCTTCACCTCTCTCTCAAAGTTCACAATATCCAAGGAGAAAACAAAACTATTAAAACATTTGGGAACAAATGTCTCAATACAAATCAAATTCTCAATCATGTCAACCTCACAATCATCCCTATAAGGACAGCAAATTGATTAAGCTTTTAACTGGTAGAGCATTTAGGATATTTTTAGGCAGCAAATAATCTCTCATCATTACTGCCATAACCACTCACAAATATTGGGACTACGCGAGCTCCGCCGATTCGGATGAGCAGCAGGTGGCTTTCCTTCACGCCAGAAGAATCGTTAAAACCTCTTCCCTCCCACGCAGACCTCTGCTCGATATCGAGGCGTTTTTCTATCGCGTAGGAGGGCTGGAGAAAAGCTCAAACTCATGTAATTTAGAGAAATTAACTGTAGATGTGAATGTGTGCTACTTTGGGCTACTTCAGTTATGTGAGCGGAAGGCAAGCAAAGGAATTAACCATACCGTGCAAGGACCGTCTTGAGGGAAGGTATGAAAATGCAACTTTTTTTGTATTGTATTAATTTTAAATTGACGGTTAATTATAACATGCAACACATGTAATTCACTCTCACTTAACAGCTAGATACATTATTTCATGTCTATCAAAGATACCAACTTTGATAACTTGTACACAAGTTATAATATTGTAATTTGTAAGCATATTTGATGATTATGCCAGCAGTTGAAGACGTTCCACCCAGACCAGAGAAGCTCTCCATGACTGTGTCGTATTCTGTGAAGAGAAAAAACATCGTAAACAGGGTATCTTTTTCTTTGCAGATTTTTTTTTAAGCAGTTATTAAAAAGGGTACACATTTAAAAGTGACAATGAACTTGACAGTAATAACTGAAATATTGTCCTGATTTGCTGTCGGTGTTTGGAGAAAAAAGGAACAACAGCTAATATCCTCCAGCATTGAAAAGGAAAAAGGGAGCTCCCAGAGCTGACACTAACTGCTCACTTGTTGATGCTCAGTTAGTATGTCTCTTAACCATTTATTGGGATTAGGGCTAGTTGTAATGATTCTGCTCTGCTAGGTTTATCACAGCCCCATGGTAGAATAGTGGCAGTGGTGGTGATGTAATGTCCACCAACAAAAAGAGCATTGGTTTTATATGAATGGTACAAATAAAGGACCAATTTAAAAAATTGAAGTTGCATTGTCATGTATTGCTATTTCTAGCCCTGGAACTGCTGGGGAGACTAATGTTGGCTAGGACAGTGGGGCATGGGTGGAATAGGTGGGGGGTTAGACTGTACCTGCTGTTGTCCCAGGGCTTTGTAGTTGTGTGTGTGCTGGTGGGTGGGTAGGGCAGAGCATGCATAAGAAGGTTAGGTCAGATGAGATGACAGACCTTTTCATGTCTGCCCGCTTATGAAATCAGCGAACCGTCACCTCCAGTCAATTTGCCCCTGACAGTACGGGTAGACTGCATCTGTTGTATCTCTAGACTTTGGACTGTTGGGAAAAGAAGCCCTGAACTAAACCATGAGTGGTGAGTATGCTATGCTTAAAGAGTATCCCACTAGGCACAGATGTCAGTTCAACATCTAGTTTTGATTTACATTTGGTTGAGTTGTCAGCTAACGTGAATTCAACATGAAATCATAAACAAAAATCACCATGTTATTGGATTTACCATAGATGAAAAGTTGGATAAAAAAATACTAAATTCCCTTATATTGAAAACTTTTTGCAAATCCAGTCAGTTTTCCACGTATAATTTTTTTGTGGAAATGATGTGGAAACAATCTTGCCCAGTGGGATATTAAAGGTAAGGCAGATTGAGTCAGTTTGAAAAAAAAGTGGGAGTTTAAGGGACCAGTTGAAATTTTCAACATATTTTCTTGATATTCATTGTGTTGTTTGATTTTTGCTTCTTTGTTTACAAAACTTGTTGCATAGAAAAGCTGTGATTTGCTTCTGGCTTTTACGTGTTAGAATCATACTGTAGTGTTGGTACTCTGTGTTCCTGCATATTTTAGCAGGGTAGTTTGAAGAGGCTCAAGGCTTTCTTGTAAGTTAGGTATGAATTACCATCACCTTTTTAAGCCAACTTCTCCATACATACCGTGGCAAGGCTAATGTAGGTTACCTGTGCCCTGGGTGGTGACATCAAGGGACTCGTCCAGTAAGAAATGCATGCAACTTTAATTTCAACCTGCAGCTTGCCAGCCTGCCAGGGTGTACACAGGGCATGTTTGTTATGGTGAACCAGATATAAATATAATGTTTCCTATAGAGCTGCCAATGTCTATCAATACCTACAAAAATGTCCATTAATTATAACCCACATAATAATTTACATTTCCTGTTTTTGCAGGATTATTTTCTCTGCTGTAGCTAACTGGCTCAAATTAAGATCATTTATTTTATTTTTATTTCACCTTTATTTAACCAGGTAGGCTAGTTGAGAACAAGTTCTCATTTGCAACTGCGACCTGGCCAAGATAAAGCATAGCAGTGTGAACAGACAACACAGAGTTACACATGGAGTAAACAATTAACAAGTCAATAACACAGTAGAAAAAAAAAATGGGCAGTCTATATACAATGTGTGCAAAAGGCATGAGGAGGTAGGCGAATAATACAATTTTGCAGATTAACACTGGGGTGATAAATGATCAGATGGTCATGTACAGGTAGAGATATTGGTGTGCAAAAGAGCAGAAAAGTAAATATTTTTTTTTTTTTAAACAGTATAAAAACAGTATGGGAATGAGGTAGGTGAAAATGGGTGGGCTATTTACCAATAGACTATGTACAGCTGCAGCGATCGGTTAGCTGCTCGGATAGCTGATGTTTGAAGTTGGTGAGGGAGATAAAAGTCTCCAACTTCAGCGATTTTTGCAGTTCGTTCCAGTCACAGGCAGCAGAGTACTGGAACGAAAGGCGGCCAAATGAGGTGTTGGCTTTAGGGATGATCAGTGAGATACACCTGCTGGAGCGTGTGCTACGGATGGGTGTTGCCATCGTGACCAGTGAACTGAGATAAGGCGGAGCTTTACCTAGCATGGACTTGTAGATGACCTGGAGCCAGTGGGTCTGGCGACGAATATGTAGCGAGGGCCAGCCGACTAGAGCATACAAGTCGCAGTGGTGGGTGGTATAAGGTGCTTTGGTGACAAAACGGATGGCACTATGATAGACTGCATCCAGTTTGCTGAGTAGAGTGTTGGAAGCCATTTTGTAGATGACATCGCCGAAATCGAGGATCGGTAGGATAGTCAGTTTTACTAGGGTAAGCTTGGCGGCGTGAGTGAAGGAGGCTTTGTTGCGGAATAGAAAGCCGACTTTTGATTTGATTTTCGATTGGAGATGTTTGATGTGAGTCTGGAAGGAGAGTTTGCAGTCTAGCCAGCCATCATACATCTGTAGTATGTACTGTAGTTGAATCGTCATTAGTTTCAAAATAATGCCTGTATGCACCCCTTTGGGAGTAAAATCAACATGAAATCAAATCAAATTGTATTTGTCACATGTGCCGAATATAACAATACAAGACCTTACCATGAAATGCTTACTTGAAAAAGCCCTTAACCAACAATGCATTTCAAGAAATAGAGTTAATAAAATATTTACTAAATATAATAACGTTTAAAAAAAAATCTAAACAATCAAATAGTAACACAAATTTACATAACAATACAGAGTCAATGTACGGGGGTACAGGTTTGTCAAGGTCATTTGTAAAGTGACAATGCATAGATAATAAACAGTGAGGAGCTGCGGTGTAAAAAAAGGAGGGGGGGGGGGGTGTAAATAGTCCAGGTGACCATTTGATTAGTTGTTCAGCAGTTTTATGGCTTGGGGGTAGAAACTGTTAAGGAGCCTTTAGGTCCTAGACTTGGCGCTCTGGTACCGCTTCCCGTGCGGTAGCAGAGAGGACAGTCTATGACTTGGGTGACTGGAGTCTTTGACAATTCTTTGGGCCTTCCTCTGACACCGCCTAGTATATAGGTCTTGGATGTCAGGAAGCTTGGCCCCAGTGATGTACTGGGCCGTACGCACTACCCTCTGTAGTACCTTATGGTCAGATGCCGAGCAGTTACCATACCAGGCGGTGATGCAACTTTTTGAGGATCTGGGGACCCATGCCAAATCTTTTCAGTCTCCTGAGGGGGAAAAGGTATTATCGTGCCCTTTTCACTACTGTCTTGGTGTGTTTGGACCATGATAGTTTGTTGGTGATGTGGACACCAAGGAACTTGAAACTCTCGACCCGGTCCACTTCAGTCCCGTCAATGTTAATGGGGGCCTGTTCGGCACTCCTTTTCCAATAATCCACGATCATGTCCTTTGTCTTGCTCACATTGAGAGAGAGGTTGTTGTCCTGGCACCACACTGCCAGGTCTCTGACCTCTTCCCTATAGGCTGTTGTCGATGATCAGGCCTACCACTGTTGTGTCATCGGCAAACTTAATGATGATTTTGGAGTCGTGCTTGGATGAACAGGGAGTACAGGAGGGGACTAAGCACGCACCCCCGAGGGGCTCCATTGTTGAGAATCAGTGTGGCAGAAGTGTTGCTGCCTACCCTTACCACCTGGGGCGGCCCGTCAGGATCCAGTTGCAGAGGGAGGTGTTTAGTCCCAGGGTCCTTAGCTTAGTGATGAGCTGTGTGGGCACTATTTTGTTTAACACTGAGCTGTAGTCAATGAACAGCTTTCTCACATAGGTGTTCCTTTTGTCCAGGTGTGTAAGGGCTGTGTGGACTGCGATTGAGGTTGCATCTGTGAATCTTTTGGGGCGGTATGTGAACTGGAGTGGGTCTCGGGTTTCTGGCATGATGGTGTTGATGTGAGCCATGACCAACCTTTCAAAGCACTTTATGGCTCTCGTCACTGGGCAGCTCGCGGCTTGGTTTCCCTTTCTAGTCCATAATATGTTTCAAGCCCTGCCACATCCAATGAGCCTCGGAGCCGGTTTAGTACTATTATATCTTAGTCCTGTATTGGTGCACCTTGAAAGCGGATGCTCTAGCCTTTAGCTCGGTGTGGATGTTGCCTGTATTCCATGGCTTCTGGATGGGAAATATACGTATGGTCACTGTGGGGACAGCGTCGTCAATGCACTTATTGATGAACCCGGTGACTGAGGTGGTACACTCCTCAATGCCATTGGATGAATCCCGGAACATATTCCAGTCTGTGCTAGCAAAACAGTCTTGTGGCATAGTATCCGCGTCATCTGACCACTTCCGTATTGAGCGAGTCACTGTACTTCCTGCTTTAGTTTTTGCTTGTAAGCAGGAATCAGGAGGATAGAATTATGGTCACATTTGCCAAATGGAGGGCAAGGGAGAGCTTTGCATGCATCTGTGTGTGGAGTAAAGGTGGTCTAGAGTTTGTTTTTGTCCTCTGGTTGCACGTGACATGCTGGTAGAAATGATGTAAAACGGATTTAAGTTTACCTGTATTAAAGCCCCTGGCCCCTAGGACTGCCGCATCTGGATGAGCATTTCTTCTTTTTTTGTTATAAGGACATATTAGGTGAATTTCCTGGGATTAGTTATATGATATGGCTTAGAACAGGCCCTTACCATACTGGAAGAAGCAGTGAGGGAATCAGATACACTGCTTGTCTTATAGGATTGCCTTGGACCAGGTAGGATGATAGGATCATCATTCAGAAAATAACTCATATTTAAATGCAGAGCTGTGATACTGCACTGTATGTGTTTGTTATGCATTTCATCAACGCTCATCCAGTACTGTTTGAGTATTAGCAACAATCATCAGGTTCTTGAGTGCTCTTTTGCAATCCATTTGAATAATTTTCTGACTTCAGTGTTGCTGAATTGATATTACTATGTCCAACCAACTCTTCTATCAAGCAGTCATGTACACTTCATATACATTTTTCCTTCACTGCATTATAACAGAATGCTTATGGTCTCCTCCATCTCCTCTCCTCCAGTTTCACAGGAAACCTGCCTCCTGGACCAGGTGCTGGAGCTGATTATGAATGAGAAGCACGCCAACACCGCCAGCCTTTTCCTGAACGAGGACGCCGACAAGCCCTCCCTCCCTGAACGAGGCCTCTGGCAGTGGCTACATAGGGCCATGCAGAAGAGAGCGGCCAGTGCCAAGGACACGATGAGCTCCAGAACTAAGGAGAGCGTCAAGGGCTTCCTGAGACGCAACCTCTTTGTCCTCCTCACCATCGCAGCAGTGGCTCTGGGCAAGTGGACAAAATACTTTGTTACTGTCTTATTGGGGTTAAGGTGATGTTAAGAGCTAAGGTTATGGTTAGTTTGTTGATAGTTAATACAATATTCATTTAAAAAAACTAAAGTAATTGCAGTGTTATTACACAGGCCTATGAGCTGCAGCCCCCAAGTGTAGACTCCTGTGTCAAGAAGACTTGAAATACATACAGTATTCTTCATCAATGATATCATGTCTCCTGTGTGTGTATCCAGGTGTCATGCTGGGTTTCGCCCTGCGGCCCCACAACCTGACCCTCAGGAAGATCAAATACTTTGCCTTCCCTGGAGAGCTGCTGATGAGGATGCTGCAGATGCTGGTTCTGCCTCTCATCATCTCCAGCCTGGTCACAGGTAGCTGGTCACAGGAGTTCTGCTTCCTTAGCATGATTATAATTATTTGCAATTACAGTATCTATTGCTTTTGTCAAACTCAAAGTGATTTACATTTCATGTAGATTTCTCACCTCTTCTGCATGTTATTATTCTACATTTTCCATACTTCTTGCTATTTTGAGTTCAAAGTCAGTTGGTACAGTAATAGTCTTGTGGTAGTAGCTAGAGTATTAATGAGAAAATTATGAACTTTGTCTTGTCTTGCAGGTATTTCCTCTCTGGACAGCAAAGCGTCTGGGAAGATGGGAATGCGGGCTGTGGTTTATTACATGGTGACCACCCTCATCGCGGTCTTCATTGGCATCGTCATTGTGATTGTCATAAAACCAGGGAAAGGCCATAGGGACAGTCCAGTGGCCTCTAGCGGTACCATCGAGCCGGTACAAGCAGCTGACGCCTTCCTGGATCTCATCAGGTGAGGAACTATTGTAGGATCCCAGTGACAGTAAGTCAATAGAATATATTAATAATTGGTTGTCCTTTATTCACTGTGATAATAGTTCTGCATTTTTCAGGAACATGTTCCCACCAAATTTGGTGGAAGCCTGTTTCAAGCAGGTAAGGGAATTCACTTGCCAATTGATCAAGCAGCTATTCTTCAATACACTGTGTTAAAATACTTACTCACCAAATAAATTGTTAAGGACTGATACTCTTTACTTATACAATACATACAGTGGGGAGAACAAGTATTTGATACACTGCTGATTTTGCAGGTATTCCTACTTACAAAGCATGTAGATGTCTGTAGTCTTTATCATAAGTACACTTCAACTGTGAGAGACGGAATCTAAAACAAAAATCCAGAAAATCACATTGTATGATTTTTAAGTAATTAATTTGCATTTTATTGCATGACATAAGTATTTGATACATCAGAAAAGCAGAACTTAAAATTTGGTACAGAAACCTTTGTTTGCAATTACAGAGATCATACGTTTCCTTTAGTTCTTGACCAGGTTTGCACACACTGCAGCAGGGATTTTGGCCCACTCCTCCATACAGACCTTCTCCAGATCCTTCAGGTTTCGGGGCTGTCGCTGGGCAATACGGACTTTCAGCTCCCTCCAAAGATTTTCTATTGGGTTCAGGTCTGGAGACTGGCTAGGCCACTCCAGGACCTTGAGATGCTTTTTACGGAGCCACTCCTTAGTTGCCCTGGCTGTGTGTTTTGGGTCGTTGTCATGCTGGAAGACCCAGCCACGACCCATCTTCAATGCTCTTACTGAGGGAAGGAGGTTGTTGGCCAAGATCTCGTGATACATGGCCCCATCCATCCTCCCCTCAATACGGTGCAGTCGTCCTGTCCCCTTTGCAGAAAAGCATCCCCAAAGAATGTTTCCACCTCCATGCTTCATGGTTGGGATGGTGTTCTTAGGGTTGTACTCATCCTTCTTCTTCCTCCAAACACGGCGAGTGGAGTTTAGACCAAAAAGCTCTATTTTTGTCTCATCAGACCACATGACCTTCTCCGATTCCTCCTCTGGATCATTCAGATGGTCATTGGCAAACTTCAGACGGTCCTAGACATGCGCTGGCTTGAGCAGGGGGACCTTGCGTGCGCTGCAGGATTTTAATCCATGACGGCGTAGTGTGTTACTTATGGTTTTCTTTGAGACTGTGGTCCCAGCTCTATCAGGTCATTGACCAGGTCCTGCCGTGTAGTTCTGGGCTGATCCCTCACCTTCCTCATGATCATTGATGCCCCACGAGGTGAGATCTTGCATGGAGCCCCAGACTGAGGGTGATTGACCGTCATCTTGAACTTCTTCCATTTTCTAATAATTGCAGCAACAGTTGTTGCCTTCTCACCAAGCTGCTTGCCTATTGTCCTGTAGCCCATCCCAGCCATACGCAGGTCTACAATTTTATCCCTGATGTCCTTACACAGCTCCCTGGTCTTGGCCAATGTGGAGAGGTTGGAGTCTGTTTGATTGAGTTTGTGGACAGGTGTCTTTTATACAGGTAACGAGTTCAAACAGGTGCAATTAATACAGGTAATGAGTGGAGAACAGGAGGGCTTCTTAAAGAAAAACTAACAGGTCTGTGAGAGCCGTAATTCTTACTGGTTGGTAGGTGATCAAATACTTATGTCATGCAATAAAATGCTCATTAATTACTTAAAAATCATACAATATGATTTTCTGGATTTTTGTTTTAGATTCTGTCTCTCACAGTTGAAGTGTACATATGATTAAAAAAAATTACAGACCTCTACATGCTTTGTAAGTAGGAAAACCTGCAAAATCGGTAGTGTATCAAATACTTGTTCTCCCCACTGTATATGTATTCAATGCCTGCACTGTTTCCACCAGTACAAAACAGTCTACAAGAAGACCATCTACACCAAGAACGTGACCATTACCCTCAACCTGACTGACGCCCTAAACGCTACAGAGGCTGCCTTGGCTGCTAACATGAGCAGAGTCCTGCAGACCATCCAGGTGGGTGACACATTGGTGGTGGAGTGACTTACCCCAATGTAAAGTCCTTTGGGGGAACAAGTGCTACAGTTACTTTAGATAAGTGTAAATGTGATGTGATGTGAAGGGGCTGTTCTGCTCCAGGAGACAGTGGTGGAGACGATCCCAGTGTCTGGTTCCTCTAACGGGGTGAACGCCCTGGGTCTGGTGGTGTTCTCCATGTGCTTCGGCCTGGTCATCGGCAGCATGAAGCAGCAGGGACAGGCTCTCAGGGACTTCTTCGACTGCCTCAACGAAGCCATCATGCGCCTAGTGGCCATCATCATCTGGTTAGTAGTCAGATTAGTGGTTGCAAAGTAACATGTTAATGTACTCGTAAATACCTTTACCATTACTTCTCACATACAGTATATATCAGTATATACAGTTGCTTTCGGGGGAATTGTTGTGTTAGGTAGAGTGTGGGCTATCCTACAAATATCTCTGTCTTTTATCTCCATTCCTTCCTCTCTCCCCATCAGGTACGCTCCAGTGGGCATCCTGTTCCTGATAGCAGGTAAGATCGTGGAGATGAAGAATCTGGCCGAGGTGGGAGGTCAGCTGGGGATGTACACGGTGTCTGTCATCGTGGGTCTGCTCATCCATGGCCTCTTCGTCCTGCCCATGTTCTACTTCCTGGTCACCAGGAAGAACCCCTACACCTTCATCGCTGGCCTGCTGCAGGCCCTCATTACTGCCCTGGGGACATCCTCTAGGTGGGTGTAGGAACAGGTTCAGGGTAAGATGTAGCTAATTCATTGCCCTGGGGATATCCTCTAGTTCAGTGGTTATCCGGTCCTCCAGTAACCCAAACAGCGCACACTTTTGTTGTAGCCCCAGACATAGTCACCTGATCAACTCATTGAGGGCTTGACGATTGGTTGACAAGTGGAATCAGGTGTGCTTGTCCGATGCTACAACAAAAATGTGTGCTGTTGGGGGTACTTGAGGATTGGAGTTGGGAAACACATCTAGTTGTTGTTTGGAGCATTATGATCTCACAACGTCCTCTATTCTCTGCCACCCTGCCATAGCTCTGCCACCCTGCCCATCACCTTCCGCTGTCTGGAGGAGAACAACCATGTGGACAAGAGAGTGACACGCTTCATCCTGCCCGTGGGTGCCACCATCAACATGGATGGCACTGCCCTCTACGAGGCTGTGGCCGCCATCTTTATTGCTCAGGTCAATGACATGGAACTCAACTTTGGCCAAATCCTCACCATCAGGTGAGTGTTAAGACACCATTCATCTGATAAGCCACAATGCTATCAATGAGCTAGACCTTCAACTATGAAGTTATATTTAAGTATTAAGTTATTTATAACAATACATATTTTTTTAAATCTCAACTTGGAAAGGATATACAAAAGCATATTAGCTCATTTTGTAACTACATTAAGAGGAGACTCATAACTCATAACAATGAGTTTTCGTGGTTTTGATGAGATGAATTTTGTGGTCTCTGCCGAACTTCTTGGCTTTCTTCTATTGACTTCACAACCCAAGATGGATTACCTCTTCCACGGAGTGTTGATTTAGCTCAGGGATGGGCAACTCCAGTCCTCGGGGGCTGGAGTGGTGCTTCGTATTAAACAGGCATAGACTAACAGGGAAATGCTTACTTATAGGTCGGTCCTGTTCTAACAATGCAGTTACAAACAATACAATACAATACAAATACACAATACAATACAAAAAGTATTTTTATAGTCACAAAAGGAATAAATACACAGTGAATAACAATAACGAGTAAAAATAACATGCTATATACACAGAGTACCAGTACCGAATCGATGTGCAGGGGTACAAAGTAATTGAGGTAGCTATGTACATATACTGTAGTAGGGGTAAAGGGACTAGGCAACAGGATAGATAGTAGACAGTAGCAGCAGCATATGTGCAAGAATATGCTCATTTAAGAGATGGCTAGTCATTATTAGCAGATACATTATGGGACACAGGTCAAGTTATTATCGGCGTGCAGCGGTTAGTCTATAACCATGTCTTCCTGGATCAGTATTTTTCACACGTCACTCACCACCGATTCCCTAATGCAATGTGTGTTTATTTTTCTTATTAAATGGTGCCATCCCTCCACAGTATCACAGCAACAGCTGCCAGCATTGGAGCAGCAGGCATCCCGCAGGCTGGTCTGGTTACCATGGTGATTGTATTGACATCGGTGGGACTGCCCACAGAGGACATAACGCTGATCATTGCTGTGGACTGGTTCCTGTAAGTCTGCCTAAATGTCACTGTAAGGCCGCCACACCACTATAACAGAGAACAGATCCCCCTGAAAGGTTGGCCATGCATTATGCGCATCAGATTATTGAAGAACTGTTAACAACTAGCCCTCTCTAATGTTCTGGTGTTGTATACGCTTTTCTGCATGCCTCATGGTTGGATTTACACACAATGATTGGAACTCTTTTTTTAATAACTTGTGGATGGATTGCATTGTGTTTTTGTGTGGCTGTGCACCCTAAGGGTGTGTGTGTGTGTGTGTGTGTGTGTGTGTGTGTGTGTGTGTGTGTGTGTGTGTGTGTGTGTGTGTGTGTGTGTGTGTGTGTGTGTGTGTGTGTGTGTGTGTGTGTGTGTGTGTGTGCACTCGCACGCACGTACACTATATAATGTCTATGCTTTATAATGTATGTACTTGTGCAGGGACCGACTGAGGACTACTACCAACGTGCTGGGGGACTCTCTGGGGGCGGGCATCGTGGAGCACCTGTCACGCCAGGAGTTGCAGAGCCAGGATGTTGAGGTGGGCAACTCGGTGATTGAAGAGAACGAAAAGCCCTACCAGCTCATCTGCCAGGAGAACGACTCAGTGAAGCACCACAACAGTGAGACCCCCATGTAGGGGTCAGGACAGGGGAATTTATAGGCCCAGTCTGAAAACAACCACTAGCCTCTACTGTACTTCTTCTTTTAGTCAACATTGCTTGATCTAATATTTGTATATTTCTTAATTCCATTATTTTACTTTTAGATTAGTGTGTATTGTTGTCAGATACTACTGCACTGTTGGAGCTAGGAACACAAGCACTTCGCCACACCCATAATAACATCTGCTAAATATGTGTATGTGACCAAAACAATTTGATTTGATTTTCAGTGTTTGTAGATATGGAAGAACTGGATACAGTAGATGTAAACAATATGGGGAAAGATATTGGATGCCTAAGTTGAGCTATCACCAAATTGCTAACACCTATCTGGTTAGCTTCAGATCTGCAAACACTCTAGGGATAGTGGTTTGGCATTGTTTTGACACTCTTAACCATATCACCAACTCTTTTGGTAATTTCAGTCCAAATCTGAGTCCATGGATGCATTGTCCACTCTAGAGGACACTGATGAAAGAACTGGACAGGTGAAATCACATTTTCCATAGATATCTAGCTCCCATATTGATTTCACTTATCCCATGTTTTCATATCAGTAGAGAACACTTTAGACTGCTGTTGTGTACTCAGTATCTGATTCATTTACATGAACAAGAAAATAATTGCCATTCAATGACCTTTTTAAATATGTGAATAAATGGAAAATCCATCCACTCACCATCACGTACCTGGTTTTGTTGCATGGCTTGAATTTATTTTTATTATATTTTGACACTTTTAGCATCATTGACGTAATCAATTTGAGTTTATAGCAGCCTCAGTTGCACTTCTGTAGTTGGTGGTTGTTGTTTTTATTGCGAATCTACCTCTAATATAATTCAAGTGTACATTATGCTTTCTCTTAAGCCATTTAATTTTCTGCCCCAAACATTACCTAGAGGAAATGTTGTAGGCCTATCATATTATCCATGCTACCAACCTTGTTAACCAGTTTTTCAACAGTTTTGAAAACAAACACTGAAGTATTGTCATCAGTTTTGATATAATGTACTTTGCTTGATCTCTGTCAATAGCATCAATGTGAATATATAGTATATATTTGTATGGATATCTGTAATAATATTTGACACTTGGGTGATTTCTATGTTACTTTTTGAGGTAAATTGGGGTTGTTAGACTTTTTTATTTTTTGAAAACAATATTGGTAACAAAGATTTATTTTCAGTGTTAACTCTAGTGTTTCTTAACTGAACATATGTTGGTACTAGTGCCCTGTTATTTTAACACAAGTCACTCAAGCCTGAAGTATGTGAAATGTTGATATCATTGGGGGTGTTGTATGTTGCTGTACATTTGTAAAGATGGAGAAATATTGACAAAAGGATGATGTATAGGCTACTGTATTACTTGATATGTTTTCCTCCAATGTTCCTGGTTGTTTGAGTGTTTTCAGACCATGCGAGAATTGAATGTACGTTTGGTCCATTTGTAGAATATGAGCAGGGAGATCAGTAGATTTCTAGACTAAAATAACTAAAATGCTCACTAGATATTCCCTTTCCTTGATGCTGTAATCTTAATTACTGTTCATTTATGATTATGGCTTTTTTCTTTTAGTTGACTGTGGGACAAAAGTGGAAAAATGTTATGCCTAAAGCAGTTACATGTATATACATCATTTAAAGGCAATTAAGTTCAATGTTAAAGAGGCATTCCAGAAGATTTGAAAACAATCTAGTTATTATAAACCCTCTGCAGTCCTAACATTTTTACGTGGCATCATTTAGTGCACGAGATACGCGCTCATTTATGTCATGTAGCCTAATTTGTGCCTCTTGTTTTACGTATAAAATAGTTGATTTATGTTTTCATGAGATGGTTTAAATTTGGATGGCTTTAGTATTTTGATGAAAGAATATGAAAGTTGCAACAAATAAATGTCTCAGGAATTGACAACAATTGTGTGAGTCTGTAGGCTGTGATAAGTGTGGTCGAGAGAGACAGAAGCCTTGTTTGTACCTGGTGCTTTTGTGCTCACATTTGTAGACAGGTGTATACACTCAAAACACACATTCTGATCTGATTGTTTTCAGATCTTCCTGACCACCAACGGATGTAGTCAGGCACGCACTGTGTCTGGATATCTCACAGGTGTCGACAGATCTGTACAGTAAAACCATTTAAAGCATCATTATCCTTCCTTCTAAAATCATTGACAGCTGGCACCATTGACTTATGACATCAATATGTGTCTTAAAATAAATAAATATTATTTTGGAAGAATATCTGTCAAATAATTTGCATACAGGGAGGGACCAGGAAATCAGGTCACAATCCAAACACAGTGGAGGGATAAGAGACACACTTTACTACCATGTGTAGAGGCAATGTGGACAAGATCAGGACCAAGGATGCATGTTAGCGTCAGGTATTAACGAGTCTATTCAGACAGCGAGAGATTCTCCAGGAGATTCCTGTTCTTTTGGTTGATCTGTAAAAGCATGGCTGTATTCTTAACACACAGAAAATGGCTACCCCTGGTGGAGAATCTCCTGTTTTTGTCCCTGATTCACCATGGATTCTTACTCCGACCAGTCGAAACTGCAGTACTGAACACCTGCGGTGCATTCCAGCTGGCTTCACACTTATAGTACTGCCTCTCATTGAGTAAAGCCTCCACATTTTTGCCAGTTATGTGGTCTAAACCTCTAGGTAGTGATATGGTGTCAAACTTTCTTTGTTGAAATTAATAAACTGTCAAATGGAGTGCCAGAGCAGCTTTGGGCATCTCAAACAGTGTTGAGTCAGAAGCTCAATGCTATGGGAAGCATTAATCACCTTTTATCTGGGGGTGAAGATGCTTGGCACCTCAACATCAAACTGAGTGCATCCACCCAGACATAGTAAACAGAAGCAGCGTGTGGTTTCAGCCAGAGGGGAACCAACACGGCCTCTCTGGGCAACTCAGTTTTGTTCCAAACTATTAATACAGCAGTTATTCTGCTTGTTTTATACCAGTACCTTTGAGAACTGTACCTATAAGAGAAATCATAGGGTAACCTACTTTAACCAATGTATACAAAACAATATGAATATTTAGGTGTTCCTAATGTTTGGTATAGTCTTTACTATCTCTTCAATAAAGCAAAACAATTACAAAAATGTACCTTAAAAAAAGTAAAGAACCCACTGACCTATAATATAGATTTTTGAAGAAAGAGCCTATGCGGCAATAAGACACAACGAGGAGGAAAATCTAACTCTTCCAGGTTAATTTATTTATAAAAGATCCACTGAAGATGTGTTTAAACATACAGTGCATTTTCTAAATGACATTGTGTTTCAGGCGAGAACAAGCCGTCTATGAAGTTGAACAGCCATACATAGATGGTGAAGACCAGTTTCTCGGAATAAAGAGTAATCAGAAATACTTGGCAAATACTTTGGCATAGTTAGCGACAGTGTGTAAAAGACATTTAGCTATATATCAAAACCTCTCAGGGACTCCGCAATGTATGGCGATGACAGCTCAGCCACTACACACTCCCAGCCAGATAGATAGTGACACGAGACGACTGGAGAGTCAGCAAGCTTGGCCGAGTTAGGATGAGAAGCCGCTGGAAGTTTACTTGGCCTGCAATGACAAGAGAGACAGTTCAGTTCAATACATCTTTATTGTCCCCAAAGCGCAATTTAAGTGCAGCATAAATGTCAGACACTAAGTTTATGCGGAGAAAATACAGTACAATATTGCTGGAGTAAAATGATAAACAGCTGTCACCTATGACAATAATTTTCCTTCTGTGGTAGCAACCTCACACTCATTCCACATGGAGGGCATCCCACCCATCCTTCTTATCCTGAGAGAGAAAAGTGTGGAAAATCATTGTCTATGGTGACATAATCAGGGAGAACTACAGGACAATTTTCAAGAATGCTAACATTACCCCTCTCTCTAATAAAGCCATTTGGATGTACAGGCTGGATTGAATCTCTCCCACCATAGGAATGTTTATGTAGTATTTTAAAGTAGTATACGTAACTGCAATGTGCGTTAGATTAAATTGAGCCCTATGTGTATAAACAAGGTGCATATTTCCCACCTCTGACATGACTGGCAGGTTGCCATGAGGGTGGAGCCACATGGTCCTATGTGCTTTGGTCCTCTGTCTCTGGAGCAGCTTCCTCAGTAACCTCTTGACCCTTCTATCTCTGGGGTCAGCACACTTCACCGCCTTCTTGGTGTACAGTCTGCAGCCACAACAGATAAAGAACATTCACCAAGCCAACTTTTCAAATGAAACATACAGAACACACTATAGATATGGAGCATGGTTTCAAGAAAGCCTTCTCTGAACCAAAGCTTCAACAAAGTTGGCTAGCGAGGCATCTTTTCTTTATAGGTCTTGTTATTCTCACATATTTCCTTCCTCACATCCCTGGCAATTATAGTAGAATCTGAGCCATAACAACATGACCTGGATAGATGACAATGCCTCACATCTCTGAGAGAAATATTTTCTATGTCTGCAGGTTGCTTGGAGATAGTTGGAATACTTGCATGATGGCTTGTATGCTGCAGTCTGGCCCCTCCGTCTGCACTTCAAACCTCAGCACGTCTTTGGTGCGCACATTCCCCTGGGAGTACTGCATACAGCACTGAACGTCTCTCTGCATCTGTACCCCATCACCTAAGAGAGGGAGGAAGTGAGGGGGAGAGAGACATACCCTTATGTCAGACTCGTCAAAGCACACTGACAGTATATGAAAGCGTATTGCTATTGGCTCACAAGGAGGGTTGTTATGATAGATATGAGCTCAAATAGCAAATATTTTTGTTGGAATGCAAGATATTTCATTGCACTGTTCTATACAGTATAGTTGGACTATGCAAGGTTAATATGTAATGGTTGCTCTTGTTGACAGGATATGTAATATTGTCAGGAGTATTGCACACCCCCTATACACACAAGAATGCCAGAGGAATTAGCTAGATCATCCCATGTTCCCCAACAATGTACTGTTATGCCAGTGGCACTGTGACTACATGACAAGCCTTTTCATCCAATCAGAGTGAGTAAACACAGTAACATTAGCCGAGATAACAGTTACCATATGCATGTCATATAAAAGCTGCTCTGAACCTTGTCATATATTATCATTGACATCATCGATCACTTTTTCCCATGAAAGTCTGAGGTATTCAGTTAGCTTGTTATTAACATTCAAGGTTTTGATGTGAAATCATTGTCTTCCTGCATTCTAGCCCTCTGTTTACATCCATGGCTCTCCTCCCTCTCTCCTCTAGCTTCATCTCCTTCGCCATCACTTCCCTGCTAAACTGGCTCCCAGCAGGGTGCATACTGTTGACGGTCTAGTGTAGGTGTTATTGTGTCTTACCTTCCACTGCGTCCAGGAGAACGACAGTCAGAGAAATAACAGTCACAGTCTGCAGCAGAAACATGGTGAGCCTGACAGGGAAGTTCTCCGCTGTATTACCTTCCCCTCTATTGCCGTGTCTCTTATATTCCTCCCTCCCTCCTTTTCCCTCTCCCTCCTGCTCACACTCTCCCTCAAACACACACACTCTCCCCCTCCCTCCTCATCCTCCAGTGCCCCACTCACTGTGTTCATTTCTGTCTTTCCCACTCTTCAAAAGGTGCTTTCCAAAGCTCTTAAAATAATTCAGATTCATGGCATTCTCTAATGCAGTCATGAAAAGTGATCTACCTTGTTGTAGGTGTGACCCACTGCTAGAGCACAATACATCAGTGGGGGCTGCTGAGGGGAGGATGGCTCATAATAATGTCTGGAACGGAAGTAATGGAATGGTATCAAACACCTGGAAACCATGTGTTTGATGTGTTGATACCATTCCACCTAATCCGCTCCAGTCATTACCACGAGCCCCTCCTCCCCAATTAAGGTGCCACCAAACTCATGTGCAATACAGGGAACACCAAACAGCCTGTGATATAAGTAGTGTAAGACAAATGTTACAGTGTACTGCACAGGAGGTTGGTGGCTCCTTAATTGGGGAGGAGGGCTCGTGGTAGTGGCTGGAACAGAACAGAATCATATCAAACACATGGTTTCCATGTGTTATCTGCCATTCCATTTGTGCCGTTCCAGCCATTATTATGAGCCGTCCTCCCCTCATCAGCCTCCACTGGTGTCCTGTAATACATTCATGTGTTTTTTATCCATTCAAATGACTAAGGCATCAGTAATACCGACATGGTTCAAAATACAAGAAAGTTACATGCAGCCTGTTTCCAAAAGCAACCACCACCGTACGCTTGAAGGCTTTAGCTTATCTGAGGTTCAAAGCATCAACATTTCACATTATTAAAGAGTGAGTTGAACCAACAGCAGCAGGGTGTGATTACCAGGAGAAAACACAAGTATTAGGTGTGTCTGCTCCTGTTATGATTTTCATTTAAACTAAATATGTTAAAAACAGATGTCAATAGTCAGACGATGACATAAAATGGCAACCAGCTCTCTACCATTAGACAGATCACAAGATTATGAGAAATATTGAAAACAGGAGCTGATCTGCCAGACGAATGTACATTATAGCTTCGATATTTCATAGTCTCAACTGTGACAGACTTTGTATAGAAGCGATTCTAACATTCTCAATACAACACCTAACAACCTTGTCAAGAGGTTTGGACCTCTCTTGGTTTAATGGCAAAGGTATTGGACTGACAAATGCAAGTCCCAGAAGGCTAACCCATGAATTTACAACATTTGGTGTCAGAAATGGGCATCCAAAGTGTAATAGCAAAAGTTGGCAAGTGCATTACTTAATTGCCTTTAGGACCAGAGTGGGACAAGCCCCCAAATTCACAACTATAACTAAATAATAAAATGTCAAATATAAAATGGCTTATGTTAGAGGAAATGGATACAAAGTTAACGCCGGTTGGCGTTTGAGGATTGAATGACCTGGAGACCCAGAGTGGTGGCTTTGGGAAGAGACCGTTTGCTTTGGCAGGTTGGGTGTCATTAGAACCCAGCTGATGCTCCCTACGATGTCAGAAACCTCCCTTCTAACAAAGCAATGAAACTATTGCAGAATTACAGCCCGTTCTCTAATGCCTTTGGTATTCAATTAAATAAACGAGGTTGAAAAAGGAAGTGGAAGGAATGCTATAAAAATATTTTATACATAAAATATACACAAAGTTAAAACTGAACAAATGAAATAAAACCCTTGTCTGAAAAACAAACAAAAAACTGGAGAGAAAAAACAACTTTTGGACAAGAAAACCCAAATAACCTTTTGGACTGGAAAACCCAAATAACATTAGTCTTTTCATTTTGAGACTGAATACCTACTGTTTAATGTACCTTAGAATAAATGCTTCCAGTGAATACAAGGAAGTGTTAAGCTATTAACTACTGTAACGTTAAGACACTTCATATCTTGTTTTGTATTTTACAGCAGTAGCTACTGGAAATGTATTGTTCTATATAATTATGTAGTTGTACAAAGGAATAATACACACCTGGAGAGAATTCCAAATTCAATGAATAGTCAACGTGGTAAAACACACCGCCAATGAATACAGGACAAATGATGCTTTAAATCCCTGCTGAATGATGGGATTTAGGTAGGTATTAAGATGACAAGGCCACAGTGTAATCCCTACTGTGTGCATACCTGAGCCCTGGAAGTGAAACTATGCAGTCTGTTGAGGGGTGTGGAGGGGGCAAGAATTCAACCCTTAAGAAATCAGGTTTGGAATCTTTCAGCTGCAAAAACATACCTTCCCCATTACTCCAGTCTGCTCCTGAGCCAAACACATTGTATGCATATCTTTGGGGCGATTAATAGATCATTGTAAAAGTATTCAGAAGACCACAAGTGACTGTAAATCCACCTATGAAGTCATGGACTAAACCAGTGTTCCTCTGAGGAGGTAGAGAGCCGGAGGAGGGATAAGTATGTCCTGGGGATGTTGTAGGGCAAGGATAACTATACCTGTGGTCCAGGCCAGGGCTGTTTAACCCAAAAGAGTGTTATTAACTAGGCAAGTCAGTTAAGAACAAATTCTTATTTACAATGGCGGCCTAGGAACATTGGGTTAACTGCCTTGTTCAGGAGCAGAACGACAGATTTGACCTTGTCAGCTCGGGGACTCGATCTAGTGTTAAGTTAGGTTTCAGGGGGCATATCTTCGTCCAATTTTGAGATGCATAATTTATCAAGCACATAACATTTGGTATGGAATGTCTGGAACTGTGTGAATAAATAGGTGATTATAGTCCATTTTAGGACATGGTCTTCTCTACAACTTTCTGAAGATTGATCAGCTTTATGCCCTAATTTCATTTAAAAGGTGTTTCACAGCTCTTTATGTTCTGATCTTGTGAAAAATCCCCAAAAAGTTGGGGATGTTTTAACTTAGGGAATAGTAGACTTTAGAAAAGATAAATCAAGTCACATTCTATATATGCTCATGTGTCATTTAAAATGGGTGTAAAACACTTCTTCATGGTTACATAATGAATGATTGAATGTTCTTATCTTGACATAAAGTAAGATGGTTCCACCTAGACTTATATGAGAATTTCTTTATTTATTGTGGCAAATAAAATGACGTCCATCCATGCAACATGTGATGATATTTTATTATAGCCAGGGCACTAGATGTTCTATGCTGCCTGGCATTCTTCCGGTGGGAGTAGACTGGAACCCTTTGAGGCAGTCCTCAAACTAACATCTATGGTTCACTCAGGATTGTATTTATATACTGTAACACTAAACCTGAACGTGTTTGGTTAAACATAGAAATCAATTATTTAAAATCATTGCAACACTCAATGGTCTTGACAGTGCTCATGTGGGGAAACAGAACACTTTTCCAAAACGGATGTGTCCATCAAAAACGGCAAAAATAAAAACATGTCAAATCAAGAAGGTAGGGGACCTTGTAATAAATAATCCTCCCAATTTTACTGGTGCTAGGAAATAAATTACAATGACATTAAATGACTGAAAGTTCTCAGAAATACTGAAAAGTAACCAATGTTTAATGAAGTGTGTAATTGTTCATTAGAAATCATTTGGGAATGAAATATATTGTTCTGCAGCAATATAATTCATGGCAGGTGGGCTAAACTGCACTCAACCCACTATTCTGTTGATACACTAAAGCAGAACCTATTCAGGAATGCACAAGGAGCACCTAAGATGTTGTGTATTTTTTTGTCCAGCCTTGATTTCCTCCAGATACATTTCATTTGCCATAGCTCCAGACCACCAGCACAGCTACTTTCCCCAGCATGTGCGTCTGTCCTGGCGTGAGCCATCGTAATCTTCAGAAAAGCTCATATTATGCTTTTTTGATTATGGACCTGTCCTGCAGCTCAAGTCCCTCTCTCTGGCCCGATAGTTTATAGAAACAGCAAAACAAACAGGATATAATGGTATGATACGTAAATATAGTCTCTAAGCTTGGAACCTGCAGACAGAGTAATAGATATTAGGAAAGGAAATGCCCACCGTCTTACCCCTTAGTCCGCAAAATAGACCTGGTCATTTGCTAGACCCCCTGTAAAGCATTGTGTCTGCTAGAGGTTTTAAATGATTTTGGCTGGATAGAATTTGATGTATCGTACTTTCCATTTTATTAAAATGTTAAGTCTATATTTTCCTCACATTGGAAACTGGCACAGTGTAGTTGTTGCCTAAACAGCTGGACACTACGGAACACTAAATGAAGATGGATGCATTTCTTTTGAAAATAAATTACACTTCCCAATAAAGCTTTCTTGATTAAAACGACAATTTTTTGATTTACAAACATTTGTATGATTTATTTCAAACACACCTCACATTACTTAGAACAACAAAAAAAGTCAGATTCCTTGCATACAAGACTAATTGAAGGAGGATCATCAATGATGTCAGTATATACTGTACATGTTCAGGAAGGGAACTCCTTGCAACCAGTACCAAAACCTTCTCAAATATGTAATTACCAATTCAGTGATGTCACTTCAAAAGCAAGACAGGTCAGTCTGGTTTCCAAATGCCTCTGATCTTTGAACTGCTTTCTTTCTTCTGAGAGTGTCTAGGCATCTAGAGTACCTTTAAAGAGAACATAGAAAAACAAAATATTGTCAACCATACTATACAAATCTATTATTAATATATACTACCGTTCAAAAGTTTGGGGTCACTTAGAAATGTCCTTGTTGTTGAAAGAAAAACATTTTTTTTACCATTAAAATAACATCAAATTGATCAGAAACAGTGTAGACATTGTTCATGTTGTAAATGACTATTGTAGCTGGAAACGGCTGATTTTTAATAGAATATCTACATAGGCGTACGGAGTTCCATTATCAGCAACCATCACTACTGTGTTCAAATGGCAAGTTGTGTTAGCTAATCCAAGTTTATCATTTTAAAATGCTAATTGATCATCAGAAAACCCTTTTGCAATTATGTTAGCACAGCTGAAAACTGTTGTCCTGATTAAAGATGCAATGAAACTGGCCTTCTTCCGACTAGTTGAGTATCTGGAGCATCAGCATTTGTGGGTTCGATTACAGGCTCAAAATGGCCAGAAACAAAGAACTTCCTTCTGAAACTCGTCAGTCTATTCTTGTTCTGAGAAATGAAGGCTATTCCATGCGAGAAATTACCAAGAAACTGAAGATCTCGTACAATGCTCTGTACTACTCCCTTCACAGAACAGCACAAACTGGCTGTAACCAGAATAAAAAAAAGAGAAGTGGGAGGCCCCGGTGAACAACTGAGCAAGAGGACAAGTACATTAGTGTGTCTAGTTTGAGAAACAGATGCCTCACAAGTCCTCAACTGGCAGCTTCATTAAATAGTACCCACACAACACCAGTCTCAACGTCAACAGTGAAGATGCGACTCCGGGATGTTGGCCTTCTAGGCAGAGTTGCAAAGAAAAAGCCATATCTCAGACTGGCCAATAAACAGAAAAGATTAAGATGGGCAAAAGAACACAGACATTCGTGAGATGCAGAAAAAATGAAAAGATGCTGGAGGAGTGCTTGACACCATCTGTCAAGTATGGTGGAGGCAATGTGATGGTCTGGGGGTGCTTTGGTGGTGGTAAAGTGGGAAATTTGTACAGGGTAAATGGGATCCTGAAGAAGGAAGGCTATAACTACATTTTGCAACGCCATGCCACACTGTGGACGGCGCTTAATTGGAGCCAATTTCCCCCTACTTTATTATTATTATTTTTTTCTTTCACCTTTATTTAACCCAGTGGGCCAGTTGAGATCAAGTTCTCATTTACAACTGCGACCTGGCCAAGATAAAGCAAAGCGACAACAACACAGAGTTAAACACACAGTCAATAACACAATATAGAAATCTATGTACAGTGTAAACAAATTTAGAAGATTAGGGAGGTAAGGCAATAAATAGGCCATTGAGGCGATATAACTACAATTTAGCATTAACACCGGAGTGTTAGATGTGCAGATGATGATGTGCAAGTAGAGATACTGGAGTGCAAAAGAGCAAAAAGATAAATAACAATATGGGGTATATATGAGGTAGTTGGGTGGGCTATTTACAGATTTACTGTAAATATCACACCTGTAAGCTGCTCTGACAGCTGATGCTTAAAGTTAGTGAGGGAGATATGTCTCTAGCTTCAGTGATTTTTGCAATTCGTTCCAGTCATTGGCAGCAGAGAACGGAAAGGAAAGGCGGCCAAAGGGGGTATTGGCTTTGGGGATGACCAGTGAAATACACAGCAATCGGTTGAAGAGCATGCATTTAGTTTTACTAGCATTTAAAAGCAGTTGGAGGCCACAGGAGTGTTGTATGGCATTGAAGCTCGTTTGGAGGTTTGTTAACAGTGTCCAAAGTGCCAGATGTATACAGAATGGTGTTGTCTGCGTAGAGGTGGATCAGAAAATCACCAGCAGCAAGAGCAACATCATTGATATATACAGAGAAAAGAGTCAGCCCGAGAATTGAACCCTGTAGCACCCCCATAGAGACTGCCAGAGGTCCGGACAACAGGCCCTCTGATTTGACACACTGAACTCTGAGAAGTAGTTGGTGAACCAGGTGAGGCAGTCATTTGAGAAACCAAGGCTGTTGAGTCTGCCGATAAGAATGCAGTGATTGACAGAGTCAAAAGCCTTGGCCAGGTCAATGAAAGCGTCTGCACAGTACTGCCTTTTATCGATGGCGGTTATGATATCGTTTAGGACCTTGACCATGACCAGCTCGGAAACCAGATTGCATAGCGGAGAAGGTACGGTGGGATTCGAAATGGTTGGTGATCTGTTTGTTAACTTGGCTTTCAAAGATTTTAGAAAGGCAGGGAAGATGGATATGTCTATAACAGTGTGGGTCTAGAGTGTCTCCCCCTTTAAAGAGGGGGATGACCGCGGCAGCTTTCCAATTTTGGGGGATCTTGGATGATACGAAATAGGTTGAACAGGGGTTGCAACCATTTCGGCAGATCATTTTAGAAAGAGAGGGTCCAGATTGTCTAGCCCAGCTGATTTGTAGGGATCCAGATTTTGCAGCAGGACAATGACCCAAAGCACCGCGCCAAACTATGCAAGAACTATTTAATTTCATTGTTCTTTTCTCAACCATCTACACACAATACCCCATAATGTAACACAATTTCAGGAAGGCATTCCTAATGTTTTGTACACAGTGTGATAGATACGGTCTGTGTGTGTGTCTATCACACCGTGTACAAAACATTGGGAACACATGCTCTTTCCATGACAAAGACTGACCAGGTGAAACCTATGATCCCTTATTGTAGATGAAGATGATGATTTAGCCTTAAGACATTGATTGTGTATGTGTGCCATTCGGAGGGTGAATGGACAAGACAAAAGATTTAGGTGCCTTTGAACAGGGTACGGTATTAGGTGCCAGGCACACTGGTTTGAGTGCTTCAAGAACTGCAACGCTGCTGGGTTTTTCACACTCAACAGCTTCCCGTGTGTATCAAGAATGCTTCACCACCCAATGACATCCAGCCAACTTGACAACTGTGGGAAGCATTGGCGTCAACATGGGCCAGGATCCCTGTGGAATGCTTTCGACACCTTGTAGAGTCCATGCCCTGACGAATTGAGTTTGTTCTGAGGGCAAAAGGGGGTGCAACTCAATATTAAGGTATTCCAAATATTTTATTATTTGTATTGTATTTGCAAGATATTCTACTGCACCTTTGGAGCTAGTAGCATAAGTATTTTGCTGCACCTGCTACAACACCTGCAAATATGTGTACGTGACCCATACACTTTTATTTGATTTATTACTGATTCAGTACAGCCAATGAATCAGGCAAATGCATCACAGCAGGATCATCCGATTACAAAAAATCTATTATCAATTTTATGAGGAAAAAACATGGTAGAGGTTTAGTAAAGAAGCATCCTTGGAAGAGAATGGAAGAGAACTTACCTTCCAGAAAAGCAAACTCATCTATGGCCTCGATTGCATTGTCTGTTAGTGGAAAAAAACAAAAACAATAGTTAGGAACAACTAGTCAAAGGCTAGCCCAGGGGTAGGCAACCCTGTTCCTGGAGTGCCGCTGGTACTTTGATCAGTTTGGCGACTGCCTAAATTCAACACACCTGGTCTTCTAGGTCAGTTAAATCAAAAACTAGGGTTGCCTACCTCTGGTCTAGCCTAAGTGGCCACCATTCCTGGTCCTGTAGAGTTAGGCCTATACCTGATTTAACTTACCACGGTCTTAGTGGTGAGGAAGAACAAAAGCCTGCACACCAACTCAAATACAGTTTTTCTGTACACACTTTTGCTGTAGCCCCAGATAAACACCTGATTCCTCTTGTCAATGAATCATCAAGCCCTCAATGAGATGAGGTGTGTGTCCTACAATAAAAGTGTTTATTGTTGGTGGGAGTTGGTGTGCAGGCTTTTGTTCTACCTCAACACTAAGACCTCGACCAGTTGAAGCAGGTATAGGCCTAATACGTGTTTAGTACTGGGATGGAACAGGGTCTGCAAACCCTGTGGCTCTCCAGAACCAGGGGTTGGTGACCATTACACTAAGCATATGGTATATAGGATCAATGTTTGGTCTACAACATGTCCACTTGACATTACGAACCTAAATCTTTCCTCTGCAAAGTTTTCCTCTTTCCTTGCTGGGCATACACCAGGGCATCTTTGGCAATCATCTCAACAAAGAGTTCCTGGAAGACATGAACTGAAGTTTAGTATACAGTGAGTAACATCCAGGGATGTAGTGCTGCCGGAGCGCAAAGGAGCGGCGCTCCCTCACTTTTCAATTTTAGAATACATGGAGCTGGTAAAACTACTTCTGGAAAATTCATTCTAATGATTTCTAAATCAAATTATATTGAATTACCACTAAAATTCCATGAAAAATGATAGGATGACAAACCAAATAAATATGTATAGCAGCCTAGAGGTAAATGGTGGTTTCTTCCCTGTCTTATCTCTGGCAGTGGCTAGAATGATTAACTATAGGCTGTGTGTGTGCACTGCGGAGACCTGTAGGAGGCTTGACCACTTTGGCCAATTAGAACTCTGAAAAAAAGTCAAGTCACTGTGCGTCTGCCTTGATGTTCATAAAACTCCACGAACCCCCTCTTGTGCAGTGGAACCCAGAACAATGTGTGATCACTTGTTTACAGAGACAGCGTCCTGTCGAGGACACCCAAACCAGTAGCAACCGCAAAGCTCAAGGAGCCTGACCCTCTCTGGAAGTTGCTGAATAATTGCTTGGCTATTGGTTGAGACGTAGGGCCTGTTCTAGCTTGGTATGTCAAGATGGGCAATTGGAAATGTGAATTGGGCCATGTTGGAGGAAATAATGCAGTTACAGAAATACAGGGGGTGGAGATCGGGTGCCTTGGGAGAATTGGGGGGTGTGAACAACGTCTAGTATTAAGGAAGTCTCAAGGTATTGCTCGCCTGAGGTAGAGTATCTCATGATAAGCTGTAGACCACACTTCTACCGAGAGATGAAAACTACCGAGAGTTTTCATCTATATTAATAGCATAGCTGTCTATTTACCACCTCAAACCGATGCTGGCACTAAGACTGCACTCAAGCTGTATAAGGCCATAAGCAAACAAGAAAATGCTCCATCAGCATGTCACATGTGCAACCAGAGGGGAGAAGGGAAAAAAGATTCTAGACCACCTTTACTCCACACACACAGAGATGCATACAAAGCTCTCCCTCGCCCTCCATTTGGCAAATCTGACCATAATTCTATCCTCCCGATTCCTGCTTAGGAGCAAAAAACTAAAGCAGGGAGTACCAGTGTCTCGCTCAATACGGAAGTGGTCAGATGACACGGATGCACAATTGGTGGCTGACTAAATACTTTTTTGCCCCACTGTATATACTAGGCAGTGTCAGAGGAAGGCCCAAACATGCATTTCACACTAAGGTGAATATCTGTTATAAAATTTGATTTGAAGTAGACAAGGATGGGAAAAGGGTGAGGAATCCTGGGAGGATTCCAGGGAGTAGTTGATTTGTGCCAGCACATAGTGATAGGCCAACAAGTAATTTATGCATTAGTAAGGTTGGCTTCTTAGCGTTCATAGCAATAGTTATCAACTGTACCGCAGTTATTGAATGTAAATCACAGAAAATAGATGTTGTGGTGGCAGCTGGAGACATGTATTTGGGTATAAGAGATTTGACATCAAACTAGTTACAAGGTTTGTTGAGAGGTGGTGTTCCATCCTCCCAGGACCTTAGCATGGTGCAGGAGCAGATGGGGTCAAAGTAGTGGAATTGGATAGTGTATATTTAATGAGTAAAGGTGGTGTTGTCTAGGGCTATATTTCACATTCTTAGAGGAACAGGACAAATGAAGAGAATTTAATGTAGGTAGGTCGTGACTGGCCTCACACTCCAGTACAATAGGTGGCGGTGTATGCACCTAAAAGTTGAATGCGATCCACCATCCAAATCCCAAAGAAGGACTGACTTCAAGCACCCAAAGACTAGCCCGGAATTACTGTCGGCTATAGAGCCCCACAGTGGAGGGGTTGGGTTAATGCAGAAGACACATTTCAGTTGAAAGCAATCAGTTGTACAACTAACTAGCTGTCCCCTTTTCATAATACCAATAAAACCATGCAGTCCACCATTTTTCCCATAGGGGATTTTAGAAACACTTCAAATAAGGGCTGTGTTTCATGACCAGCTGGCTAGAGCGTTTACAGACAGAGGTCGACCGATTGTGATTTTTCAACTCCGATACCGATTATTGCATGACCAAAAAAAGCCGATGCCGATTTTTTTTTTTTTTTGTAATACTGCCAATTACAACAATACTGAATTAACACTTATTTTAACTTAATTTAATATATTAATAAAATCAATTTATCCTCAAATAAATAATGAAACATGTTCAATTTGGTTTAAATAATGCAAAAACAAAGTGTTGGAGAAGAAAGTAAAAGTGCAATATGTGCCATGTAAGAAAGCTAACATTTAAGTAAGTTTCTTGCTCAGATCATGAGAACATATGAAAGCTGGTGGTTCCTTTTAACATGAGTCTTCAATATTCCCAGGTAAAGAAGTTTTAGGTTGTAGTTATTATAGGACTATTTCTCTCTATACCATTTGTATATCATTAACCTTTGACTATTGGATGTTCTTATAGGCACTTTAGTATTGCCAGTGTAACAGTATAGCTTCCGTCCCTCTCCTCGCTCCTACCTGGGCTCTAACCAGGAACACAACGACAACACCCTCAAAGCAGCGTTACCCATGCAGAGCAAGGGGAACAACCACTCCAAGTCTCAGAACGAGTGACGTTTCAAACGCCATTAGCGCACACCCCGCTAACTAGCTAGTCATTTCACATCAGTTACACCAGCCTAATCTCGGGAGTTGATAGGCTTGAAGCCATAAACAGCTGCTGGCAAACGCACGAAAGTGCTGTTTGAATGAATGCTTACGAGCCTGCTGCTGCCTACCACCGCTCATTCAGACTGCTCTATCAAATCATAGACTTAGTTATAACATGATAACACACAGAAATTCGAGCCTTAGGTCATTAATATGGTCGAATCCGGAAACTATCATCTCGAAAACAAGACGTTTAATCTTTCAGTGAAATATCGAACCGTTCCATATTTTATCTATCGGGTGGCATCCATAAGTCTAAATATTCCTGTTACATTGCACAACCTTCAATGTTATGTCATAATTACGTAAAATTCTGGCAAATTAGGCGGCCCAAACTGTTGCATATACACTGCCTCCGAGTGCAATAAACACAAGAGAAGTGACAATTTCACCGGGTTAATATTGCCTGCTAACCTGGATTTCTTTTAGCTAAATATGCAGGTTTAAAAATATTTACTTCTGTGTATTGATTTTAAGAAAAGGCATTGATGTTTATGGTTAGGTCCACATTTGAGCAACGATATGCACCGCATCGATTATATGCAACGCAGGACACGCTAGATAAACTAGTAATATCATCAACCACTTGTAGTTAACCTGTTGCTTCTACCCGGGACGCTTGCGTCCCAACTAGAGCTCTGGAAATGCAAATGCGCTACGCTAAATGCTAATAGTATTAGTTAAAACTCAAAAGTTCATTAAAATACACATGCAGGGTATCGAATTAAAGCTACACTCGTTGTGAATCCAGGCAACAAGTCAGATTTTTAAAATGCTTTTCGGCGAAAGCATGAGAAGCTATTATCTGATAGCATGCAACACCCCAAAAGACCCACAGGGGACGTAAACAAAATAATTAGCATTTCGGCGTTACACAAACCGCACAATAAAATAGAAAACATTCATTACCTTTCACCATCTTCTTTGTTGGCACTCCTAGATGTCCCATAAACACTATTTGGGTCTTTATTTCGATTAAATCGGTCCATATAAAGCCTAGATATCGTTATATGTAGACTGTGTGATAAACGAAAAAAACATCGTTTCAAAACGTAACGTCATTTTTAAAATTCAAAAAGTCGACGATAAACTTTCACAAAACACTTCGAAATACGTTTGTAATGCAACTTTAGGTATTAGTAAACGTTAATAAGCGATAAAATTAATCAGGAGGCGATGTAAAGAATATTAGCTGTCCGTCTGGAAAAATGTCCGGCTAGAAACTCAACGAAAATATCCGGTCCTAGACCGGATTAGATACGGTGTCCTGTATGTGTTTGACCAAGAAAAAACTCGAAGGGAAATGACAAGACTCTAGACACCCTGTGGAAGCTGTAGGTACTGCAACCTCAGTCAATTAATTGTGGTTCACGTTTATCAATGGGTTCAAGTAGCGCATGGATATATTTTCCCCATTTTCAGTGATCAGTTTTTCCTGTGCTTTTCGATGTAAATGCCGTTCTGGTAAAGCCACAGCAGTGATTTAACCAGTTTTTTAAACGTCTTGAGTGTTTTCTATCCACACAGACTAAGCAAATGCATATACTATATTCCTGGCATGAGTAGCAGGGCGCTGAAATGTTGCGCGATTTTTAACAGAATGTTCAAAAAAGTAGAGGGTCGACTGAAGAGGTTAACTAGTGATTATGATTGATTGATTGTTTTTTATAAGACAAGTTTAATGCTAGCTAGCAACTTACCTTGGCTTACTGCATTCGGGTAACAGGCAGTCTCCTCGTGGAGTGCAATGAGAGGCAGGTGGTTAGAGCGTTGGACTAGTTAACTGTAAGGTTGCAAGATTGAATCCCCCGAGCTGACAAAGTAAAAATCTGTCGTTCTGCCCCTGAACGAGGCAGTTAACCCACCGTTACTAGGCCATCATTGAAAATAAGAATGTGTTCTTAACCGACTTGCCTAGTTAAATAAAGAATAAATAAAAGGTGTTAAAAATACATTAAAAATAAAAAATAGGCCAAATCCGTGTCCAAAAATATAGCCATTCCGATTAATCGGTCGACCTCTAACAGACATATTCAATCTCTCCCTATCCCAGTCTGCTGTCCCCACTTGCTTCAAGATGTCCACTATTGTTCCTGTACCCGAGAAAGCAAAGGTAAATAGAAGGGTGTTCTTGAGCGGCTAAATGTTCTTTACCATTCGGCCATCAGATTTGCCACCAATGCTCCTTATAGGACACATCACTGCACTCTATACTCCTCTGTAAACTGGTCATCTCTGTATACCCGTCACAAGGCCCACTGGTTGATGCTTGTTTATAAAACCGTCTTAGGCCTCACTCCCCCCTATCTGAGATATCTACTGCAGCCCTCATCCTCCACATACTTGACCCGTTCTGCCAGTCACATTCTGTTAAAGGTCCCCAAAGCACACACATCCCTGGGTCGCTCCCCTTTTCAGTTCGCTGCAGCTAGTGACTGGAACAACCTGCAACAAACACTCAAACTGGACAGTTTTGTCTCAATCTCTTCATTCAAAGACTCAATCATGGACACTCTTACTGAAAGTTGTGGCGGCTTTGCGTGATGTATTGTTGTCTCTCCCTTCTTGCCCTTTGTGCTGTTGTCTGTGCCCAATAATGTTTGTACCATGTTTTGTGCTGCTACCATGTTGTGTTGCTACCATGCTGTGTTGTCATGTGTTGCTGCCTTGCTATGTTGTCGTCTTAGGTCTCTCTTTATGTAGTGTTGTCATGTGTGTTTTGTCCTATATTTATCTTTTATTTTTAATCCCAGCCCCCGTAGGAGGCCTTTTGGTAGACCGTCATTGTAAATAAGAATTTGTTCTTAACTGACTTGCCTAGTTAAATAAAAAAAATGAACTAAATTACTATCGCCACATAGCACTCACTTCTGTAATCATGAAGTGCTTTGAGAGGCTAGTTAAGTATAATATCACCTCCACCCACTTGAATTTACATACCGTCCCAATAGATCCAGAATACGCAATAGACATCACACCGAACACTGCCCTAAGAGGAATGTCTATGTAAGAATAATGTCATTGACTACAGCTCAGCCTTCAACACCATAGTACCTTCAAAGCTCATCATTAAGCTCGGAACCCTGGGTCTGAACACCGCCCTGTGCAACTGGGTCCTGGACTTCCAGACGAGCCGCCCCCAGGTGGTGAAGGTAGGAAACAACACCTCTACTACGCTGATCCTCAACACAGGGGCCCCACAAGGGTGCATGCTCAGCCCCCTCCTGTACTCCCTGTTCACCCATGACTATGTGGCCATGCACACCTCCAATTCAATCATGAAGTTTGCAGATGACAACAGTAGTAGGCCTGATTACCAACAACGACGAGACAGCCTACAGGGAGAGGTGAAGGCCCTGGTGGAGTGGTGCCAGAAAAATTACCTCTCCCTCAATAAAACAAAGGAGCTGATGGTGGATTCAGGAGACCGCAGAGGGAGCACGCTCCCATCCACGAGACCACAGTAAAGAAGGTGAAAAGCTTCAAGTTCCTCGGCGTATACGTCAATGACAATATGAAATAGTCCACCCACACAGACAGTGTAGTGAAGAAATTTGGCTTGGTCCCTAAGACCCTCACAAACTTTCACAGATGCACCATTGAGCACAGCCTGCAAACGCTGGGCTCTCCAGATGGTGGTGCGGTCTGCCCAACATATCACCAGGGGCACACTGCCTGCCGTCCAGGACACCTGCAGCACCTGATGTCACAGTAAGTAATATTTCTTATTTCCATTATTTTCCTTTAATGTGTGTGTATTGTTGTGAATTGTTAGATACTACTACACTGTTGGAGCAATGTACAAAGAATCATTTTGCTACACCCGCAATAACTGCTAAATACAGTGGGGCAAAAAAGTATTTAGTCAGCCACCATTTGTGCAAGTCCTCCCACTTAAAAAGATAAGTGAGGCCTGTAATTTTCATTATAGGTACACTTTAACTATGACAGACAAAATGAGAAAATATCCTGAAAATCACATTGTAGGATGGTGGAAAATAAGTATTTGGTCAATAACAACAGTTTATCTCAATACTTTGTTATATACCCTTTGTTGGCAATGACAGAGGTCAAACGTTTTCTGTAAGTCTTCACAAGGTTTTCACACACTGTTGCTGGTATTTTGGCCCATTCCTCCATGCAGATCTCCTCTAGAGCAGTGATGTTTTGTGGCTGTTGCTGGGCAACACGGACTTTCAACTCCTTCCAATGATTTTCTATGGGGTTGAGATCTGGAGACTGGCTAGGCCACTCCAGGACCTTGAAATGCTTCTTACGAAGCCACTCCTTCGTTGCCCGGGCGGTGTGTTTGGGATCATTGTCATGCTGAAAGACCCAGTCACATTTCATCTTCAATGCCCTTGCTGATGGTAGGCTTTGTTATTTTGGTCCCAACTCTCTGCAGGTCATTCACTAGGTCCCCCCGTGTGGTTCTGGGATTTTTGCTCACCGTTCTTGTGATCATTTTGACCCCACGGGGTGAGATCTTGCGTGGAGCCCCAGATCGAGGGAGATTATCAGTGGTCTTGTATGTCTTTCCTTTCCTAATAATTGCTCCCACAGTTGATTTCTTCAAACCAAGCTGCTTACCTATTGCAGATTCAGTCTTCCCAGCCTGTTGCAGGTCTATAATTTTGTTTCTGGTGTCCTTTGACAGCTCTTTGGTCTTGGCCATAGTGGAGTTTGGAGTGTGACTGTTTGAGGTTGTGGACAGGTGTTTTTTATACTGATAACAAGTTCAAACAGGTGCCATTAATACAGGTAACGAGTGGAGGACAGAGGAGCATCTTAAAGAAGAAGTTACAGGTCTGTGAGAGCCAGAAATCTTGCTTGTTTGTAGGTGACCAAATACTTATTTTCCACCAATTTTTTTCCTAATTTTGTCTGTCATAGTTGAAGTGTACCTATGATGAAAATTACAGGGCTCTCTAATCTTTTTAAGTAGGAGAACTTGCACAATTGGTGGCTGACTAAATAATTTTTTGAACCCACTGTATATGTACGTGACCAATAACATTTGATTTGATGTAGGCTTACCCTGGCGTGACATTTTGATAACTATGTAAATCTCTCTCGGACAAGGTGACGTATCAATATATTCGGCTCTATTTACGCTCAGATTCAAAACTGCTAATTAGCATCAAAATAGACATCATGCAAAACTACAAATCCATGCAAGCTCCACCACGTCATCGCTAACTGATCCCTTTGCTAACAGGTATTGTGTCAATTAAAAAAAAAATGTGCAGAAGACAGTTCACAGAATTGTCCATTTAAAGAAATGTTGCATATCTATTCCTACATCTAGCTAAGATTATAGTTAATCCAGAGAATCTTAGTTTTACCTCAATTTGGCAGTCTTGTCCAAATTAACATTGCAGTTGTAGTTCCTTATGATAGCCACATTAGCAGCCAATTAGCATTTCATTTTTGGGAGGGTAAATACATGCAAATATATTTGTTAGGAGAGATTTACACAGCTATGAAAACGTCGCGCCAGGGTAAGCCTACACGAAACACAGCCCATATTTTAAGTGTTTCCAAAATCCCCTATGGGAAAAATGAAAGGTGGGAAAACGATAGGAACCATTTCCCCGTTTGACCTCTAGGTTTTATGGGTATTATGACATCCTGTGGTACTCAATTAACTAACTACAACAACAAGGTCCATAAATCAGCTGGCTAGCCAGTAGACGTTACATGGCATTAGTTCATGTTGACTGTAGGCTACCAAATATGAAAACAAACTATCATACTGGTAGCTACTCCACGTAATAGTTTTAACTTACTGTGGCTTTAGCTATGATAAACACAGACTCTTGACTGGCGAGGGACACGTCTGGGTCGGCTTTCATCAATGCCTTGATGCGGGATAGCGGTAACTTCGCGAGACGGTTCTGGGGAGCTCCTGCAACAGGCCCAGTTTGTTGGTTGTTCTCTCCAGCCTCGTTCCCCCGTACCTCTTCCTCGCCTTCACATCGCTCTGGGTCCGATTCTGTGGGTCCCAAGGGGGCGACAGAGACTGCAACACTTTCCGCCATTCTCTTGTAGCCACATACAGTTCGTAGCTAGCATGTGCTACTTTCCTAACGTAGAAAACGTGTTCGAATTCGAGAATCACACATTCGAATGTCCCTCCCCTTTCACTCCCGCCAACTATTCCTTGTGTGTGATTGGAGAAATGGCCGACTTCATGAGGCGACGATTGCCTCGAACGGAAGCCAAACAAAGTGTTCACAACTCCCCAGCGCTCCTAAACGTTGTGAAACATTGACTACAGAACGCCCACGATGCTGAATAGAAAACATGACAGATCATGACACTAATTAAGAACTCTATCATATCTGTTACATTTAATTGCCATCTCAATTTCTCTATTGCTGTAGAAATGTGAGCAAGTATTAATTGTTTGTAGCTAGACCTGTCATAAATATTGAATTTGATTGGCCTACCTTTCAATAAAATGTTCCATGTTTATCAGTACATTAGATTCACGTGATATAGAAAAGTGCTCCAGCTGCGTGTCCAGAGATTTAGTGCTGCCTTGTCTATATCAGTCTCTAATGGATATTAATACACGGTGATAATAGGATTGGCAGGGTGATGCCCTGAGGTTTAGTGATGGTGAGCCACTCCATTCACACACACTATCATTTCTACTGCTGGACTTGAAGGATGAGGGATCCGCAACTACCAGGTAACACTTAAAACTATTATTTTGTGAGTAGTTAGTTATATGCGAAAGAGCATATCAAGTGCATATAAATAACTTTTTGGCTATTTTGTTTATTTTAGATGCAGATGTGTTCATTACGAAAATATGGGTTAACATCTAGTCTAATTGCATGTAGTCTACTTAATTAGGCCTTTAATTTGGTCCCAACAAATTTAAATAAAATACATAACATTTTCTATCAGATCAATAAGACAAAAACAGTCATTTATTATGCCCCAAAACAATATGTGTTGCCATTTCTATAGGCATTATGAAATGGTGTATGTTACTGCAATAGTAGAATTAGAATCAAACAAATTAATCCAAATGGTGGTTTTAAATTGGAATTCTGTGCAAACCTCATTGCTTTTTAGCTGGGAACTCCTGTTATTACATTAATTTCTGAATCAATGTACTGTATAAGGCAACTGCAAGCACAAAACAGACAGATAGGCAAAAATAATGGCATGCATTTGATATTAGTGTATGTTTAAAAACATTACAGGTTACAGAGAAACTATAAGGAATTGCATTGCATCAGAATATATTATCACATAAAGTTCAGGGGCACCGATCCAGTTGTAACTGATCATTGTGTTGTGTAACAGTTCAACCAGATAGCTTCAGGTAGCAAGGCGAGAGAGTACAGTACTGTACCAGTGAGCAAAATTGGTTGAAAGATGTCTTTTCAACATCTTTTAAACCAAAAATAAATATTTTCAACGTCTTGTGCTCTCCCTATACTGAGTGTTATCTATTGCGTTTTCAGTTGTATTTTCAGAACAGAACTAACATCCTAAACTGAGCTCTGTCTAATCCTGACCTGCATTGGGAGTGTTTCCAAAGGGGAGAGCAACATCTTTGATGTGTCAGCATCCATTAAATATAAACCAGATTGAGATGACAAATATATAGAGATGAGCTAAAGCTAAATGTATAAGTATATACCCTGATCACTTTTAAAATGGTTCTGTGCTCATAAAGGGATAGTTCACCCAAATTACAAAATGACACATTGGTTTCCTTACCCTGTAAGCAGTCTATAGACAATGTATGACAGCAATCCATGTTTTGGTTTAGTTTCCTTTTCATGTTGGCCTACCAATATCAGCATTTTTCGTGCATCATGTCCAAATAATCCGAAAGTATATGAAATTGATTGTGAAGGGGATTTGTGACAGGGAAATGAAACCAAAGCATGGATTGGTGTCATACCTTGTCCATAGACTGATTACAGGGTAAGGAAACCAATATGTAATTCAGTAATTTGGGTGAACATTTCCTTTAAGCCTGACTTGCCTAGTTATATAAAGATGAACAACAAAAAAAAGAAAGCCTGATGCACCTGTTGTCTTGGGGCGTCATGACTTGAATAGTATTTTCCAGTCTATTATTTGAAGGCTACATTGGTTCATACTGTAGGCTACATTACAGAACCATGGGATTCAGTCCCATCCTATTTTTACATTTAATTCACGTATTCATACTCTTTACAAGAGCAATGTCTATCGATATCATGGATTTAACATTGTTAAAAAAAAGTGCTTCAATGCCCAATTATTACTTTTGTTTCAGTTTATTTCTCAAAGCAGTGTAGGAATGCACAATACAGTTATACTGTACATAAGATTTTGTATAACGCTATAATGGCCTGCCCAGGCCCAAAATTAGATTCTCTGCTCTGACCTCATTAGACCAAGGCCTCATTGGCCAATCCTACCAACTATTATAGATGTTGGTTCTGACCTCACTGTCATATATCTCCATGACCCAACCTGACCTTATCTGTGCCCACAAAATAAATAATGTAGTGATGCTGTGTGTAAGGTCAATCCCCAACACTTTTTATGCTTGGAGCTGATGATCTTCAGTTCAAGTACAAGGCCACATATCATTTAGGGGATAGTACTTGATGTGCCATATATTGTAATCAGCAGTATGCACACATGCCAATCACTGCCTTTTCTCCTCTTACTAGACAGTTTAGTTTATTAATACAACCATTTAATAAAATAAGCACACATAAAACTTGAAAAGCCATACATGCACATGAGTAAAATCCTTGAGGATAACACAATAAAGTCTGGGACTTATTTCCATTGTTAAATGCATTGCTCTTTATGTAGTTTTCCTTTCGATTTGTAAATGGTTCATTATTGATTGATTTACTGTATCTGAGGGACTGAATGATTTGTTTCGCTGGGATAAAAAAAACTAAACAGATCCATATATTTGACCATGGGGAGTTCTTAGAGTCAATACTGCTGTGCTATTTCCAAGTGTCGCTGTCTCCAATATGCACTAGTAAGAATAGTCAATGTCACTTAAAGCTGTTAAGATGATTATTTAGCTGGCCGGACATTCCGTTCAAGTCAACAGGAGTCTCCTGCATGGAGATTAGTGTGAGCCAATCTCATTATGACTGTCCTGCAGACTGCACATTTACCCAGAGGTAATGGTGGAGCTCCACGTCTGCAATTAAATCACCTTTTGTAACGATGACCTAAAATAAATATTGACGGCTATTATGAATCCTTAAGGCCAGTCAGAGCATCAGCAGAGCTGTGCCCCAAGCCTCTAACAAAGAATGCCAGATAGAGAGAGTTATAATATGTGACAGTTTGAATTGATGCTCCTTTGTATCAATGCTCAATTATCCATTTTATCCTATAGGAGCTAACAGGAATAAGAAAGACAGGTAAGTAATATGTATCAATGCATGATAGAAGGGAGCGGTAGGATATTTAAGAAGTTGTGTGATTTTATTTTATGTGAATAGAGCTAACTGGCGAGGCCATAGAACATCTACCCACAATAGTCCCAAATCGGAATCCCTGCCATTGAACACAGGGAACCTCACCCAAATTAAAATCTCACCTGTAATTCATTTTTTTCCTTTGTGCCTTTTAGGACTCAAATCCAGACTAGCATGGCCGAAACGCAAGGACAAGGAGGATAAGAAAGCCAAGCCAAGTGAGACGAGTGTAACGCCATTGGACAAAACACCGAAAGTCCTTTCAACCCGTCCTATTATACCAGAACTGACCCCAGAACAGAGGATGAGGCAGACACCATTTGAGAGGGTGCTTTATGACATGAACCATGACCAGAGGGTAGTCAACGACCTCATACTGGGCCGGAGGATCTCCTTCTACGAGCTCAGGGGGGAAATAGGGTGTGGGAACTTCTCCCATGTTAGATTGGGTATCCATGCCCTGACTAAAGGTAAGGAGGGATTTATTTGTTTGTCATCTTTTCAGTAGTTGGTTAAATTATTAATTGGTTAATTCATTAATCTAGTAAAGGTACAGTAACCAGAGTGAGAGTTGAGCAATACACTGTACCTCGTCTCCAATGATATAATCATGTGTTCCATTCAGTACACCAACTGATGCCACTTTGGAAAATGTAACAAAATGGACATTACAGTTCCTACTCAATGGTTGGGACCTGGCAGTATGAAGATATAGCTCTCTAACACATTCCTACTGACTGGTTCCATCTGAGCTGACCCTGTCTCTATCCTCCCCTGCCTGCCACATAGACTCTGTCTCCAGGGGGGTATTATAACAGGGTGAATACTGATGCCAGAGGACAAGGGGTGGTCACCTGAACTAAGCACCTCCTGATCGCCTCAGATCCCCCTTCACCCCCTGTGGTGAATTCATGCTTTATACAGCTCTGTTTCATTTCGGTAGTGGGCAGTTAGAGATCCCTGCAGGGAAATAACACAGGAGAGATGGCGAGATGGGGGGTGGGGAAAAGGAGAGGTCTTCATTTACCCTCACATTCTCCTCTCAGGCACATGTTTCACTGGACGTTATATCATTTGGTGAAGCTTCAAATTAAATTACACCAGTTGCCCTGTCTTATCACCCTTCCTTCTCTCCTATCATTTCTGTATTGGTTTCTCCCTCTCCCCCCCTTCTCTCTCTGGGTCTTTCTCTCTCTCACTCCCTCCCTCAGAGAGGGTTGCAATCAAGATTTTGGATAAGCTTCGTCTGGACAAGAAGTCTCAGTCCCTGTTTGCCACAGAGATCAGCTGTATGGAGAAGCTGTCCCACCCTAACATTGTTCGTCTCTATGAGGTGATTGAGACCACCAAGCGCCTGTACCTGGTGATGGAGTATGGTAGTGGAGGAGACCTCTACTCACGTATCACCAACCGGGGGCGTCTGTCTGACCTGGAGACCAAGCTCATCTTTGCCCAGATCATCTCTGCCATCAAACACATGGTGAGCTATAGCCAGTCAAAGCATTGAACAGTAGACAGGCACAGATGTCAATTCCACTCTGTGATTAAGGCAGCTTCCTAACTTGAGGATTGGACATAACTTTTGCATAAATCATGCATTGTCTATGGCTAGGATTTGCCAGAATGTATCCAATTATTGTAGGCTATTCTTGCTTGATTGATTCAGGGAGCACATCGTAATTTTGTAGCAACATCCAACTAACGTACCCCCACCCTACCCCTTTTTGTTATAATTTCAGCATGACAACAACATCGTCCACCGAGACCTGAAAGCAGAGAACATCTTTTACACCACCAGCTACTGCATCAAGGTGGGAGACCTTGGCTTCAGTATCGTGAGTGCTCCATCTGAAGTCCTCACCACGTTCTGTGGCTCCCCACCCTACGCCGCTCCAGAGCTCTTCAAAGACAAAGGCTACGTGGGTCGTTACGTGGACATCTGGGCCTTGGGAATCCTGCTCTACTTCATGGTCACCTCCTCCATGCCTTTCCACGCCGACAACCTTGGTCGTTTGAAGCGCTGTATCATGCAGGGAGCCTACGCCTTCCCTGACTATGTACCCAACCTCTGCCAACTGGTCATAAAGGGCATGCTGAGGTCCGTGCCCGCTGACCGTGACCCCATCTCCCTGATAATGACCAGCACGTGGCTGAAGAGCATTGAGTACCCTCGGGCGTACGCCCCCCTGCCCCAGACACCCTTTCACCTGGCTGAAACCTCCCAGGTCCTGTGTGTGGAGGAGCAGGAGGTGAAGTCGGCCCTATCTGATCTGGGCATCAAGGGAGTCCACCTGCAGAACAACACCTATACAGACAATCGCAGCCCCCTGACGGGGACGTACCGTATCCTCCTCCACCGTGTCCAGAAGAGGAGGTCTGTGGAGGCAGTGGGATACACAGCCCTTTACCCTGAGGACTTTGGCAGTAAGAACGGCAGGACGACCACTGCTGTTATGGACAAGCACAACCCTACCAGTGTCTGTGTTATCCTATAGACCAGGGATTTTGCAACAGTTTTTGAACCAGGGACTGGAAAGTTATGGATCTTCTCTTTGGATTAAAACAAACAATTTTGGTGGGCCACTTATAATGAAATTGAACACTTCAGAAGTGAAGTTCTCCCATAACTATGAACTATCTGAGGGACCTGTCAGCAACATCTCAGGAACCGGTGCTGCTCCATGGACCTCCATGGAGGTTGAGAAATAATGCTACAGAGTCTGGCATCCTGTTTAGCCAGGCTCCACCAGAAGAGAATCACAAGACAAACACACACCACAAACGCACACACACATACACACACTACACTCACGGATTTGTTGTCTTGTATTCATCGCAGTACAGATGATAGATAGATAAATACCACCATCTTGTGCTCACATTAATCATTACATTTCAGTACTCCTAAGAAATCTGTGACAGAAAGATACAATGGTGAAAAGGTTAAGATTTCAGGGTTGTACTGTAAAGTACATTAATTATATTGCAGCTTTATGTACTAACAAGGCTACAGTAATTGACTTCAGCTTGTTGCGACGTTACATCACTCAATAGGTCTATGTTTTGTACAATTGGCTTACAGTGAGAGACAAAGGATTAATAATACTATCAGCATCTTCCAAGCCTACTTAGTCCTGTGCTTCGTCAAAATATAACTGGGGTCATGCTCGTGGAAGGACATGGCTAATTTGTCTTAGCTGTGATACAGGAAAAGTGCTTTGTTCAGATAGCAAATATAAGGGAGTCAGGCACGAAGCACTGGCCAATGCTCTGATATTTGGATTACAATACTTAGGTTTATCCTCAAAGACTTGTATGCCTTCAACATTAATGTAAATATAACAAATATAATCTTTAGGTAAATTCACAAGGTAAATTCACAAGCTCTATTCACAAGTACATTGAAAAATGTGTAAAACATGGATGTTTTGTGCACAGTTCTTTATTTTGGCTATTCAGTGGCTTGGAAGTGCTGAAGATGAATATCTTTATTATGATATAATGTAATTAAAATGCATTAACACATTGCTTATGTAGATATTTTTGTACAGTCATTTTATAAATGCTTTACTGATATATTCTATGTGGATTAAGTATATCAGTAAAGTATTTATAAAATGTTAATAAATATGATTTGCCATTGGATGTACCCATTAATGCTCAAGAGAAATGTCATTTGAATATATGCCTGAGATGAGTAAAAAAAAATATATTGCATTGTGTATTGCTATACCATTTAAATAATTAAAAATAAATAAAACATACACATCAAGACAAATTAATTAAAAAATATATAATAATCAATCACCTCTTGTGAGTTCAGGGGGCATCCCTGGTGCTAGTAACAGTGGAAAGGTCTTTAGGGAAGACTGACAAGTTTATATTGTGAGTATCCCCTAAGTGGAAATCTGAGCAGCATTTGAATATCATCTGTGTACTTGAAGCACATATTTGTTCATTTTTTACATCATGGACATCACAGAACCTCAACATCTTACAGAAAATAGATACTAGAGAGTATGTTGTTCTATTATCAGTCAAAGTCAATAAAAGTATAAAACTTCCAAAGCCTTTTTAGAGGTTTTGCAGGTTCTTATGAGGTCACTCATAACGCAACCTACGCTCTCATAAAAATCAGGACGGTTGGATTGTATAAACATTAGCAGTTTCTCTAACTGCCCTCCCATCTTACTCAACATACATTTCCCCTGAAGCTATTACCACCTCTATGATCCAAGCAGTGATAAAACCTGTCAGCACTTGACCTTTTCTCTCATTATTGTCTGCCAGGTTCTTACAGTTTGTACCTTTACCTGTTCTGTTCCTCTCCATTGATTGGCAGTCTGGCAGGGCAATATATTTTGCAATAATGAGATGAACCCCAGTCATGCCTTTGTCAATAAGGATCCGCACCTTAAAAAAAAAAAAATTGTTGACATTTTTGCCTAAAATCACATACCTAAATCGAACTGCCTGTAGCTCAGGACCTGAAGCAAGGATATACATATGCTTGATACAATTTGAAAGGAAATACTTTGAAGTTTGTGGAAATGTTAAATTAATGTAGGAGAATATAACACATTAGATCTGGTAAAAGATAATTCAAAGAAAAAAAACTCTTTTTTTTTTGTAATTTTTTTTAACCATCATTTTTGTAATGCAAGATAAAGGCCATAATGTATTATTCCAGCCCAGGCAGAATTGAGATTTTGGCCACTAGATGACAGCAGTGTATTTGCAAAGTTTTAGACTGATGCAATGAACCATTGCATTTCTTTTAAAAATGTTGTATCATAACTGTGCACTCTCCTCAAACAATAGCATGCTATTATTTCACTGTAATAGCTACTGTAGATTGGACAGTGCAGTTAGATTAACAAGAATTTAAGCTTTCTGCCAATATCAGATATGTCTATGTCCTGGGAAGTGTTCTTGTTACTTACAACCTCATGCTAATCACATTAGCCTATGTTAGCTCAACCGTCACGTGGGGGACACACCGATCCTGTAGAGGTTTTAAGACAAGCATGTGAGTACAAAATGATGGAGAGACAAACTATCAAATTATCTCCAAGCTAGTGCCTAAGTGGAGTCCTGACGTAATCACTTTGAATTAAAAGTTTTTTTAGGCTATTGCTAAATATGTCTGAAACATTGCTTTGACTCTTTTCCTTTTGCTAATTCTTTAAAATGATAGGACAATAATAAATCATGTTTCTGACTGGAGCATTTTGGTGATAAGGGGTAACTAATCACATCCATTATCCAGTGTGATGTTTGGAATGGTCTGTTTGTTGTGGTTCTGGGTAGCTTTATGTCTTAGCTGAGTCAATAACCTGAAGTGATGCCAAAGGTTGTTGTGTGTGTGGTTGTTACTTTAATGTATTGTCTTTCAATGAATGACACATGATTATTTCTACAGTTGAACAGTTCACTCCACTGAATATCATAATGAAGTGTTGAAAGCCTGTGCTGAAGGTTTGTGGAACTTTGTGTCTACTGTGCACACTTAATTTCACAATTACCCAATTCATTTCAGCTTTACCTCAAAAGTTCTGATTGGAATGAGAGCTCGGTGTCTGCAAAAACATGTTGAGTGGATAATAATTTGAGCAAGAATGTAATAAGAAGCTAATTCTCTCTGCTTACACATAGATCATTTTCTCAGTATTTCATTCCCCCGTGCACCTTTGAAAAAAAAAAAAAAACTTCTATGTACTGAGTCACTAGTGAATATCTGCTCAAAATTCAAATGTTGACCTGTTTCCTTTTGGAATTGCAACAGCATACTTTCAGATAAATCACTTGTTATTCTCCTCCTCTCAAGTCAGACTGTTGAGAAATATGAGGTATGGGCCAAAAACAAGTTTATAGAAAGTTTATAGTCTCACAGTGCTCCTGGCAAATACAAAGGAGTCAGTGTTCTGGAACATGTCCATGTTTATATTGCATTGTATTGACAGTTGTATGCCTTGTTCACTGGAAGTTGAGTATGTGGTTTATAGTTCAGAAGCAGCCATTCAGATGTCTGAGATACATACATACATTACTCTTGAACCCTGATAGAACATCTTTGAGTGTAATTTTGTTGTAGTAGTTCAATGGCTGTATAGCAATAGTGTTAAATCAACATTAATAAGAGGAATAGGCCACTAGTAGCGATGAAAGAGATACTGTGTGTGTCCTTGGAAAGAAAGAGGCAAACCAATTAGACAAGGTTGGATGTATGTCGCATTGTGTAGTCTCAGAGATTTTCTCATGGGAACCTTGTCCTCTGCAGCATATTGGAGCCTCCCTGTCACACTCCACTGAGGGCATGGACAGATAGGGCAGGGACAGATAGGGCAGGGACAGATAGGACAGGGACAGATAGGGCAGGGACAGATAGGACAGGGACAGATAGGGCAGGGACAGATAGGACAGGGACAGATAGGACAGGGACAGATAGGGCAGGGACAGATAGGACAGGGACAGATAGGGCAGGGACAGATAGGACAGGGACAGATAGGGCAGGGACAGATAGGACAGGGACAGATAGGACAGGGACAGATAGGACAGGGACAGATAGGGCAGGGACAGATAGGACAGGGACAGATAGGACAGGGACAGATAGGGCAGGGACAGATAGGACAGGGACAGATAGGACAGGGACAGATAGGACAGGGACAGATAGGGCAGGGACAAATAGGGCAGGGACAGATGATACATAGATATTTCTCCTGGGGCATCACACTTGCCTTAAAATGGTGACTGTAGCAAGAATGAACATGTATAAACTGCGATTGATTCTCTGCCCATCATACTGTATCACATTTCAGGTAGATATGTGGCATTACAAGTGATAAGCTTCAGAGAGCTGAAGTTCTGTGTCGGTAAATGCTGAAGGCAATGAGAGGAGTGAAAGCTTTTTTTCAAATGAAACGTGTGCAGTATAAAGAGTTCATGTATAGATAGAGTGTAATGAGCTGGCCTTGGAATCATACAATTAAAAAGGATGAATATGTTGACAACTGTGGGGAATATGGTTATTATGGACATCATGAAAATATGTATTTCTATTAATATATATTCTTAATTAGCTTGATGTATTCTCTATTGACATATCCATTGATATTTCTGAGATGTATCAACATTTTGTACTTTATTAAATTTTTATTACAAATGGGAACTTATACAAATAATGTTTTGACATAGTAGTGATTGAAATCAAAATAGAAATTGTAGCTTTATATAAAAGTTTAGTGGTCGGGGGCCCTACAGTCAGCATGTAGTCTGCGTATAGGCAGAGGCAGCACAGCACACACACAATAATGCTAAGCTGCCAAGTGGCTCATTACTAGCAGGCACCATTCATGGTTAGTCATCTAATGCTGACAGTGAATACAGTAATACAGTATAGTTGTCTTGCTATGCTATTGGATTGCCACCTTAACAATGGAACCTCAGGTATTCCCAAAAGCATGTGATATAAACTCATTAAGCCAAACTATAATATAATGAGTAATATAATGATGAAGCTCACATTCTACTTACAGGATGATATTTGCCTACACATTTCACTTGACATATGGAAATTGGCATACACTGGTTAAAACACTCTCCAACAAAGCAGCAGCTCAACTACATCCCCTCATTCTCTTTTCTCAGGAAGCTATCGATACAAAAAGGCCATAATTAGATACTGTAAACTTGTCAAACACAGAAGCATTTCTAAAAGGATTAGTTAAGAATGAGAGTTGTACCTAGTTGCTTTGCTGCTTATCGACAACAGTCATCAGATTCTGTACCCACTTCTGGCTGGGATTGGCACAAACAGTCTTCCGTTTCTTCAGCATGAACCTACAGATATGAGACACGTGGTGGGATAAAAAGTGTTTGTTTTCCGTTAGACACTCAGACTCAGTATTGTTTTTTAGAATCACATTCTACGAGGAGAAAAAAAGGAAATCAAAATATGTAGAAAAATACCACATTTCTCTGTCAAAAAGCCTTCTTGGCATCCATTGCAGGCAACTGGAGGATTTGTTCTACCTTACCAGTGTCCCAATGATAGACTGACTGTGTAGCTTTGTTGTTGTTTGGGGAGTGAGGACTTAGGGACAGAAGGTGAGGAGGTGTTCTAACACACTCACACAACAGCCTTGATGTTGCAGTCACCATCTGTTTCCTGTATCCTGTAGCTCATCACGTTCCTCTTGGTGTTCTTCTTCAGGCCAGCAACGTGCTTCAGACAGCAGTTCCCATAAGAGCCTGACAACAATCAGGGGAAAGGAAATGGTTGCTATTATACTCCTTTTGTGCTTACATTTCAATTTAATAAATTATAATGTACTAACATCACAGGAGGTTGGTGGCACTTTAATTGGGGAGGACAGGCTCGTGGTAGTGGCTGGTGCGGAATGAGTGGAATGGTGTCAAACACATGGTTTGATGCCATTACATTTACTTCATTCCAGCTATTACAATGAGTTGTCCTCTCCTCAGGCGCCTCCACTGACTGACATTTCAGTTACACATGGTTTGAAACGTGCAGTTGAAGTTGCGAAATATTACAGTGTGATAATTTTCAAAGAATATTTTTTTGAGTAAATGTATTGCAGATGTGTGCAAGAGAAGACATCACCAGGACTATTCATATTCACAATTTCTAATAATGCAAACATGAGAACTGCCTGTAAGTGCAGCACAAGCCATGTATATAACTATTGAAACGGTTGTGAAATCTAGTGCCAGGTGTTTCGAAACAATGTTTTGAAAGGAGCGGATCACAGAGACAAACATCAGTCTGTGTAAAATTTTCTGGTAAAAAAAATATTTGGAGCCGACAGATCTTTCTCTTCTTGACATAGTATGGACCAGTTGAAGCTTGTAAAAAAACAACAACATTATATTGAAATAACTGACTTTGTGCAGAATAATGCTCTCCATTACGAGAGGTTAATACTCAATCTGCAACAAGTTATTACTGTACAGAATGTGGAGTGGCTATAAGTACAGTTGATTTTTCAACAATACCTTCATTACAAGAACAAATCAGGACAAACAATAGGCTTTAGACTATTACATCAATTACAGGGGACATAAGCTTCATAATAATTAGTCTATAGAATGTACAATACAGTAGATTTAATGGTGCCTACCTTGAGCCATGCTGAGGTACATGCATGCCAGGAGCAGGAGAAAGAACAGAGCCTGGAACTTCATGGTGTCACTGCTTCTATGGTCCACTGTAAGAACAGGACAGGATGTAAAGCCTGAGAAACGTTCTCTTTTTAATACCACCACACTGTCAGCGGGATGTTTTCCTGACAGGGCCACCCCATTTACAATACTGGTATGTTTGTTTTCCAGACCCCAATCCTGACCTCTTGATTTCAAACACTTGGATGCGTGGAGCTGTTTTGTGCAGCTATGTTGGGTTTGGCAGAAGCTCTGACTATGTTCTAATAAAAGTTAGCATGCATTCATCAGATGAACCATAACCTCTGTCTCTTAAAACAGCTGCATTAACTTGTTTATTTTACCACTTAGAAATGCAAAAGTACAGAATGCTTACAGCATAGGCTAAAAGTTAGTAAAATATGAATTAAGAATCAGACAAGCATATAAACAAGCAATAGGTCAGCATATAAACACACAAGCCTACCAACAAAGCAGAACATGTCACAAATAACCTTCTCAAAACACAAAATCTCCTTGCAGAAATGACCTGTCTTCTCTGTCTTGTTGAGTTCCCTACTGCTTTATACAGTAGCTGCCATTTGATACCTTCTTCACCCCTCCACCAACCCTGTTATCTTAATCAGCCACACCTCCTCTCGCATGACAACTAGTAAGTACAGTATGTTTTACAATTGCTGGGAAGAGGTAGAATTTGAACGATTTGAGCATCACAATCAAATGCCACTGCAATGCTTTCCTTGGCTTAAGTCCAGTGAAAAGATGAGTGACAAACTGTTGAAGACCCTCACAAACTTCTAAAGATGCACCATTGAGAGCATGCTGTCGGGCTGTATCACCGCCTGGTACGGTAATTGAACCGTCCGCAACTGTAGGGCTCTCCAGAGGGTGGTGAGGTCAGCGCAATGATTCACCAGGGGCACACTGCCTGCCCTCCAGGACATCTACAGCACCCAGTTTCACAGGAAGGCCAAGAAGATCATCAAGGACTTCAGCCACCCGAGCCACAGCCTGTTCACCCCACTACCATCTAGATGGTGACGACAGTACAGATGCATCAAAGTTGGGACCGAAAGACTGATACACAGCTTCTATCTCCAGGCCAACAGAATGTTTAATAGTCACCACTAGCCGGCCTCTGTCTAGTATCCTGCCCTGAACCTTAGTCAGTATTACTAGCCAGCATCCTTGTGGAATGCTTTCGACACCTTGTAGAGTCCATGCCCCGACAAATTGAGGCTGTTTTGAGGGCAAAAGACCAGTAAATATTAGGAAGGCCTTCCTAATGTTTGTACACTCAGTGTATATATTTACATTCCGGATTCTGACATTGCTCGTTCTGATATTACTTGATGTCTGTCTTTTTATTTTGGGGATTTGTGTGTATTGTTTTGTATTGTTAGGTATTACTGCACTGTTGGAGCTAGAAACATAAGCATATAGCTGCATATAGCTGCATCTCAGGGCAGCAGGGTAGCCTAGTGGTTAGAGCATTGGACTAGTAACTGGAAGGTTGCAAGTTCAAATCCCCGAGCTGACAAGGTACAAATCTGTCATTCTGCCCCTGAACAGGCAGTTAACCCACTGTTCCTAGGCTGTCATTGAAAATAAGAATTTGTTCTTAACTGACTTGCCTAGTAAAATAAATAAAAAATTCTGTGATAACATCTACAAAATATCTGTACTCAACCATCATTTTTATGTTATTATGTTTTTCAGGAGGTCTTCCATTTCCCTGAGGCCCCTCATTGCTATTGGAGAAGGATCTAAGGTCCAAGGAGCCAGGCCAGCAATCAGTGCACAGGAACATAGTTTATTTTAGTCATTTATTAACTGTAAAAATCAACTACATCCTTAGAATTAAGAAAATGTGGACCACACGCAGAGTCCTTAATATCTTTTGTATAACAGCAATGAAAACACCGTCTGGAAACCCACTGTCTGGAAACCCACTGTCTGGAAACCCACTGTCTGGAAACCCACTGTCTGCAAACTCACTGTCTGGAAACCCACTGTCTGCAAACTCACTGTCTGGAAACCCACTGTCTGCAAACCCACTGTCTGGAAACCCACTGTCTGGAAACCCACTGTCTGGAAACCCACTGTCTGCAAACCCACTGTCTGGAAACCCACTGTCTGCAAACCCACTGTCTGGAAACCCACTATCTGCAAACCCACTGTCTGGAAACCCACTGCCTGCAAACCCACTGTCTGGAAACCCACTGTCTGCAAACCCACTGTCTGGAAACCCACTGTCTGGAAACCCACTGTCTGCAAACCCACTGTCTGGAAACCCACTGTCTGCAAACCCACTGTCTGGAAACCCACCGTCTGGAAACCCACTGTCTGCAAACCCACTGTCTGGAAACCCACTGTCTGCAAACCCACTGTCTGCAATTGATTGAATTATGTTAAAAGTAGCATCCATTATTGTTGAAGCTATAAGAGGACGGGCTAATTTTAATTGCTGGAATAGAATAAATGGAATGGAATCAAACATGTGGTTTCCATATGTTTTATGTGTTTGATACCATTCCATTAATTATATTCCAGCCATTACAATGAGCCCACCAGCCTCCTCTGATTTAACAATACATAAGGACTGAGACAAGAAAATAATATTTAGGATGTCTTGGGTGGCAGTTTTTTTGTTGTGTTGGTCATTGCTTAGGAAGATTAATTTGCTAGGTACTTGCAAAGACTTGCATAATGTTCTGAAATGTAAATGTCTCATCAGTCTGAATTTAAATGATTGCACCCTTTTAGATTTGAGACCATTTTCCTTGTAAAAAGAAAACTCTTGCTATACTAGCCACTATGTGACATATCAGATTTGTATAGCATCCCCAAAGTCAATTGGGCAGTTGGGAAAATCCTTGTACCTCCCATTTTGCTATTGAGACCAGATGGTATCAGTCAACATAATACTGAGTGTAAATATCTTCAAATCAACTTGAAAATGTGACTTACTTTGATACTTGTAAGATCTAATTCTCCCAGGCTTTTTATCTACTTATCCTCAACTATTTGATTCTATGATCCATTTGCATCCATTGAAAAGTTAACACTTTACATATTTTGAAAGTAGTGACAGATATCAAACAAACAATCATCACACTGGGAAGGAAATATGTCGTCATCCAATAATGTTGTTGGCATCCTTTGGCCAAAACATGATGCCCCAATGGCCCTTGAAACTTTAAGAGTTATGCAATATACAAGTATGTAAAATGAGAGAAAAGAGATGCCCATAAATAATTAACTTCCATTTGACATATTACTCAACAATGTCTTATGAAGAACGTTTCCAAAAGCATGGAACATGGTGTATTATTCTTTTACCCCATCTCAAACTGGCAGTAACTGGAGGCGTATGAGTTTCTGTTTATTGTGAAACCAAATGTCATGTAAAGAACTGCCAAAGAAATTATGTTGAAAATGTTGAGATAAAACGAGATAAAACGTAACGTGATTTTGTTACGCTTTTACAATAAAATATTAAATCGTCTTGGGGTCACAATCGAGAAAAAAAAGCCTTACAGTCACGATTGATAGAATTCCCTGTAAGATGTACTGTACTTTAGAAGCATAAATTATATGTTTCTTCTTTCACTGCAGGATAAGATATATTTAGAAAATTAAGCCGGTATAGGCTACTTTTCACTTACGTGGTTGTGACCATAGAAATAAGAATGACCTTGTGTTTATTCTAAACATTTTAAACATGACAGCTGTACACAAAAATAAATGTATTTGTTATATGTCCATTGCTTGGATAAAAAGCACATCATCCTGTGAAGGCTGATGAGGACTAGCCTGACAGACACGACTCGTAGCAGGATGACTTCGAGTTAGGTCGAGGAGGACAGGCCTAGGTTAGAATAATATCCTTATAGCATAGCCTAGTATTAGCCCAACCAGCCGAAAGATGGCGCTATTGCTCCTTTTACGTCGTTTCTCGTTTTACGTCAGACTTTATTAACGTATTCAGCTGGTAATTTACTAGTGTCCCTAGTGGACCGTCTCGTAAATAAAACATCATCCATTCAAGCTGCAAAGGCGTCAGTTTCCCCCCTAACTCGATCTAATGGCTCGTCGGTGGGAAAAAACGGGGGAAATATGTTTACTGCTGTCTTAATGAAACAAAAAAAATTCACTATTATCAAGCACACTTGGCTCTTGTAATGATGTTTTCGTCATTTGACCATGCATTTTGCTGACCGTGCGTCTTGGTTGGGTATTTATTTAAATGTTGTCGTTATAAAAAATAATATTATACCGGGTTTCATGACCAATGCTTTCTGTTTTATAGTTATAACAAATGCACTCCACGAATACAATTTATTCAACACTTATATATGTTTTATTTTACACATATAACCAAATAAGAGGTCCCTTGACCAAAACGTGCCCACCCTATGGAAATCAAATGCCCGTGCAAACGGTTTCATTCTGGGCGCCTGCTCTGAAGCAAATCAGCAATCTGTTCGCAAGCTAATTTGACCTGTGTTGATTTACAGTTTGCTGGTCCAATCAGAGGCCCTGGTCTGCGTTTGAACGCGGCACGTGTATAACTACAATCAGTTAGCAAGTCGGACGTTTCCTAGTTTCGACTAGTACATCAACGGTGCCACAAAATGAGTGACAAAACCTGGCCAGATATTTTCAAGTCATAAATCAAAGTAGAGTCACGAGTCAATGTGCTAGTTGGAACTAGGAATCTCTTAAATGTCTGATTTACTAACTGGTTGTAGTTATAGGCTACAAACGCAGTGTTCAACAATTCAGAAAGTTGCACATTTTCTAGTCCTAGTTCCAACTATTAATGTGAACTCGGCACAAGTCAAAACGTATCTATATCACAACAGGCCGTGATTGGGAATCCCATAGGGCGGAGCACAATTGGCTCAGCGTCGTCCAGATTTGGCCGGTGTAGGCCATCATTGTAAAGAAGAATGTGTTCTTATTAACTGACTTGCCTAGTTAAATAAAGGTTCAATTTTTTAAAAAGAAACATCCCACAACATTGAAAGTCTTGAACGCGCCCAAGACAGCGCGTCATACAAGTCAGATGAGCCAAGTCATATGACCTAATGCCAGTTAACGGAAGCAGAGGAAAACAAAGTACCACTCAGCTGCGGTAGCGTATAACGTTAATCTGTTGATTTCATGATTAGTTAGTTGAACTAACTATTGTTAAGACGCAGCAATGTAGCAAGCTGATTTACCGTAAATTAATATGGCACATTGCTGTTGTAAGTCTGACTTTATATGGCAGCATATGTTACCTAGCTAATGCTTCTCATCTGTTCCTCTTGCACGTTTAGAGTTCAGCAAGGCCCGTGCCCTGAAGATGGCAGATAATAACTTTCTTTCAGTTTTGGTCATAACACTCTGTACGGTCAGTACATGTGGTGAGTTTGCCCTTGTTCAACCAACAAGCTCTGATTTTAATAGGTGGTAATCTTGCCGCGTTCAAAATAACTGGGAAATCGGGAAAAATCTGTCATCCAACTCGGGAACTCATGCTGCGTTCGCATATTGATCAGAACTAGGAAACTCGGAAATGTAGTTGAACGTTGCAGGTGTATAACTACAACCAGTTAGCAAGTTGGACATTTCCGAGTTTCCTAGTTCCGACAAGACGTAAGCCCTGTACAACAACTTAACAGTAATCTTCGATTTGTAATTCTGATTTGTATGACCGTTCAAATAGATTTTTCCCAGTCGGAGCTAGTTTTTTTCCGAGTTCTTAGTTCCTAGTTGTTTTGAACACGGCATGAGGATTCTTTCTAGAGTTCCAACCTGGAGATCAATGACGTAATGATTTGACCTTGTATTTTTCAAAGTTCCCAGTTTTCTTGAAGGCACCCCCTGAACTTGGCTTGAGTTGGCTTGGCTTGAGAAGAAGAAAAATAGGTCAAAATCTCCTCTGGCGCCCAGGCTCTTGCAATTCAAAATTACATTAACCAGCTCTGCAAACATTATAGTCAAATTGTAATTCTCATGATTGCCGAATAGCTTACAACAGTTGTTAACTTTACCGGGAAATTCTTACTTGCGAGCCCTTCAACAACAATGCAGGGTTAAAAAGTAAGAAAAGATGAGCAAATAACAAAAGGGAAACGGTAATAAAATAACCGTAACAAGGCTATAAAAAGAGTACCGGTACTGAGTCAATATGCAGGGGTACGAGGTAATATGTACATGTATGTAGGTGTAAAAGTCACTAGGCAATCAGGAAAAGGTCTAAATAACATCAATCATCTTTCGGGATACTGTGCTGCTGGATCAGCCAGCCTGTGAGTGGCAGTAATGAGTGAATTTATTGGAGGTGCTGAAGGTGTATTTAGCGCATGCGCACTTGGTCAAAAAACATTTTTATTTATACCTTTTTTGGATGTGCATACTGTGTGTACCGTGTGTAACTGCAGTAATGGCTATAGTTGTTCTGCGAAACTCAATATTTTGGTGAGTACCATTATGACGTTTGCAAAACCTGTTAATGGGACTTTTGCCGCATTCAAAACAACTGGGAACTTGGAATTCTACAACCTCAAGACAACTTGGAAGTGGGAAAAATCGTTTTGAACAGTCATTCAACTCGGAATTCCAAGTCGGGAACTCTGGCCTCTTTCTAGAGCGCCAACCTGAAGATCACTGATGTCATGATTTGAATGTTTTTTTAACGAATTCCCAGTTGTCTTGAAAGCAGCATCAGTATTGAAAGGCCCTGGTCGTCAGAGGAGATCTAGTCATATTCATCGTCTCCTCAAGCCCAAGTACTGTTTTAGGAATAATCAATTTAGCTAAACAGCCCTATCTGAAAACTGCAATATCATATTCCTTCAACAGATGGGAGTATATCCCTGTCTGCTCCAGCCACTGTAAATCTGGAGGTCAAAGGTTCAGCCAATATCACCATAACACCTAGGTAACCTTTCTTATATCTGGGCATCTATTGCCAGTTTGTATCAGTATTCTATTCATGTCTATTTGTTGTGATGTGTTATAATGTTATAATGCAGTGTTTTTATTTATTTTTGCAGCTCTCCTCTTAATGTGTCCGCACTTATTTCTTTTAACTTCACTGACTCCTCTGCAAATGTTACCTCGATACTTCAACTGCCTCAGCAGGTATGCTTTTTATACCACTAAAACTCACTGAAAAGTATGACCAAAACACCATGTAATTGATCATTAATGCAATCTGAGATCTGAATCTATCATATTTCAATGAACTACAGTAGCCACATTGTGTAAAACAGCAATACTCTGTTGTAGGCATAACTGTTTTATATATTATTTATATGTGCTGTATTTCTGATTTCCAGGTACAATTGCCTGCAAACGCCATATTAGGCACATTTGAGGTTCGTGCAGAGCATGTGGGTCAGGTGACCGCCTATTTATACAGTAACAACAATGACATTGCAAGGTGAGTTGTTCTCAGTTTCTGTCTTTTAGTGAATTTCAACTCTATGAGAATTTCCCACGTCACATTTCAGACAGATTTTAAGCCAACACAATGTACTAAGAGTCTCTTTATGTTTTCCAGCTTTAAGACCAGAATCCGTTTCTTGGTCATTAGAAGCAACATCATCGATATCCTTAACCAATTAATTGGTTGGATTTACTTCCTTGCATGGTCTATCTCATTCTACCCTCAAGTATATGAGAACTGGAGAAGAAAAAGGTAGTGTCTCAAACTGTCATATTTTTTAAACAATTTAATCTCAGCCTTAAATGATTTAGAGTTAAAGGGCATCTGGATTTGATTTCTGACTTTGTCTATTTGACAGTGTGGTGGGGTTGAACTTTGATTTCCTGGCACTCAACTTGACAGGCTTCATTGCGTACAGTGTCTTCAATGTAGGCCTCTTCTGGGTTCCGTACATGAAGGTAAGAGCTCTGCATGCCCTCACTAACAGTGTAACAAATTAGGACGAATCCTAATTTGAGATCTACACGCACAACTCGGATTTCTGTGTCATTCATGCATTGACACCAATAGGGATTTGTTCAAATATTTTGGACCTATTGACTTGGTTTTTACTCCATATAGTTGTTATATTTTAAATATTTTTTTAGGAAGAGTTTGTGAAGAAAAATCCAAACGGTGTGAACCCAGTGGATGCCAATGATGTGTTTTTTAGTCTCCATGCAGTTGTGCTGACAGTTGTGTATATCTGTCAGTGTGCCATCTACGAGGTGAGTAACAGAAGACTAGTAAAATAACTTCCTAGATGTCCCTCTTTGGTTATAGGCCGGAGACAGATGTTGGCTGGACAAATAATGATCAGCTTATGTTTTGATTGTTGTCAGAAAGATACTGTATGTCTGATCCTTTGAAAGGAAAGCATTGTTGTCAAGGCCTCAAATGAACATTGACAGGTAAACACTTGTTGAAAGTAATGACTGTGTTCCTGTGTGTCTGTGGTAAAGAGAGGAGGGCAGAAGTTGTCCAAGATCGCTATTGGCCTTCTGGTGATTGGATGGACATTTGCCCTTGTCACCCTCTTTGTTGCTGTGGCCAATAAGATCACCTGGCTGGAATATCTCTATTATTTCTCCTACATTAAGTTAGGTGTCACCCTCGTCAAATACATCCCACAGGTATGGAATTCACAATATTTGACTGCATATTGAATGGTTTTACCTTATACACAATTATCATTTGTTACAGTAGATATCGTTGCTTTTCATGATCACCACTACATTGTCTATCATCAATACACTGTCTGTGTGTGTCCTCAGGCCTACATGAACTACCAAAGACAAAGCACGGAAGGGTGGAGCATTGGCAATGTGTTGCTGGACTTCACAGGAGGCAGCTTCAGTCTCATTCAGATGATTCTTCAGTCGTATAACAACAGTAAGGCTGCTCACGCCTACCATATATCACCAATGTGCAGACACTTCAGTAAAACATAATTAGTCAAAGTGAAAACCACAGTCAAAGGACAGTCCCAACAATTGAAAATGTGTCTTCAATTGTAGCCATTCATTGTTTATATAGCTTCCATGGGTTTTTCTTAACTTAATTTATTTTTATTATATATATATTTTTACAATTATTCCTTTACATTAACATAAGAGTGGCACAATTATGTAGAAGAATTTCCTGTTCATGCCCACCCACGCACAAGCCCGCCCACCAATTCACCATCTCTTTCCCTGTGGCTGGGAGAAGAGCAGACAAATCATAAGAAAAAAGTCATCAACATAAATTAAATCAAATTTATTTATATAGCCCTTCGTACATCAGCTGATATCTCAAAGTGCTGTACAGAAACCCAGCCTAAAACCCCAAACAGTAAGCAATGCAGGTGTAGAAGCACGGTGGCTAGGAAAAACTCCCTAGAAAGGCCAAAACCTAGGAAGAAACCTAGAGAGGAACCAGGCTATGTGGGGTGGTCAGTCCTCCACCCGGCACAGCCAGAAGAGATTATAACAGAACATGGCCAAGATGTTAAAATGTTCATAAATGACCAGCATGGTCAAATAATAATAAAGCAGAACAGTTGAAACTGAAGCAGCAGCACAGCCAGGTGGACTGGGGACAGCAAGGAGTCATCATGTCAGGTAGTCCTGGGGCATGGTCCTAGGGCTCAGGTCCTCCGAGAGAGAGAAAGAAAGAGAGAATTAGAGAGAGCATATGTGGGGTGGCCAGTCCTCTTCTGGCTGTGCCGGGTGGAGATTATAACAGAACATAAAGAATAACAACAAAAAAATCATAAAGAAAGGGAAAAATAAAATGGTTTGAATAATGGTATTACACATGTTATAATAGTACATTGAAATAGTGATACATTTTGATGTTGTTTTTCAGATTAGTTCCATCAGTCACACATTCTGCCTTACTACATCACATGCTGAATTATTTAATGGTTTATGTCAGGGTTTCATAGAATGTTTCTATTGTTTCCTAGATGAATGGAAGCTCATCTTTGGCGACCCCACAAAGGCTGGACTTGGGTTGTTATCCATATTCTTCGATGTGGTGTTCATCATTCAGCACTACTGTCTATACCGGCATAAAACACATTACGAGCCTATGGGTGACCAGAAATAGGCTAATAACCTCTCACTCTCTACCTCTGCCAGTGAAACTGGGGCCAAATGACTTCCTATAGAGATTTATTCTATGCAGTGTTCACAGCCATTGAATGAAAAGCTATTTCAACACAGGGCCTTTGCTTAAAAAGTACTTTTTTTCTCTCCAAATGATTGTTTAGGATAATAGGGATTTCTTTTTGTTCCATAATTTGTGAAGAAATTATTAGTTATGGTTTGATACCACTAAGGGAGGGACTCTGTAATCTTTTTAAAAACTGACTGTATAGGCCTATCACTTTTACATCTGTCAAAGCAGTAGTTCATTTTATACAATACAATTGTTTATTTTGAAATGTGTTCTTTAATTTAAAGGTAATTTCTATTTTGAAATGTAACTAGAATATCATGCTTTATTGTCAAATTAGTAAAATGTTTTCCACGAATTAAGATTAGTGTGATGTTTCATTATGCTTAAACTTATTTTATGATGGACTACAGAGCACAGCACAAAATTGGCGGTGGGGACTATTTCTGTTTTGTTGCACAAACGTGTAAACATGACTCCCCCTAGAGGTAGTAACATTTATTTGTCCAGCCATAACGCGCATGTCTACCGCTGAGTATTGTGGGTGTCAGTAAGGAAGTAAAATGGCGGACCTGGCAAACGAAGGTAAGGAATCGCTCAGGGAGAAAGATAAACAAATCTAATGAATGAACCACAATAGCGAGTGAATGTTGCCCAGACAGCTTCGGGACTGTCAGCAGATGTGCATGGAATGCTCCGTTGTGTTTGCAGCTCGATGTGGAGGCAGCAGTTTGACTAAACATTAGCTTACGTTAGATCCCCGGCCTTTGCTGGCTATATTTTACAGGGCTGTGGAGTGGGGGGCGGCGGTCCGAACCGTGTGGCACAACCGGGGGAGGGGAGGGGCAGTTAACTTTTTGAAAATATCACATTTTTACAGAACTAGCTAACATAAGCTACCTACCAATATATCAGCATGTTTTTGTAGTTAACTAGACAAGAAAAGCAAACTAATTAAATACTCACGAACAATAGAAATCACATCTGGGTCACATGTGGGAAACACCGGGTGGAATTTATCTCCTCGAATAGCCTTTTAAAACCTCCCACCATCTCCATGTTGCTTGATCTACTATGTTCAGAAACTGGCTAATGGCAAACGCAGGCAACAATGGCTTTGTCCGACCGTAGCTAGTGTTTTGCATGGCGGTGCTGCTTACAGATAGAAGTTCAGAACTAGGTCCTTCTTGCTCATTGCCGGAGGTTACAAGTCACAGGTGTCTGACCCATTGTAACGTTAGGCCCTACAGACTACATGTTCCAAATTCAAAGCGTAAGAAATGTACTGTACTAGCCTAGTGACATAACAGGATTAGCAACGTGCTACACTAGCTATATGGATTTGAATGACTTTGATATATAGGATCAAGTCAATCCATTTTATGTAGCTAACAATTGCAACCCTGTCTCAGAGCATTTCGTATTATTCTGTACATATCTCAGAGCGTTTAGTATATGTTACGTTTAGCTTGGTATGTATTAATTTATGGATGTGTATCACCCATTCGTATGATATGAATTACAAATTGTGTTATGTTATGAATTACAAATCTTATGTTAAGAATTTGCAAAATGTATGACATGTTATGAATTACATTTACATTTTTACATTTGAATTGTTTAGCAGACACTTATCCAGAGCGACTTACAGTAGTGAGTGCAATAATTTTCATATTTGTTTGTACTAGGTGGCTAACGTTAGCTGGGTTCAGTTATCTAAAAGTGTTACGGGAAGGGGAAGGGTGAATGGGGAATGCTAAGTAGATGCTAAAAGTAGTTAAAGTTGCTAAAATGCTAATGTTGTCTGTGGTGAGATTCGAACTCGCAACCTAGACATTTGCGTCATACGCCCAAACTTTCGTTCTTGCCTTAAGTAACCGTCTGTCTTATGTAACTGTACCAAACGTAACATATCATACTAATTTGAGCGTCTTTGATTTACATTTACTATGTTACATCTAGTCTGAGACCAGGCTGAGCGATGATGCCAAATTTGAACAATTATCCCAATGTGAATAGATATCTTGTTGAGCAGGGCCAGTATTGAACAGTATCTATCGCTTGAATGTGCAATCTACTCAGCTGCACATAATGCCTCGATCAGACGAACAGTGTCATTGCGTTTTGGTACACCAGCAGTACATTCATTTCCAATGGAACGCTGCGTTTGCCTTGCAGCATTGTGTTGCAAAAAAGCAGTGCATTTTGTGTGTCGTTTGCATAAAACTGTAAGTGTAGACTTGACAGAAATGGTAGCAAAAGGTGATTGTTGAACTTTGTTGCACACAAATCCAGTAATAATTTTGGACTACATGGATGAGCTAGACACTGCAAAATGTATTACTCGGCATTGATGCCATGACACTGTCGGTCTTTATTATACATTTTATCTTAATTGTTTTGCACTGACTGCCTTGCACTGGCTCTATGCACACTCACACATACTACACTGACACTCCAACACACTCCTTACACTCACACACACAAAACACACGTGCGTGTTGACCCCACACACACTCAAACAGGGTGTTTCTCAAAATGCATACTATACCATGCTCCGAGCATGAGAGGGTGGGAGTATGAGTCCAAATCAAAGTATGCGAAATGGAGCACGGAGGGCACTTCTCAAATGCATACTCCGTTTGTACATATTTTGAAGATTGAATCGATGCAACCTTTAATGGAAATTATGCGAAGAAATATGACACAACCATGTAAAAATGACCAACATTTTCTTGAAATCAATGGCAGCCATTATTTCAGCTGAAGCGAGAGAAAATACACACTGACTTCGGAATGGAATTCTGCCTATTCACATCTTATATGTTGCCTGACTACAATATTGTATCTTAATATGTTAATAAATACATGCTGTGTTAATTTTGGCATGGTTACCTGCCTACAATACCCACTGTAGTGTGCGTAGGTCGTAAACCAACATTAAGTCAATAGAGCTAACTGGTCTAGCTACTAGTGTTAGCTAGCCAGATAGCCACGTATAATTGTTAGCTAGCTAACCAAAAATGGACATCTACCTTTGATAACATTGGTTTTTAGGTCATTATTGACTAGCTAGCTAGATTACGACTTCCATACAGTAACAGTCAAAAGTTTGGACACACCAACTCATTCCAGGGTTTTTCTTTATTTGTACTATTTTCTAAATTGTAGAATAAAAGTGAATACATAAACTATGAAATAACACATGGAATCATATAGTAACAAAAAAAGTGTTAAACAAATCAAAATATATGCTATAGATTCTTCAAAGTAGCCACCCTTTGCCTTGATGACAGCTTTGTACACTCTTGGCATTCTCTCAACCAGCTTCACCTGGAATGCCTTTCCAACAGTCTTGAAGGAGTTCCCACATATGCTGAGCACTTGTTGGCTGCTTTTCCTTTACTCTGCAATCGATCTCATCCCGAACCATCTCATTTGGGTTGAGGTCAGGTGATTGTGGAGGCCAGGTCATCTGATGCAGCACTCCATCACTCTCCTTGATCAAATAGCCCATACACAGCCTGGGGGTGTGTATTGGGAACCACATATGCGGAGATCATCCGTTCACCTACACAAAGACACAATGATTGTAACCAAAAATATCATGTTTCGACTCATCAGACCAAAGGACAGATTTCCACCGGTCTAATGCCCATTGCTCGTGTTTCCTGGCCCAAGCAAGTCTCTTCTTTATTATTGGTGTCCTTTAGTAGTGGTGCAGCAATTCGACCGTGAAGGCCTGATTCACGCTTTCCCCTCTGAACAGTTGATGTTGAGATATGTCTGTTATTTGAACTCTGAAGCATTTATTTGGGCTGCAAGCTGAGGCTGGTAACTCTAATGAACTTATCCTCTGCAGCAGTGGTAACTCTGGGTCTTCCTTTCCTGTGGTAGTCCTCATGAGAGCCAGTTTCATCATTGTACTTGATGGTTTTTGCGACTGCACTTGAAGAAACTTTCAAAGTTCCTGAAATTGTCCGCATTGACTGACCTTCATGTGTTTCTCTTATTTGAGCTGTTCTTGCCATAATATGGACTTAGCGCTATTTGGTAAAATACCATCTTCTGTATACTACCCCTAACTTGTCACAACACAACTGATTGTCGCAACGGCTCAAATGCATTAAGAAGGAAAGAAATTCCACAAATTAACATTCCAGGTGACTACCTCATGAAGTTGGTTGAGAGTAGAGGTCGACCGATTAATCGGAATAGCCGACTAATTAGGGCCGATTTCAAGTTTTCATAACAATCGGAAATCGGTATGTTTGGGCACCGATTTGACCTTTTATTTAACTAGGCAAGTCAGTTTAAGAACACGTTCTTATTTTCAATGACGGCCTAGGAACAGTGGGTTAACTGACTTGTTCAGGGGCAGAACAACAGATTTTCACCTTGTCCGCTCGGGGGATCCAATCTTGCAACCTTACAGCTAACTAGTCCAACGCTCTAACCACCTGCCTCTCATTGCACTCCGCGGGGAGCCTGCCTGTTACGCGAATGCCGTAGAAGCCAATGTAAGTTGCTAGCTAGCATGCAATTTATCTTATAAAAAGCAATCAATCAATCATAATCACTGGTTATAACTACACATGGTTGATGATATTACTAGTTTATCTAGCGTGTCTTGCATTGCATTTAATCAATGCAACGCTGGGGGATGATTTAACCAAAGCGTATTTGCGAAAAAAGCACAAACGTTGGACGACTGTACCTAACCATAAACACCAATGCCTTTCTTAAAATCAATACACAGAAGTATATATTTTTAAACCTGCATATTTAGCTAAAAAAAATCCAGTTTATCAGGCAATATTAACCAGGTGAAATTGTGTAATTTCTCTTGCGTTCATTGCACGCAGAGTCAGTGTATATGCAACAGTTTGGGCAGCCTGGCTCATTGCTAACTAATTTGCCTGAATTTTACATAATTATGACACAGCATTGAAGGTTGTGCAATGTAACAATAATATTTAGACTTCGGGATGCCACCCGTTAGATAAAATACCGAACGTTCCGTATTTCACTGAAATAATAAACGTTTTGATTTCTAAATTATATTTTACGGATTCGACCATATTAATGACCAAAGGCTCGTATTTCTGTGTTATTATGTTATAATTAAGTCTATGATTTGATAGAGCAGTCTGACTGAGCGATGGTAGGCAGCAGCAGGCTCGTAAGCATTCATTCAAACAGCACTTTCGTGCGTTTTGCCAGCAGCTCTTCGCAAGCACAGCGCTGTTTATGACTTCAAGTCTATCAGCCTAATGGCTGGTGTAACTGATGTGAAATGGCTAGCTAGTTAGCTGGGTGTGCACTAATAGCGTTTCAAACGTCACTCTGAGACTTGGAGTAGTTATTCCCCTTGCTCTGCAAGGGTTGCGGCTTTTGTGGAGCGATGGGTAACGCTGCTTCTTGTGTGGCTGTTGTCGATGTGTTCCTGGTTCGAGCCCAGGTAGGGGCGAGGAGAGAGACGGAAGCTATACTGTTACTCTGGCAATACTATAGTGCCTATAAGAACATCCAATAGTCAAAGGTATATGAAATACAAATGGTATAGAGAGAAATAGTCCTATAAATACTATATTAACTACAACCTAAAAACCTCTTACCTTGGAATATTGAAGTCTCATGTTAAAAGGAACTCAAACGTTAACTTTTTTACATGGCACATATTGCACGTATACTTCTCCAACACTTAGTTTTTGCAGTATTTAAACCAAATTGAACATGTTTCATTATTTATTTGAGGCTAAATTGATTTTATTGATGTATTATATTAAGTTAAAATAAGTGTTCATTCAGTATTGTTGTTATTGTCATTATTACAAATATATATATTTTTTAAATCGGACGATTAATCGGTATAGGCCTTTTTTGGTCCTCCAATAATCGGTATCGGCATCGGCGTTGATAAATCATAATCGGTCTACCTCTAGTTGAGAGAACGCCAAGAGTGTGCAAAGCTGTCATCAAGGCAAAGGTTGGCTACTTTGAAGAATCTCACATTTTAAATATATTTAGATTTAACACTTTTTTAGGTGTTATTTCATAGTTTTGATGTCTTCACTATTATTCTGCAATGTAGTAAATAGTAAAAATAAAGAAAAACCCTTGAATGAGTACGTGTGCTGGTACTGTATATCTAGCTTATAATTATGAGGTAAAACATTTGCTTTGTGTATATTTTGTTTTGTCTCTATTGTGGCATTGTCCTGGCTGGAAGAAGGTTCAGTGAATGTGGAGATACAGCGTGAGGTAATACATTTGAGAAGCACTCCCACTACTGTAATGTTTTATGCGTTCTTCACACTCTCGTCCTCACAAAAACGTACCCGAGAATGTCCTCGGAGTATGCACTTGGAGCATGAGTGTGGAGTACGGTAGTATCATATTGAGAAACACCCATCGACACACGTTCACACTTCACATATGCTGCTGCTACTTTGTTTATTATATGTCCTGATTGCCTAGTGACTTGTACCCCTACCCACATGTACATACTGTACTACTTCTACTACCTCGTACCCCTGCACATTGACTTGGTACTCCTTTTCTCTTGCATCGTTATTGTTTTTGTGTCACAATTACATTTTTTCTTTCGAAATATTTGTCTTGTTTTTTTAACCTTGCATTGTTGAGAAAAGGCTGGTAAGTAAGCATTGCACTAAAAAGTCTACACCTGTTGTATTCGGCACATGTGACCAATACAAATCTATTTTTATTTGATCTAGGCATAAGAGCACAGCCACCGGAAGTCCAAACTTTCAACTGGCTCTCTACTCTGTATTTCTTTCTGATTTCACCATCAAAAAAATACTACGACTTGTTTTAACACTTCTCTTCAGTGCATGCTCGTTCATTCAAATGTGTGAGATTTAAGATGTGAAATTGAAGGTCGTATGGCTAGCTTCAAAATAAGAGGCTTAGACAGTAGGCCCTATGTGAATAGCTAGAAGACTAATGAGATTAATACCTATAGCCACTCTTTGCTCCAGAATGCCACTGTGTTTCTCTGGAGTTAGTCTATTTGACAGCTGCTCCATTGACAGACACTGGAACTCCCATTCCATTTTGTGAAACCCTCTCACTTCTCTTCTGTGGCCTGGATTCCTTTCTCATTTCGTCAGATGCACGAGGTCATAGGAGACGTGTTTGCTATTTGAATCTGCGACAGTCATTGGATGAAGTCTATCACACACACATCATTCATTTCTATCCGTTTCTAATTTCAATCAAATGAGAAGAATAATCAGGTGTTTTGGTCTCGACAACTTGTTCCCCTTGCTGAAACTCATCTTATTTTCCTTCTGTTCTTAGCAGGAAGAATGTGAGATGTTCAGTTTGTGATGGTTAGAGCCAGAGTTAGGGATCAAAATTGACAGCATGGACAAGGACAAGGGTGAGTGGAGATGGGTGAGGCCTTTATGCTCAGTGGGTAGGGGACCCAGAAGCAAAACCAGGTTGCTCTCGATCTTACTTTAATGAGATTTAATGAGAATGTTTTGGTCCGAGGTGGATCTTTGTACGTTTTTTCCAAATCATTTTGCCTTGTTAAAGATAGTTTAGGTGCAATATTGTGCAGGCCTTTTATCTTGTCCAACACCCGAGTTCCGGTGATGTGAGCAAGTGTCACCTCACTGATTTCTAGATAAGTTATTCTCTCATGGTAAAGAGCTGAGGCTATATGCTGCATGAAGTAGATTAGGTTATACTGAACAAAAATATAAACGCAACAATTTAATTTATTTTACTGTGTTAGAGTTCATATGAGGAATTCAGTCAATTGAAATGAATTCATTAGGCCACAATGTATGGATTTCACATGACTGGGAATATAGATATGCATCTGTTGGTCACAGATACCTTAAAAAAAAATGGGCCTCAGGATCTCGTCACAGTATTTTTGTGGTTTGAAATTTCCATCAATAAAATGCAATTGTGTTCATTGTCCTTAGCTTATGCCTGCTCATACCATAACCCCACTGCCACCATGGGGAAGGTTGGCATCAGCAAACCCACACAACGCATACATGTGGTCTGCGGTTGTGATGCCGTTTGGGCATACTGCCAAATTCTCTAAAACTATGTTGGAGGCGGCTTATGGTATTGAAATTAACATTCAATTCTCTGGCAACAGATCTGGTGGACATTCCTGCTTGAGACATCTGTGGCATTGTGTTGTGTGACAAAGCTGCACATTTTAGAGTGGCCTTTTATTGTCCCCAGCACACGGTGCACCTGTGTAGTGATCATGCAGTTTAATAAGCTTCTTTATATGCCACACCTGTCAGATGGATTGATTATCTTGGAACAGGGATGTGCACAACATTTGAGAGAAATAAGCTTTTTGTGCGTATGGAACATTTCTGGGATCTTTTTTTTCTGCTCATGAAACATGGGACCAACACTTTACACGTGGTGTTTATATTTTTGTTCAGTGTACAGTACGTTGTATTTTAACAACAGACATTCATATGAAGACACTGAAATAACTAGCCTAGTCAGAAAGGCTATAGAGTACATTTCAACAGGCTAAATATAGACTAGAGTGTGAAGGATATATCAAGTTTAACCCAGCATTGTGACACATTTGTATTAAATCAAGGATGTGCAGTTTGTTTTATCCACTTCATTAATATGATCAAGTAAAAATGCCATCAAGTTTATTTTGTGACGAAGCAAATCCATTGTGTCCTTTTGGTTTTCATAAAAAGGGGAATGTTTCATTGCCATATCACAGATAATAGCACTAGTGTGGTTGGAGCCCTCAATGTAATTATGCTAAAGTTATCGTCAAAGGCCTTGCAGTGTGCATCCACCATGCATGTTTCACACCTGGAGGGCAAATGAGCAATGCCAAGCCATCACAAAGCCTTTTGCCTCAGCCGGGGACAAATAACCACACAAACCGGCAAGCTAAAACACACACACACACACACATGCATATTGATGCCACACACAGACACACTTTCACATTCTTCATACACACAGTTGCTATTCTGTTTATTATCTATCCTAATTGCCTAGTCACTTTTACCCCTACATGTACATATGACCTCAACTACCTCATACCCCTGCACATTGACTCGGTCGCGGTACTCTTCATTTTTTAAATTTAATTGTTGCTAATTTTCTTAATTTTGAACTCTGCATTGTTGCTCATAAGTAAGCATTTCACAGTAATATGACAAATATAATTAGATTTGATTTACTAGGCCTACATATTGAAAAGCTATCTTTTTTTTGGTTGGAACCAAAAATCTCAAATTTGGACTCATCAGACCAAAGGACAGATTTCCACTGGTCTAATTTCCATTGCTCATTGCTCGTGTTTCATGGCCTAAGCAAGTCTCATCTTCTTATTGGTTTCCTTTAGTAGTGGTTTCTTTGCAGAAAATTGACCATGAAGGACTGATTCACACAGTCTCCTCTGAACAGTTGATGCTGAGATGTGTCTGTTACTTGAACTATGTGAAGCATTTATTTGGGCTGCAATTTCTGAGGCTGGTAACTCTAATGAACTTATCCTCTACAACAGAGGTTACTCTGGGTCTTCCTTTCCTGTGATGGTCCTCATGAGAGCCAGTTTCATCAAAGCACTTGATGGGTTTTGCGACTGCTCTTGAAGAAACGTTCAAAGTTCTTGAAATTTTCTGGATTGACTGTCCTTCATGTCTTAAAGTAATGATGGAATGTTGTTTCTTTTTGCTTATTTGAGCTGTTCTTTCCATAATATGGACTTGTTTGGTAAAATATGACCATCTTCTGACTGGTACTGTATCTGCTTAATATCAGCTTTTACTGTTCAGTGTCAGTAGCTAGGCACATCTGCCTTCTCAGCCTTCTAAATCAGGCTTTGCTGCCCTTTCTGTTCTGCATTTTCACGTACCGTGACCATCTCACCTTCACCATAGTTCAACAGCTTTCTTTCTGTAATTTTATTGTGTTTAAAATGGGTGCTTTCCTCCTTTATACACATTACTGATTTATCATTTCAACAAAATGACATTGAACCGCTATGGAATAGACATTGAATTGTCGTCTGCCCGGTGGGTAGAGCCTCCTCAATTAAGTTATGACTTGAGTTCTAATTATAGCTTGGGGAAAAGATTTACTAGGTCCTGGCTGAGGTTCTATCAAAAGCTTTGTGGGCACTGACCTTGACAGGGGAGTCCACTTACACTGACTTGGATGCCTGAGCCCTGAGGTGTATTGTGTTATGGGGAAGGTGAAGTAAGTGCACAGTTGAACAAAACTTGTCATGGTTTCACTTTGGCCTAACCTGCGTGTCTTTGTCAGCTCTGTAGAATTCTACTGGTAATATTTGTAGTCTAGAAATGCAGACAAGGCTCATAGTAGGAGAGGTGTTTTTATAGACAAAGTGAAGAGACATCCATCATAAAGCTTTTGCCCAAAGATGTGCAAAATGAGATCTCCAACAGTGACACATCTGATTTCTCTTACAGAGAAGCATGCCATAGCCCCACCAGTGTTTGTGTTCCAGAAAGATAAAGCTCAGAAGGTGAGAAACACTCTTTTCATACCTCTTCTGAAAATGTAAACAGTGTGACGGCATGCTATGGAGCGGACTTGCCTTCACACTGACTGGATAATTTCCTCGGTTTCCTCTGTCTGAATGTCTGTTATGTTCTTCCTATCTTTCTTCCTCTATCTCCATCTTTCTCTGTCAAACCCTTAACAGAGATCAGTAGAAGGGTCCAGTGCGGAGGATGGAGAAGGTAAGGATGAGGAGGGTAACCAAGCAGGTTCTGGTACTTTGCTTTGGAAATTGAACATGTCTGTCTTATATTTTGCACTGAACAAAAATATAAACGCATCAATTTCAAACATTTTACTGCGTTACAGTTCATATAATGAAATCAGTCAATTGAAATTAATTAATTAAGATCTAATCTATGGATTTCACATGACTGGGAATCTAGATATGCAACTGTTGGTCACAGATACCTTTAAAAAAGGTAGGGGTGTGGATCAGAAAACCAGTCAGTATCTGGTGTGACCACCATCTGCCTTATGCAGCGTTACACATCTCCTTCGCATAGAGTTGATAAGGCTGTTGATTGTGGCCTGTGGAATGTTGTCCCACTCCTCTTCAATGGCTGTGTGAAGTTGCTGGACATTGGCGGGAATAGGAACACGCTGTCATACACATTGATCCAGAGCATCTCTAACATGCTCAATGGGTGACTGTCTGGTGAGTATGTAGGCAATGGAAGAAATGGGAAATATTCATCTTCCAGGAATTGCGTACAGATCCTTGCGACATGGGAAGCATTATCATGCGGTGATGGCGGCGGATGAATGGCGCCGAAATGGGCCTCAGGATCTCATCACGGTGCATTTAAATTGCCATCAATTAAATGCAATTGTGTTCGTTGTCTGTTGCTCTTGCCTGCCCATACCATAACCCCACCGCCACCACGGGGCACTCTGTTCACAACGTTGACATCAGCAAACAGCTCGCCTACACGACGCCATACACGCTGCCTGGCATCTGCCCGGTATAGTTGATACCAGGATTCATCTGTGTGAGGAGCGTACTTCTCCAGCGTGCCAGTAACCCACAGAAGTCGGTTACAATGCCGAAAGGCAGTCAGGTCTAGACCTTGGCGAGGATGACGAGCACGCAGATGAGTTTCCCCGAGATGGTTTCTGACAGTTTGTGCAGAAATTCTTCAGTTGTGCAAAACAATAGTTTCATCAGCTGTTAGGGTAGCTGGTCTCAGATGATCCCTCAGTTGAAGAAGTCGGATGTGGAGGTCCTGGGCTGGTGGGGTTACACGTGGTCTCGGGTTCTGAGGACGGTTGGACGTACTGCCAAATTCTCTAAAACAACATTGTGGTAGAGAATTGAACATTATATTTTCTGGCAACCGCTCTGGTGGACATTCATGCAGTCAGCATGCCAATTGCACGCTCCCTCAACTTCAGACATCTGTGGTGTGATGACTGCACATTTTGAGTGGCCTTTTATCCCCAGTACAAGGTGCATCTGTGTAATGATCATGCTGTTTTATCAGCTTCTTGTTATACCGCACCTGTCAGGTAGATGGAATATATTGGAAACGTAGAAATGCTCACTAATAGGAATGTAAACAGTCTGTGACTAAAATGTGTATATATATATTTGTGCACAAAATTTGAGATCAATATTTGCGTGCGTATGGAACATTTCTGGGATCTTTTATTTCAGCTCATAAAACAAGGGACCAACACTTTACAGTTTAAGTTGGAAGTTTACATACACTTAGGTGTATGGGCAGCAGCAGAGAAGCCTAGTGGTTAGAGCGTTGGTCTAGTAACCGGAAGGTTGCAAGTTCAAACCCCCGAGCTGACAAGGTACAAATCTGTTGTTCTGCCCCTGAACAGGCAGTTAACCCACTGTTCCTAGGCCGTCATTGAAAATAAGAATTTGTTCTTAACTGACTTGCCTAGTTAAATAAAGGTTAAAAAAAAGAAGGGAAAAAAAGAAGGTTGGAGCCAATAACACTCGTTTTTCAACCACTCCACAAATTTCTTGTTAATTAACAAACTGTAGTTTTGGCAAGTCGGTTAGGACCTCTACTTTGTGCATGACACAAGTAATTTGTCCAACAATTGTTTACAGACAGATTATTTCACTTATAATTCACTGTATCACAATTCCAGTTGGTCAGAAGTTTACATATACTTAAGTTGACTGTGCCACGAAACAGCATGGAAAATTCCATAAAATAATGTCTTGGCTTTAGAAGCTTCTGATAGGCTAATTGACATCATTTTGGTCAATTGGAGGTGTACCTGTGGATTAGAGGTCGACCGATTATGATTTTTCAACGCTGATACCGATACAGATCATTGGAGGACCAAAAAAGACGATACCGATTAATCGTCCGATTTAAATCAAAATAAAAAAATATTTTTAAAAAGCACTTTTTTATTTTTTATTTGCATTAATGACAATTACAACAATACTGAATGAACACTTATTTTAACTTAATATAATACATCAATAAATTCAATTTATCTTCAAATAAATAATGAAACATGTTCAATTTGGTTTTAATAATGCATCAACAAAGTGTTGGAGAAGAAAGTAAAAGTGCAATATGTGCCATGTAAGAAAGCTAACGTTTAAATTCCTTGCCCAGAAAATGAGAACATATGAAAGCTGGTGGTTCCTTTGAACATGAGTCTTCAATATTCCCAGGTAAGGAGTTTTAGGTTGTAGTTATTATAGGAATTATAGGACTATTTCCCTCTATACCATTTGTATTTCATTAACCTTTCACTATTGGATGTTCTTATAGGCACTTTAGTATTGCCAGTGTAACAGTATAGCTTCCGTCCCTCTCCTCGCCCCTACCTGGGCTCGAACCAGGAACACAACGACAACAGCCACCCTCGAAAGCAACATTACCCATGCAGAGCAAGGGGAACAACCACTCCAAGTCTCAGAGCGAGTGATGTTTGAAACGCTATTAGCACCCCACTAACTAGCTAGCCATTTCACATCGGTTACACCAGCCTCATCTCGGGAGTTGATAGGCTTGAAGTCATAAACAGTGCAATGCTTGACACACAGCAAAGAGCTGCTGGCAAAACGCACGGAAGTGTTGTTTGAATGAATGCTTACGAACCTGCTGCTGCCTACCACCGCCCAGTCAGATTCTTGTATGCTTAGTCAGATTATATGCAACGCAGGACACGCTAGATAAACTAGTAATATCATCAACCATGTGTAGTTAACTAGTGATTATGATCGATTGATTTATTGTTTTTTATAAGATAAGTTTAATGCTAGCTAGCAACTTACCTTGGCTTACTGCATTCGCGTAACAGGCAGTCTCCTTGTGGAGTGCAAGGAGAGGCAGGTGGTTATAGCGTTGGACTACTTAACTGTAAGGTTGCAAGATTGTATCCCCCGAGCTTACAAGGTGAACATCTGTCGTTCTGCCCCTGAACGAGGCAGTTAACCCACTGTTCCTAGGCCGTCATTGAAAATAAGAATGTGTTCTTAACTGACTTGCCTAGTTAAATAAAGATTAAATAAAAAAATTGGCCAAATCCGTGTCCAAAAATACCAATTTCCGATTGTTATGAAAACTTGAAATCGGCCCTAATTAATCGGCCATTCCAATTATTCGGTCGACCTCTACTGTGGATGAATTTCAAGGCCTACCTTCAAACTCAGTACCTCTTTGCTTGACATCATGGGAAAATCAAAAGACATCAGCCAAGACCTCAGAAACAAAAATTGTAGACCTCCACAAGTCAGGTTTATCCTTGGGAGCAATTTCCAAATGCCTGATGGTACCACGTTCATCTGTACAAACAATAGTACGCAAGTATAAACACCATGGGAACCCACAGCCGTCATACCGCTCAGGAAGGAGACGCGTTCTGTCTCCTAGAGATGAACGTACTTTGGTGTGAAAAGTGCAAATCAATACCAGAACAACAGCAAAGGATCTTATGAAGATGCTGGAGGAAACCGGTATCTATATCCACAGTAAAACAAGTCCTATATCGACATAACCAGAAAGGCCGTTCAGCAAGGAAGAAGCCACTGCTCCAAAACCGCCATAAAAAAGCCAGACTACGGTTTGCAACTGCACATGGGGACAAAGATCGTACTTTTTGGAGAAATGTCCTCTGGTCTGTTGAAACAAAAATAGAACTGTTTGGCCATAATGACCATCGTTATGTTTGGAGGAAAAAGGGGGAGGCTTACAAGCCAAAGACCACCATCCCAACCGTGAAGCACAGGGGTGGCAGCATCATGTTGTGGGGGTGCTTTGCTGCAGGAGGAACTGGTGCACTTCACAAAATAGATGGTTCATGAGGAGGGAAATTATGTGGATATATTGAAGCAACATCTCAAGACATTAGTCAGGTTAAAGCTTGGTCGTAAATGGGTCTTCGAAATGGACAACGACCCCAAGCATACTTCCAAAGTTGTGGGAAAATGGTTTAAAAGGACAACAACGTCAAGGTATTGGAGTGGCCATCACAAAGCCCTGACCTCAATCCCATAGAACATTTGTGGGCAGAACTGAAAAAGCATGTGCGAGCAAGAAGGCTACCCGTAACGTTTGACCAAAGTTAAACAATTTAAAGGAAATGCTACCAAATACTAATTGAGTGTATGTAAACTTCTGACCCACTGGGACTGTAATGAAAGAAATAAAAGCTGAAATAAATAATTCTCTCTGCTATTATTCTGACATTTCACATTCTTAAAATAAAGTAGTGATCCTAACTGACCAAAGACAGGGAATTTTTACTAGGTTTAAATGTCAGGAATTGTGAAAAACTGAGTATAAATGTATTTGGCTGTGGTGTATGTAAACTTCCTACGTCGACTGTACATGTTGAGTATATTTTTGTTCAGTATAGTTACTTTGCTAATCTTTGCTCGTTCTGTCTCCTCCAGACTCTGATAAAGATGAGAGTAGTTACTGTCCCCCGGCCAAGAGGGAAAGGACATCGTCACTAACACAGTTCCCACCCGCACATTCAGGTACATTTTGTTTAATTAAAGGACTTTCCATAGTTTGTGGAGAAAGGGTGTGTACTCATGTTATTTATCTTTGTCTTATGCAGTTTCTAAGAACAATGTGTTCATGCCATCCAGTTTCTGTCAGTCCCCGACAGGAAATAATAATTCAGATTCAGAACCTGGTGAGTTATCTTAAGATCACCTTTTCAACCTAGTTGATATTTGCATGATAAGGAAAACTACCCTTGAAGAATCCAATTTTTTATAAACAAATTTCTGGCTTAGCTTCCAGCTATCTCACGTTCCCTCTCTCTTTCTCCTTCTTTCTCTGTTCTCATGTCAACAGAGGAGAAAACGGTTGGGTTTCGCCTGAAGCCTCCCACCCTGATCCATGGACAGGCTCCTAGTGCAGGTGGGTGCCCTTTCTCTCTCTCTCTCTCTCTCTCTCTCTCTTTCTCTTTCTCTCTTTTTTTATTGTCCATTTAAGGGACAAAGGAAATGGGTTTTGGGGGTCTAGTATACAGGCATAAACACAATGTACAAAACATCACAATAAGAGTGCAAAAACATGGCCCTTCTTTGTCTGGCTTTGGTCTGTCCAGAGCCTTATATTTAGTCCAAGTATAATGTGTTGCAGGTGTCCCGAGCCAGAAACCCAAGGAGCAGCAGCGCAGTGTACTACGACCAGCAGTACTGCAGGCCCCTCTGGCCACCAAATCACTAACCCAGACCGGTAAGCACACTTTCAGGACGGATTAACCTTAGTCTTCAGATCCTCTCAAACAAACAGCTGTACTACTTTGTTCTGTTCTGCGATGGCCATTCTCCTTCAGCTTCCTTTCATCTCAATGTGCTTCGACAAAACATTCGTTGAAGGTGAAAGAAATCCAACCAGTCTCTTCTTGTGGTCCTGATAGGGTTAAACAGTGGTACAAATGGAGTGGACAGGTCATCAGAGGGTCTACCAGTTACCCAGAACAACACAGAGAAGTGTGATGACACGACCACGTCACAGGTAGGCTGAGAGGTGAAAGGGCGTCAAAAGTTTGGACACACCTACTCATTCAAGGGTTTTTCTTTATTTTTACTATTTTCTACATTGTAGAATAATAGTGAAGACATGAAAACTATGAAATAACACATGGAATCATGTAGTAACCAAAAAAGTGTTAAGCAAATTTTAGATTCTTCAAAGTAGCCAGCCTTTGCCTCGATGACAGCTTTGCACACTGTTGGCATCTCTCTCACCTGGAATGCTTTTCCAACAGTCTTGAAGGGGTTCCCACATATGCTGAGCACTTGTTGGCTGCTTTTCCTTCACTCTTCACTCTTTTCCTTCATTCCAAATCATCCCAAACCATCTCATTTAGGTTGAGGTCGGATGATTGTGGAGGCCAGGTAATCTGATGCAGCACTCCATCACTAACCTTCTTGGTGAAATAGCCCTTACACAGTCATGAAAAATAAATGATAGTCCCACCAAGCACAAACCAGATGGCATGGCATATCGCTGCAGTATGCTGTGGTAGCCATGCTGGTTAAGTGTGTCTTGAAAGCTAAATAAATCACTGATAGTGTCACCATTGCTCGTGTTTCTTGGCCCAAGCAAGTCTCTTCTTATTATTGGTGTCCTTTAGTAGCAGCAAATCGACCACGAAGGCCTGATTCAAGCAGTCTCATCTGAACAGTTGATGTTGAGATGTGTCTGTTACTTGCAACTGCACTTGAATAAACTTTCAAAGTTCTTGAAATTGGCTGGATTGACTGACCTTCATGTCTTAAAGTAATGATGGACTGTCATTTCTCTTTTCTTATTTGAGCTGTTCTTGCCATAACATGGAATTGGTCTTTTACCAAATAGGGCTATCTTCTGTATACCACCCCTACCTTGTCACAACACAACTGATTGGCTCAAATGCATTAAGAAGGAAATTAATCCCACAAATTCACTTTTAACAAGACACACCTGTTAATTGTAATGCATTCCAGGTGACTGCTTATGAAGCTGGTTGAGAGAATGCCAAGAGTGTGCAAAGCTTTCATCAAGGCAAAGAGTGGCTACTTTGAAGAATCTATAGCATATATTTTGATTTGTTTAATACTTTTTTTGGTTACTACATAATTCCATATGTGTTATTTCATAGTTTTGATGTCTTCACTATTACTCTACAATGTAGAAAATAGTAAAAATAAAGATACATCTTTGAGTAGGTCTGTCCAATCTTTTGACAAGTACTGTATATAGTTATCAAGCGAGTTCATAACAACAAAAAACACAACAGGACAAGACACAAAGGCAGGTTTTATGCTTGAACATTCATTTAGGAATTTCCATGACTGTCTCTCGCTGCTTTAATCTTCTTTCAAGGAGAAGAAAAGCGAGAGGGATGAGAGCAGGACAGGAGGAGGGAAAATGGATCCACCTGTGGAATACACAGTTGTATTTGGCCAGAATGTCAGAGCCAAGCTGACCTTAAATAGTTAACTAAAGTGCATGTCATATGGAATACTTTTCAAAGATGTTGTGAAGTGCTCTGGGCTTTGCCTCATACCTGACAACAGCCCACTGGGTGTGTGGGTAAATCACAATATAGCAGCCTCTTGTGGCCTTGCAAGCTTTGTTACATTCTTTTGATCTGTTCCTTTTTTGTTATGTGTCTGATCCTTCCCCTTTTCTCCATTGGTCTAGGTTGAGCAAAGCAGTGAACAGAAAGGCTCTACATCAGCAGAATCAGGGGAAACTAATTATTTCCTACAATACAGAAGCACTCCCAGGTTAGCCGTTTATGGATTCTGTCTACAATGGATATGATCAGTCATCTGTTTTATTAGGCTACTCTTTCATCTCCCCTATCTAAAATCCTTTCTCCTGTATGTTTCCCACCCAGCTTACAGAAGGCTGAGAACAAGGCTGATGACGGGGATAAGTTTGTGTTTGGGCAGAACATGTCGGATCGTGTCCTGGTAAGACTTGCTCTTTGTGCGGCTAATCTAGTCATCTTTTATCAGTTTTTTTTCTTCTACCATTTGTCCCTCTTCCAACTAATGATGGCATCCACAAAGTTGTGTTAAAGCATGTTGTATAACATTCTTGTTTTGCAGAGTCCGTTGAAATGTGAACAAGCAGCCGAGGGCAGCAGAGATCCCCCCACCGCCCCGCCCTGTGAGTTCCCGTCAAAAGACAGCAGCCCTGATAAAGGTGAGTAAATAAAGACCATACTGGATATGAAATGAATGTTAAGAGGCTTATGTAATGGCAATGCAATGAAGGAAACACCTGGCTTTTTTCAGGCCCCTACTATGTGACCGTGTTTGAATGCGGTTTTGGTTCTCTTGTTTACAGATAACAATGTGACAGAGTCTTTGGAGGAGTCGGCGGCGGCCTACACCAAAGCCACAGCCAAGAGGTGTTTGTTAGAGAAAGTAGAGGTCAGAACTGGAGAGGAGTCGGAGAGTAACGTTCTTCAGGTATGCAAGAGGTTTCCTACGTGTTAGGTGTTTAATTGCTTGATTTCAATGTCAGAGAATGTTTGTAGTTCATCATGAAATTGAGCAATTGTTGATTGATAGTTTTGTGTTTACATGTCTCCTCAGACAGTTGGAAATAGGCTGAAATGGTCCATGGTCATTCTCTGACACTGGCATGGTTTTTTGTCACTTTAGGTCCAGTGCAAGTTATTTGTGTTTGACAAAGCTTCCCAGTCTTGGGTTGAGAGAGGCAGAGGACTGCTAAGGCTCAATGATATGGCTTCCACAGAGGAGGGATCGTTACAGTCCAGGCTGGGTACAGTCATTAATCATGAATTAATCATTAGTCATGAATCAAATCATATCAACAATTTAGTTAATTTAAAAATCTCAATACACTTTACTGTCATGCCACACTGCCCTGGATTGTATCGGATGATTCTATGATTCTTGTTTTTGTACATCTGTCAAAATGCAACTCCCATTTGAAGGTATTACATTGGTTATTCTATACATTGTTTTCTGTGCTGTAGTGATGAGGACCCAGGGCAGTTTGCGTCTGATCCTCAACACCAAACTGTGGCCTCAAATGCAGACGGACAAGGCCAGCGAGAAGAGTGTCCGCATCACAGCCATGGACACTGAGGACCAGGGGGTCAAGGTCTTCCTCATATCGGTATGAGAAAGACCACATGAGTTATTACTAGAGATATATATTTAAGAGTGTTTGACCAACTTTTAGAATGTTTAATATTGTTATAATGCTTTCAGTTACAAAGAATAGTTTAAATATTCCCCATGTAATGTTAATAGGGAACTAACATGGCTGCCATAGAATGTTGAAGTGTCATGTAAATGTATCAAAACACAGAAACCGCACTGGCCCAACTCTCTAAATACATGGCTCTGGTTATTACATAGTAATGACACTGACAGTGGTAATAGATGTTGAGTATATCTAACACTTCCAGAACATCCAGTTTAGTGCCGATGTGTCATTTCTGTTCCAGGCCAGCTCTAAGGACACAGGGCAGCTGTACGCAGCTCTGCACCATCGTATTCTGGCCCTGCGGAGCCGCTCAGACCAAGAGCCAGAGCCCAGGGTCCCCATCCCAGATGGCCACATCCCTCATCCCCAGTCTAACGGGGAGGATAGTGATGAGGACGAACCGCTCACACCCACTGCCAACACTACAGGTAAACTATATAACCCCTTAGCCTAGCTGTTACCCCAACTTTTCCAATCACCACAAACTGATCTGAAGACCTCTTACTGTGATTGTTCAAAAAAGTGATCTAATGATATCCTGGACACAAACTAATGGCCCAAAACTGTTATCTGGAAGTGATCTGGGAAAAGTTGTCTGGTGGTCCAAGAATGTTATCTGGACATTCCCCCTAACGGTCCAACAAATATTTGAAGGTCCAAGTAAGTGACCTTCGACACCCTCGCTGATGGTTCAAGGAAGTGATCTGGGTGTCTTTGAATAGGACCCTTGCACTGTTTCCTTGGATGTTGTGAAGTGTCTTGGATTTCCCTTATTTCATGCAAGCAAAACATATCTGTCCCATTCAAAAAGCCCAAGAATGTAATTTAAAACACTATTTGATTGGACTGCCCTAGTCTATCACTCACCAGGCCTGTCTCTCCTCTCCCCAGAGGGTCCAGAGGCCCAGTCCTGCGGGAGTGGGAGTGGGTCTTCATAGCACCTGCCCCCCTTCATTGGCTCACGCACTGCAGTCAGGACCACCTTACAGACCCCTCCATGGACACCTCAGGCTAGCATCTCCCCAGTGGTCTGAGGTCACAGTGGAGCGTCAGGAAGGATCCTATGCAGGTGTTACTAAGTTAACTCTGCAGTTCACACTCTGGATTCACAGTTTATCTGGGATGGATGGTCTTTTTTGTTTAGTATTTGTCTTCTCTTTTTTTTTACCTCTAGAACTGGATTTTGGGGGGAGTGGGGGGGTGTTGTGAATTGGATGCTCATCATATTGATGAGTCTGAGGGAACGAGAAAGCAGTTTTCTTCTCTAGCTGATATAAGTACATTCTATATAGTTTGCTGTTAAAAGTGGGACTTTAGCCACCTTGCAAAAGAACAGACCTCAGGCACTTCAGTGGGGCTTGTATTTTGTTCAGCGAGGTAAAGATTGAGTTGTCTAGCAAATATTTGTTTATAAAGTCTTTTTTTTATTTCACGGAGTTTTGTCATTGAAGAGTGTCTGAACTCTTACTTCAAGTTGTATTTTTCTAAGGCAAAATGCTTGCACACACTCTAGCTAGGATTAGTCCGTCAATACCACCTCTGGCCACTGTTAGTTTTTAGTCTGTCGTCCACATTGTCATTTATTTTTTTTACCACAAATCGGTTGAATTTAAAATCCCTTGTGCAAACACCTGCTTTGATGTTCGTAGCCATAAAATATTTAATTAAATAGTGGGATTTACCTGTGTTCATGATTATTATTATTACTGGTACATTACGTTTTTATTGATAGTTAATATTATCGACTTTGCTTTTGAAATTCATGCGAAAATGAACTAATTCTGTAAATAAGAAAGCTTGTTGGATTTGATCATTTTACAACAGGTTTGCACCATGACCCCAAAGTTTACCCTGAATATAGCCGTTAGATTTGTTTGTTTCAAATATATAATTTTTTTTTAGATAGATCAGATAAATATATATGTTCTCAAATATATATATGGAAGAAACCCTTTCTATGTTTGAGTGGTTTACAATTATGTAATTAGTTTGAAATAAGTTCCAATCACAAGGCTTTGTGTTTAACATCCACGATCTCAGAATCATATAAGACCATTGCAACAACAACAAAATGCCTATTTTTTTCATGCGATCAGAAAGGCCCATATAATCACTTTTAGGTTAGGGTGTTGGCATTTGGTGTATCTAGCATTCATTATTTGCATCTGTCCTAAACTGGTTTGACATCAAAACCCTACAAAATGCACATATACTCTCAGAACAGCGAATGCTGCCATTTTATTCAAAGAGCTATAGACATTGGAACAGGTGGTACTACGCACACAGGGTACAGTATTTTTCACCAATAGTCTGGTGCTGAGCCCTCTATTTATTCCTTTGTTAAATAGATGGCTCTGGTCTGGTGTATTTAAAACAAACAGCCCTTAAAAAGACCTAGATGAATAATGTAATATTTTCTTCAGTGAAGTGTAGTTCCTCTTGTTTTAAGCCTTTTTCTTCCTCATCGTTGGAATGAGTAATATTTCTAAGTTGTATTATAGCGTTCTACTTTTTCATTTACTACAAGCCTTTGATGTGAAAAAAATGTATTTTAACTAACAAAAAGTATACTAAGAAAAGTTTGAAACAAAAAAAAGCAGGCAAGTAGACATATTATTGGTTAAAATGTATAAATCCTGTAATGTATATTATTGAATAAGCAGCCTTTAAAGGAATAATCCACTCAAACTTTATTTAGGTAATTGTCATTTCACTGTTGATAATGAAACAAATTCCAAAATATAGTTTGAGTAGATTACTCCTTTTAAGTGTAAAAAAAGGACAACTCCTTATTTAGTACTCTTCTTCACTGCAGTCTATAGAAACCTCACCGTGTAATGTGCTCCGTAAAATTGTGTTCTCTCCATTTTTCACATTCTGCTTGTGTAGCTACAAACCCGAACTATTCCTAATGGCCCAGTTTTTTAAAAGTTATCTGGGTTTCGCCTATCAGATAAGAATTGAATGAATAGAACGGAAGTCCCCATTCAAGTCAATGTTTTGTCCATTCTATTCATTCTATTTCTATGCATTTAATCCTATCCGATAGGTAAAATCTAGATAACTTCAAAAGAAACTGGGCCCTGGACATGAATGTATGGCAACTTGTCTCTATATAAAGGGCCAGGGGCCGACGTTCTTCAGCACTTTTCCTTCTCTGTGATATTTCTCCCATCAATATGAATTGTTTTAATGTTCGTAAATGCACATGAACTGGGGCTGTCCATTGATTAATTGGCAAAGGTGGTTGATAATGAAGTGTTGAATGTTGTTTACATTGGGGTCGTTGATGGTTATTTGTTGGGGAGTGACTGTAAGACCGATATACACTTTTGTTCATGTTATATTTTTGTTGCTGAAATTTCTGTCATGTCTGCTATAATTCCCTTAAAACATCTACCTGTTTTTTTGTTATTTTTTTGTTATGCCTAGCTGTTGTTGTTCCATAACCTGGTGCTATTCTGTTGCATTTCCTATCACTATACAAGTCAATGTTGATATTCTGTTAGATCGAGATCAAAACAGTCCATCTTTGAATGGAAGTTGAGTGAAGAGGATGTTATGAAACCTAGTTGACATGGATGCGCCCTTGCTGCTATTGTACAAGAGCATCTGTCTCATACTGTATCTGTGACTGGAATATGTTTTCATAGGAACATGTCATCTGCATTGGCCTCTTAACATGCCATTAACTTCAATATATTAGGTGATAGTTTACAGTAGTGGCATTGCTGCTTGTTGTGATTGATCCAATACAACGCAGGTGTGTTCATAGAGTAGGTATGCCAGAGATACTCAAGGGATCGGGAGTGTTGCATTAATAGTCGTTGGAATTGTCCGAAAAAAAGCAGATTAATTTCAAACAGGCCCACTTACGAGGGAAAGGCTTGCTTACCACCTATCCCCTCTTTCCAATGGAGACATCTAGAGAGGAACCACACCTATCAGGATAAAGATGCTTGTCATTGAGGAGCACTAGAATAGCTACATGTCTCCTTTCAACAATGCCCTCCTTAACCAGTCATTTTGATATCAATTGCCCAATATGTGTGAAATAAGGACAAAGAGGCTACAAAGTCATAGCAAATGTCCATTCAGACAACACACAGGAGGAGATACTGTACCATTCACCCCTGTTGATGTGTGTATCAGAGAAAGACTACTTTTATGGCTGTCAGAGCATCTACTATCTGTAGTATATTTTTTACCAATCTCTAATGCGTTCACTCAATGGAACGCCTCCTCTTTCTAATAACCCTAGTAGAGTGCCGGCAAATGTCGTTGACAGATTTGAGTCTTTTGGTTCTAGGTTTTTCTTTGTTTTTTTCCCTTAAAAGGTTTTGAGGATATTAAAGAAGGCAGTAAATCTCCCCCTCCACCACCCTATAGATGTATAAGAGATGAGGGACCATGATATGACTATGCTTAGATTGCTGATGGATTGAGCTGTAAACATTGGGCTGGAGAACCACAGCATTGCAGTGAGTCATTCTAGCGGTCTGGGCCTACTCAAGGGAGGCAAGGGAGCGTGTGGCATGGATTTCTGTTTATAACGCTGCTGTCTGTCAGCAAACCATAGAGGTCTGTCCATCCGTCCAAACAAACCACAGGGATACTTGGAGATCTGGGTCAGGACTCTCTTCCCCCAGTCCTTGGGATGGGCATCTTGGGACCTGGAGCGCTGCAGGGAGTGCAGGCTTTAGTGCCGTTTAGTTAATTCACTTATAATGATTTACAATAAAATAGAAGAAAGATTTGAATAAGCCCTGAAGGCTGGTGAAACAAAGGCCTGCACAGCTCTCCATGAACAGAGTTGCCCACCCCTGTCTCAGTCCCTTCATCTGAAATTCATTGTTGAGTCTACTGTTTTGACAGGTGAATCAATCATGTTATTTTTTGCTTTAGTATAAAATGGCTAGAAAAAAAGGCAAAAACATAAACAAAAAAACTAATATAAAAAATTTAAAAAACTTGTGTTATAAAAAATGTTTATGTAAAATTGTCATATCAAATGTATTTCAAAATTACATTAAAACTTTTAACAGAAAGCAAAGCTTGTTTTGTTGTTTTCAGGGTTTAATCAAATAGCTTTGATCGTATGGTTTCACTTGCAATTTAGGTAAGTCGTTTCGAAGTACAATAGCTAATCCTGCAAGCTCAAACTGTCTCAGCGTAGGGAGTGTTGCTCTCTCGCCACAGGAGGGTGCTCTTGGCCTGAAGATGGTTCACTATCAACAGGAGGGTGATCTTGGCCTGAAGATGGGTCACTATCAACAGGAGGGTGATCTTGGCCTGAAGATGGTTCACTATCAACAGGAGGGTGCTCTTGGTCTGAAGATGGGTCACTATCAACAGGAGGGTGCTCTTGGCCTGAAGATGGGTCACTATCAACAGGAGGGTGCTCTTGGCCTGAAGATGGGTCACTATCATCAGGAGGGTGCTCTTGGTCTGAAGATGGGTAACTATCAACAGGAGGGTGCTCTTGGTCTGAAGATGGGTCACTATCAACAGGAGGGTGCTCTTGGTCTGAAGATGGGTCACTATCATCAGGAGGGTGCTCTTGGCCTGAAGATGGGTAACTATCAACAGGAGGGTGCTCTTGGTCTGAAGATGGTTCACTATCATCAGGAGGGTGCTCTTGGTCTGAAGATGGTTCACTATCATCAGGAGGGTGCTCTTGGTCTGAAGATGGGTAACTATCATCAGGAGGGTGCTCTTGGTCTGAAGATGGGTAACTATCAACAGGAGGGTGCTCTTGGTCTGAAGATAATGAACTGTCTCTGTTGATAGTGAAATATTTATCTTGTTAGCCGTACCAAATCCTCAAATTGGAGTAAAAAATGTGAAATGGAAGCTAATCATATTTTTCCGAAATTATTATCATTTTAAGATGAAACCTCTGAAACCACCAGCGGTGCCCTTTTATTATTACAGTGGGCTCCAAAAGTATTGGCACCCCTGACTGGCAATGTACAAACAATACTTTAAAAAATAGAAACAGTATAATTCATTATCTCAAAATACCAACATGTGAGAAATACCGTACTTTATTAATGTTTCAATGGAACCCACCAAAATCATTTATTGATTTAATTAAAAATCAATGTCCTCTAAATCAAGGTTTCACAATTAATGGCACCCTTATAGATTATTGTAAATAACATCTACCAAAATTAAACCAGGAATTAAATTGCACTTATTTAAGTTTATCTAAGTCTTAAGGAACTATATTGAGTCTTTAGATCACTTCCTTTTTCACTAGAGTATAAAAAAGAGGTAACACGCATGCAATATCCCTTTGTCATCCAACACCATGAAGAAAACAAAAGAACTGGCAGTTCAAAAGAGACACATGGTCGTAGACCTTTATAAATCTGGTAATGGCTACAAGAAGATCCACAAACGATTGAATATACCACTGAGCACTGTCAGGGCAATTGTAAAAAATAATAATTTTAAAATCAAAAGATATGGAAAGGTTGAAAACCTCATGGGTAGAGGACGCAAATGCATTTTGCCCCCCAGGATAGGGAGGAGGATGGTGAGAGCAGCAACAAAATCCCAAGAATCCCCGTGAAATAATTGCAGGCCTTGGGGACGTCTTGGGGTCACCAGGTTTCAAAAAGCAACACGAGATCCCACCTCCACAACCACAGGCTCTTTGGAAGGGCTGCCAGAAGAAAGTCCTTTCTGACCCCAAAGACACAGACGCAAACACATTGAGTTTGCAAATGTCATTTAAATTATGACTGGAAGAAGGTGCTCTGGTCAGATGAGACCAAAATTGAACGTTTTTGTCAGATACAGCATTGGCATGTTTGGCGGCAAAACGGAGATGCATACAAGGAGAGGCATCTCATACTCATGGTGAAATATGGTGGTGGGTCTGATGTTTTGGGGCTGTTTTAATTCCAGAGGTCCAGGGGCACTGGTTAAGATTGATGGCATAATGAACTCCACCAACTATCAGGCAATTTTGGCTAACAATCTGGTTGCCTCTGCCAGAAGGCTGGGGCTTAGCCGTAGGTGGACTTTCCAACAAGAAAATGACCCGAAACATACCTCAAGATCCATACAGAAATGGTTCTGTGACAGCAAAATCAATGTTCTGCCTGGCCATCTCAGTCGCCGGACCTCAATCCAATCGAAAACCTGTGGGCTGAGTTGAAAAGGGCAGTTGATAAGCGCAAACCCAAGAATGTGAAGGATCTTCAAAGGATCTGCATAGAGGAATGGTCCAAAATCCCTCCAAATGTGTTCCTTAACCTTGTCAAACACCACAGGAAAAGACTCCATGCTGTTATCCTTGCCAATACTTTTGCAACCTTGATTTTGGCTAAATTTATTTTGTATTAAATAATTGTATGATTTTGGATGGTTCCATTGAAACATTAATAAAGTACAATATTTCTCACATGTTGTTATTGAGTTTCTCTATAATTATGTTGTTTATATTTTTTTAAAGTTCTGTTTGTGCATTGTCAGTCAGGGGTGGCAGTAATATTGGAGCCCACTGTATATGTATTTATCTAATTAGACTGTTCCTGCTGAATAAATAGCTTGCAGTATACACTCAGTAGACAGTTTATTAGGTGCAACTGTGTAGTACTGGGTCGGACATCCCTTTGCCTCCAGAACAGCCTGATTTTTTTGGGGAATGGAAACGTAGCTAAATTGGTATCAATGTGCGCCAGGAAAACATTCCCCACACCAGTACACCACCACCACCAGCCTGTACTGTTGACACCAGGCAGGATGGGGCCATGGACTCATGCTGCTTACGCCAAATACTGACTCTGCCATCAGCATGAAGCAACAGGAACCGGGATTCGTCGGACGAGGCAACATTTTTCCACTTTTCAATTGTCCAGTATTGGTGATCGTGTGCCAACTGGAGCGGCTGCTTCTTGTTTTTAGCTGATTGGAGTGGAACCTGGTGTGGTCGTCTGCTGCAATAGCCCATCTGTGACAAGGACCGACAAGTTGTGTGTTCTGAGATGCCATTCTGCACACCACTGTTGTACTGCGCCATTGTTTGCCTGTTTGTGGCCTTCCTTTTCGCTTGCACGATTCTTGCCATTCTTCTTTGACCGCTCATCAAGGAGCTATTTTCACCTACAGGACTTACGCTGACTGGATGTTTTTTGTTTGTCGCGCCATTCTCTGTAAACCCTAGACACGTGAAAAGCCAAGGAGGGTGTTTCTGAGATACTTGAACCTGCGTGCTTGGTACCAACGATCATAACTAGGGCTGTTGTGGTGACCGTATTACCGCGATACCAGTGGTCATGAAGGCAGTCAAATTCACCTCCTCCCTGTAGGCCGTCTCGTCGTTGTTGGTAATCAAGCCTACCACTGCAGTCTCGTCTGCAAACTTGATGATTGAGTTGGAGGCGTGCATGGCCACACAGTCGTGGGTGAACAGGGAGTACAGGAGAGGGCTCAGAACGCACCCTTGTAGGGCCCCAGTGTTGAGGCTCAGCGGGGTGGAGATGTTGTTACCTACCCTCACCACCTGGGGGCGGCCCGTCAGGAAGTCCAGTACCCAGTTGCACAGGGTGGGGTCTGGGCCTGCAGCCTTGCGAGGGTTAGCACGTTTAAATGTTTTACTCACGTCGGCTGCAGTGAAGGAGAGTCCGCAGGTTTTGGTAGCGGGCCGTGTCAGTGGCACTGTATTGTCCTCAAAGCGAGCAAAGAAGTTGTTTAGTCTGTCTGGGAGCAAGACATCCTGGTCCGCGACGGGCCTGGTTTTCTTTTTGTAATCCGTGATTGACTGTAGACCCTGCCACATACCTCTTGTGTCTGAGCCGTTGAATTGCGACTCTACTTTCACGCTATACTGACACTTATACTGACACTTTGTTTTAATAGTTGCTGTGGGTACGATGTCGCCAATGCACTTGCTAATGAACTCGCTCACCGTATCAGCGTATTCGTTAATGTTGTTGTTTGACGCAATGCGGAACATATCCCAATCCACGTGATCGAAGCAATCTTGAAGCGTGGAATCAGATTGGTCGGACCAGCGTTGAACAGACCTGAGAGCGGGAGCTTCCTGTTTTAGTTTCTGTCTATATGCTGCAAGCAACAAAATGGAGAAGTGGTCAGCTTTTCCAAAAGGAGGGTGGGGGAGGGCCTTATATGCGTCGCAGAAGTTGGAATAACAATGATCCAGGGTTTTACCAACTCTGGTAGCACAACCGATATGCTGATAGAATTTAGGGAGTCTTGTTTTCAGATTAGCCTTGTTAAAATCCCCAGCTACAATGAATGCAGCCTCAGGTTTCCAGTTTACATAGAGTCAAATAAAGTTCATTCAGGGCCATCGATGTGTCTGCTTGGGGGGGAATATATGCGGCTGTGATTATAATCGAAGAGAATTCTCTTGGTAGATAATGCGATCGACATTTGATTGTGAGGAATTCTAAGTCAGGTGAACAGAAGGACTTCCAGTATGTTATGATCACACCACGTCTCGTTAATCATAAGGCATACCCCCGCCCCTCTTCTTACCAGAAAGATGTTTGCCCCCCATTGTTTCAAATCATATTTAGAGTCACATCATGCAGCCATATTAACAATCGAAACATGGATTTATAAACTTTTCCAAATGTAGATATTCCAAAGGTCTGCATCAGTGGATTGAACCAGCTTTTTTGTTGCTTTAAGATCATTTATTGAATTGTGTCTTCTATGCAGAATGATAATATAGGCTTAAACTCTCTCTCTCTCTCATAATAACATTACCACTGAGTGCTGATATTTGGCCAGTGATCCGGGTGTATCTGTAATAAAGGCTTGTAATTGGTTACACCTGCAGAGTGTTGGATGGCAGTGAGGTTTCAGGGTTCATCAGAGACATCTTAATCCCTGTAATAAGTCAGAGGGATTCAGATACTTCTCTACCACAGCCATTGTTCACCTAACACTCCTCTGTAGCGCTGCCCAATTTATATACAGTATCCAGCTGCAGCACGGAATAGGCACGCTCAAGTCTCACAAATGCAGACTACGTCTCAGACACTGGTGTCCTGTTTGGGTAGAGTTAGTGTTGATGTAGGAGTTAAGGCTAGTTATTAGGGATGGGGTTAGGGACTGGACCATGTTATGTTGGCATCCCAGTGCCTGGGAGTGAGAGTGACTGGGTTAGCTGAATCCTGTACCTTTGTCAACTAGCTGTTCCTGTTGGGGTTTTGTCAGAAGTTTAATATTTAGATGGGTTGTTTCCTGAGCATGAAATTATCACACATGAGTTACAGGCCTGTCTTTCGTGTCAGAAAACACAGCTAAAGAAGTCACTGAAACCCTTAATAAGGAGTTTAGTTTTGGAATCGGTGGCTAGTAATAAACGTGTCCTGGACATCTCTAAAACTAAGAGCATTGTATTTTCTACAAATCATTCCCTAAGCTCTAGACCTCAGCCGAATCTGGTAATGAATGATGTGGCTGTTGAACAAGTTGAGACTAAATTACTTGGTGTTACCTTAATTGTAAACTGTCATGGTCAAAACATACAGATTCAATGGTTGTAAAGATGGGGAGAGGTCTGTCCGTAATAAAGAGATGCTCTGCTTTTTTGACACCACACTCCAAAAAGCAAGTCATGCAAGCTCTAGTTTTTTCTTATCTTGATTATTGTCCAGTCGTGGTCAAGTGCTGCAAATAAAGACCTAGTTAAGCTGCAGCTGGCCCAAAACAGTGGCACATGTTGCTTTTCATTGTAATCAGAGGGCTAATATAAATACAATGCATGCCAGTCTCTCTTAGATAAAAGTTGGAGAGATTGACTGCCTCATTTCTTATTTTTAAAAGAAAGATTGTGTGGGTAATTGGGTAATTCGCATTTATTTGCATTGTCAACTTACACAAAGCTCTGACACACACACACACTTACCCCACCAAACCTGCCACCAGGGGTCTTTTCACAGTCCCCAAATCCAGAACAAATTCAAGAAAGCGTAGAGTATTACATAGTTGTACTGCGCATGTTTGTGGCCCACTTTTTAGCTTGAACGATTCTTGCCATTCTCCTTCAACCTCTCATCAAGGAGCTGTTTTCGCCCATAGGACTGTCGCTGACTGGATGTTGTTTTTTTTGTCGCACTACCCTTGTTGCACCATCCTCGGTAAACCCTAGACACTTGATTGTGAACTCTTCCATCTCATATTGCTCAAATGAACAGCAAATCTGGTTTAAAAAAACAGATAAAGCAACACCTCACGGCACAACGTCTCTCCCGTTTTTGACCTAAACATTGATATGTAGGCTGTGTGCCATTTTAAATGTATGTAGTTCTGTCCTTGAGCTGTTCTTGTCTATTAATTTTTCATATATTAAAAAAATAAATATTTAATCTTTATTTAACCAGCTAGGCCAGTTGAGAACAAGATCTCATTTGCAACTGCGACCTGGCCAAGATTAAGCAAAGCAGTGCGACAAAAACAGTTACACATGGGATTAACAAACGTACAGTCAATAACACAATAGAAAATTTGTATACAGTGTGTGCAAATGAAGTAAGGAGGTAAGACAAAAAAAATAGGCCATAGTGGCGAAGTAATTACAATTGAGCAATTAACACTGGAGTGATAGATGTGCAGATGAGGATGTGCAAGTAGAAATAATGATGTGCAAAAGAGCAGAAAAAAACATGGGGATGATGTAGGTAGTTGGTTGGATGGGCTATTTACAGATGGGCTGTGTACAGTAGCAGCAGCCGATGCCTGAAGTTAGTGAGGGAGATATGTCTCCAACTTCAGTGATTTTTGCAATTCGTTCCAGTCATTGGCAGCAGAGAACTGGAAGATAAGGCGGCCAAAATAGATGTTGGTTTTGGGGATGACCAGTGAGACGTGCTACGGGTGGGTGGGTGTTGCTATGGTGATCAGTGAGCTGAGATAAGGCGGAGCTTTACCTAGCAAAGACTTGTAGATGACCTGGAGCCAGTGGGTTTGATGATGAATATGTAGCGAGGACCAGCCAACGAGAGCGTACAGGACAAAATGGTGGGTAGTACAGTATATGTGGCTTTGGTAATAGTAATGTTCTATATTTTGTCATGTTTTGTGTGGACCCCAGGAAAAGTAGCTGTTGCTTTCGCAACAACTAATGGGGATCGTAATAAAATACCAAATAACAAACCATGTGATACATCAATTATGTTCACATCATATTGGTACTGTGCATTATGTACATTACATTACATTTAAGTCATTTAGCAGACGCTCTTATCCAGAGCGACTTACAAATTGGTGCGTTCACCTTAAGACATCCAGTGGAACAGCCACTTTACAATAGTGCATCTAAATCTTTTAAGGGGGGTGAGAAGGATTACTTTATCCTATCCTAGGTATTCCTGAAAGAGGTGGGGTTTCAGGTGTCTCCGGAAGGTGGTGATTGACTCCGCTGTCCTGGCGTCGTGAGGGAGTTTGTTCCACCATTGGGGGGCCAGAGCAGCGAACAGTTTTGACTGGGCTGCGCGGGAACTGTACTTCCTCAGTGGTAGGGAGGCGAGCAGGCCAGAGGTGGATGAACGCAGTGCCCTTGTTTGGGTGTAGGGCCTGATCAGAGCCTGGAGGTACTGAGGTGCCGTTCCCTCACAGCTCCGTAGAGGCAAGCACCATGGTCTTGTAGCGGATGCGAGCTTCAACTGGAAGCCAGTGGAGAGAGCGGAGGAGCGGGGTGACGTGAGAGAACTTGGGAAGGTTGAACACCAGACGGGCTGCGGCGTTCTGGATGAGTTGTAGGGGTTTAATGGCACAGGCAGGGAGCCCAGCCAACAGCGAGTTGCAGTAATCCAGACGGGAGATGACAAGTGCCTGGATTAGGACCTGCGCTGCTTCCTGTGTGAGGCAGGGTCGTACTCTGCGGATGTTGTAGAGCATGAACCTACAAGAACGGGCCACCGCCTTGATGTTAGTTGAGAACGACAGGGTGTTGTCCAGGATCACGCCAAGGTTCTTAGCGCTCTGGGAGGAGGACACAGTGGAGTTGTCAACCGTGATGGCGAGATCATGGAATGGGCAGTCCTTCCCCGGGAGGAAGAGCAGCTCCGTCTTGCCGAGGTTCAGCTTGAGGTGGTGATCCGTCATCCACACTGATATGTCTGCCAGACATGCAGAGATGCGATTCGCCACCTGGTCATCAGAAGGGGGAAAGGAGAAGATTAATTGTGTGTCGTCTGCATAGCAATGATAGGAGAGACCATGTGAGGTTATGACAGAGCCAAGTGACTTGGTGTATAGCGAGAATAGGATTATTATTATGTCTGTTGACTATATTCAATGATCCAAAAATACCCCCTAAGAAGTATAATAAAGCATTTCTTTATGCACAATAAAATTGTATGTTAAGATAATCACTAACTTTCTAAACCATTTTCCGCTGTAACGTTGTTTAACAGCTGTCATAAGGATGTTGAAATATGAACGCAGTCTCCCTACTGTTTGTTTAGTAAACCACAACCACACTGATCAGAATCTGACATGCCTCTAACCACTTTAATTTCACTTGTGACTAAATCTAAACAAATATTGTGTGTGAATGGAGAGCATTTGTTCCTTGTTTGCCATATTAAAGCAATCTCATGGTGATATGGTTACGGTTAACAAAACATTTTTATATAATGAAAATTGGCAAATAGCAAAAAAGAAAGATGGTTTAATATATATATTTTAACACAAACATGTCCAATTAGTCTGTGTGAAAAGCCTTAAGAAACACCAGTCACATCTTATGCCAATGGGGAAATGAAATTCTAACTCCAACTGTGTCAATGCAACAATTATTAAGAGCATATTTCTTTGGGGAAAAGTGTTACTAGATATTAATCAGAACACTTCTGAAAGTTGTCTTGATATACATTTTCACAGCTTAGCTTATTGTGTCTCTGCATCATAAAAGCAAGTATTAGCTTCCATATTTTTCTGCAAGATTTATTTTTATTTCTTGGGCAAATTCTTAAATGCTTCACTTATTATCAGAAGCATTAGACTATTTATACCCTACTGTCTTACCCTGCCAGCCAGGTAGTCATTTCATCAGTGCTCCCCTGGGAGAAGTTTGTCAGTCAATTTATTGTAATTCTTTGTACTGTGTATTTAATCCTGACATTAAGGTCAGACAAATCATTCATTAAAACAATCATGATTGTTACGAATCCCTTTTGGCCCGACAGTCTAGGGGGGGGGGGTGGTAATGAGACCCGTAACATAACTCATGCAAATTATAATTGTGACAAAGTAAAAGTGAGAACGAAATAACCAGGACAACTGAAATCTACCGTCAAACTCGGGGTTTATTGTAAAACACATGGTAATGGGGGGGGGGGCAGGAAAAGGGACTGAGCTGGACCCAAGGAAAGAAACAATAAGTATTCAAAAACACCCCTAACCTAGACTAGCCTACTTTAACAACAGCTAACTAACCAAAAATACAGTGGGTGGTCCGCCCAGTTCTAACTAGTGTATTTAACAAAGTCTACCTACGGGTAGTGTATGCCCATGGGCGACTTGTCTTGGTTTCCCCTTTTCCCACCAGCAATCAAACACAAACACCATAACCAATACTCACAGGTGATGAAAGTGCTATGGAGGTGCTCAAACAAAAGAGAGGTTAATACACAAAGAGAGAGTGACTTACAGAGAGATTGAGCTCCAGAGCAAACAACTGATGGGGTTTTTAAACCAAGGGAAAGGAACTGTGATAGGGTAGGAAACAGGAGGAGGTGTGTCTTCTGATTGATGATTGATTGGGGAGTGATGATTTTCACCTGTGAGGGGAGAAGGAGAGAAAAGAACACAGGATACATACACACACACACACACAGGATACCTGTATCCGTAACAATGATGTTTTAAGGTCCAATGCAGCCATTTTTATCTCGATATCAAATAATATCTGGGTAACAATTAAGTACCTTACTGTGAATGTTTTCAATTAATGTGATTAAAAAGAAACAAAAATAGCTTATTTGCAAAGATCAATTTCTTAAGCAAGAATATTGCTAGGAATGTCTGGGAGTGGCCTGAGTGGGGAGGGGAAAACTGTTATTGGGAGAGAGGTTTGGAACTCTCTTATTGGTCTATTAACTCATTCACGGCCTGGTGATGTCACCAGAAAGGTCAAAACTCCATCCCACCAAAACAGGCTGAAATTTGAGGCGGTCTTGTCAAACAACTCTTACACTAAAAGGGCACTTTCATAATTTTCACAATTTCACAGTATTATTCCAATCTCATAGTGTGAAAGTATATATAAAACACAGGAAAATCACATTTTTGACTGTACTGGGTCTTTACAGAAAAGAGAGCAATGAAAGTTGGCTACAACATAGAAAATGTTAATGTTTCTCTACCATTTGTTTTTCTACCGTTACTCAGTTTCCACCTGCTTTCATTTGTTCTTTCTGTGTACTCTTTTTTACTGACTCTTTGTGACAGCGTAAACATTTTACATGCTACTACCTTGTTTGTTTAAACAAGAAATCCAAGTAATGTGCCTTTCAGTTGCCAGGCTTAGAGACAATTAACTCAGGCAGGCCATGTGCTCAGTCTGGCATTTTGACTGGTATTAATGCTTACTGGAGTGTGTGTTTGTGGCAGGGCCAGATGTGTTATTTTCAAGAAGAGATCAGGGAGGAGTTTGAAGGTTTAACCTCCCTTGATCTTGAAGGCTGCATGATCTCTGTGAAGTCCTAGATTCCCAGCTTGATGAGGAGGTGGTGTACCTCCAGGAACTCCACAGAGCTTCTCTCCCAGACTCTGTTTACACCAAGGGTGTGTCTATAGTACCAGATTTGACATGAGATGGGACGCCTCAATACCAAAACATTCTCCACCACACCATGTATTCCGTTTCCCTACCTACGGGGTGTGTAGGCTTTTCTAAATGGAGTGTCATTTGTGACATGTTATTTGCATACTTGGTTGTTTGTGGCACTCTATTTGTTGTTTTGTATTGGTGACATTGACACAGTAAGAGATTCCCCCACATTCTGGTAAGACCATTTAAATCTGTGTTATTAACCATTTCTCAGTTTCTTCCATATTCATGTCCAAAATTGTAACATTTATTGGGACATTTGTTTTTAGAAAATCAACATATGGGCTTGTGTGAGAGTTGTCCAATTAGCTGTTTGAGAGTAATTCTGATAAATGTAATTGAACTGCATAATATAGTACAAATTATTGTTGTCATGGCATGGGTCCTAAAATCCTCAAAAGGTTCTACAGCTGCACCATCGAGAGAATCCTGACTGGATGCATTACTGCCTGGTATGGCAACTGCTCGGCCTCCGACCGCAAGGCAGTACAGAGGGTAGTGGGTACGGCACAGTACATCACTGGGGCCAAGCTTCCTGCCATCCAGGACCTCTATACCAGGCGGTGTCAGAGGAAGTCCCTAAAAATTGTCAAAGTCTCCAGCTACCCTAGTCATAGACTGTTCTCTCTGCTATCACACAGCAAGCGGTACTGGAGTGCCATTTCTAGGTCCAAAAGGCTTCTAAAGACTCCTGAACATTTAATCAAATGGCTACCCAGACTATTTGCATTGCCCCCCTTTTACGCCGCTGCTACTCTCTGTTATTATCTGTGCATAGTCACTTTAATAACTCTATCTACATCTACATATTACCGCAATTACCTCGACTAACTGGTGCCCCCACACATTGACTCTGTACTGGTACCCCCTGTATATAGTCTCACTATTGTTATTTTACTGCTGCTCTTTAATGACTTGTTCCTTTTATTTCTAATTCTTGTTAGTATTTTTTAAACTGCATTGTTGGTTAGGGGCTTGTAAGTAAAATTTCACTGTAAGGTCTACTGTTGTATTCTGTGCATGTGACGAATAACATTTGATTTGATATCAAACATTTTTCTCCCATTGTGACCTGCCGTGCCCTACGATCAATGGAGACCAGGTGTAGAAGAGCCTGGCTTGGGTTAGAACAGGATAGAGGGATCATCATAAGCACCTATTACTTCAATCATACCTAACCCAATGGGTCTGTGAGAGGAACAACCATGGGGGCTGCAGAGCATTCCTAATCCACTTTTGAAAGATAGTATGCACCCTCAGTTAAAAAAAGATGTAAGTTGATTCACTAGAACTATATACAGACCTTGATTTTTACTACGAGTCAATTGTGGGGGGAATGTTCCAGGACACCAAAGCAGCGCTTTCATAAACGGAAAGTCCATCATGTGTTGAAACCCAACTTGTCCAATCAATTGATGTCATTTCTCAGAACAGTGCTAATAACATGTCTAAAAATGAATTCTTTGGCCAAGAGAGGTACAAAATCCCAAATCCTGTAAAGATCTTTTCCATGCGTCTCCATTCCCCCAGCTCTCTGATTGGCCTAAGTCGTAAACACAGGGGTGTTATAGGAGTGTGCATGGAAAGCTCTGAACTCTTATGGGCACCTTCGCCCGAAAAGGCAGGAATCTAGAAAGTTCCACTTAGTTGTTGATCATCATCCCACATAAGTCCACACTCATGGGCGAGTGGATAGCAAGAAGCAAAGCCGAAATCTCTTTTTAGTAAAGGAATTATTTTTCTTTGTTTAGGCCTCAAAAATCTGCCATTATAGCTGTAGCTCAAGCAGGTTCAAGTGGCCATGGCTGTGTTTAGAAAACACATCTTTTCCCAGAGAAACTGACACAGTGCAGAGTTGATCTCAGTGTAAATACTCTCCATCTTTTTTCCGTTGCAGATGTAAATATAGAGCATATTTTGGGAACGGTGTTCAGTGCGTAGGTCACATTTTTCCCCTTTAGTAAATCCAGCATTGTGTAGCGTTACGAGTGTGAAATCCTATTACAGGGAGTCTCACCCTAGGGCTCTCTAATTGAACCCATGTCTGAATACCATTGGCTAATTTGAACACTCCACCAGGACAGTGGCAATACTAGGTCCTCAATCAGTGGAACTGATTCTGACAGGAAGGTACCAAACCCACACTTAAAGCAGCCTCAATGTCAGCTAATGAGGTTGAGCACATTAAATTAGTCTGGGTTATTCTAATCAAATGTTATTTGTCTTATGCTTCGTAAACAAAATGTGTAGACTAACAGTGAAATTCTTACGGGCCCTTCCCAACAATGCAACAAAAAAACAACACAAGAATAAAATAGTATGAGTAACGATAACTTGGCTATACATGGGTACCAATACGGGGTACCAGTACAAGGTATTTGAGGTAGATATGTAAATATAAAGTGTAGGGATAAAGTGACTAAATCAAATTTTATTTGGCTGAGCAGTTGCCATACCAGGCAGTAATGCAACCAGTGGCAATACTAGGTCCTCAATCAGTGGAACTGATTCTGACAGGAAGGTACCAAACCCACACTTAAAAACAACACAAGCTGTAGAACCCTTTGAGGATTTTAGGACCCATGCCATGACAACAATAATTTGTACTATATTATGCAGTTCAATTACATTTATCAGAATTACTCTCAAACAGCTAATTGGACAACTCTCACACAAGCCCATATGTTGATTTTCTAAAAACAAATGTTCCAATAAATGTTACAATTTTGGACATGAATATGGGAGCAACTGAGAAATGGTTAATAACACCGATTTAAATGGTCTTACCAGAATGTGGGGGAATCTCTTACTGTGTCAATGTCACCAATACAAAACAACAAATAGAGTGCCACAAACAACCAAGTATGCAATTGACACGAAGATATTTACTAAATAAACTAAAGTAAAAATGTAAGTAAAAAGTAACACAATAATATAACAATATTGAGGCTATATAAAAGGGGTACCGGTACCGAGTCAATGTGCGGGGGTACAGGTTACTCAAGGTCATTTGTACATGTAGGTAGCGGTAAAGTGACTATGAATAGATAATAGACAGCGAGTAGCAGCAGTGTAAAAACAAAGGGGGGATGGGTGTCAATGCAAATAGTCCCAGTGGCCATTTGTTTAACTGTTCAGCATTATTTTGGCTTGGGGTAGAAGCTGTTAAGAAGCCTTTTGGACCTAGACCTGGCACTTTGGTACCGCTTGCCATGCGGTAGCAGAGAGAACTGTCTATTGACTTGGGTGACTGGAGTCTTTTTACAATTTTTTAAGCCTTCCTCTGACACTGCCTAGTATATATGCCCTGGGTGGCAGGAAGCTTGGCCCCAGTTATGTACGGGCCGTACGCACTACCCTCTGTAGCTCCTTACGGTCGGATGCCAAGCAGTTGCCATACCAGGGTGGTGATGCAACCGGTCAGGATGCACTCAATGGTGCAGCTGTAGAACTTTTTGTGGATCTGGGGACACGTGACAAATCTTTTCAATCTCCTGAGGGGGAAAAGCGTTGTCGTGCCCTCTTCACAAATTTCTTGGTGTGTTTGGACCATGGTTGTATTTTGGTGATGTGGACACCAAGGAACTTAAAACTCTCGACCGCTCCACTACAGCCTCGTCGATGTGAATGGGGGCATGTTCGGCCCTCCTTTTCCTGTAGTCCACGTTCATCTCCTTTATCTTGCTCACGTTGAGGGAGAAGTTGTTGTCCTGGCACCTGTCGGTGATCAGGCCTACCACCATTGTGTCATCAGCAAACTTAATGATGGTGTTGGAGTCGTGCTTGGCCACACAGTCGTGGGTGAACAGAGAGTACAGGAGGGGACTAAGCACGCACCCCTGAGGGGCCCCTGTTTTGAAGATCAGTGTGGCAGATGTGTTGTTGCCTACCCTTACCACCTGTCAGGAAGTCCAGAATTCAGTTGCAGAGGGAGGTGTTTAGTCCCAGGGTCCTTAGCTTAGTGATGAGCTTTGTGGGAACTATGGTGTTGAACGCTGAGCTGTAAACAATGAACAGCATTCTCACATAGGTGTTCCTTTTGTCCAGGTGGGAAAGGGCAGTGTGGAGTGCGATTGAGATTGCATCATCTGTGGATCTGTTTGGGCGGTATGCAAATTGGAATCGGTCTAGGGTTTCCGGGATGGTAATTTTGATGTGAGCCATGACCAGCCTTTCAAAGTCCTTTCTGGCTACCGACGTGAGTGCTACTTGGCAGTAGTAATTTAGGCAAGTTACCTTCGCTTTCTTGGACACAGGCACTAGGATGGTCTGCTTGAAACATGTAGGTATTAGGGACTCGGTCAGGGAGAGGTTGAAAATGTCAGCGAAGACACTTGCCAGTTGGTCCACTCATGCTCTGAGTACACATCCTGGTACTTCATCTGGCCCCGCAACCTTGTGAATGTTGACTTGAAGGTCTGGCTCACATCGGATATAGAGAGTGTAGCAACAGCATAGATAATAAACAGTATCAGCAGCGTATGTGATGTTGTGACTTTAACATGAATCTGAAGACTGTTACTTATCTAATACCTAATACCTAATTATGTTTAATTGTTACCCGGTTAAATTAATCATGTAACAATTAACTCATTAGGATCTGGCGCACCACGAGAGCGGTTCTTTAAAGAGTTACCATCTCTCCTATCACATCCTTAAACAGTCAACTTATTAATCATAACCTTGTATCATATAATCATTCTGAATAGTCGAAACATTACATCTGCAAAAACATGAGCCTTTCTTATGATCCTACACAAATTGGTTTAATTATTTATTTACTAGCTAATTAAATGGGAACACAAGATAAACATACACACTTGCATTGGTTATTGACTGGAGACTTAATACGCTAAAACAGGTCCCTAGCGGAATGACAACAACATGGCTGCTTGTTAAAGAAAAGATGGAGAGGGAGAGAGAGAGGGACAGAGCCACTTAACATTGGTAAATTCAGAAACTATTCTCACTTACAGTAACCATATACTTTGCACATGACCCCCGCCCTCTTTGAATAAGAAATAATTCATGTATTTACATGAAATGCCTGGGTTAGCCAGGGTCTCTCGGTGAACAGGGCAACCTTGGAAAGGGATTTGGGCTTTTTTGCGGAACGCTTGTAAGGCTCTGATTGTCCAAAATGGTTCCGACGAGTCTTCTATTGTTGTCCTTCTCTGTAGTTGTCTGGTATCAGTTGACTTGTCGTAGTCGTGAACAGAACTACAGAGCTGACTTTCCTTCAATTCACTCTTGAAGTGTTTTCTCTAGAGATATGTCGATGGTTTCCCAGTGGGGTGATGAGAGTAGCGTAATACGATGGTTTGAGCAGAGTAAAAGAATGGTCCTAATTAAATTTGCTTTCGAAAATACTTTACTTAGGACAGCTAATCGGGGCGGCAGGGTAGGGTAGTTAGTGGTTAGAGCATTGGACTAGTAACCGAAAGGTTGCAAGTTCAAATCCCTGAGCTGACAAGGTATAAATCTGTCGTTCTGCCCCTGAACAGGCAGTTAACCCACTGTTCCTAGGCCGTCATTGAAAATAAGAATTTGTTCTTAACTGACTTGCCTAGTTAAATGAAGGTAAAAAATTATTTTTTAAATCAGTCGTGCCAGTGGTTGTCCGGGAGGTGAGTTTATCATCTCTACCTCGTGTTGAGATTCAAAGTTCAAACCACAGCTGTAGCATCACGTATTTCTGGTCTGGTATGTTATTTTCTTAACCCATCATTTATATAGTTTGCAGAAAAGGGGCTTTTCCAGCAGGCTGACATGTTCTCTGAACTCACTCAGGGGAGGTGAGTATTTACTGTGCAGAGTTATAAAAAAACTATAATGTCTTATAGCTTCTCAAATTACATCCCTCTCTTAACAAAAACATAATTGTTCATATTACATGAATAATGCATAGCATGGAAAGTGGGTATACTTTTCAAGTTACAGTATTTCCTTTATAAATGTTTTAATGGCATCACAAAATAACAAACAAAATGACATTAGTGTTCCATAGATTGCCTCGGACCATACCCCACGTGCTATGTTAGAAACATTGTTCCAGTATTCACTTTTGAACGTGTTAGAGTTTCAGCGGGAAAAGTTTGTTGAAACAAAGAACATTCCTTTGGTGAATGTTGGAGAGGGGGACTTGAATCCCCCCGCCCGATTTAAGTTATTCTTTGTAAACCTGATCTGACCTATTTGGATTCTTGTGGACAGTCATGACAGTGTTGAGTCAAAATAGTTTGTGCAAAAAGGGTCAATGCAGATTTTCCGGGTAGCTATTGGTTAACTATTTCACTAACTATTTATCGGTCTTCTGGCTTGGGGTAGAAGCTGTTCAGAGTCCTGTTGGTTCCAGACTTGGTGCATCAGTACTGCTTGCTGTGCGGTAGTAGAGAGAACAGTCTATGGCTGGAGTCTGACCATTTTTAAGGCCTTCCTCTTATACTGCCTGGTATAGAGGTCCTGGATGGCAGGAAGCTCACTCCCAGTGATGTACTTCGCTGTACACACTACCCTCTGTAGCACTTTGCCGTCGGATGACCAAGCAGTTGCAATACCAGGCGGTGAGGCAGCCAGTCAAAATGCTCTCAATGGTGCAGCTGTAGAACCTTTTGAGGATCTGAGTACCAATGACTAATCTTTTCAGCCTCCTGAGGTGGAAGATGTAGACAATGAGGAACTTGAAGCTCTAGACCCGCTCCACTACAGCCTCGTCGATGTGGATGGGGGCGTGCTCTACCCTCTGTTTTTTGTAGGCCACAATCAGCTGCTTTGTCTTGCTGACGTTGAGGTTGTTATCACACTGCCAGGTCTCTGACCCCCCTCTCATCGTCGCATTGGTGTGGCCCCAATTAGTCATGTGGTATGGCCCCACTCAATGAGCATCTGAAAATCTTTATTCAAATCACATAGCTTTTGCCAGACAGATACAACATTGTTAGCTGCTGCCCATCTGACTGGGAAGCAGTGAGGGAGATGGTGGCAGCCAGGGTTTGGTGGACATACAGTGGAGCAGCGTTCCAACCAGACATGATTTTGAAATGGCTGGTTGTCAAAATAGGAGGAGTGTGTTGTAACTCTCCAAGCCATTGGACAGTAAGCCTACGGGCCTTGATAGCCAGTCATTGTGGTTTTCATTTAAATTGACGGGCACTGTTGGTTTCAGGGATTTATGTGGTTGTTTCCATTTGCTATGCAATTTCCAATTAGGAATTGCATTTTTTAAATTTCTCAATGCACCTTGTTAACTGTAAATGATTTAAAAGTGGCCCAGTCTGGACTGATTTGGTAGGTTGGATTTTTTTCAAATCATTTAAATGTTTTGCTAAGGCTTTTACTAAGGAATTTCAATGACTTCTCACCAAATGGTTTATACAAAAAAGCAAGTATGGCAAAAAAGGAAAACAAATGCATTGTCTGGCTGTGGTTACCAAAATGAAAACAAATCAGAGAAGTGTCAGTATTGGAGTAGAAGAGATGAGTCATTCCACCAATTCAGTGCCTTTTGAGAAAAGTAAACTTTTGATGTCACCTAATTGTAACATTCTGCCATTAAGAGCACATGTTCAACTTTTGGTTTTCCCATCTCAATAAGTTAAATAGAAAAAAAGACTATAGTAAGCGCCTATGAAGTACCAAATAAAGTAACCGGGTTGACCCTAACATTATCAGCCCTGAATTGTTTTTGTGTTATTACAGCCGGGAGGAACTTTTGGATATCGGATACTTTGTTCATACATCCCAAGGCAATTATTTACTTTTATCCCTTTTTCTCCCCAATTTCCTTTTATCCAATTGGTAGTTACAGTCATTTCTCATTGCTGCAACTCTTGTACTGACTCGGGAGAGGCGAAGGTCAAGAACCATGCATCCCCCGAAACACGACCCAACCATGCCACACTGCTTCTTGACACAATGCCCGCTGAACCCGGAAGCTAGCCACACCCAATGTGTCGCAGGAAACACCGTACACCTGGCGACCGTGTCAGCGTGCATGCGCCCGGCCCGCCACAGGAGTTTCTAGAGCGAAATGGGACAAGGACTTCCCTGCCGGCCAAACACTCCCCTTACCTGGACGACGCTGGGCCACGCCGCCCCATGAGTCTCCCGGTCGCGTCCGGCTGCAACAGAGCCTGGACTCAAACCAGGATCTCTAGTGGCACAGCTAGCAACTGCGATGCAATGCCTTAGACCACTGTGCCACCCGGGAGCCCCCCCAGGGCAATTGAACAATCCAGAGGCTGACCCAAAACACCACTGGCGGAGGAGAGGTACTCAGAGTGGACGTCTATTCCAACTCAGAAGGCGCGCACACCACAGGAGGTGGTGGAGTATATTACTTGTTAATGTTCAGTCTCTGAATAATAAAGTTGATGACCTCAGGGCGAGGATTTCCTTCCAGGGAGACATCAGGGATTGTAACATACTCTATTTCACGGAAACATGGCTCTCTCGGGATATACTGTCTGAGTCCATACAGTTGGGTTCTCAGTTCATCGTGCAGACAAGAATTTATATCGCTCCAGGAAGAAGAAGGACAGGGGTGTATGTTTCATGATTAACTATTCATGGTGTGATTGTGATAACATACAGGAACTCAAGTCCTTTTGTTCACCCGACCTAGAATACCTCACAATCAAATGCCGACTGTATTCCCTCCCAAGAGAATTCTCTTCGGTTATAGTCACAGCCGTTTATATTCCCCCTCAAGCCGATACCACAACGGCCCTCAAAGAACTTCACTGGACTTTATGCAAACAGTTATTGTAGCTGGGGATTTTAACAAAGCAAATTTGAGAAAAACGCTACCAAAGTTCTATCAACACATTGACTGTAGTACTCCCGCTGCTAAAACACTCGACCACTGCTACTCCAACTTCTGGGATGCCTACAAGGCCCTCCCCCACCCTTCCTTCGGTTAATCTGATCACAACTTCCATTTTGCTCCTCTCTTCCTATTGGCAGAAACTCAAAAAGGAAGTACCTGTGCTAAGGACTATTCAACGCTGGTCTGACCAATCGGAATCCACGCTTCAAGATTGTTTTGATCACGCGGACTGGGATAAGTTTCCGGTTAGCCTCCGAGAATAACATTGATGAATACACTGATACGGTGACTGAGTTCATCAGGAAGTGTATAGGAGATGTTGTACCCACTGTGACTATTAAAACCTACCCTAACCAGAAACCATGGATAGATGGCAGCATTCGTGCAAAACTGAAAATGCAAACCATTGCATTGAACCATGTCAGGGTGACTGGGAATATGGACGAATACAATGTAGTTATTCCCTCTGTAAGGCAATCAAGCTGGCAAAACATCAGTACAGAGACAAAGTAGCGTAGAGTCTCAATTTAACGTCTCAGACATGTAGACCCTGTATGATGCAGGGTCTACAGACAATCATGAACTACAAAGGGAAAACCAGCCACGTTGCGGACACCGATGTCTTGCTTCCAAACAAGCTAAACACTTTCTTTGCCCGCTTTGAGGATAACACAGTGCCACCAACGTGGCCCGCTACCAAGGAATGTAGACTCTCCTTCTCCATGGCTGACGTGAGTAAGACAATTAAGCGTGTTGACACTCGTCCTCAGAGCACGCGCAGACAAAAGGAACACCTATGTAAGAAAGCTGTTCATTGACTATAGCTCAGCATTCAACACCATAGTACCCTCCAAGCTCATCATTAAGCTCGAGGCCCTGGGTCTGAACCCTGCCCTGTGCAATTGGGTCCTAGACTTCCTGACGAGCCGCACCCAGGTGGTGAAGGTAGGAAACAACACCTCCACTTCGCTGATCCTCAACACTGCACCCACAAGGATGTGTGCACAGCTCCCTCCTGTACTCCCTGTTCACCTATGACTGCGTGGCCACGCACGCCTCCAACTCAAACTATATCAAGTTTGCAGACGACACAACAGTAGTAGACCTGATTACCAACAATGACGAGTCAGCCTACAGGGAGGAGGTGAGGGCCCTGGGAGTGTGGTGCCAGGAAAATAACCTCTCACCCAACATCAACAAAACAAAGGAGCTGATCGTGGACTTCAGGAAACAGCAGAGGGAGCACCCCCCTATCCACATCGACGGGACCGCAGTGGACAAGATGGAAAGCTTCAAGTCCCTCGGTGTACACATCACTGACAAACTGAAATGGTACACCCACACAGACACTGTGGTGAAGAGGGCGCAACAGCGTCTCTTCATCCACAGGAGGCTGAAGAAATATGGCTTAGCACCTAAAACCCTCACTAACTTTTACAGGTGCACAATTGAGAGCATCCTGTCTGTCTGTATCACCGCCTGGTACGGCAACTGCACAGCCAGCAACCGCATGGCTCTCCAGAGGGTGGTGCGGTCTGCCCAACGCATCACTGTGAGCAAACTACCTGCCCCCCAGGACACCATCAGCACTCAATGTCACAGGAAGGACAAAAAGATCATCAAGGACAACAACCACCCAAGACACTGCCTGTTCACCCCGCTGTCATCCAGAAGGTGAGGTCTGTACAGGTGCATCAAAGCTGGGACCGAGAGACTGAAAAACAGCTTCTATCTCAAGCCATCAGACTGTTAAATCACTAGCACATTAGAGACTGCTGCCCTATATACATAGACTTGAAATAACTGGCCACTTTAATGGAACACTAGTCACTTTAATGTTGACATATTTTGCATTAATCATCTCATATGTATATACTGTATTCTATCCTAATCTACTGTATCTTAATCTATGCAGCTCTGAAATTGCTCGCCCGAATATTTATATATTCTTAATTCCATTCCTTTACTTTAGATTTGTGGGTATTGTTGCTAAATTGTTAGATCTTACTCGTTAGATATTACTGCACTGTTGGAGCTAGAAACACAAGCATTTCCCTACACCTGCCATAACATCTGCTAAACATGTGTTGTGACAAATGAAATTTGATTTGAACAGGGTTGACAACTTCATCTTAAATCAGCCATAAATCAGGGAGTGGCAATGGAATGCAAGCTTCACCCCAAAAATGTTTTTGCTAAAACATTTCTTGATACTCTAAAAATCCTACAATGTGATTTTCTGGATTTCTTTTCTCATTTTCTCATAGTTGAAGTGTACCTATGATGAAAATTACAGGCCTCTCTCATCTTTTTAAGTGGGAGAACTTGCACAATTGGTGGCTGACTAAATACTTTTTTTCCCCACTCTATCTGAGGGATTGGGATGGAGTGACTGTGAGGGTATCAAACACTTCTCTGAGGTGTGTGTGGGCCCTCCACTCATCCCATTTCAGTCTGTCGGAGGACCCACTCACCCCAAGTAGACCTCCACCAGACACCATACTTTAATTTAATTTATAAGATAATACAAACATTGATTTATTTTATTTTTGTGCTTTTCTAATAACCAATTTGAATGAGTTCATGCAAGTGACTGTTTGATCGTGCCTGGAAGGAATCCTAACGATCAGTATAAGCAATTTGGCAGTACACCGCCCAGAACATTGTTTTAAGAACGGAAATGGATATCTCAGTTTCTAATCTCAGCTTGGAGAGAAGAAGCCTTGTGAGGTATTGGTCGGTCACATGCATGAACCAAAAGTGAATGATGAATTGATGAATTGATGATGAACAATGAATAAGGTAAATCATGCAATTAGAACTTGTCTGTGTAAGCAGTATATAAGAAAACTATTGCGGTAATTCTAACCAAAAGGAGAGAGACTGTTCTTCAAAACAACTTTATTATAGGCTTTGCAAAAATTAAGCACTCAATAACAACCACTCAACAGTGCATCGTTAGGAAAGCTGTCACGCCCTGACCTTAGAGAGCCATTTTATTTCTCTATTTGGTTAGGTCAGGGTGTGATGTGGGGTGGGCATTCTAAGTTTTGTTTTCTATGTTTCTTTATTCCTATGTTTTGGCCGGATATGGTTCCCAATCAGGGACAGCTGTCTATCGTTGTCTCTGATTGGGAATCATACTTAGGTAGCCCTTTTTCCCTCCTTTCAGTATGGGTAGTTGACTTTGTTAGAGGCATTATAGCCGAAGTTAAGGTTCACTGTCGTTTTGTATTGTTTGTTGTTTTGTTGGCTACATTTTCTATAAATAAATGGAATACTACGCTCACTACGCTGCACTTTGGTCCACTTCTTACGACGCCCGTGACAGAACTACCCACCACCAAAGGACCAAGAAGCGTGGTCAGGAGGAGAGGACACGATGGAGACCTGAGAGGCAGCCCCAAAATATATATATATATATGACATGGGCGTCGGTGCTGAGGAGTGAGTCCGAGACCGAGGAGGTATTCTTGGACCGTTTGAGTGAGGGGTGGTTGGCAGTGGAGAGGGATGAAAGAGTTTGGAGGGGTTGGAGTCTGGAGCAATACAGTCGCTTTGAGGAGCATGTGACCCTTCAGGCACCATACTTTGCCTCCATTGAGGAGTCATGGCAGGAAGCCTCCAACGACGGTCTCCAGTCCGGAGCCTCCAGCAAGGGTTCCCAGTCCGGGGCCCGCAACGAGGGTTCCCAGTCCGGGGCCCGCAACGAGGGTTCCCAGTCTGGGGCCCGCAACGAGGGTGCCCAGTCCGGGGCCCGCAGCGAGGGTGCCCAGTCCGCTCAACACGCTGCACTTTGGTCCACTTCTTACGACGTCCGTGACAAAAGCCCAACCAAACATGACGGGATAAAGTCAGGCAAAGTCTGTGTATTTACGTTGGATGTTACGTCGAAAATTGAATGACACGAAATTCAACGAGATAAGCTTTCACAAAATGTTTTGTGTTAGGCTATACAAAATGGATTTAACCGAACAAAAGACCATTCATTGTGTAACAATGAGCCTTGGGATTGCAACCAGAGCAAGATCTTCAAAGGTAAACGATTAATTTCAATGCAATCTGTGATTTTGTTACGCAAGTGCTGGTTAAATAAGTAGTTTGATATTGGGGTCTGTGATCAGATAATCGCAGCGTATTCTTTCGCAATAAATCATTTTTAAATATGACAACGCAGTTGGATTAGCAAGATCCCAGGCTTTTGAAGCATGTGAGACACTTGTATTTCCAAGAATGTTTAATATGACTATTTGTGGTGAACACCGTATGTTGTCGATTTCAAACCCGTATCCGGAATGGGTAGACGTTGCTACATAAGACCAAATCAAGGCAGTCAGTCACATATTTAGTATAGTTTTCTCTAAAAAGGACAACCTTTCAAATATTTCACTATTTCTATTTTTCTGAAATTCACTGAGAAAGACTGACCACCCCTTCCTCCTCTAAGGAGGCTCCACTGCTATACATCCACATAGGGAATGCAAGCAGACATGTTTACCTGTTAACGTAGATATGCTTTTACAAATATCTCAAGAAAATTCAAAGAAAATGAAAGTGTAATAGGTTTCACGTTCTCCACGCATTCAACCTGTCCAGCTTTGCATCAACATTGATCTCTATTTGAGTTGTTTTGTTTTTTCTGTCCTGCTCCTTATCAATGTGTGTGTGGTTTTCACTGGAAGAGACTGATAGAGAGATGGTATCTACAACCAATGCCAGAGCCTTTACTTGGCAGTCAATTCTCTGGAAACCGCAGCAGTAGTGTGGATAAAATCACTTGGGAAGCCAAGCCAGAAAAACAAGCCATATTACAACCTATGTGTTGTGATAATTGAGTTGTTTGCTCTATAACTTGTTAGTTCATATGCCTTGCAACCGTGATATATAGGCCAAGGCCAAGACAAAAAAAGGCACAGTGGCAGAATAATTTCAACCGCACCTTTGTTTTATCACAAAACCAGAGAGCAACCTCAAACAGTTACAGTTGAAGTCGGAAGTTTACATACAGTAAGGTTGGAGTCATTAAAACTAGTTTTTCAACCACTCCAAAATGTTCTTGTTAACAAACTATAGTTTTGGCAAGTCGGTTAGGACATCTACTTTGCGCATAGCACAAGTCAATTTTCCAACAATTGTTTACAGACAGATTATTTCACTGTATCACAATTCCAGTGGGTCAGAAGTTTACATACACTATGTTGACTGCGTTGAAACAGCTTGGAAAATTCCAGAAAATTATGTCATGAAAATGAGTCATGGCTTTAGAAGCTTCTGATAAGCTAATTGACATCATTTGAGACAATTGGAGGTGTACCTGTGGATGTATTTCAAGGCCTACCTTCAAACTCAGTGCCTCTTTGATTGACATCATGGAAAAAAAATCAAAATAAATCAGCCAAGACCTCAGAAACAAAAATGGTAGACTTCCACAAGTCTGGTTCATCCTTGGGAGCAATTTACAAATGCCTGAAGGTACCACATTCATCTGCACAATCAATAGTACGCAAGCATAAACACCATGGGACACGCAGCCGTCATACCGCTCAGGAAGGAGACACGTTCTGTCTCCTAAAGATGAACGTACTTTGGTGCAAAATGTGCAAATCAATCCCAGAACAACAGCAAAGTACCTTGTGAAGATGCTGGGGGAAACAGGTACAAAAGTATCTATATCCACAGTGAAACGAGTCCTATATCGACATAACCTGAAAGACCGGTCAGCAAGGAAGAAGCCACTGCTCCAAAACCGCCATAAAAAAGCCAGACTACGGTTTGCAACTGCACATGGGGACAAAGATTGTGCTTTTTGGAGGAATGTCCTCTGGTCTGATTAAACACAAATAGAACAGTTTGGCCATAATGACAATCGTTATTTTTGGAGGGAAAAGGGGGAGGCTTGCAAGTCGAAGAACACCATCCCAACCGTGAAGCACAGGGTGGCAGCATCATGTTGTGGGGGTGCTTTGCTGCAGGAGGGACTGGTGCACTTCACAAAATAGATGGCATCACGAGGCAGGAAAAAAGACATCAGTCAGGAAGTTAAAGCTTGGTTGCAAATGGGTCTTCCAAATGGACAATGACCCCAAGCATACTTCCAAAGTTGTGGCAAAATGGCTTAAGCAGAACAAAGTCAAGGTATTGGAGTGGCCATCACAAAGCCCTGACCTCAATCCTATGGAACATTTGTGGGCAGAACTGAAAAAAATGTGTGCGAGCAAGGAGGCCTACAAACTGACTCAGTTACACCAGCTCTGTCAGGAGGAATGGGACAAAATTCACACAACTTATTGTGGGAAGCTTGTGGAAGGCTACCCGAAAAGTTTAATCCAAGTTAAACAATTTAAAGGCAATGCTACCAAATACTAATTGAGTGTATGTAAACTTCTGACCCACTGGGAATGTGATGAAATAAATAAAAGTTGAAATAAATCACTCTTTACTATTATTCTGACATTTCACATTCTTCAAATAAAGTGGTGATCCTAAATGACCTGAGACAGGGAATTTTTTACTAGGATTAAATGTCAAGAATTGTGAAAAACGAAGTTAAAATGTATTTGGCGTATGCCAAGGTGTATGTAAGCTTCCAAATTTGACTGTACATGACTAACAGCATGTTCAAGCAAGTGTGTGTGTGTGTTTGTGTGTGCGCGCTCGTGCAAGTAGCAGAAACATGTTGACTCACCCTACTTGAAGAGAAACGCCAATGCCATCATCCTGTCTTTCATGTTGACGAAACAGTTTATGACTCTGTTATAAAGTACACAACTTATATAATTTTGTTCCTAGCTAAAATGCTTGCTCATGGGCAATGAGATGGAACCACACAACGAGATGCAACAATTCAAGTTGTTTCTGTCAATGCCGTATTGCTCTCTATGTGATGTGATTGGAGTGAAGCCAAATCCAAACTGTCTTCCCTTGCCACTTTTTTGGGGGTGAGCCAGGACCATTCACAGTTGAGCTCACTAAGATTAGCACAATGCTGATTGGCTAATATTTGATTTTAAAAATGATCGAGGGAGGCAAAATGCTCACTGGCTATCCCTTGCATTCAATGCTACGGTGGCAACAATAGCATACTCTTTTTTAACCAGACAGATGGGCTATTTTTATTTATTTAATTAGGCAAGTCAGTTAAGAAGAAGAAACGTGCGGTTTCGCTCTCTCGGATGCTTTTTCCATTGAGAAACATTCAGCCTCTTGCGAATTGAAGGAAAATTAGGAAGCATAGAGATACAAAAGATACATTATTTTGTATGTTTTTCTTTTCTTATTTCTTGGTCAATTTCTTGGGGAAGCCCGGGTTTTCTTGGCATCCATGAATACATGCCACTGAACTGCATATGAATCTCTGATAATACTTTCAGGGAAGGATGTTATTATCACTCATGTACCATTAAAACCTGTAAGAAATACAGTGCACTCGAAACTATTCAGATATTCTATTCAGATATTCAAAAAATTGATTAAATAGTTTTTCCCCCTCATCAATCTACACACAATACCCCATAATAACGAAGCAAAAACTGTATTTTAGAAATGTTTGCAAAATATCACATTTGCACAAGTATTGGGGCGGCAGGGTAGCCTAGTGGTTAGAGCGTTGGACTAGCCCCCGAGCTGACAAGGTACAAATCTGTCGTTCTGTCCTTGAACAGGCAGTTAACCCACTGTTCCTAGGCATCATTGAAAATAAGAATTTGTTCTTAACTGACTTGCCTAGTTAATTAAAATTAAAGTATTCAGACCCTTTACTCAGTACTTTGTTGAAGCACATTTGGCAGGGATTACAGCCTTGAGTCAAATCAAATCAAATTTTATTTGTCACATACACATGGTTAGCAGATGTTAATGCGAGTGTAGCGAAATGCTTGTGCTTCTAGTTCCAACAATGCAGTAATAACCAACAAGTAATCTAACTAACAATTCCAAAACTACTGTCTTATACACAGTGTAAGGGGATAAAGAATATGTACATAAGGATATATGAATGAGTGATGGTACAGAGCAGCATAGGCAAGATACAGTAGATGGTATCGAGTACAGTATATACATATGAGATGAGTATGTAAACAAAGTGGCATAGTTAAAGTGGCTAGTGATAAATGTATTACATAAGGATGCAGTCGATGATATAGAGTACAGTATATACGTATGCATATGAGATGAATAATGTAGGGTAAGTAACATTCTATAAGGTAGCATTGTTTAAAGTGGCTAGTGATATAGTTACATCATTTCCCATCAATTCCCATTATTAAAGTGGCTGGAGTTGAGTCAGTGTCAGTGTCAGTGTGTTGGCAGCAGCCACTCAATGTTAGTGGTGGCTGTTTAACAGTCTGATGGCCTTGAGATAGAAGCTGTTTTTCAGTCTCTCGGTCCCAGCTTTGATGCACCTGTACTGACCTCGCCTTCTGGATGATAGCGGGGTGAATAGGCAGTGGCTCGGGTGGTTGATGTCCTTGATGATCTTTATGGCCTTCCTGTAACATCGGGTGGTGTAGGTGTCCTGGAGGGCAGGTAGTTTGCCCCCGGTGAGGCGTTGTGCAGACCTCACTACCCTCTGGAGAGCCTTACGGTTGTGGGCGGGGCAGTTGCCATACCAGGCGGTGATACAGCCCGCCAGGATGCTCTCGATTGTGCATCTGTAGAAGTTTGTGAGTGCTTTTGGTGACAAGCCGAATTTCTTCAGCCTCCTGAGGTTGAAGAGGCGCTGCTGCGCCTTCTTCACGACGCTGTCAGTGTGAGTGGACCAATTCAGTTTGTCTGTGATGTGTATGCCGAGGAACTTAAAACTTGCTACCCTCTCCACTACTGTTCCATCGATGTGGATAGGGGGGTGTTCCCTCTGCTGTTTCCTGAAGTCCGCAATCATCTCCTTAGTTTTGTTGACGTTGAGTGTGAGGTTATTTTCCTGACACCACACTCCGAGGGCCCTCACCTCCTCCCTGTAGGCCGTCTCGTCGTTGTTGGTAATCAAGCCTACCACTGTTGTGTCGTCCGCAAACTTGATGATTGAGTTGGAGGCGTGCGTGGCCACGCAGTCGTGGGTGAACAGAGAGTACAGGAGAGGGCTCAGAACGCACCCTTGTGGGGCCCCAGTGTTGAGGATCAGCGGGGTCGAGATGTTGTTGCCTACCCTCACCACCTGGGGGCGGCCCGTCAGGAAGTCCAGTACCCAGTTGCACAGGGCGGGGTCGAGACCCAGGGTCTCGAGCTTGATGACGAGCTTGGAAGGTACTATGGTGTTGAATGCCGAGCTGTAGTCGATGAACAGCATTCTCACATAGGTATTCCTCTTGTCCAGATGGGTTAGGGCAGTGTGCAGTGTGGTTGAGATTGCATCGTCTGTGGACCTATTTGGGCGGTAAGCAAATTGGAGTGGGTCTAGGGTGTCAGGTAGGGTGGAGGTGATATGGTCCTTGACTAGTCTCTCAAAGCACTTCATGATGACGGAAGTGAGTGCTACGGGGCGTTAGTCGTTTAGCTCAGTTACCTTAGCTTTCTTGGGAACAGGAACAATGGTGGCCCTCTTGAAGCATGTGGGAACAGCAGACTGGTATAGGGATTGATTGAATATGTCCGTAAACACACCGGCCAGCTGGTCTGCGCATGCTCTGAGGGCGCGGCTGGGGATGCCGTCTGGGCCTGCAGCCTTGCGAGGGTTAACACGTTTAAATGTCTTACTCACCTTGGCTGCAGTGAAGGAGAGTCCGCAGTGGCACTGTATTGTCCTCAAAGCGGGCAAAAAAGTTATTTAGTCTGCCTGGGAGCAAGACATCCTGGTCCGTGACTGGGCTGGATTTCTTCTTGTAGTCCATGATTGACTGTAGACCCTGCCACATGCCTCTTATGTCTGAGCCGTTGAATTGAGATTCTACTTTGTCTCTGTACTGACGCTTAGCTTGTTTGATAGCCTTGCGGAGGGAATGGCTGCACTGTTTGTATTCGGTCATGTTACCAGTCACCTTGCCCTGATTAAAAGCAGTGGTTCGCGCTTTCAGTTTCACGCGAATGCTGCCATCAATCCACGGTTTCTGGTTAGGGAATGTTTTAATCGTTGCTATGGGAACGACATCTTCGTCTTGGGTATGATGCTACAAGCTTGACACACCTGTCTTTGCAAAAAAATCTCTAAACCTTTTTTCACTTTGTCGTTATGGGTATTGCGTATAGATTAATGAGGATTTGTATTTATTTAATCCATTTTTAAATAAGGCTGTAACGTAACAAAATGTGGAAAAAGTGAAGGGTCTGAATACGTTTCGAATGCACTGTAGCTCTGCATCTCTTATTTGGATAAGATATCTGAACGTGATGACAGACTATCATTGACAAGCTGTCATCTGCTAACATGCTGTTATTTCAAGGGTGTTCTTCAGTAACCGAATTGGTCTACCTGTTTCACAAAGTATTGTGAGGAATGATGTTTTTTTTGTTGCCCAAAGACATTTGTGAAAGGTTGAAGGTGAATGACATAGGCTTTGTTGTACCCTTATTCTATGCACTTGTTCTAGGCCAACTGATAAGGCTTGAACTTTCAACCTACAGGTGTTGCATTAAACATTTTGAGTAGGTCGTACATGTGAATTTTATGTTTCTGTATTTATGTTCCTACATATACAGTACCAGTTACCTACTCTGGGATGGCAGGGTAGCCTAGTGGTTAGAGCGTTGGACTAGTTAACCGGAAGGTTGCAAGTTCAAACCCCTGAACTGACAAGGTACAAATCTGTCATTGTGCCCCTGAACAGGCAGTTAACCCACTGTTCCTAGGCCATCACTGAAAATAAGAATTTGTTCTTAACTGACTTGCCTAGTTAAATAAAGATTTTAAAAAATCTTTGGTTTTTCTTTATTTTTACTATTTTCTACATTGTAGAATAATAGTAAAGACATCAAAACTATGATATAACACATATGGAATCATGTAGTAACCAAAAAAGTGTTAAACAAATCAAAATATATTTTATATTATATTATACACCAGGCTCACCCAGAGCCCTCTGTTGCACACATGTTTGTGTATATTAATTTTCCTGAGTTTCCTAGGATTCCCAGCATAAGGCGCTCGTAGATTCAGGCGCAGCTGGGAACTTTATTGCCAGATCATTTGCCCATAGTTTAGGGATCCCTATTGTTCCAGTGGATATGCCCTTCCCAGTTCACGCCCTAGATAGTCGACCATTGGGGTCAGGGCTAATTAGGGAGGCCACCGCTGCACTGGGCATGGTGACACGGGCGGATCACAAGAAAATCAGTTTTTCCCCTTATTGATTCTCCTGCGTTTCCCGTGGTGCTGGGTATACCGTGGTTGGCCTGTAATGACCCCACTATTTTGTGGCAACAGAGGGCTCTCAAAGGGTGGTCGCGAGAGTGCTCAGGGAGGTGTTTAGGGGTTTCCGTTGGTGCGACTATGGTGGAAAGTTCAGACCAGATCTCCATCCTCCTTGTGCTCATCAATTACCACCCCATCGACTTGGGGATTGTGCGATAAATCTCCTGGTAGACGCAGCACTTCCCAGGAGTCACGTGTATTCCCTGTCACAAGAAGAGACGGCGGCTATGGAAACATATGTCTCCATTCCCTGGAGCAGGGGTACATTCGGCCCTCCCCTTCACCTGCCTCCTCGAGTTTCTTTTTTTGTGAAGAAGAAGGATGGAGGTCTGCGCACGTGTATTGACTATTGAGGCATCCAGATCACGGTGAGGTACAGTTACACCCTACCTCTCATAGCTAGGCCGATTGAGTCAGTGCACAGGGCGTGCTTCTTCACAAAATTGGATCTCAGGAGCGCTTACAACCTGCTGCGTATCCGGGAGGGGGAAGAGTGGAAGATGGCATTTAGTACCAACTCAGGGCACTATGAGTACCTCGTCATGCCGTACGGGTTGATGAATACTCCATCAGTCTTCCAGACTTTTGTAGATGAGATTTTCCAGGACCTGCACGGGCAGGGTGTAGTGGTGCATATCGTGCATATCGACGACATTCTGATGTACTCCGCTACACTCGCCGAGCATGTGTCCCTGGTGCGCAGGGTGCTTGGTCAACTGTTGGAGCATGACCTGTACGTCAAGGCTGAGAAATGCCTGTTCTTTCAGCAGTCTGTCTCCTTCCTAGGGTACCGCATTTCCACTTCAGGGGTGGAGATGGAGAGTGACCGCATTTCAGCTGTGCGTAATTGGCCGACTCCCACCACGGTAAAGGAAGTGCAGCGGTTTCTAGGGTTTGCCAACTACTACCGGAGGTTTATCCGGGGCTTTGGTCAGGTAGCGGCTCCCATTACCTCACTGCTGAAAGGGGACCGGTGCGTTTGCAGTGGTCAGCTGAGGCGGACAGGGCTTTGGGTCAGCTGAGGGCTATGTTTACCTCGGCTCCTGTGCTGGCTCAACCAGATCCCTCTTTGGTGTTCATAGTGGAGGTAGACGCCGCCGAGGCTGGGATAGGAGCCATGCTCTCTCAGAGCTCGGGTACACCACCAAAGTCACAAACCCTCACGTCCGGGCTGAGATTCTTCGAGAAGAAGGCACAGGGGCGGAGCGAAACTATGACGTGGGGGACCGGGAGTTGTTGGCTGTCGTCAAGGCTTTGAAGGTGTGGAGACATTGGCTTGAGGGGGCTAAACACCCTTTTCTCATCAGAATTGACCACCGCAATCTGGAGTACATCCGGGCGGTGATGAGACTGAATCCTTGCCAGGCAAGGTTGGCCATGTTTTTAACCCGTTTTGTTTTCACCCTATCCTACAGACCAGGTTCCCAGATCGCGAAGGCAGATGCACTGTACCGGATGTATGACACAGAGGAGCGGCCCATGAATCCCACTCCCATACTCCCGGCCTCTTTCCTGGTGGCACCGGTAGTGTGGGAGCTGGACTCGGACATCGAGCGGGCGTTACGTACAGAACCCACTCCCCTCCAATGTTCAGCTGGGCGTCTGTACGTTCCGTCTGCTGTCCACAACCGTTTGATCTATTAGGCCCATACGTCACCTTCCTCTGGTCATCCAGCATCGGTCGGACAGTGTGCTGTCTTAGTACACCGTCTTAGTGGGAAGTACTGGTGGTTCACTTCAGGACGTGAGGGAAGTTAAAACCCTTACCCGTTCCACAATGGCCGTGGTCGCACCTGTTGGTGGATTTCCTAATGAATCTTCCTCCATCACAGGGTAACACCACGATCCTGGTTGTTGTGGATCGGTTTTCTAAGTCCTGTCGTCTCCTCCCTTTGCCCGGTCTCCCTACGGCGCTACAGACTGCGGAGGCCCTGTTTACACACGTCTTCCGGCACTGAGGACATAGTATCTGATCGAGGTCCCCAGTTCATATCAAGGGTCTGGAGGGCGTTCATGGAATGTCTGGGGGTCTTGGTTAGCCTTACCTCGGTTTTTCACCCCGAGAGTAACGGGGATGACAAAGAACTCGCTCCGCGACTCTTCCACTATCCTCTCCCCCTTCCAGTGCGTACTGGGGTACCAGCCGGTCCTGGCGCCTTGGCATCAGAGCCAGTTCGAGGCTCCTGCTGGCTTCCAGTTGAAGCTCGCATCCGCTACAAGACCATGGTGCTTGCCTACGGAGCTGTGAGGGGAACGGCACCTCAGTACCTCCAGGCTCTGATCAGGCCCTACACCCAAACAAGGGCACTGCGTTCATCCACCTCTGGCCTGCTCGCCTCCCTACCACTGAGGAAGTACAGTTCCCGCTCAGCCCAGTCAAAACTGTTCGCTGCTCTGGCCCCCCAATGGTGGAACAAACTCCCTCACGACGCCAGGACAGCGGAGTCAATCACCACCTTCCGGAGACACCTGAAACCCCACCTCTTTAAGGAATACCTAGGATAGGATAAAGTAATCCTTCTCACCCCCTTAAAAGATTTAGATGCACTATTGTAAAGTGGCTGCTCCACTGGATGTCATAAGGTGAATGCACCAATTTGTAAGTCGCTCTGGATAAGAGCGTCTGCTAAATGACTTAAATGTAAATGTAAATGATGACTGGTTTAGTCACTGAGGAAACATGGAACGCCGTTCATGTGCACCTTCAGCAGGCCGAGGCGCCAGAAAACCTGCGCAGATCGCCACCGCAGTGAGGCCCCGGTGTTTGCACCGGGTGACCGGGTTTGGCTCTCGACCTGAAACCTGCCCCTCCGCCTGCCCTGCTGGAAGCTGTGCCCGCGGTTTGTGGGGCCATTCAAAATCCTGAGGAGACTGAACGAGGTATGTTACAGGTTACAGTTTCCCCCCGATTATCGAATTAACCCCTCGTTCCATGTGTCTCTCCTGAGGCCGGTGGTGGCTGGTCCACTCCAGGAGTCTGAGGTGCGAGAGGTTCCTCCGCCCCCTCTGGACATCGAGGGAGCCCTGGCGTATGCAGTTCGATCCATACTGTATTCGAGGTGTTGGGCAGGGGCCTTCAGTACCTCGTGGAGTGGAATTGCATGGAATTGCGTGGTACGGTCCAGAGGATAGATACTGGATGCCGGTGGAGGGCGTGTTATACCCATCGATACTGCAGGAGTTCCACCGTCTCCATCCGGATCGCCCTGCGCTTCGCCCTCCGGGTCGCCCCCGAGGCCGGTGTCGGCACGCTGCTGGAGCCGCGCGTCAAGGGGAGGTACAGTCACGACTTCCGCTGAGGTCGGTCTCCTTGTACGGGCGGCGTTCGAAGTCACCAGTCTTCTAGCCATCGCTGATCGATCTTTCATTTTCCATTGGTTTTGTCTTCATTTTCTATACACCTGGTTTTTATTATCCAATTACATGTTCATTTATTTAACCCTCTGTTTCCCCATGTTTGTTGTGCGTGATTATTTCATTGTTCAGTTCGGTTCATTATGGCTGGTTTTTCGACGGGTGCTGTGTTCACCCGTCCATAATATTTACTATTGGTTTTTTGCTCAAGTGTATTTGTTTACCTTGAGCCTTTATTTTTTGAGTAAAGTACGTTGCTCACTCATTTTGCTCTCCTGCGCCTGACTTCATGCACCAGCTACACTCACCTTCTGACAATATTTGAGATTCTTCAAAGTAGCAACCTTTTGCCTTGATGACAGGTTTGCACACTCTTGACATTCTCTCAACCAGCTTCATGAGGTAGTCACCTGGAATGCATTTCAATTAACAGGTGTGCCTTGTTAAAAGTTCATTTGTGGAATTTCTTTCCTTCTTAACATGTTTGAGCCAATCAGCTGTGTTGTGACCGCTGAACACAGCTGTGTTTTGCTGTTGAGGACTTGTGAGGTGTCTGTTTCTCAAACACTCTTGCTCAGTTGTGCACCGGAGCCTTCCCCTCCTCTAACTATTCTGTTTAGAGCAGGTTTGCGCTGTTCTGTGAAGGGAGTAGTACACAGTGTTGTACCAGATCTTCAGTTTCTTGGCAATTTTTCGCATGGAATAGCCTTCATTTCTCAGAACAAGAATAGACTGCCGAGTTTCAGAAGAAAGTTATTTGTTCCTGGCCATTGTGAGCTTGTAATCGAACCCACAAATGCTGATGCTCCAGATACTCAACTAGTCTAAAGAAGGACAGTTTTATTGCTTCTTTAATCAGGACAAGTTTTCAGCTGTGCTAACATAATTGCAAAATGGTTTTCTAATGATCAATCAGCCTTTTAAAATGATAAACTTGGATTAGCTAACACAACGTGCCATTGGAACACAGGAGTGATGGTTGCTGATAATGGGCCTCTGTATGCCTATGTAGATATTCCGTAAAAAATCTGATGTTTCCAGCTACAATAGTAATTTACAAAATTAACCATGTCTACACTGTAATTCTGATCAATTTGATGTTATTTTAATGGACAAAAAATGTGCTTTTCTTTCAAAAACAAGAACATTTCTAAGTGACCCCAAACTTTTGAACGGTAGTGGATATATATTTGTTTAACACTGTTTTGGTTACTACATGATTCCATAGGTGTTTTTTCATAGTTTTGATGTCTTCACTATTATTCTACAATTTAGAAAATAATTGTAAAAAAATCGAAAAACTCTTGAATGAGTAGGTGTGTCCAAACCTTTGACTGGTACTGTAAATAGCTAGCTAGCTAACTTTTTGACTATGCTGGCTAGTATAAATAGCTAGCTAACTTTTTGTTTGTGAGACACTAATAGGCCTAGTCTCTTTTGTTCACTACAATAACAATATGAACAAAAGCATTTCATCAGGCAAAAATAAAAACCCAGTTCAGGTAAGCAAACATAACTCAACAACATTAGCTTGCAACTCTGGCACATGAGAGCAATAGCAACCAAGGACTTTGCTGGTAGAATCTCTATCTTCTGCATATTTGACTAGGAAAGGGTATCTCCATACAACCACTAGATTGTAGGCCTACACCAGAAAAGTAATGTTAAGTAATGCTATGGACACATAGCTTTCCTGTAGGCTATTAGGCTACCACAGGCCATTGCCTTTGCCTCTGTCATTGGAGCAGCACACAATCACAGAGGGGCAACGCTCTGTTTCCCCTGTTTTCCCCTAATCACCTAGCGCACACTTGGCCAAGTGTGAACTGAACACAGCACCCAGAGACCCAACTGCTCATTTCACCCCAATTTGAGGAAAAAACAACATGCAGTTCACCTCCCACTCCATTCAAGAGCATTGTGTGAAGTGTGTCCCTCACTTCCTTGTGAGAGTAGGCATATTTTTCCCCATTCATAATGCTTGGTGTTGAAAAGGATGTATTGATGAATATGACCTATGTACTGTACTACTTAAATTCAGATAGCTGTTTGTTCATGTGTGCATCATGGATTACAATGTAATTTACAAGTTAAATAGACACATTCGGTAAAACCTTTCAGGATATCAGACAGCCTTAATAATAGACCATGCATAGGGTCCTGTATTTTGGACAATCATGTCACGCATAGCCATGGGAAGTAGGGGTGCTGCAGAACCCCCTGAAAACTCAGAATTAACAATATATATATATATGTATACTTTTTTCACAAAAGTAGTGCACTGGGCCTTTACTAGTCTTGTATTAGCGGACCGATATAGACATGTGTAGCGTGGGCAAAACATTTTTTTCAGCATCTCCGTTTTGGCAAAAAAGGTAGTTGTATATTTAAGAACAGTATCTTGCAGGTGAAAAACTCACAGCAACTCCACCCCCACTTCCCGAGCTATGATGTTACATGACCTGGATTTTAACCGTTACCTTAAGCTTTTTCATCAAACGGTCTAATTTTCTTTTCATGTCAGATGGTCCAGCACCATCCTCAGATAATTGCTTGAATCTTTTGCGTAATTCTCATTTCTGGAAAATACTTTAAAATATAGCTGCGAGCAGCAATAAATGGGGTTCACAGGATGACATACCTCCATTTTAGAAATTAGGAGGAAATCCAACATCGCAGACTTCCGTTTGTACTGAGATCTGACGCCTTGCCCTTACACCGAACCTCCTGGTAAACAGGCCCTTTGTCCTCATGACAGTCAGACAACTCTCTATGGAGTATGGATCCAAGTGGATTGATGGCAAATCACTTTGATGTGCATCTGTATTATGTTTTCTTTAGTCAGAAGCATCATCAATCATGGTACCCCAGCCATGTTTGTTTTTCCTGTGTACTCAATATGTGGATGAGGTATGAATATCATTGGGCTCAGAGAGGTGTGTGTGTATGTGTTTGTGTGTGTCACAGCATCCGAATCAATCAGACACACACACAGACAAAATACTCCTGGAGAAATCATTCAAGAGAAGATGCCTGTCTGCATAGAGATCAGATACTACTCTGTTGAAATGCTGGACTTGAGTAATGTACAAAATATGTCCCCATCTTAACCCTGATCAAACTACAGTAAAGAGTTCCACGGAAAGTTCACCGGGAATATAAAAAACAAGCAAATGTTGAACACGGCACTTGCCTCGCCTCTCCTCTCCTCTCTTCAGTGTAAAACATGCTGTCTCTATTCCTGGGAATAATAATAATAGTTATCTAGCAGGTGCAGAGCAGGAAGAAAAGAGCATTTCTCAGAAAACAGTTTACGGTCACCAATAGGGAAGTGTCTTTCCACATAACTTCAAGCACAGTAATAACCCCACACATTTTCCTGTACTGTCTAACAAAAGGTACACCATCCAAGGGGCTTTAATTCCAGGAGGAACAACAGTTTTTCATATTCTCTTAGGTCAAAAAAATAGTACAACATACATAGGCTCCTGGTTTTCCCAAAATCCCGGTTGGAGGATTCCCGGAATCAGGAGGGAATTAACAGGAAATCCGAAATACTCCAACCAGGACTGTTGGACTGACAGGGAATTTATTGAAATTCCCAGAATTTTGCAACTCTAGCGGTTGCCCATGTTTATTAAAGCATGAGTGTGTTCTGAGCCGGGGCCAACCAATCAACCGCTATGTACAAGTACAGTACACTATACATGTTTAGACAAGAACTCTCAGCCCCTCAGACTGTATGAGGGATTCATTCATAACATTGTGGTGTCAACAAACAGTTATAGAATGGACATGATAGAGACACACTACCAGTCAAACGTTTTAGAACACCTACTCATTCAAGGGTTTTTCTTTATTTTTACTATTTTCTACATTGTAGAACAATAGTAAAGGCATCAAAACTATGAAATAACACATGGAATCATGTAGTAACCAAAAAAGTGTTAAAAAAAAAAAAAAAATATTATATAACATACAAAGTAATTGAGATTTTAGATTCTTCAAATAACCACCCTTTGCCTTGATGACAGCTTTGCACACTCTTGGCATTCTCTCAACCAGCTTCATGAGTTAGTCACCTGGAATGCATTTCAATTAACAGGTGTGCCTTGTTAAATGTTAATTTGTGGAATTTCTTTCCTTCTTAATGGGTTTGAGCCAATCAGTTGTGTTGTGACAAGGTAGGGGGGTATACAGAAGATAGCCCTATTTGGTAAAAGACCAAGTCAATATTATGGCAAGAACAGCTCAAATAAGCAAAGAGAAATGACAGTCCATCATTACTTTAAGACATGAAGATAAGTCAAGGAAAATTTCAAGAACTTTGAAAGTTTCTTCAAGTGCAGTCAGAAAAACCATCAAGCGCTATGATGAAACTGGCTCTCATGAGGACTCCTACGGGAATGGAAAACCCAGAGTTACTTCTACTGCAGAGGACAAATTCATTAGAGTTACCAGCCTTAGAATTTGCAGCCCAAATAAGTGCTTCACAGAGTTCAAGTAACAGACACATTGTAACATCAACTGTTGAGAGGAGACTGTGTGAATCAGGCCTTCATGGTCAAATTGCTGCAAAGAAACCACTACTAAAGGACACCAATACTTAGAAGAGATTTGTTTGGGCCAAGAAACACGAGCAATCAACATTAGACAGCTGGAAATTTGTCCTTTGGTCTGGAGTCCAAATTGGAGGTTTTTGTTTCCAACCGCTGTGTCTTTGTGAGACGCGGTGTGGGTGAACGGATGATCTCTGCATGTGTATTTCCCACCGTAAAGCATGGAGGAGGATGTGTGATGGTGTGGGGGTGCTTTGCTGGTGGCACTGTGTGTGATTTATATAGAATTCAAAGAACACAACCAGCATGGCTACCACAGCATTCCGCAGCGATAAGCCATCCCATCTGGTTTGGGCTTAGTGGGACTATAATTTGTTTTTTAACAGGACAATGACCCAACACACCTCCAGGCTGTGTGAGGGCTATTTTACCAAGAAGGAGAGTGATGGAGTGCTGCATCAGATGACCTGGCCTCCACAATTACCCGACCGCAACCAAATTCAGATGGTTTAAATATAAAATATATATTTATTTTTTACCACTTTTTTGGTTACTACATGACTCCATATGTGTTTTTTCCTAGTATATGTCTTCACTATTATTCTACAATGTAGAAAATAGTACAAATAAAGAAAAACCCTTGAATGAGTAGGTGTTCTAAAAGTTTTGACCAGTAGTGTACTTGTCATACTTCAGAAAGTATAGATCTTGAAGCACTCCAGTCAGGCCATCCTGCACCCTCAACAGAGTTTGATCTTTGTCGATACAGCCGACTTCTACCGCCTTTCAACGAAAAGGAGGAGGATGTATATTTTACTCTGTTTGAGCGGATTGACACACCTCTAAAATGGCTGTGAGACCAATCATTGCTGCTCCTACCAAAGTGTTCTTGTGGGAAAAGCTCAGAAAGTGTACGCCACTTTATTTGTTAAACAGAGTTCAGATTATGACACTGTTAAAGCTGCTATCCTTCGGGCTTACAAGTTGGTCCCAGAGGCTTACAGAACACAGTTCTGTAAATTCCAAAAGACAGAATCACAAAGTCATGTTGAGGTCACAAAGGAACAAGCATGTCCTTTTGATCGTGGTGTGGTTTTCAAGAGGTCAAGGATCTTGAGGATTTAAACATTTAGACACTCATACTTCTCGAGCAGTTCAAGAATTGCCTGCACGAAAGGGTTGCTACCTACATTTATGTGCACAATGATCTCACTCTTGAGAAAGTTGCATTTCTGGCAGATGAGTTTGTGTTGACACATAAAACTACCATTCAGAGAAATCCAGAGAAGGCACATACTACTGTGAGGTTTCAGTCCATTTCTACAGAGTCCAAAGATAAAGATCGGCAGAAAACTGGTTCTTCGTATCCGCCAGTTTGTCATTACATTGTCTCTCAGAAAAATGAGAGAGAGAAAAAGCTGTTTTTTTCTTGTGGGAGAATTCGAGCCCATTAAGTCCCTGGTTGGGACTAGTGTATCTCCTAAACAAAATGTTGGATCAGATGTGTATGAAACCTTTAGATGGGTTCGTTTCTCTGCAGAGTGGCGATGCTGTTAAGCAGCCAGTGAAGATACTGCGAGACACTGGGGCAGCCCTTCATTTTGGAGGGTGTTTTACCTGTGTCCGACACTTCAGAAATGTTTTACATTGTGTTAGTACAAGGCATGGAAGTTCCTTTGCATAATGTGGAACTCAAGTCTGATCTTATTTCTGGCTCTGTTGTCATTGGAGTGAGGACTAGACTATCGGTGATGGGGGTCTCATTCATTTTGGGAAACGATTTAGCTGGAGGGAAGGTTGTCCCAAATACTGTCGTTTGTAAGGAACCCAGAGTAGAGGAACCTGATGGGTTATCAGAAAAGTACCCTAGCGTGTTCCTAGCGTGTGCCGTTACACGTGCTATGTCTAAGAAAGTCGCCGGAGGCAAGTCTCGTGTTGAGGAGAACATCAGAGATCCCACCATGGTTTGTCTATCCGAGACATTTATGGGTGATCCCGATTTCGCTAAACCTTCTGAGTTGACCTCTCCTTTGAAAACCAAAGGTGAGCGAGTTTGTAGGATCGCTGAAGGAAGAGGGTCCCTACTTGACACTTTGATGTCTAGGAAGTAGTTGATTGTGGAACAGAGTAAAGGTGTTTCCCTCTCCCCTCTTTTTGCTGTGATACATCCAGAGGAGGAATTTGATGAGGTTTGTGTGGGTTACTTTGACATACATGTTCTAATGAGGAAATGGCATCCCAGTGTATCTCAAAGTGTCATTCCAGTTACACTTTGACATTATATACTGAGGTTGGCTCACGATGATGGTATGGCAGGCCATATTGGGGTCAACAAGACATATGACCATATCTTGCGTACATTCTTCTTGCCTAGTCTGAAACAGGATGTTGTGTCTTACTCTAAATCCTGTTGCTTTTTGCTAGGGGACACCGAACCAAGCTGTACCGGTTGCACCTTTGCAGCCTATTCCTGCTTTTGACGAACCTTTCAGCAGGACTCTGGTGGGCTGTGTTGGTCGTTTGCCCAAAGCCAAGAGTTGTAACTAGTATCTCTTGACCATTATGTGTGCTGCCACTAGTTTCCCTGATGCCATTCCACTGAGGAAAATCATGGCTTCCAGTATTGTTAAGGCCCTGGTGAAATTATTTTCAACATTTGGACTTCTGCAGGTAGTGCAGTTGGACCAAGGTTTGAATTTCATGTCAAAGGTCTTCCAGCAAGTGCTACAATAGTTGGGTGTAACCCATTGCCCCTCTAGTGCCTAGAACCCAGTCTTAAAGAGCAAACAACTCAATTATCACAACACATAGGTTGTAATATGGCTTGTTTTTCTGGCTTGGCTTCCCAAGTGATTTTATCCACACTACTGCTGCGGTTTCCAGAGAATTGACTGCCAGTAAAAGCTCTGGCATTGGTTGTAGATACCAGCTCTATCAGCCTCTTCCAGTGAAAACCACACACACATTGATAAGGAGCAGGACAGAAAAAACAAAACAACTCAAATAGAGATCAATGTTGATGCAAAGCTGGACAGGTTGAATGCGTGGAGAACGTGAAACCTATTACACTTTCATTTTTTTTTTTAAATTTCTTGAGATATTTGTAAAAGCATATCTACGTTAACAGGTAAACATGTCTGCTTGCATTCCCTATGTCATGGGTGTCAAACTCTGGCCCGTGGGCCAAATTTGGCCCGCGGGGTAATTATATTTGGCCCGCGAGACAATACCAAATTACTACTAGAGCTGGCCCGCCGGTATTATACAGCGCATTCACCACTAATACTACGAATCCCATAATGCTCTGCTGTTTTCGCGCGCCAATCAGGACAGGACCCAGAAATGCTCTCTCCTCTGTGACAGTAGTCATAGCAACATAGACGCTACAACTGTCAGCGAGCTAATCCTTCCCAAAAATGGCGAAAAGAAAGGCAGAAAACAGGAGCTTTCTGGACAAGTGGGAGGCAGAATATCTGTTTACATATGTAAAAGACAAACCTGTTTGTCTTGTTTGTGGAGTCAACATGGCTGTAAGTAAGGAGTACAACATTAGACGACACTATGAAACGAAACACCATGACAAATACAAGGACCTGGACATGACTCAAAGGAGCCAGAAAGTAGAGGAGATGAAAAGAAGTTTGGTTTCACAACAGAATATGTTTGAATATGTCCCTCGCTGTGGATGAGAGCTGCGACGCATCTGATACTGCTCAGCTGTCAGTCTTCATCCGTGGAGTGGACTCAAATCTGTGTGTTACGGAGGAGCTATTAGGATTCAAATCAATGCATGGCACAACCACAGGAAAGGAAATCTTTGAGGAGGTTTCCAAATGTGTAACTGAAATAAAGCTGCCGTGGGATAAACTCGTTGGATTAACGACAGATGGTGCGCCAGCGATGTGCGGTAAAAAGAGTGGACTGGTGGGCATGGTTCGGGAGAAGATGCGGGAAGAGAACTGTGCAGGTGAGCTAACTGTTTACCACTGCATCATACATCAGGAAGCACTGTGTGCCAAAGCCCTAAAGATGGAACATGTTATGACCACAGTAACACAGGTAGTTAACTTTATAAGAGCCAAAGGTCTAAATCACCGCCAGTTTAAATCTTTTCTGGAGGAGTGTGGTTCGGAATACGCAGATGTGCCGTATCACAGAGGTGAGATGGCTAAGCAGAGGAAAAGTACTGAACAGATGTTTCGAGCTGCGTGAGGAAATATGTCAATTCCTGGAAACCAAAGGGAAGGATACAGCAGAGCTCCGGGAGCAAAAGTTGCTGTGTGAGCTGGCCTTTCTCTGTGACATCTCGAGCCATCTCGATGCGCTGAACCTGCAGCTTCAGGGGCGGGGGCGCATCATCACAGACATGTACGCTGCAGTGAGGGCCTTCAAAACTAAACTGTGCCTGTGGGAGAATCAGATGCTGCAAGGAAACACTTGCCATTTTCCCTGCTGCCAATCCATAAAAGCGCAGATCTCTACCGCCGTGTTCCCATGCGCACAGTTTGCTGAAAAACTCAGTGTTCTCGCCGCTGAGTTTAGCCGGCGATTTGCCGACTTCGATGCCCAGAAATGCAAGTTTGAACTGCTTAGTAATCCCTTCGCAGTTGATGTGGAAAATGCACCAACCAACATCCAAATGGAGCTGATTGAACTCCAGTGCAATGACACGCTGAAGTCAAAGTATGATGCTGTGGGCGCCGCACAGTTTCCACGGTTCATCCCTGACACAATGCCTCAGCTCCGCACCCAAGCTGCTCAGATGCTCTCCATGTTCGGCAGCACTTATCTATGCGAGCAACTTTTCTCCTCGATGAAGATGACCAAAACAACTCACAGGAGACGTCTGACTGATGAACATCTTCGCTCGATACTGAGGATTTCTTCAGCTCAGAGCTTGAGCCCAGACATTGATGAACTAGCATCCAAGAAGAGATGCCAGGTATCTGGCTTGGGCACATCAGATTAGACCAGTGTGCAATAATTAACGTTTTCTTTATGCACTTTTTCTTGCTACAAGGCATGGGCTTGAATGGTTGATTGATTTATTATCATTTTATTTGTAAAATTATTAGCCAGTGGAAAAAGTTCATTTAGGTATTTAAATCAGAAGGCTGCAAATAGAAAAGAGGCATACAATTTTTATTTAAATTTTATTTATTTAATAAATGAATGCTATTGATGTGTTTCCGGGTTCCGGGTTGGAGCGAGCGGTCGCATCCGAGCGCTTCGGTCTGCAGGTAGTATAACTTTTCATTACATTTCATTACATTTCATTATAGTACAACGGTTTGATTTGTCTAATCTTAGCAATTTCTTCTTAGCTAGCTACATAGCCGTCTTTGTATCAAAGATAATTGCGTAATTATCGTATTTCGTCGTCCTAACGTAGTCTATCTGCCCAGCAGCTAGCCAGCTAGCAAACGTCCACCGTCTTCCGAATACCAGCACTGTAAAAAACTATTACACTCAACTGAACGACTTGATTAGTGTAGTGTTAGCTAGCTACATAGTTGTCTTTGCTGTCTTCGTATCCAAGATAATTGTGTAGTTTAGAGTGTGTAGTCTTAGAGTGATTATCTTAATTTACCGAGGTTAGCTAGCCAGCTATTTGTCGTCCTCAACGTAGGAAACACTGCTAGCTAGCCAACAGCTAGCCAACGTCTACCGAATAGAACTTCCTCACTCAACAACCCGGTCGCATTCGCTCCACAGGTAGTATCACATTTTCATTTCATTTCATTACAGTACAACAGTTTGATTTGTTTGATCGTAGCTAGCTACATAGCTAGCTACATAGCCGTCTTTGTATCAAAGATAATTGTGTAGTCTAGAGCGATTTTCTAGGTTAGCTAGCCAGCTATTGTCGTTCTTTTAACGCAACGTAATCAACACTGCTAGCTAGCCAGCTAGCCCCCGAATAGCAGCACTGTTGAAACTATCACACTCAACGGAACGACTTGATTAGTGTAGTGCCAACAACGCAGCCACTGCCAGCTAGCCTACAAAGTCAACAACGCAGCCACTGCCAGCTAGCCTACTTCAGCAGTACTGTATCATTTTAATTATTTTAGTCAATAAGATTCTTGCTACGTAAGCTTAACTTTCTGAACATTCGAGACGTGTAGTCCACTTGTCATTCCAATCTCCTTTGCATTAGCGTAGCCTCTTCTGTAGCCTGTCAACTATGTGTCTGTCTATCCCTGTTCTCTCCTCTCTGCACAGACCATACAAACGCTCCACACCGCGTGGCCGCGGCCACCCTAATCTGGTGGTCGCAGCGCGCACGACCCACGTGGAGTTCCAGGTCTCCGGTAGCCTCTGGAACTGCCGATCTGCGGCCAACAAGGCAGAGTTCATCTCAGCCTATGCCTCCCTCCAGTCCCTCGACTTCTTGGCACTGACGGAAACATGGATCACCACAGATAACACTGCTACTCCTACTGCTCTCTCTTCGTCCGCCCACGTGTTCTCGCACACCGCGAGAGCTTCTGGTCAGCGGGGTGGTGGCACCGGGATCCTCATCTCTCCCAAGTGGTCATTCTCTCTTTCTCCCCTTACCCATCTGTCTATCGCCTCCTTTGAATTCCATGCTGTCACAGTTACCAGCCCTTTCAAGCTTAACATCCTTATCATTTATCGCCCTCCAGGTTCCCTCGGAGAGTTCATCAATGAGCTTGATGCCTTGATAAGCTCCTTTCCTGAGGACGGCTCACCTCTCACAGTTCTGGGCGACTTTAACCTCCCCACGTCTACCTTTGACTCATTCCTCTCTGCCTCCTTCTTTCCACTCCTCTCCTCTTTTGACCTCACCCTCTCACCTTCCCCCCCTACTCACAAGGCAGGCAATACGCTCGACCTCATCTTTACTAGATGCTGTTCTTCCACTAACCTCACTGCAACTCCCCTCCAAGTCTCTACCACTACCTTGTATCCTTTTCCCTCTCGCTCTCATCCAACACTTCCCACACTGCCCCTACTCGGATGGTATCGCGCCGTCCCAACCTTCGCTCTCTCTCCCCCGCTACTCTCTCCTCTTCCATCCTATCATCTCTTCCCTCTGCTCAAACCTTCTCCAACCTATCTCCTGATTCTGCCTCCTCAACCCTCCTCTCCTCCCTTTCTGCATCCTTTGACTCTCTATGTCCCCTATCCTCCAGGCCGGCTCGGTCCTCCCCTCCCGCTCCGTGGCTCGACGACTCATTGCGAGCTCACAGAACAGGGCTCCGGGCAGCCGAGCGGAAATGGAGGAAAACTCGCCTCCCTGCGGACCTGGCATCCTTTCACTCCCTCCTCTCTACATTTTCCTCTTCTGTCTCTGCTGCTAAAGCCACTTTCTACCACTCTAAATTCCAAGCATCTGCCTCTAACCCTAGGAATCTCGTTGCCACCTTCTCCTCCCTCCTAAATCCTCCTCCCCCTCCTCCCTCTCTGCAGATGACTTCGTCAACCATTTTGAAAAGAAGGTCGACGACATCCGATCCTCGTTTGCTAAGTCAAACGACACCGCTGGTTCTGCTCACACTGCCCTACCCTGTGCTCTGACCTCTTTCTCCCCTCTCTCTCCAGATGAAATCTCGCGTCTTGTGACGGCCGGCCGCCCAACAACCTGCCCGCTTGACCCTATCCCCTCCTCTCTTCTCCAGACCATTTCCGGAGACCTTCTCCCTTACCTCACCTCGCTCATCAACTCATCCCTGACCGCTGGCTACGTCCCTTCCGTCTTCAAGAGAGCGAGAGTTGCACCCCTTCTGAAAAAACCTACACTCGATCCCTCCGATGTCAACAACTACAGACCAGTATCCCTTCTTTCTTTTCTCTCCAAAACTCTTGAACGTGCCGTCCTTGGCCAGCTCTCCCGCTATCTCTCTCAGAATGACCTTCTTGATCCAAATCAGTCAGGTTTCAAGACTAGTCATTCAACTGAGACTGCTCTTCTCTGTATCACGGAGGCCCTCCGCACTGCTAAAGCTAACTCTCTCTCCTCTGCTCTCATCCTTCTAGACCTATCGGCTGCCTTCGATACTGTGAACCATCAGATCCTCCTCTCCACCCTTTCCGAGTTGGGCATCTCCGGCGCGGCCCACGCTTGGATTGCGTCCTACCTGACAGGTCGCTCCTACCAGGTGGCGTGGCGAGAATCTGTCTCCTCACCACGCGCTCTCACCACTGGCGTCCCCCAGGGCTCTGTTCTAGGCCCTCTCCTATTCTCGCTATACACCAAGTCACTTGGCTCTGTCATAACCTCACATGGTCTCTCCTATCATTGCTATGCAGACGACACACAATTAATCTTCTCCTTTCCCCCTTCTGATGACCAGGTGGCGAATCGCATCTCTGCATGTCTGGCAGACATATCAGTGTGGATGACGGATCACCACCTCAAGCTGAACCTCGGCAAGACGGAGCTGCTCTTCCTCCCGGGAAGGACTGCCCGTTCCATGATCTCGCCATCACGGTTGACAACTCCATTGTGTCCTCCTCCCAGAGCGCTAAGAACCTTGGCGTGATCCTGGACAACACCCTGTCGTTCTCAACTAACATCAAGGCGGTGGCCCGTTCCTGTAGGTTCATGCTCTACAACATCCGCAGAGTACGACCCTGCCTCACACAGGAAGCAGCGCAGGTCCTAATCCAGGCACTTGTCATCTCCCGTCTGGATTACTGCAACTCGCTGTTGGCTGGGCTCCCTGCCTGTGCCATTAAACCCCTACAACTCATCCAGAACGCCGCAGCCAGTCTGGTGTTCAACCTTCCCAAGTTCTCTCACGTCACCCCGCTCCTCCGCTCTCTCCACTGGCTTCCAGTTGAAGCTCGCATCCGCTACAAGACCATGGTGCTTGCCTACGGAGCTGTGAGGGGAACGGCACCTCAGTACCTCCAGGCTCTGATCAGGCCCTACACCCAAACAAGGGCACTGCGTTCATCCACCTCTGGCCTGCTCGCCTCCCTACCACTGAGGAAGTACAGTTCCCGCGCAGCCCAGTCAAAACTGTTCGCTGCTCTGGCCCCCCAATGGTGGAACAAACTCCCTCACGACGCCAGGACAGCGGAGTCAATCACCACCTTCCGGAGACACCTGAAACCCCACCTCTTTCAGGAATACCTAGGATAGGATAAAGTAATCCTTCTCACCCCCCTTAAAAGATTTAGATGCACTATTGTAAAGTGGCTGTTCCACTGGATGTCTTAAGGTGAACGCACCAATTTGTAAGTCGCTCTGGATAAGAGCGTCTGCTAAATGACTTAAATGTAAATGTGTTTTTTCATTTGAAATTCAATTTTGCATGTCTCCACTATTAAATTATATATTGTATGGTAATAAGCGATGCTTGTTCCATATTCAATGTTAAAGCAAAACTTGTTTGGGTCCATATTAAAAGGTTAATTTGTTCAATGTTGGCCCGTGACTTTGTTCAGGTTTTACATTTTGGCCCACTGGGTATTTGAGTTTGACACCCCTGCCCTATGTGGATGTATAGCAGTGGAGCCTCCTCAGAGGAAGGGGTGGACCGTCTTTCTCAGTGAATTTCAGAAAAATAGAAATAGTGAAATACTTGAAAAGTTATCCTTTTTAGATAAAACTATAAATATGTGACTGACTGCCTTGAGTCGGTCTTATGTAGCAACATTTGAAGTGATGCTTTTACGTTGGATAAAAGCAGAGACACAGAGCTACAAAATTGTGTATTATACACTGCATTTGAGGAACAATTGGAAAGTAATTCTGCTTCGAAAGTTGATCAATTGTATCCTCACTTTTGAGAAAATGGCCATTGAATGTTTTGGTATCTACTGGAGAGCTCTGCATTGTCTACACCCATTCAACATCGCTCACACCCCCTTAAGCTTTAGCTCCACCAACATCTTAAAGGGTTGATAGGAGCATTCTGTGCTAACAGCAGTCAAGCAGCCAAGCTAACTGGCTAACATGTCGCAGTGACATTCTATTAAAAGGACACTTGCATCGTGGAGTCATTTGTTAAGACATGTAGCTAGCTACTTGCTAAACAATTAACCATAATCACAACTCATGACGTTACTACCCTGCATGAATCTACAGGTAGCTAACCAACCAGGTTCTATGTTATAGGCTAATGTTAGCTAGTTAACAAGCAAAGCAAATGGCTCTGAGATATTAATAATAAGATCATACACGTAACAATTAGCTAGCTAGCGAACAGTACACTTGAACTTTAAATGAAAATACACCCCCCCCCAAACTTGTTCAGTTTGTCGAATCTTGTTATCTTCATAAAAATATTTACACATGTTAAGTTTGCTGACAATTAACGCAGTTGACAGTGAGAGGAAGTTTATTTTTTGTTGAGTTTATGTAGGCTACATTTGTCCTAGCGCTAACTGAGAAAAGATTGAGGGAACACAAGGTCATACTTTTATAACTCTCGGCTGACAAACTACTATGAATTAGCTAACAGCAATTACTATTATAATTAATCACATCACGGGTGAGCTCACCATTTAACGAAATAATTGAGTAAAACACTTTCTAGAAATGTAAAGTGATTCGACGATGGGTAGAAACAAAAGATAAGAGATAAAAAAAAACAAAAGATAAGAGAAGACAAGATGAGTTTGGTCTGTTTGTAGTATGCATGTTGAAGGGGGTGTGTCGTCTACCATCGTTCACATCCCACCATTCACTTCCGGAAGTTGAGTGAACCCTTACTCACCTCATAGCATCTTTGGTCCAACAGACGATTACGTGACACCCAGAATGCATTGTATGTCAACAAACATGGCTCCACACATAGCTGGAATTAGCTTAGCTCATCATAATCAGTACAACCTTCAAAGAAATATTTGACATACATAATTTGTGCCATTACAATCTACGCAAGAATTGGAATGCATGATTTGTCAATAGTACTTGAACATGTGAATAAAACAGTAAGTATATAAATTATTACCACACAAAACATTTTCTGATAGTGATTTATTGATACAAGTTGCTCGTGCAAGCAGTCAATCACGTAACCTCTCACTCCCACTCTGAGCCATTTGGTGTTGTTGTTTATGTATGTGTATGTATGTAGCTAGTGAGATAAGCTGTAGCATTAGCAATGTCTTCCAAAAGGAGACAGCTCACAAATGTGGAAATTCTGGAGATTTTTTAAATTCTGACAATGAGCCTGAGTACGAAAGTCAGGAATCGGATTCTGATAGTGAGGAGCTGCCCCCAACCTTGCATCCATTGAATTTGAGGACTCCTTGTCCACTAACGAAGCCCAGGTCCCTTTGAAGATGCTGGTGGTGATGGAGGCAGACTGACTGGATGAAGTACAGGAGTTCTGTGGTAGCTGGAAGGCCGCCGGCCATTTCACCCCTCCTGGCCCTGCTGTTTGCTTTGACGAGTCCCGGTCTGGAGTGCAACGCCCCTTGCCATTTCCAACTGAGGCAGAGTGCTTCAAGTTGTTTCTCACAGAGGAGCTGGTGGGAGAGATAGTTGAGGAGACCAATCGCTATGCCTTGGAGCTACAGCAGAAGAGAGAGCCAAGAGTTAGGGGGAAACTCTAAATGGGTGACAACCACAATTAGTGAAATGTATACCATCCTGGTGACAGTCCTTCTCATGGGGATAGTAAAGAAGAACTCCCTAAGAGAAGACTGGAGCACAGATCCTATGTTTGCAACTCCCTTCTTTTCCACCCTCTTTTCCCAAGACCGCTTCCTAGTTCTGCTGCAATGCCTGCATTTCGTCAACAATGCTACTGCCATCCTAAATGACCTGTTATACAAAATAAGAAATATTCTTACATCAGCATTTAGTCAGGTCTGTGTGTCATACAAGGACCTATGCATTGATGAGTCCCTGATGTTATGGAAAGGTAGGCTGGCGTTCCGTCAATATATTCCCTCCAAAAGAGGTTTGTGGTAAAGTTCTTTGTCATGTGCGACGTGAAGACAGGATTTGTCCAGAACATTATAGTTTACACAGAATCCATCACTGACATCCAACATTATCAGGGGCTTGGGGTGTCCGGGTCCGTGGTGATGACCATGCTGGCTCCTCATCTCAGCAAGAGACACTTTCTATGTGGACAATTGTTACAGCAGTTACACACTCTTCCAGCATCTGCTCTCCAACATCACAGTGGCCTGTGGCACAGTCAGGTCGAACAGGAAGGGGATGCCAGCATTCGGATGCAGGAAGATGCAGAGAGGGGACGTGGAGTTCAAGGAGAACGGTCAACAGCTGGCAGTAAAGTGGCATGACAAACGAGACGTCCATGTCCTCTCCACTGTCCATACAGCAACCATGTCCTCTCCACTGTCCATACAGCAACCATGTCCTCTCCACTGTCCATACAGCAACCATGTCCGCCACAGGGAAGGTGGACCACCTGACGGGAGAGAAACATCAAACCAGACTGTGTGCTTGACTATAACCTCATAATGGGGGCAGTGGATAAGGCGGACATGATAAACAGCTTTGTGGAATGCACTCAGAAAACGACCAAGTGGTATAAGAATGTATTTTTCCATCTGATCAACACTGCTGCCTTCAATGGCCACAGTTCACCGCCAACTAATTACTGAACAAGGTATTTTTTGTAACTGGACGTACAGTAACCATTATAACGTACTTACTTTTATAGAAATGCAGCCTGGATTTGAACCAGGGGCTCTTGTGGGACACCACTAGCACTGAGATGCAGTGTCTTAGACCTCTGCGCCATTTGGGAGTCATAAGGCCAGGGTAGCTTCAAAATACAACACAAGCTAATACTTCTGACACAAGTAGCATTGTAGTACAGAGCTAATAGAGGAATGGAGCTAGCTACCTAAGCATTGAAAATAACACCATAAAGGTTTAGAAAATGAGTAACATTACCTCGCATGTCCGCGGTTATAAGGAATATAGACAAACATATTATGCTCCTTACATACAGTGAGCTATAGTAGAAACGACATACAGAAACTATTTTAACGTAATAAGGCACTTTGATAGAAACGCATACATTTCCAAAGTTATTATTGGTAATGAAAACCACAATGACTGCGATGGGGGTAACAGACGGAAAATGTGAACATCTGTGTGCAGATACTGTTCTGATGGGAGATGCGAAAATGTCTGCAGACTTGAACTGCACAAACAATTGGGAAGTGCTTGGGGAATTTTGTCCAGGTCAGAAATGTGTAAAAAAATGAATTGTACACAAAAGTATACCTTTAATAAGTGTAATGATAGTATATTTATAGTACACGTTAAGATATACTAGAAAGTACATCTACATTTACATTTAAGTCATTTAGCAGACGCTCTTATCCAGAGCGACTTACAAATTGGTGCATTCACCTTATGACATCCAGTGGAACAGTAGTGCATCTAAATCTTTTAAGGGGGGGGGGGTGAGAGGGATTACTTTATCCTATCCTAGGTATTCCTTAAAGAAGTGGGGTTTCAGGTGTCTCCGGAAGGTGGTGATTGACTCCGCTGTCCTGGCGTCGTGAGGGAGTAGGTCCACCATTGGGGGGCCAGAGCAGCGAACAGTTTTGACTGGGCTGAGTGGGAACTGTACTTCCTCAGTGGTAGGGAGGCGAGCAGGCCAGAGGTGGATGAACGCAGTGCCCTTGTTTGGGTGTAGGGCCTGATCAGAGCCTGGAGGTACTGAGGTGCCGTTCCCCTCACAGCTCCGTAGGCAAGCACCATGGTCTTGTAGCGGATGCGAGCTTCAACTGGAAGCCAGTGGAGAGAGCGGAGGAGCGGGGTGACGTGAGAGAACTTGGGAAGGTTGAACACCAGACGGGCTGCGGCGTTCTGGATGAGTTGTAGGGGTTTAATGGCACAGGCAGGGAGCCCAGCCAACAGCGAGTTGCAGTAATCCAGACGGGAGATGACGAGTGCCTGGATTAGGACCTGCGCCGCTTCCTGTGTGAGGCAGGGTCGTACTCTGCGGATGTTGTAGAGCATGAACCTACAGGAACGGGCCACCGCCTTGATGTTAGTTGAGAACGACAGGGTGTTGTCCAGGATCATGCCAAGGTTCTTAGCGCTCTGGGAGGAGGACACAATGGAGTTGTCAACCGTGATGGCGAGATCATGGAACGGGCAGTCCTTCCCCGGGAGGAAGAGCAGCTCCGTCTTGCCGAGGTTCAGCTTGAGGTGGTGATCCGTCATCCACACTGATATGTCTGCCAGACATGCAGAGATGCGATTTGCCACCTGATCATCAGAAGGGGGAAAGGAGAAGATTAATTGTGTGTCGTCTGCATAGCAATGATAGGAGAGACCATGTGAGGTTAAGACAGAGCCAGGTGACTTGGTGTATAGCGAGAATAGGAGAGGGCCTAGAACAGAGCCCTGGGGGACACCAGTGGTGAGAGCACGTGGTGTGGAGACGGATTCTCGCCACGCCACCTGGTAGGAGCGACCTGTCAGGTAGGACGCAATCCAAGCGTGGGCCGCGCCGGAGATGCCCAACTCGGAGAGGGTGGAGAGGAGGATCTGATGGTTCACAGTATCGAAGGCAGCCGATAGGTCTAGAAGGATGAGAGCAGAGGAGAGAGAGTTAGCTTTAGCAGTGCGGAGCGCCTCCGTGATACAGAGAAGAGCAGTCTCAGTTGACTGACTAGTCTTGAAACCTGACTGATTTGGATCAAGAAGGTCATTCTGAGAGAGATAGCGGGAGAGCTGGCCAAGGACGGCACGTTCAAGAGTTTGAGAGAAAAGAAAGAAGGGATACTGGTCTGTAGTTGTTGACATCGGAGGGATCGAGTGTAGGTTTTTTCAGAAGGGGTGCAACTCTCGCTCTCTTGAAGACGGAAGGGACGTAGCCAGCGGTCAGGGATGAGTTGATGAGCGAGGTGAGGTAAGGGAGAAGGTCTCCGGAAATGGTCTGGAGGGGATAGGGTCAAGCGGGCAGGTTGTTGGGCGGCCGGCCGTCACAAGACGCGAGATTTCATCTGGAGAGAGGGGGGAGAAAGAGGTCAGAGCACAGGGTAGGGCAGTGTGAGCAGAACCAGCGGTGTCGTTTGACTTAGCAAACGAGGATCGGATGTCGTCGACCTTCTTTTCAAAATGGTTGACGAAGTCATCTGCAGAGAGAGGAGGGGGGGATTCAGGAGGGAGGAGAAGGTTGCAAAGCGCTTCCTAGGGTTAGAGGCAGATGCTTGGAATTTAGAGTGGTAGAAAGTGGCTTTAGCAGCAGAGAGAGAAGAGGAAAATGTAGAGAGGGAGTGAAAGGATGTCAGGTCCGCAGGGAGGCGAGTTTTCCTCCATTTCCGCTCGGCTGCCCGGAGCCCTGTTCTGTGAGCTCGCAATGAGTCGTTGAGCCACGGAGCGGGAGGGGAGGACCGAGCCGGCCTGGAGGATAGGGGACATAGAGAGTCAAAGGATGCAGAAAGGGAGGAGGGTTGAGGAGGCAGAATCAGGAGATAGGTTGGAGAAGGTTTGAGCAGAGGGAAGAGATGATAGGATGGAAGAGGAGAGAGTAGCGGGGGGAGAGAGCGCGAAGGTTGGGACGGCGCGATACCATCCGAGTAGGGGCAGTGTGGGAAGTGTTGGATGAGAGCGAGAGGGAGAAGGATACAAGGTAGTGGTCGGAGACTTGGAGGAGTTGCAATGAGGTTAGTGGAAGAACAGCATCTAGTAAAGATGAGGTCGAGCGTATTTCCTGCCTTGTGAGTAGGGGGAAGGTGAGAGGGTGAGGTCAAAAGAGGAGAGGAGTGGAAAGAAGGAGGCAGAGAGGAATGAGTCAAAGGTAGACGTGGGGAGGTTAAAGTCGCCCAGAACTGTGAGAGGTGAGCAGTCCTCAGGAAAGGAGCTTATCAAGGCATCAAGCTCATTGATGAACTCTCCGAGGGAACCTGGAGGGCGATAAATGATAAGGATGTTAAGCTTGAAAGGGCTGGTAACTGTGACAGCATGGAATTCAAAGGAGGCGATAGACAGATGGGTAAGGGAGAAAGAGAGAATGACCACTTGGGAGAGATGAGGATCCCGGTGCCACCACCCCGCTGACCAGAAGCTCTCGGGTGTGCGAGAACACGTGGGCAGACGAAGAGAGAGCAGTAAGAGTAGCAGTGTTGTCTGTGGTGATCCATGTTTCCGTCAGTGCCAAGAAGTCGAGGGACTGGAGGGAGGCATAGGCTGAGATGAACTCTGCCTTGTTGGCCGCAGATCGGCAGTTCCAGAGGCTACCGGAGACCTGGAACTCCACGTGGGTCGTGCGCGCTGGGACCACCAGATTAGGGTGGCCGCGGCCACGCGGTGTGGAGCGTTTGTATGGTCTGTGCAGAGAGGAGAGAACAGGGATAGACAGACACATAGTTGACAGGCTACACAAGAGGCTACGCTAATGCAAAGGAGATTGGAATGACAAGTGGACTACACGTCTCGAGTGTTCAGAAAGTTAAGCTTACGTAGCAAGAATCTTATTGACTAAAATGATTAAAATGATACAGTACTGCTGAAGTAGGCTAGCTGGCAGAGGCTGCGTTGTTGACTATGTCGGCTAGCTGGCAGTGTCTGCGTTGTTGACACTACACTAATCAAGTCGTTCCGTTGAGTGTAATGGTTTCTACTGTGCTGCTATTCGGGGCTAGCTGGCTAGCTAGCAGTGTTGATTTACGTTACGTTGCGTTAAAAAAACGACAATAGCTGGCTAGCTAACCTAGGAAATCGCTCAAGACTACACAATTATCTTTGATACAAAGACGGCTATGTAGCTAGCTACGATCAAACAAATCAAGCCGTTGTACTGTAATGAAATGAAAAATGTGATACTACCTGTGGAGCGAAGCGAAATGCGACCGGATTGTTGAGTGCGGAAGTTCTGTTACGTTAAGGACGACGAATAGCTGGCTAGCTAACCTCGGTAAATTAAGATAATCACTCTAAAACTACACACTCTAAACTACACAATTATCTTGGATACGAAGACAGCAAAGACAACTATGTAGCTAGCTAACACTACACTAATCAAGTCGTTCAGTTGAGTGAAAGTTGTGCTGCTAATCGGTAGACGGTGGACTAGCTAACGGTAGACGTTAGCTAGCTAGCTAGCTAGCTGCAGGGCGGTGTAGACTGCGTTAGGACGACGAAATACGATAATTACGCAATTATCTATGATACAAAGACGGCAATGTAGCTAGCTAAGAAGAAAAATTGCTAAGATTAGACAAATCAAACCGTTGTACTATAATGAAATGTAATGAAATGTACTACTACCTACTACCTGCGGACCGAGTGCAGATGCGACCGCTCGCTCGGTAGACCACAATCTCATATTTGAAGTATATTATTTGCATTTTTTGGTATATTTAAGTATACTTTAATGTATTAAAATATACTTTTTTCCCCTTGGGAATGCCTTGACATAATGATGCAAGGAAATACAGCAATTAGTAAAACCATACAATTGTGGTGGAGCTTAATATCAAATATCCTCTCTAGACTAGTTGTGGTTGTTACTTCATTTTTGATAATGAGGATTTTTTTCTTCATGACCATGGATTTCCTTTGTTTATTTTATCTCCGGCAGTATTAACATAATGCAAGGGGCAGAATAGTTATTCCAAAGCTGCAAGAATACAAGTCTTTCATGCCAAATGAGACAATGTTTTCATTGCATTGTGCCATGGCATGCATGATTCTGGACTGAGGTTAAGGCTCTCATCGTGACCTCTTAATTTGATAGTCTGAGGCAAGGTCTGTAGCTTACCTCTACTACAAATAACATTTAGTATAATTTAATTTGAAATGCAGACAATTAGATCTGTTCATGTTACCTGATGAAATTGCTGTACAATATGATCTTGTTGCCATCTGATGCACATTCACATGTCATAAATCAGCACTGCAGAGCTCTCCCTGTCCTCTGCCGTGCCTTGATTGTATTATTGTCGATGATATCTGGAAATGTGCATGTACACCCTGGCCCATCTACCGTTGCTAGCCCCAATTCTGACTTCATGCTATGATTTCTGCTTCATTGTTTTCTGCTCCCGTAAAAGCCTGGGTTTTCTGCACGTTAACACTAGAAGCTTATTACCTAAATGGATCAATTGGAAGTGTGGGTTCAGAGCTCCAATGCAGATGTGTTGGTCATTACTGAGACGTGGTTAAGGAAGAATGTTTTGAATACTGATGTTAACCTTTCTGGTTATAACCTTTTTTGGCAAGACAGATCCTCCAAAGGTGGGGTAGTGGCAATCTTTACCAAGTATCACCTTCAGTGCTCGGTTGTCTCCATCAAGTCTGTCCCCAAACAATTTGATTTGCTGGTTTTAAGGTTTAAACTTTCAAATAGCTCTTTGTTGACTGTTGCTGGATGCTATCGTCCTCCATCTGCCCTAAGCTCTTTCCTGGCCCCTTATACCAAGTCTGAATTTGTCCTGCTTTGTGACCTAAACTGGGACATACTTAACCTGTTGCGACGAGCAATCCCGTATCCTGGAGCGTAATTATAGCCTCAAGCTCATTACCATAACTCAACGTTAACTATTCATGAAAATCGCAAATGAAATGAAATAAATTTATTGGCTCACAAGCTTAGCTTTTTGTTAACAACTCTCATCTCAGATTTTCAAAAAAATGCTTTTCAACCATAGCTACACAAGCATTTGTGTAAGAGTATTGATAGCTAGCATAGCATTAAGCCTAGCATTCAGCAGGCAACATTTTCACAAAAACAAGAAAAGCATTCAAATAAAATCATTTACCTTTGAAGATCTTCGGATGTTTTCAATGAGGAGACTGTTAGATAGCAAATGTTCAGTTTTTCCAAAAAGATGATTTGTGTAGGAGAAATCGCTCCGTTTTGTTCATCACGTTTGGCTGAGAAAACCCCCCGAAAATTCAGTCATTACAACGGGAACTTTTGTCCAAATTAACTCCATAATATCAACAGAAACATGGCAAACGTTGTTTAGAATCAATCCTCAAGGTGTTTTTCACATATCTATTCGATGATAAGTCACTCGTGGCAGTTTGGTTTCTCCTCTGTTCAAAATGGAAAAACGCGTGCACCTGGAGATTACGCAATAGTTGACGGAGGACACCGAGCGGACACCTGGTAAATGTAGTCTCTTATGGTCAATTTTCCAATGATGTGATGTATTTGTAGGCATAATGCTGCAAACACCTTGGGGGAACGACAGAAAGTGTAGGCTCTCTCCTTGCGCATTCACAGCCATATAAGGAGACATTGGAACACAGCGCCTCAAAAATCTGGCTCACTTCCTGTATGAAATTTAATCTTTGTTTCGCCTGTAGCATTAGTTCTGTGGCACTCACAGACCGGATCTTCGCAGTTTTGGAAACGTCAGTGTTTTCTTTCCAAAGCTGTCAATTATATGCATAGTCGAGCATCTTTTCTTGACAAAATCTCTTGTTAAAACGGGAACGTTTTTCATCCAAAAATGAAATACTGCCCCCGAGGTTCAAGAGGTTAAACCACCTGGCCAAGTCCTAACGCAATGGGACTCCCTACATCTTTCGCAGATTATTCCCAATCCCACAAGGTATGACTCCAATCCCCCAGAAAAGGCTACTCTTCTTGATGTTATCCTCACAAATAATCCTGATAGGTATCAGTCTGGTGTTTTCTGTAAGGACCTTAGTGATCACTGCTTTACAGCCTGTGTTCGTAATGGCTGGTCAGTGAAACATCCTGTCCTGATTTGTCATAGACGCTTGGTAAAAAACTTTAATGAGCAAGCCTTCATGAACTGGCCTCTGTAAAATGGTATAGAATCAGCTTCATCCCCTCTGTCGAAGACGCTTGGACCTTCTTTTTTTATATTTTCAGTAGTATTGCATTACAATTTTTAATTGCATATATTAGCAACTTTTGACAAAAATTTATCATGGTTTATATGGGTGCCGAATTCCTCCAGAAGGGGCAGTATTCAGGGCTAGCCCTAACAGGTAACCTGTTAGGGCTAGCCCTGAATACTGCCCCTTCTGGAGGAATTCGGCACCCATATAAACCATGATAAATTTTTGTCAAAAGTTGCTAATATATGCAATTAAAAATTGTTATCGAATAGGAAACACTCTAAAGCTTATAAAACCGTTTAAATTTTGTCTCTAGCTAAAGCAGAACTCTCAGGGCATGCATTCTCCCAAAGTCTCTCTTGTAATGGGAAAAGTTGCCCTCACTTTGACGTCATTGTTTACACACTTCCCAAAGAGCTATAACCATGGAAACACGTTCTATGTCTTCAGCGTGAAGCCTGCTTTCGATGAGGCCTGTAACTGCGAGAATCACGTGCTCACGAGACGTTCAGCGTGACCAAACGTCCCGGTGACGCACAAAAAAAAATTCACCAATGGGAGACTGAAGATTTCTCTCTCTTTCTCCCAGGACAGACTGAACAACGTGTGCTAATCTGTTCGCCCTCACGATTGCTGTAGACCTTTATAACATGCTAAGGCTTAATTATAAACATAGTTTGATAAGTTTACTCGAAATATAATGTATACTTTCGACGTTTTGGTGCGCAGCCACTTGAAATTTGCATACATTTCGACCGAAAAGTGTCTAGTTTGAGAACGGAAAGACACAGACTTGCAAACTGAACGCTAACTTGGTGAGTATTAACCCTTCCACGTCTTCTGAAGCAAGAACAGCCATGGTAAGGGAATATTTACGTCTTCATTTTGGGTTTCTGCCGACTCCATGATAGAGGAGTCAGCATGCTAACTGAGAGCGCCGACTCTCTATTATAGCCTAGTAAACGCCAAATGTAACGTTAAAAATAATTGTAACATAGCAATTGCATTTAGAAGAAGTTTATCTTGCCATACATATGTAAAACATGCATATTTAGTCAAAGTTTATGATGTGTATTCCTTGTTTGCTGACGTTATCTGCCGGAGCTATTTATTTCTCCTGACATTGGAGTAGCATTTTTTGAACGATGCATAATTGTAAACAGATATTTATGGATATATATTGCATATTATTGAAAAAAAATGAATGTACTGTGTAACATGTTATATTACTGTCATCTGATGAAGATTTCAAAAGGTTAGTGAAATTATTTTTCTTTTAATCCTGCGTTTGTTGATTGCATATTTTTTCCTACTTGGCTAAGCTAATGAAGTATGTATGCAGTGGTGGTTGGACATAAATATGTGCTATGTTTTCGCCGTAAAACATTTTAGAAATCTGACTTGCTGGGTAGATAAATAACTTCTTTATCTTTCATTTGAGCCATTTTTCAAGCGATTCTGTGGAGGTTAAATATTTTTAGGATTATTTCTTGCGTTCCCTGCGCCACATTACAGCTCAGGGGGGGTGGGGTGAGTTCCCAAAGGGGAACTAGTAGCCCTAACAGGTTTTAACAAACACCCCATAAAGAAAAATATAATTAAAAACAGGTTCAACCCCTGGTTCGAACGTGATCTTGCAGAGTTACTCCACCTCAAGAATTGCATTTGGCGAAAGGCTCGGCACACGCATACTCAGGCTGACTGGCTATTGTTCAGGGAAATGAGAAATAAGTACACTCAGGCTATCTGGAAGGCTAAAGTTAGATACTTTAAGGAGCAGTTCTCGCTCTCTCCCTCTCTGTGGGTCTAACCCCAAGAAGTTCTGGAAAATGGTTAAAGACCTGGAGAATAAACCCTCCTACTCACAGCTGCCCATGTCCCTTAAAGTTGATGATGGGGTTGTTACTGACAAGAAGCACATGGCTGAGCTCTTTAATCACCACTTCATTAAGTCAGGATTCCTATTTGTCTCAGCCATGACTCCTTGCCCGTCCAACATTTCCTCATTTCCCACCCCTTTTAATGCGACTGTCTCCCATGCTTCTCCATCTTTTTTCCCTGCCCCGCTACAGAGTTTCTCCCTGCAGACAGTCACTGACTCCAAGGTGCTAGAGGAGCTCCTGAAACTTGACCTAAAAAAAAACATCTGGGTCAGATGTTAGACCCTTTCTTCTGTAAGGTTGCTGCCCCTATCATTGCCAAGCCTGTCTCTCCTTTCTGGGGAGGTTCCCAGTGCTTGGAAGGCAGGCATGGTCCTTTATTTAAAGGGAGAGATCAAGCTGATCCTAACTGTTACATGCCTATTTCTATTTTGCCCTGTTTGTCAAAAGTGTTGGAAAAACTTCAATAAATCAACTGACTGGCTTTCTTGATGTCTATAGTATTCTCTCTGCTATGCAATCTGGTTTGCGCTCAGGTTATGGATGTGTCACTGCAACCTTAAAGGTCCTCAATGATGTCACCATTGCCCTTGATTCTAAGCAATGTTGTGCTGCTATTTTTATTGACTTGGCCAAAGCTTTTGATATGGTAGACCATTCCATTCTTGTGGTCCAGCTAAGGAATATTGGTGTCGCTGAGGCCTGGTTCGCTAACTACCTCTCTCAAAGAGTGCAGTGTATAAAGTCAGAAAACCTGCTGTCTCAGCCACTGCCTGTCACCAAGGGAGTACCCCAAGGCGCAATCCTAGGCCCCACGCTCTTCTCAATTTACATCAACATAGCTCAGGCAGTAGGAGGCGCTCTCATCCATTTATATGCAGATGATACAGTCTTACACACAGCTGGCCCCTCCCTGGAGTTTGTGTTAAATGCTCTACAACAAAGCTTTCTTTGTGTCCAACAAGCTTTCTCTACCCTTAACTTCCTATGGCTGCAATCCCGTTAACCTCTTGCTTCTACTCGGGACGCTTGCGTCCCAACTAGAGCTCTGGAAATGCAAATGCGCTACGCTAAATGCTAATAGTATTAGTTAACTCAAACGTTCATTAAAATACACATGCAGGGTATCGAATTAAAGCTACACTCGTTGTGAATCCAGGCAACAAGTCAGATTTTTAAAATGCTTTTCGGCGAAAGCATGAGAAGCTATTATCTGATAGCATGTAACACCCCAAAAGACCCGCAGGGGACGTAAACAAAATAATTAGCATTTCGGCGTTACACAAACCGCACAATAAAATTGAAAACATTCATTACCTTTCACCATCTTCTTTGTTGGCACTCCTAGATGTCCCATAAACACTATTGGGTCTTTATTTCGATTAAATCGGCCCATATAAAGCCAAGATATCGTTATATGTAAACTGTGTGATAAACGAAAAAAACATCGTTTCAAAACGTAACGTCATTTTTTTAAATTCAAAAAGTCGACGATAAACTTTCACAAAACACTTGAAAATACGTTTGTAATGCAACTTTAGGTATTAGTAAACGTTATTAAGCGATAAAATTCATCAGGAGGCGATGTAAAGAATATTAGCTGTCCGTCTGGAAAAATGTCCGGCTAGAAACTCAACGAAAATATCCGGTCCTAGACCGGATTAGATACGGTGTCCTGTATGTGTTTGACCAAGAAAAAACTCGAAGGGAAATGACAAGACTCTAGACACCCTGTGGAAGCTGTAGGTACTGCAACCTCAGTCAATTAATTGTGGTTCACGTTTATCAATGGGTTCAAGTAGCGCATGGATATATTTTCCCCATTTTCAGTGATCAGTTTTTCCTGTGCTTTTCGATGTAAATGCCGTTCTGGTAAAGCCACAGCAGTGATTTAACCAGTTTTTTAAACGTCTGAGTGTTTTCTATCCACACAGACTAAGCAAATGCATATACTATATTCCTGGCATGAGTAGCAGGGCGCTGAAATGTTGCGCGATTTTTAACAGAATGTTCAAAAAAGTAGAGGGTAGAAGGAAGAGGTTAACGGGAGCGATTTGACAACAGCCAGTTGTCAACAGCCAGGGCGCCATTTTGAAAACATCAAACATCTCATAATTAACATTCCTCAAACATACATGTGTCTAATAGCATTTTAAAGCTATTCTCGTTGTTAATCCCACCAAAGTGTCCGATTTCAAATATGCTTTTCAGCAAAAGCACTACCATCGATTATGTTAGGTCTCCACCAAACCACAATAAGCACAGCCATTTTCCAGCGAAATATAGCATTCACAAAAAGCAGAAATAGAGATCAAATTAATCACTAACCTTGAATTATCTTCATCAGATGACACTCATAGGACTTCATGTTACACAATACATGCATGTTTTGTTTGATAAAGTTCATATTTATATAAAAAAAATAGTTTACATTGGCTTATTAGATTCACTAGTTCCAAAAACATCAAGTGATTTTGCATAGCCACATCATTTCAACAGAAATACTCATCATAAATGTAGATGATAATACAAGTTATACACATGGAATTATAGATACCTCTCCTTAATGCAACCGGTGTCAGATTTCAAAAAAAGTTTACGAAAAAAGCAACCCATGCAATAATCTGACAGAGCTCAGTACAGAAGCCAAATTAGCTGCCATGTTAAGAGTCAACAGAAACCAGAAAATACATGATAAATGTTTCCTTACCTTTGATGAACTTCATCAGAATGCAGTCCTAGGAATCCCAGGTCCACAATAAATGACATAATTCAAACAGTTTTAGAAACTTCAGTGTTTTCTATCCAATACTAATAATAATATGCATATATTAGCAACTGAGACTGAGGAGCTGGCCGAAGAGGAGAGGCGAAAAGGATCAGAGGACCAATATGCGGCGTGGTAAGTGTCCATGGTTCTTTTTAATACGTAAAGGTACACATGAACAACTGACTAAAAAAAAACAAGAAATGTGGGAGAAAAAAAAAAAAAAAAAAAAAAAAAAAAAAAAAAAAAAAAACAGTCCTATCTGGTGCAGAGACAGGAACAATCACCCACAAACACACAGTGAAACCCAGGCTACCTAAGTATGATTCTCAATCAGAGACAACTAATGACACCTGCCTCTGATTGAGAACCATACTAGGCCGAAACATAGAAATAACCAAATCATAGAAAAACAAACATAGACTGCCCACCCAACTCACGCCCTGACCATACTAAATAAATACAAAACAAAGGAAATAAAGGTCAGAACGTGACAGGGCACCTTTTCATCCAAGCTACTCAATACTGCCCCTGCAGCCATAAAAAGTTAACCTTGTTCTCAACACCTCCAAAACAAAGGTCATGTGGTTTGGTAAGAAGAATTCCCCTCTCCCCACATGTGTGATTACTACCTCTGAGGGTTTAGAGCTTAAGGTAGTCACCTCATACAAGTACTTTGGAGTATGGCTAGACAGTACACTGTCCTTCTCTCAGCACATATCAAAGCTGCAGGCTAAAGTTAAATCTAGACTTGGTTTCCTCTATCGTAATCGCTCCTCTTTCACCCCAGCTGCCAAACTAACCCTGATTCAGATGACCATCCTACCCGTGCTAGATTACAGAGACATCATTTATAGATCAGCAAGTAAGGGTGCTCTCCAGCAGCTAGATGTTCTTTACCATTTTTTGCCATCAGATTTGCAACAATGCTCCATATAAGACACATCACTGCACTCTATACTCCTCTGTAAACTGGTCATCTCTGTGTACCCGTCGCAAGACGGGTTGATGCTTGTTTACAAAACCCTCTTAGGCCTCACTCCCCCCTATCTGAGATATCTACTGCAGCCCTCATCCTCCACACACAACACCCATTCTGCCAGTCACATTCTGTTAAAGGTCCCCAAAGCACACACATCCCTGGGTCACTCGTCGTTTCAGTTCGCTGCAGCTAGCGACTGGAACGAGCTGCAACAAACACTCAAACTGGACAGTTTTGTCTCAATCTCTTCATTCAATGTCTCAAGACTCAATCATGGACACTCTTACTGACAGTTGTGGCTGCTTTGCATGATGTATTGTTGTCTCTACCTTCTTGCCCTTTGTGCTGTTGCCTGTGCCCAATAATGTTTGTGCCATATTTTTTGCTGCTTCCATGTTGTGTTGCTACCATGTTGTTGTCTTGTTGTGTTGCTACCATGCTGTGTTGTCATGTGTTGCTGCCTTGCTATGTTGTTGTCTTTAGGTCTCTCTTTATGTAGTGTTGGCTCTCGTGTCGTGATGTGTGCTATGTCCTATATTTATATGGGGCATAGGGGCGGCAGGGTAGCCTAGTGGTTAGAGCATTGGACTAGTAACCGAAAGGTTGCAAGTTCAAATCCCCGAGCTGACAAGGTACATAATCTGTCGTTCTACCCCTGAACAGGCAGTTAACCCACTGTTCTTAGGCCGTCATTGAAAATAAGAATTTGTTCTTAACTGACATGCCTAGTAAAATAAAGGTAAAAAAACAAATGTTATTTATGTTTGTTTTTTTTATCCCAGCCCCATCCCCGCAGGAGGTCTTTTGCCTTTTGGTAGGTCGTCATTGTAAATAAGAATTTGTTCTTAACTGACTTGCCTAGTTAAAGGAAGGTTAAATAAAAATAAAAATAAATCAATTATACAGAAGTATTAGAAGATTCATGATGGTCATTGGCAATTGTTATGTAATTTCCTTCACTGCAATCACATTGAAGAGAGGTCTGAAAATCGACTCCTTAAAGAGATTGAACAGGATCTTAAGCACTTACACGTTTGTAGGATATTGTATGACTGCTTTTATCTTTTCTTAAATGTTAGAAAAAACAATTGTAGGATGTAACATATCATACAAAGTTGTTTACTTTTTACAGAATTGTGCACAATTTTCAGGGGAACTGTTTTGGCTCATGAGCGCTACTTTCAAAACTACTGGATGAAATTATACAAAATGTCTGTAACATCACTTTAAGGGATGTGTGTGCCGTTGTACATGGGACTTTTTCAAAGAGAAGAACATACAATGTTATATTTTTAAGCATATTAATTTTATTCAACAGTTAGAATATTTAGAGTATTGGCACCAAAAGTTCAATAAATAAACATGTTCCTCTTTTTTTATGATTCTATCTAAATAAATAAACCATAACTTAAGCTCCAATAAATATACATGATCTATAATACAGATGCATTGCATCAACTTTACTGCAGTTGGTCAACGTAGTCCAACAATGCCAGAGTTGTAGGTTGTCGTTTGTCATTTCCCAAACATTCTCTTCTTATTTTGAGAGAGCATTCTAGGTAGGCCAAGAGAGGAAACAAAGGAATCCTTAGGGAATTTCAACCCATAGATATATTTGAACGCTGCGTAGTCTTAGTAAATTGTGATGGCAAATATAGGGGTTATGAAAATATATAATGACAAATACATATCATCAACATTAAGACAACAATTTGTTTTCTAGTTGCTCTTTTCTCTTAAATTGTCAACCATTTGAACAGGCAAAACTAAATTGCATGTCTTATTAGTCCTTAAAAAATGCATTATTTGATTGAGATGTCCTCAACAACGTAGAGCATTTGTAACATGCCAGAGATATGCTAATTTCTATACATGCAAGGTGGCATTAAAAGCCTGTTCATTTTAGTGCACAAACCTAGTAATGGTTCTCACTATATAGCATCATGTCACCTCAAGCTTGAAGAGCTCTAGGCATAATTATCCTCTCACTAGCAGCAGCTACAGCTAACCTGCATAGTGACTGTCTGTGTACTGATTGTTCAGAGAGTGTGGAATCCTTTGGTTTTTAAGCACATTTAGTCTTGAGGCTATTTTGGTCCCTGGCTGGGGAGGCCTGTTTTCTTGGCTTAACGCCAGCATGGGCCTTTAATTACCTGTCTGCTCTAATTATTTGATTGGTCTTAACTTAAAGAGCGACTGCCTTTCAAAAGCAATGAATTCCTTTTAAAATGGCCTATGTTGCATCGATATGAGTCAGAAACAGTTATTCTACTGCCAAAATTGACTACAAAGTGTAAATAGGGTAATTTTGGTCATGAAGTCAGTCTCGTCTAAAACAGGTAAATTAAGGTTGAATTTTGATTTGACGACATGGGGTGAACATGGGGTGAACAGCTGTGGTGATTGCTCTCTATCCAATATAATAGACAGTGAGACAGACCTGCCCAGCAGCTCCGACTGTGTTTACATAAGACAACACGTCACACATCTTTTTAACTTGAGAAATACTGCACCAAACACACTTAGTTAAATTGCACAACTAAAATATCCTCGACAAAAACGTCAAAATTAATTACAGATTCCTTGAGTTATCTTAGATACATTCTGGGGATTTGAAGAAGTAAAATAGGCATTCCTGTCTACAGTCTCTCATAGGGGACAAACATCATTAAACAAATGCAGAATCGGTCAGAAAACACCGATTCACAACTGAACACCGAGAAAACACAGACTGAAATCTCATTGAGCACCAGAAAAACACACTTGCCAATCAGCGTGTTCAGTGGCTCTTGAAGAGATACTCCCACTGGCTTCAGACTATTCCATTTAAACCTAACTGTACCTCACACTACACTGTAGATGTTCAGGTAAAATCTATCATTTCAATACAGCACTCAGTCTATAATTATTTGTTTACAGTTTTCAAGATTGAGAGATATTTTCTGAACTCATGTCATTCGAGTACATTTTTTGGAATTGCTCTTGAACTTTTCAAAGGTGTGTTATTTTAATCTTATCATAAATATATTTGGCCACAATTAATCTAATGAATGATTTCCATTTGGTTTTCAGAAAATAACTCTGTTTGATGCAACACATATTAACACGTATTGCTGCTCAAACCTGTTCTGGTAACGTTTATATTACATGTGTGGTTAAAACCAATGGCTACTCCTTTACATCTCCAGTGTTCTAGTGACAAAAAATAGTAATGCTGCATGGTGGCTTGTATTTCTCACTCTTTCTCAGTGCTTTTGGCCAAGACAGTTATAAAGGAGGTAAGTGGATTAAGGTAGTCTATTGCGGGTTTTGCGCAAATAGTATGGATTTGCAGAGGCTAATTCATGGTAAAACTAAAGCACAATCCCTCGCAGTCACATTTACAATGCAGCAGTCACCCATTTAATGCACCACTCTGTCTAGATGATCAAACCAGACTGCATTGCTGTATTACCAATTAAGTTATATTTCATGAGCTCATAGTGATCTTGCTGTAGAAGGATAGGGATTTTTGATAGCACATTGTTTTTCTGCTGGATTGTTCTTTCTGGGAACTGGCTTCTTTATACAGCTATAGCCATTCCATTTGATTAACAAGCTGTTGTCATTAAGCCTAAATCACCCATACCGTCTCTATTTAGCATGCATGGAACAGGCTGTGGGCTAGCTCTTTTTGGTTGTTTTACCCTACAGCTTCATATGCCAATATAGGCCATTATTTATTACTAAAATATCTCCTTTTGGTCTGGTCCTAGTGATGAATACAGAGGAAGCTGTTGAAGAACATGTTTGTGTGTTTTCACATCGGATGTTGTCCATTATTGTTCAACATAAATGAGGTAGATTTTCAAAGTTCCTGATGAAGGCTAGAAATGTCATGATTCAGTTCATTACCTGTGATATGAAGGAGTGCCTATACACATAATATGAAGTGAAGTCTGCTATACATGTTTCTTCAAGCCTCTAGTCTTTCCTAGTAGTGCTGTTGCTGCTCCATTGGACTTGCCTTCGTGATACCTCATGCGTTATCAATGGTGCAGATCAAGAAGTTGTGGAGAAGCACACTGTGGTAGCTTCATGTTGGTTTCATCCTTTTGTATACTGTACATGTCGTCCTCGGCATTCCCTATATTATTCTACTATTTTCCATGTACACACTTCTACACACTAATTCCTGAAAAAAATAAACCAGGCCTCTTACAAGTGTAGTATAAGAACAGACTTGCAGTGTACAATGCACTAGTTATACCTTAGCTGGTCTTCTGTATTGGTAGTGGAGGCATTGCTACATAGTCCACAATCAAGCAACAAATCGTTACTTTAACTGTGATTGCCCCATGATGACAAATGTATAATCCTAGGACATATAATGTATAAACCAACAGAGAAATATCCCATGAAAGGCAAAGAAAGCTAAACAAACTAAATTAATGAACAGATGGTAGAATAGATGGTAGTTTCAAATGTCCTTATTCCCTGGTGTCATACTGTAGGGATCTATTCTGGTGTACTCCTGTTTTTTTTGTAGCAGTAGTTGTTGCGTTTCCCATGTTCGATACAGTATCTGGAAAGCCAAAATGGCCACCATCTAGGTGTTATACACAACCGCACGCTAGAGCAGAAAACTCGTGGAGCGTCTGGTATCTGTTACTGTTGTCCAAGAAGGAAATGTCATCGTACTCCTTGGGCCGGCAACAGGGGCTCCTCTCCCTCTTTGAGATGCCTTTCCTCGTCCATTTTTCCAGTATGAGGTCGTAGTTGCGGCGGCTAGCATTACAGTTCCCGCTGCAGTACCTGAAGAGCAGCGTTTCGTCGCTGTAGTAGCCCAGACCCAGCTCACTGACAGTCACTTCCACCTCCCGCAGGGAACATGGCTTTGATGCTTTCTTAGCTCGTTTAGTCCTTTTGCTCTGCCGAGCCTCCTGCCTGGCCTCCTGCTGTGCCTTCTTCTCCACCAGAGTCCCGATCACCTTCTTCAGCTCCCCCTCTGTAAAGCTCTGGAACATGTGCATGACTGCAGAGAAGAGATGAAGAGATGGTGATATGCCAAAAGAATATTCAACCATAAGAACCGTACAATACATCTGTTGTAGCTATAGCATGGCTTGTGGTACAATGAAGACCTTTGAATGTCTGTGAAACCACAGTCTCAAACATTATGTCAGTTTGGAAAATAAAAATATAAAAGATATTCGGTTGTTGGTACAGGTTTTCAAATGATAGGAATGTGACAAGCTAACAGCTACATCACCTATACCTGTGACATTTACTGGAACATACAGTGTAATGCTAGCTTTAGACTTTCCTTGACCCATTTTGTAGAGATTCATTGCAAACAACTGAAACATTTGAATCCTTGATTAGACCTGCATGGATCATTGGCTTGGGGAAGAATAAGTTCTTGGTGGCTTGGTGAACAATAATCATCATTGAGCTTGAGTTTATCGCCAGTCCAGCTGCTAGCTATGTTCTTGGCAGAGAAAGTAGACAATATTTTCTGCTGAGTCTATAGAAATAGAATGTCTCCTTTCAGATCATGTCAATTTGTCTGGTACACCTGTGGCTGAGTCTTTGTGTAAACGAGGTAGAGCAACTTTGTAAATATTGTTCCACATGTTAAACATCAGCACATTTACACATTAAATCACATTTTATTAGTCACATGCGCCGAATACAACAGGTGTAGACCTTACAATGAAATGCTGACTTATAAGCCCCAAACCAACAATGCGGTTCAAAAAAATATGAATAAGAATAAGAAATAAAAGTAACAAGTAGTTAAAGAGCAGCAATAGCAAGACTATATACAGGGGGAACCGGTACAGAGTCAATGTGCGGGGACACCACCGGTTAGTCCAGGTAATTGAGGTAATATGTACATGTGGGTAGAGTTACTAAAGTGACTATGCATAGATAATAACATAGAGTGGCAGCGGTGTAAAAGAGGGGGGCAATGCAAGTAGTATAGGTAGCCTTTTGATTAGATGTTCAGGTGTCTTGTGGCTTGGGGGTAGAAGCTGTTTAGAAGCCTTTTGGACCTAGATTTGGTGCTCCGGTACCGCTTGCCATGCGGTAGTAGAGAGAACAGTCTCTGACGGGTGGCTGGAGTCTTTGACAATTTTTAGGGCCTTCCTCTGACACCCCCTGGTATAGAGGTCCTGGATGGCAGGAAGCTTAGCTCCAGTGATGTACTGGACTGTAAGCACTACAGTCTATAGTGCCTTGCGGTCGGAGGCCGAGCAGTTGCCATACCAGCCGGTGATGTAACCAGTCAGGATGCTCTCAATGGTGCAGCTGTAGAACCTTTTGAGGATCTGGGGACCCATGCCAAATCTTTTTAGTCTCCTGAGGGGGAATAGGTTTTATCGTGCCCTCTTCACAACTGTTTTGGTCTGTTTGGACCATGTTAGTTTGTTGGTGATGAGGACACCAAAGAACTTGAAGCTCCCAACCTGCTCCATTAGGAGTCAATTAACTTCTTTCCCATGCCCAATGCATTTGAACATCTGATCCAGAACCTCATGCCATAGGGATTACCAAATACCAAATCAATTCTGTCAAAATATGAGGTAAAACTTTATAGAACACTGAGAATTTACTTTTGTGGTCAATGGGCCTGTAGAGATCACATCATGTTTATGCGTTGACAGCATCAACGGTATAGACAAATAACACCTTTTTATTCATTGAAAGGGATTCCATACACATTGTCATACTCAAGGTTTATGCAAACAAAGGCATATGCATATCAATTAAAGGAGCATCTACAGTTTAAACAAAAAACGGTCACCTCTCCTCTATTTTGGTTAAGAGCTGAGGGATGGGGCAGGAGAAATGTAACCATTCTCAAATTCATAGACATAACTATGGTTGGAAGGACTGACCACCCATGAGATCAAGATTAGATTTAACCATGTTGAGGCTATACAGTGTTTGTTTAAAAATTTTTTTTTTTACAAACGATGGAGTAAAATATTTGTATATTTGGGGTTGATGCGATACGACAGTTGAACTAAGTTGATGAGGCATTTATAAGTTATATTCTTCAAGAATCAATGGGTATATATAATTCATTTAAAAGTCTAAAAATTGATGAAGCAATCGCAGGTTACCCCTTTAATGACGTTTTCAGGTATTTACTTCACAAGATAATAAAAAATGATGCTCATCTGTCTGACAATTCTGTTCTACTATGCCCCTTAGGGTCTGTTCTAAAGATAGATAGAGCTGTAATTAACAGTTCATTCTATCCCCTCCAGGACACAACCTTTACTTAAAAGGCTTTTGAAACACCAGGGAGCTTGTTAAACACTAAACCCTACCAACTCAGACACTGTAATAGCCCTGCTTTCGCTTGCTGCACTGACTGATACTGTAATCAATGGTGGTCTTGAAGCAACAACACTTCGTTGTTCTTTGCATTCACAAATTAAACTGAAAAAGGCCTTCCCAAAGTGATTTTTTCCAAAATGGTTTGCGATTCAGTTGTTTGTTTTGTGTGAAGATCTCCCCATGGCCTGGCAGTAGCATGAAAGATTATGTGATTAGGCTAGGTGATTAGGCTAGCAGATCTTACTCTTGACCTCGCCTAGAAAATCTCTATTGGATGATCTGAATAATGGTCTGAGAGTCATACTCTGAGTCCGGGCCAGAAAAAGGACACCAGATAGACATTTCGGTCTAGTAAAAATGACTTTGGAGAAATTCCCCTCAGTCACGCTCTGTTTTGCAACCTACTTTGTGGTAGTTTGAAAATAGAATGCCCATCAGCGGATGAGAGATAACAAGAACCCTCAGTAATGCCCAGTCCAAAGCCAAAGGGACAGTGTCTTAACACAAGGCCAGGTGGCTCTTATTTATTTTTATTTATTTAACTACGCATGTCGGTTAAGAACAAATTCTTATTTACAATGACGGCCTACCAAAAGGTAAAAAGCCTTCAGGAACGGGGGATGGGATTAAAAATAAAATAAATACAAATATAGGACAAAACACATATCATGACAAGAGAGACCTAAGACAACAACATAGCATGGCAGCAACTGGGGTTGCACATGTTGGGGAATATTCAGAGGTGGAAACTTTCCGTGGGAATTAACGGGAACATATGTGAATTAACGGGAATATATGGGAATGAACTGAAATATATGCAAATTAAAATAAATACCATTTAAATATAGATTTTTTTTTTGCATTGGATATACAGTTGAAGTCGGAAGTTTACATACACCTTATCCAAATACATTTAAACTCAGTTTTTCCCTGTCTTACGTCAGTTAGGATCACCACTTTATTTTAAGAATGTGAAATGTCAGAACAATAGTAGAGAGAATGATTTACTTCAGCTTTTATTTCATCACATTCCCAGTGGGCCAGAAGTTTACAAACACTCAATTAGTATTGGTAGCATTGCCTTTCAATTGTTTAACTTGGGTCAAACGTCTCAGGTAGCCTTCCACAAGCTTCCCACAATAAATTGGGTGAATTCTGGCCCATTCCTCCTGACATAGCTGGTGTAACCGAGTCAGGTTTGTAGGCCTCCGTGCTCGCACATGCTTTTCAGTTCTGCCCACAAATTGAGGTCACGGCTTTGTGATGGCCACTCCAATACCTTGACTTTTTTGTCCTTAAGCCATTTTTTGCCACAACTTTGGAAGTATGCTAGGGGTCATTATCCATTTGGAATTGAGATGTTGCTTCAATATATTCACAATTTTCCCTCCTCATGATGCCATTTATTTTGTGAAGTGCACCAGTCCCTCCTGCAGCAAAGCACCCCCACAACATGATGCTGCTACCCCCGTGCTTCACGGTTGGGATGGTGTTCTTCGGCATCCCCCTTTTCCCTCCAAACATAACGATTGTCATTAGAGCCAAACAGTTCTATTTTTGTTTCATCAGACCAGAGGAAATTTCTCCAAAAAGTACAATCTTTGTCCCCATGTGCAGTTGCAAACTGTAGTCTGGCTTTTTTATGGCGGTTTTTGAGCAGTGCCTTCTTCCTTGCTGAACGGCCTTTCAGGTTATGTCGATATAGGACTAGTTTTACTGTGGATATAGATACTTTTGTACCTGTTTCCTCCAGCATCTTCACAAGGTCCTTTGCTGTTGTTCTGGGATTGATTTGCACATTTTGCACCAAATACGTTAATCTCTAGGAGACAGAACGCCTCTCCTTCCTGAGTGATATGACGGCTGCGTGGTCCCATGGTGTCTATACTTGTGTACTATTGTTTGTACAGATGAACATGGTACCTTCAGGTGTTTGGAAATTGCTCCTAAGGATGAACCAGACTTGTGGAGGGCTACAGTTTTTTTCTGATGTTTTTGATGATTTCTTTTGATTTTCCAATTATGTCAAGCAAAGAGGCACTGAGTTTGAAGGTAGGCCTTGAAATACATCCACAGGTACACCTCCAATTGACTCAAATGATGTCAATTAGCCTGTCAGAAGCTTCTAAAGCCATGCCATCATTTTCTGGAATGTTCAAAGCTGTTTAAAGGCACAGTCAACTTAGTGTATGTTAACTTCTGACCCACTGGAATTGTGATACAGTGAATTATAAGTGAAATAATCTGTCTGTAAACAACTGTTGGAAAAATGACTTGTGTCATGCACAAAGAAGATGTCCTAACCGACTTGCCAAAACTAAAGTTGGTTAGCAAGAAATTTGTGGAGTAGTCGAAAAATTATTTTTAATTACTCCAACCTAAGTGTATGTAAACTTCCAACTTCAACTGTATTTACCATATCGTAGAGACAGAAACATAAACCTTTAACCTTATCATACGTAGATATAATTGCAAATGATTAAATCATTCCAATAGAAATTTTAAAAACAATTTAGTTACAAATTGAACTTGGTGTGTGACATGGTGTCACATTCACTGTCTTCAAACCCCCTGTCATAGATGAGCCAAGGCGCAGCGTGCATGTAATTCCACATCTTTAAAGAAAGTTAAACTTTCACAAAAAACACACTTAAACAGAAACCGAACGTGAGCAACCGTGGCGCACACAAACACACACAGAAAATACATAATTACCCACAGCATTAGGTGGGAAAAAAGGCTGCCTAAGTATGATTCCCAATCAGAGACAAAGATAGACAGCTGCCTCTGATTGGGACCCACACTCGGCCAAAAACAAAGAAATAGAAAACATAGAATGCCCACCCAAATCAAACCCTGACCTAACCAAATAGAGAAATAAAATGTCTCTAAGGTCAGGGCGTGACACATGGGATGATTTCATTGAACAACAAAAGAAAGGGAATATTGAGTGATCCCAATGACCCATCGCATCTCCCAAAACCGTTTTCAACATGCGTCTGTAAAATGATATTCCAGAAACTAAAGCTTTGGTTGTCTTCCTCTCAGGCTTCCATGTCTTCTCCCTGGACCTTCTCATTGTCCACCTCTTGAACATCAGACTCCGAAGCCTCACTTTCCAACCTTGTTGATGATGGCTCGTTGTCAGGTTCAAAAAGCCTCAAATTTGCCCTGACGGCCACTCATTTTTCAACCCTTGTATTGGTCAGCTTGTTGCGTGCTTTGGTGTGTGTGTTCCCTAACAAGGACCAGTTGTGCTCTGAGGCGGTTTATGTTGGTGTGATTTGGAGGATGGAGGCAACAGGGGAAAGTGCCTCAGATCCACAAAGTCTGTTCCACCAGGTGGCTGATGAGATATGTTGGCACGACTGCCAAATTGCATCTCCATCCCGAAGCCCTTGCTTGGAAGTGTACTTCGCCAGACTGGAATGAACCTTGCCCTCATCCAGGCCCAAGGTGGTGAGACACGGTAATGATGACACCATAGGCCTTGTTGATCTCTGCACCAGACAGGAAGCTCTTGCCAGCATACTTGGGGTCCAACATGTACGCTGCGGCGTGTATGGGCTTCAGGCAGAAGTCTTCACGCTTTTTGATGTATTTCAGAACTACAGTTTCCACTGCTTGGAGCAACAGTGAAGTGGGCAGGGCAGTACTGATTAGTTCTCTTACATCTGCAAGCAGAGACTGAACATCAGACAGGATGGCATTGACTCCCTCAATCGTGCAATGCCTACTGCTATAGGTTTCAGGAGTTTCAGGCTGCTTACCACTCTCTCTCAAAATACATAATCCAGGAGGATCCTCTTGATGGGGGCTGTCCATATTGGCAGACTGTGATATGGCCATTTCTTGGAGAGCCTCCTTCCCCTCCAGTAGACTGTCAAACTTGATGACAACACCACCCCAACGGGTGTTGCTGGGAAGCTTCAATGTGGTGCTCTTATTCTTCTCACTTTGCTTGGTGAGGTAGATTGCTGCTATAACTTGATGACCCTTCACATACCTTACCATTTCCATGGCTCTCTTGTAGAGTGTATCCATTGTTTTCAGTGCCATGATGTCCTTGCGGAACCAATGGGTGTGATGTGAGGGTAGGACTCCTCCACTTTACACCAAGCAGCCTTTATGTTCGGCAGCATTGTCTGTCACCAGTGCAAATACCTTCTGTGGTCCATGGTCATGGAGATGATGTAGTTAATTAGCATTATCTGTACAGGTAAACTAATAATGGCCCCCAAACAAAGACTGGTTGATAATGATCCAATTTACTGTTGACACATTTTAACACGTGAAAAAGTGCACATAAAAAGTGTACATTCCCTTGACCGCTCTCCACCACAACGTTTTCTTTAGTGACCATTGAAATATGCAATCACATCTGGAGCTTTAGCAAGGGTCAATCAGAACATCTAAACCAATCAGAACATCTGGACCAGAATGGTTGGTGACTGAAGATGATGGTTTTGCTTACATTCTGTCAAAATGTTGCTGATGCCATCTGTCGACCGCGCTTTGCGATGAGGTCCGATCAGGGAGGAAGAAGAGTTGGAGGAGGAGGTGGAGGCGGAGGCGGAGTCTGATGTCCGCGGCGAAGACCAGTCCCAGGAGAGGAAGTGATGCGGCGGCGTGGGAACCATGATTCTAGTGAGGAAGAAGGACAGTGCTGTACCACAAAGAGTCAAGGCGATGGTGGCACACTTCCATAACTTCATTTTAGAATGAGCATTGACACTCTGAAAGACAAGGAAACACAAGGGAAGAGGTTAGGGGGGACTGTTTTTACTGGAACACCCACAATGATGAAAGCACAGGAGTGACGGGACAAATACTTCATGCAATAAATGGCAAATACAGCTGCTTAGGTCCATAGTATCACACATGTACAGTGGGAATGGCCTCTTGTTGGCACAGGCGCCTCCATTTCAACAGATCTCATTCTCAAAATGTTATCACAAGTGTTATTACCATCAACAAAATACTTTGTCCCTCTGCTCAGGCCATTCTGCAATGACTGTTTCACAGGTGTGGATTGTCAGATGTGCTAAGTGTGGATTTGCCCAGATACTCTATGTCAACACACCTGTGTTACTCAATTCCGGCAACCCATGCATGAAGTCTCTGAACGCATTTATTTATTGTTTTTATGTTTCAGTATATCAAAAGTGAGCAGAGAATAGCAGTCAGCGTACAGCTTGTGTAAACTCCCTCACAGAGCTTGCCCTTATTGTGAGCATGGATGGGATTCTCCTCTGGCATAGTGTCAAGTCCCAGATGAAAAGTCAATTACTAGCATGGTAGCCATCAGAGGTCTCTCATTCCACCACAAGATTGATCTCGTTCCAGTTGTAGTCTCCCATTTGCAGTACAGAGACTTGTCAGGTATGTCTGCGTTTGAAGAGACAGCTTTGAATTTACAGTGGTTCTAACATAAGCCTGCCATGCTTTAGTTTACAGAAGATACTCATCGCGCAGCGTTGAGAGTCACAAGAAACACCTAAAATCTGTCATCTTGAAACTATCTTGAAATTGTTCCTTAAAAGATCTGAGCGATAATAATTTTCCACAATCTTCTAGTTTGCTTTGCTCGAGGGATTGACAACATAGTAATGGTTTAAACTGAACTATGCAGCAAGAGACTCTGTTTTATTACTTATCTACCCAATAGTGTTTAATCGGCTTCACAGCTTGATTTAGGCTCTCAGTGATGCTTCTGTGTGTAATCAATATTGTCTCCCCCACAGGAGGTGGGGATAACAGGCTCGTAGTAATGACTGGAGCAGAATGGTGTAAAAACACATGGTTTCCAGTTATTTGATGCCATTCCATTTGCTCCATTGTTATGAGCAGTTCTCCCCTCAGCAGCCTACTGTGGACTCTCACCATATTACTTATTATGTTCTGCGATATTGTTTCTGAAGTCTCTTTTAAAGGCCCAGTGCAGTCAAAAACATGATTTTCCTGTGTTTTATAAACACTACCGTTCAAAAGTTTGGGGTCACTTAGAAAATGTTCTTGTTTCTGAAAGAAAATCAAAAATGTTGTCTATTAAAATAACATCAAAATGATCCGAAATACAGTGTAGACATTTTAATGTTGTAAATGACTAGCTGGAAAAGGCTGATTTCTTATGGAATATCTACATAGGCGTACAGAGGACCATTATCAGCAACCTTCACTCCTGTGATCCAATGGCACAATGTGCTAGCTAATCCAAGTTGATAATTTTAAAAGACTGACTGATCATGAGAAAACCATTTTGCAATGATGTTAGCACAGCTGAAAATAGTTGTGCTGATTAATGAAGCAATAAAACTGGCCTTCTTTAGACTAGTTGAGGATCTAGAGCATCAGCATTTGTGGGTTCGATTACAGGCTCAAAAGGACCAGGAACAAAGATCTTTCTTCTGAAACTCGTCAGTCTATTCCTGTTCTGAGAAATGAAGGCTATTCCATGCGAGACATTGCCAAGAAACTGAAAATCTTGTACAACACTGTACTACTCCATTCACAGAACAGCGCAAACTGGCTCTAACCAGAGTAGAAAGAGGAGTGGGGGGGGGGGGGGGGGGGTGTTGGACTTTTGGCCCGCCAGGTGACATCACAGTTAATAGACTAATAAGGAAGAGAATTCCAAACCTAAAATTTGAATAGTTTTCCTTATTTCAGTTTATGTCACAAAACAAGCAATGTATGTGTACAGCAGTAGAGGATGCTGAAAGAAGGGTGGTTCATAGTAATGACTGGAATGGAGTGGATGGAATGGTATCAAACATGTGGCTTTCATATGTTTGATACCATTCCATTCACTCCATTCCAGCCATTAAAATCCATTCCAGACATTATTATGATCCATCCTCCCCTCAGCAGCCTCCATTGGTGTAGAGCACATGTCAAACTCATTCCACGGAGGGTTGAGCGTCTGCGGGTTTTCGCTCCTTGCTTGTTCTTGATTAATGAATTAAGGTCACTGATAAGTAAGGAACTCCCCTCACCTTGTTGTCTAGGTCTTAATTGAGAGGAAAAAACAAAAACCCAAAGGCCCAAAGGCCCATGGAATGAGTTTGACACCCCTGGTGTACAGTCATTGTACCATCTAACCTCTATGAAATATATTTTCAATAATCAAAATGATTGCATTTTCAGAAGTTTGTAGCTAGTGTACAGAACCAAAAGTAAAATACGCAAAAATTAAACTTAAAAACGGGACGCATAGAATTAAAGCACATAGAACAGATCTACCACTTCTGAGACTTACTTTCATTGAGAATTACATATCTATAACCCGCATTTCTATGCGAATTTGGTCAGGTTGCCCAAAAAGTTACATATTGCAGCATTAATTGAAAACAATCACAGTAACATACTTAATTGCTACCAATTAATGATTTGATATGGAGATAAAAACGTCTGCATTGGGCCTTTAAGTGTTTGGTGTTGTGTTGCATGCCACCATACTGTGATGTGTCTGTCTTGAATTATAACCTGTTCCGCTTTAGCCAAATAACATAAGCCAATATGTGCACAACAGAAGGCATTTGAAAACACCACTACTGTTCAGCAAGGCAGATATTTCACCATAGGCCTACTGCTAATCACATGGCCATGAATCTCAGCACAAATGTTCATACCTGGACTTGGACTCTATCTAATTGTCAGTGTGGACAGCAGAGGAGGCTGGTGGGAGGAGCTGTAAAAGGATGGGTTCATTGTAATGACTGGAATAGAATAAATGGAATTGAGTCAAACATGCGTTTTCCATATTTTTTTATGTGTTTGGTACCGTTCCATTTATTCCATTCCAGCCATTACAATGAGCCTGTCTTCCTATAGTTCTTCCCACCAGCCTCCTCTTGTGGACAGTAGACGTGAAGCTAAGCAGAACAATCCTGTTCCAGACACCAAAGACCCTTCACTACTTTATGTTTGTCTGCTCACACACCGGTGTTTGTAATTGTTTTCCCATGCAAATACATGTTATTGTACCACATTTTACTTTCCACGTTCATTCCCACACTTTACCATTAACAGTATCAATTGATTCAGATCCCTCCCATGTTTGAAATCTGTCTTTGTTTGTGCGGGGCGGGGAAGATGGTGGGGTGCAAAACATTTCTCCAGATCAGGAAATGGTAAACTGACAGTGGCTGAGGACATATCCAGATCAGCTCTGTCAAAGTGCTTTGCCAGACTGGGGGTGAGTGTGTTGGCCTCTGTAGGGCCTTCATCAGAGCCTGTGTTTCTGTCCCTCTCTGTAGAGTGGCCGACTAGGAGGGAAAACATGGTTGGAAGTGAAAAGATCTGCTTTACAGTTTCTGGCAATACTCACCGGTTGTTTGCCTTTTACTCAGAGACACTATCGACTGGTATCGACAAACGTCTTTGAAAAGTCACTAATAGTCACTATTAAAACGTTCCCCAACCAGAAACCGTGGATTGATGGCAGCATTCGCGCAAAACAGAAAGCACGAACCACTGCTTTTAATCAGGGCAAGGTGAACGGAAACATGACCGAATACAAACAGTGTAGCTATTCCCTCCGCAAGGCAATCTGTCATGACTTCCTCCGAAATCGGGTCCTCTCCTTGTTTGGGCGGCACTCTGTGTCGCTGGTCTTCGATCGGTTAGCTGCTCAGATAGCAGATGTTTGAAGTTGGTGAGGGAGATAAAAGTCACCAACTTCAGCGATTTTTGCAATTCGTTCCAGTCACAGGCAGCAGAGAACTGGAACGAAAGGTGGCCAAATGAGGTGTTGGCTTTAGGGATGATCAGTGAGATACACCTGCTGGAGCGCGTGCTACGGGTGGGTGTTGCCATCGTGACCAGTGAACTGAGATAAGGCGGAGCTTTACCTAGCATGGACTTGTAGATGACTTGGAGCCAGTGGGTCTGGCGACGAATATGTAGCGAGGGCCAGCCGACTAGAGCATACAGGTCACAGTGGTGGGTGGTATAAGGTGCTTTAGTGACAAAACGGATGGCACTGTGATAAACTGCATCCAGTTTGCTGAGTAGAGTGTTGGAAGCTATTTTGTAGATGACATCGCCAAAGTAGAGGATCGGTAGGATAGTCAGTTTTACTAGGGTAAGTTTGGCGGCGTGAGTGAAGGAGGCTTTGTTGCGGAATAGAAAGCCGACTCTAGATTTGATTTTCGATTGGAGATGTTTGATATGAGTCTGGAAGGAAAGTTTACAGTCTAGCCAGACACCTAGGTACTTATAGATGTCCACATATTCAAGGTCGGAACCATCCAGGGTGGTGATGCTAGTCAGGCATGCAGCTGCAGGCAGCGAACGGTTGAAAAGCATGCATTTGGTTTTACTAGCGTTTAAAACCTGTTAGGGCTACTAGTTCCCCTTTGGGAACTCACCCCACCCCTGAGCTGTAATGTGGCGCAGGGAACGCAAGAAATAATCCTAAAAATATTTAACCTCCACAGAATCGCTTGAAAAATGGCTCAAATGAAAGATAAAGAAGTTATTTATCTACCCAGCAAGTCAGATTTCTAAAATGTTTTACGGCGAAAACATAGCACATATTTATGTCCAACCACCACTGCATACATACTTCATTAGCTTAGCCAAGTAGGAAAAAATATGCAATCAACAAACGCAGGATTAAAAGAAAAATAATTTCACTAACCTTTTGAAATCTTCATCAGATGACAGTAATATAACATGTTACACAGTACATTCATTTTTTTTCAATAATATGCAATATATATCCATAAATATCTGTTTACAATTATGCATCGTTCAAAAAATGCTACTCCAATGTCAGGAGAAATAAATAGCTCCGGCAGATAACGTCAGCAAACAAGGAATACACATCATAAACTTTGACTAAATATGCATGTTTTACATATGTATGGCAAGATAAACTTCTTCTAAATGCAATTGCTATGTTACAATTATTTTTAACGTTACATTTGGCGTTTACTAGGCTATAATAGAGAGTCGGCGCTCTCAGTTAGCATGCTGACTCCTCTATCATGGAGTCGGCAGAAACCCAAAATGAAGACGTAAATATTCCCTTACCATGGCTGTTCTTGCTTCAGAAGACGTGGAAGGGTTAATACTCACCAAGTTAGCGTTCAGTTTGCAAGTCTGTGTCTTTCCGTTCTCAAACTAGACACTTTTCGGTCGAAATGTATGCAAATTTCAAGTGGCTGCGCACCAAAACGTCGAAAGTATACATTATATTTCGAGTAAACTTATCAAACTATGTTTATAATTAAGCCTTAGCATGTTATAAAGGTCTACAGCAATCGTGAGGGCGAACAGATTAGCACACGTTGTTCAGTCTGTCCTGGGAGAAAGAGAGAGAAATCTTCAGTCTCCCATTGGTGAATTTTTTTTTGTGCGTCACCGGGACGTTTGGTCACGCTGAACGTCTCGTGAGCACGTGATTCTCGCAGTTACAGGCCTCATCGAAAGCAGGCTTCACGCTGAAGACATAGAACGTGTTTCCATGGTTATAGCTCTTTGGGAAGTGTGTAAACAATGACGTCAAAGTGAGGGCAACTTTTCCCATTACAAGAGAGACTTTGGGAGAATGCATGCCCTGAGAGTTCTGCTTTAGCTAGAGACAAAATTTAAACGGTTTTATAAGCTTTAGAGTGTTTCCTATTCGATAACAATTTTTAATTGCATATATTAGCAACTTTTGACAAAAATTTATCATGGTTTATATGGGTGCCGAATTCCTCCAGAAGGGGCAGTATTAGAGCAGTTGGAGGCCGCGGAAGGAGTGTTGTATGGCATTGAAGCTCATTTGGAGGTTAGATAGCACAGTGTCCAAGGACGGGCCGGAAGTATATAGAATGGTGTCGTCTGCGTAGAGGTGGATCAGGGTATCGCCCGCAGCAAGAGCAACATCATTGATATATACAGAGAAAAGAGTAGGCCCGAGAATTGAACCCTGTGGCACCCCCATAGAGACTGCCAGAGGACCGGACAGCATGCCCTCCGATTTGACACACTGAACTCTGTCTGCAAAGTAGTTGGTGAACCAGGCACGGCAGTCATCAGAAAAACCGAGCCTACTGAGTCTGCCGATAAGAATATGGTGATTGACAGAGTCGAAAGCCTTGGCAAGGTCGATGAAGACGGCTGCACAGTATTGTCTTTTATCGATGGCGGTTATGATATCGTTTAGTACCTTGAGCGTGGCTGAGGTGCACCCGTGACCGGCTCGGAAACCAGATTGCACAGCGGAGAAGGTACGGTGGGATACGAGATGTTCAGTGACCTGTTTGTTGACTTGGCTTTCGAAGACCTTAGATAGGCAGGGCAGGATGGATATAGGTCTGTAACAGTTTGGGTCCAGGGTGTCTCCCCCTTTGAAGAGGGGGATGACTGCGGCAGCTTTCCAATCCTTGGGGATCTCAGACGATATGAAAGAGAGGTTGAACAGGCTGGTAATAGGGGTTGCGACAATGGCGGTGGATAGTTTCAGAAATAGAGGGTCCAGATTGTCGAGCCCAGCTGATTTGTACGGGTCCAGGTTTTGCAGCTCTTTCAGAACATCTGCTATCTGGATTTGGGTAAATGAGAACCTGGAGAGGCTTGGGCGAGTAGCTGCGGGGGGCGGAGCTGTTGGCCGAGGTTGGAGTAGCCAGGCGGAAGGCATGGCCAGCCGTTGAGAAATGCTTGTTGAAGTTTTCGATAATCATGGATTTATCGGTGGTGACCGTGTTACCTAGCCTCAGTGCAGTGGACAGCTGGGAGGAGGTGCTCTTGTTCTCCATGGACTTCACAGTGTCCCAGAACTTTTTGGAGTTGGAGCTACAGGATGCAAATTTCTGCCGGAAGAAGCTGGCCTTAGCTTTCCTGACTGACTGCGTGTATTGGTTCCTGACTTCCCTGACTTCCCTGAACAGTTGCATATCGCGGGGACTATTCGATGCGATTGCAGTCCGCCACAGGATGTTTTTCCACACACCTGGTTTCAATTCCCTTATTTACTGGTTGTGTATTTAACCCTCTGTTCCCCCCATGTCTTTGTGTGAGACTGTTTATTGTAATGCTGTGCATGTTCGCCGTGAGCGCACAACGGGTTATTTTTGTGCCTATTTATCTTGTTGTTCTGGATGCCTTGGTTTTGCTTAATAAATCTCTGGTTATTACCCATTTCTGCTCTCCTGCACCTGACTTCTCTGCCACCAATTACGCACTCCGTTACACAATCAAATAAGCTAAGCGTCAGTATAGAGACAAAGTAGAGTCGCAATTCAACGGCTCAGACACGAAAGGTATGTGGTAGGGTCTACAGTCAATCCCGGACTACAAAAGAAAAACCAGCCCCGTCGCGGGCCACGACGTCTTGCTCCCAGCCAGACAAACTAAACAACTTCTTTGCTCGCTTTGAGGACAATACAGACAACTGACACGGCCCGCTACCAAAACCTGCGGGCTCTCCTTCACTGCAGCCAACGTGAGTAAAATATTTAAACGTGTTAACCCTCGCAAGGCTGCAGGCCCAGACGGCATCCCCAGCTGCGTCCTCAGAGCATGCGCAGACCAGCTGGCTGGTGTGTTTACGGAAGTATTAAATTAATCCCTATCCCAGTCTGCTGTTCCCACATGCTTCAAGAGGGCCACCATTGTTCCTGTTCCCAAGAAAGCTAAGGTAACTGAGCTAAATGACTACCGCCCCATAGCACTCACTTCCGTCATCATGAAGTGCTTTGAGAGACTAGTCAAGGACCATATCCCTTCCACCGTACCTGACACCCTAGACCCACTCCAATTTTCTTACCGCCCCAATAGGTCCACAGACGACGCAATCACACTGCACACTGCCCTAACCCATCTGGACAAGAGGAATACCTGTGTAAGAATGCTGTTCATTGACTACAGCTCAGCATTTAACACCATAGTACCCTCCAAACTAGTCATTAAGCTCGAGACCCGGTCTCGACCCTGCCCTGTGCAACTGGCCGCTGGACTTCCTGACGGGCCGCCCCCAGGTGGTGAGGGTAGGTAACAACATCTCCACCCCGCTGATCCTCAACACTGGGGCCCCACACGGGTCCCTTCTCAGCCCTCTCCTGTACTCCCTGTTCACCCATGACTGCGTGGCCATGCACGCCTCCAACTCAATCATCAAGTTTGCAGATGACACTACAGTGGTAGGCTTGATTACCAACAACGACGAGACGGCCTACAGGGAGGTGGTGAGGGCACTCAGAGTGTGGTGTCAGGAAAATAACCTCACACTCAATGTCAACAAAACAAAGGAGATGATCGTGGACTTCAGGAAACAGCAGAGGGAGCAGCTCCCTATCCACATCGACGGGCCAGTAGTGGAGAGGGTGGAAAGTTAAGTTCCTCGGCAGACAAACTGAAATGGTCCACCCACATAGACAGCGTGGTGAAGAAGACGCAGCAGAGCCTCTTGGACCTGAGGAGGCTGAAGAAATTCGGCTTGTCGCCAAAAACACACACACTTTTACAGATGCACAATTGAGAGCATCCTGTCGGGCTGTATCACCGCCTGGTACGGCAACTGCTCCACCCACAACCGTAAGGCTCTCCAGAGGGTAGTGAGGTCTGCACAACACATCACCGGGGGCAAACTACCTGCCCTCCAGGACACCTACACTACCCGATGTCACAGGAAGGCCAAAAAGATCAAGGACAACAACCACCCGAATCACTGCCTGTTCACCCCGCTATCATCCAGAAGGCGAGGTCGGTACAGGTGCATCAAAGCGGGGACTGAGAGACTGAAAAACAGCTTCTATCTCAAGGCCATCAGACTGTTAAACAGCCATCACTAACATTGAGTGGCTGCTGCCAACATACTGACTCAACTCTAGCCACTTTAATAATGGAAAAATGGACGTAATAAATGTATCACTCGCCACTTTAAACAATGCCACTTTATATTATGTTTACATACCCTACATTACTCATCTCATATGTATATACAGTACTCTATACCATCTACTGCATCTTGCCTATGCCATTCGGCCATCACTCGCTCATATTTTTATGTACATATTCTTATTAATTCCTTTACACTTGTGTGTATAAAGTAGTTGTTGTGAAATTGTTAGGTTAGATTACTTGTTAGATATTACTGCATGGCCAGAACTAGAAGCACAAGCATTTCGCTACACTCACATTAACATCTGCTAACCATGTGTATGTGACAAATAACATTTGATTTGATTTAATGGTTTACTGTCTTGTAAATAGAAGCATCCTGTTTTGGAGTGTTTTTTTGGTAGTCAGATACTAACAGTCCCATAGATCATCTCCTGAGGACTTACACAGCACGCTCTAAAGGATTACTCACTAATATGTAAAGCACTTGGCAATGCTGCATGCATTGTAACTGGCACATAGGGAAAGGTGTGCGCTCATAGAAAACAGGCATTCAAACAACATAACGTGTTCCTATTCATTTTCATCCATACCACACTATTATATTGTAGGCCTACTATATTCACAATGCCATCTCCCTATTTGAGCAGTAGGCATGTCAATTTCCAGCAGAAACGTGATTCATTGCGATGGTATTATTTTGTTATTACATTACATTATAGCCACAGCTTTCTTTTGAAGTTGCTCATGGTTTTGTGTCTTTGTACAGCACTGACACACAGGAAATGGTGTGGTAAAGCTAGCTAGACATCATAGCCAGAGTACCAGTCTCTTTAGCTAACATTCCACTTGCCACTCCTTGTCATTGACAAATGTCAATTTGCCATTGCCTTGACTTTGGCAATAGCAAGGAGTGGCCAGGAGTGGAATGTTAGCTAAAAAGACTGGTACCCGGGCTAAACTAGTCATATCCTCTGTTATAACGGCACAATAGAGTCATAACCTCCATATTGGGCCTACAGGTCTCAGTGGGAGAAAGGGTATAAATCCAGATACTGAATCACATCAGCTTTTGTGCAGCATAAGTGCAGTGGTGTCGGCTATTCTGTGTGGTGCTAGTAGTTAGGAAGAGAGCGAATGGTGTACTTGCCTAAATCTGAGACACTGAATGTATCTTCTTCTAATTTGAAGTGCCTGATGCTTTTTACTGCATTGAAGCTTGCAGCCTGTCTGTTTTATGTCATTCACTACCATGCATTCTAAATCCAGCATGTACACGGTCGTTCACATGTGTTACACCCCATTTTGTTTGATTTGGGCTTTAGCCTGACATGCTGACAACATTGCTCACGTCGCGTGCGTGAGCGTTGCAAAGTAAATATACACATACATGTTATTTAAACATTGCGCGTGCCAGCGAGGTTCTGCAAGTCCAGGCACTAAAATAGAAGTTGGTTCTATTTGTGGCACTCAACGCACTGCAAGTCCTGCTTCTCCCATCTCCTCATTGGTTTTTTAGGAGCATATACCCATGTGCCAACTCCTAATTTGTTTTTAGGAGCATATACCTACGTGGTTGATTAAAAAATGAACTGAGGTCCACACTCAGTTCATCTTTGTCGTTGCCAACTGCCATATAAAGTCCAAAGAAGAAAAAGAAGCCTGAAAGAAGGAGGAGAGACGATGAGAAAGGAATTCGGTTGACCGTTTTATCTATGGATTAATTGTAGAGGACCTTGTGCATTTCAGGTAAAATAACAACCCAAAGTTTATATACCAGGACAAATTAGCTAGCAACAGAAAGCTAGCTAGCTAATTGTCATAAATGTTTAATTATTTTTGACCTGTCCCCAAATTAATATAATTGGTTCAGAGTTTGTTTTGATATTTCTACCTGCATGTCGTGTCTCCTGATCATGTCTGGTGTGGGTGAACAAAATCAACTTGTGCGCAATGGCGCACCCATGCGGTTTGGTCAGCATGTGTGCGTCGCAAAATAAATGTACACATACATGTTATTCCATCATTGCACCCACACTGCTCACGAGCATCTGCGTAGCCAGGTGTTAAAATAGAACTTGGTTCTATTTGTGACGCTCAACACGTTGCAAGTCCTGCCTCTCCGATCTCCTCATTGGTTTTTACGAGCATATACTCATGTGCCAATTCCTCATTGGTTTTTAGGAGCATATACCCACATCGATGATTGAAAGTTGAACTGAGCTCCACACTCCAAAGTGGTAATGGACCGTAAAGTTGGTTGCCAACCGCCAAATAAAGTCCAAAGAAGAGGAAGAAGCCTGAAGCAGGAGACATTACTAGAAAACAAACATTTACCCTTTTATCTGTGTATTAATTGTTAAGAGTAGAGAAACATGTGCATTTCAGGTAAAATAACAACCCAATGTTTATATCCCAGGACAAGCTAAATTGCCATAAAAGTGTAATGCTTTTTGAACTGTCCCCAAATTAATATAGTTGGTTCAGAGTTTGTTTTGATATTTCAATCTGCATGTCCTGATCGCTTCTGGTGTGGGGGGACAACATCACCCACCTTGCAATCTGAGCGGAGGCATTGAATGTTTTGAAACTATTTACCCATAAGCGTAATGTCTTACCATGTTCTGACCATAAGCAATTTAAGGGGATTATTTTATAAACACTTCCTCATATGCCATTGAAACCAGTATGCTAATTTTCTCATGTTCTCAACTTTCTTTCGTTGTCTAGCAGCCAAAGACACCATCCTAGTCATATTAACAACCCATGCAGTGAGCTTTGGAGAAGTGTTTTCCTGCTAATTGCATTTTGGAACATTCGCGCTTATAGCATATAGCATTGATGCACTTGTAATGTGAATAAATAGCCTAATAGTTTATCAACATGTTAAGCTAAATTTTCTTATCTGTTGCATCAGCCTCATTGCTTTAAAAAAATGTTTTGGTGTAGAGTGGTTGTAATCATTTGTGATCCATCCTCCCACAACTGTCCCAGAGTCTGTTTGGAAAATGTATTTATTGCACACAAAGACAAGCTCACTGTCACACCCTGATCTGGTTCACCTGTCCTTGTGATTGTCTCAACCCCCTTCAGGTGTCGCTTATTATCCCGGGTGTATTTATTCCTGCGTTTCCTGTCTCTCAGGGCCATTTCGCCAAGTCAACCAGCGGTTTTCCTTGCTCCTTTTCCCCCGGTCTCTGTTTGTTTCTAGTCGGCCTGATTTTGACCCTAGCCTGTCCTGACTCCGAACCTGCCTGCCTGACCACTACCTGTTCTGACTACCAGCCTGCCTATCCCCTTGTAGTGTTTTGAACTCGGATCTCGTTTCTGACCCCTGCCTGGCCTGACTGCGAGACTGCCTATCGTCTGGTACTGTTTGACCTGTTTTATGAACTCTCGCCTGTCCCCGACCTGCCTTTGCCTACTCCCTTTATAATAAATATTGGAGCTCTACCATCTGCCTCCTGTGTCTGCATTTGGGTCTCGCCTTGTGCCCTTATACTGACCAATAGAATAGGTAAACTTTTGTAATATAGCTGACGAAAAGTAAATGTGGTCAGTTCTAACATCTTCAATATGCACCTCAATTCTATAAGAAAGACATGCGCCATTGCATCCCAGATGTGTCTGTCGGTCTACACTAGTAGCCTACTTCGGAGCTTGCATGCCTTTGAGAACCCGATCATGTGACGGGCATTGGCTAATAAGAATTTAGATATCTAAGAGAGCAATGTGAGTGAGGTGCTTCAGAGCAGGGCAAATTATTTGTATTTATTTTATTCAATTTTTTACAAAAGTAGTCCACTGGGCCTTTACAACTCCCGTATTAGCGGACCGATATAGCCATCTGCAGATCAGGAAATTTTCTTCTCACAAAAGTAGTGCACTGGGCCTTTACTACTCCTGGCCCCAAAATAAATCAATCTGAACCAAACATAGACGCCTGTTATTGGTTCAGATTTGGTCCGGACATGACCAAAAATCTATGTCCGTGGACGTTGAAATTTGTATTTATTTACATATTATTTTACCAGGTAAGTTGACTGAGAACACATTCTCATTTGCAGCAACGACCTGGGGAATAGTTACAGGGGAGAGGAGTGGGTGAATGAGCCAATTGTAAACTAGGGATTATTAGGTGACCATGATGGTTTGAGGGCCAGATTGGGATTTAACCCCGGTGTCCTGGCTTAACACCCATACTCTTACAATAAGTGCCATGGGATCTTAAATGACCTCAGAGAGTCAGGACACCGGGGTTTAACGTCCCATCCGAAAGATGGCACCCTACACAGGGCAGTGTCCCCAATCACTGCCCTGGGGCATTGGGATATTTTTTTAGACCAGAGGAAAGAGTACCTCCTACTGGCCCTCCAACACCACTTACAGCAGCATCTGGTCTCCCATCCAGGAACTGACCAGGACCAACCCTGCTTAGCTTCAGAAGCAAGCCAGTGGTATGTAGGGTGGTATGCTGCTGTCAAATCAAGGCTGATCAGGACTGCACCAAATATGAACCAAACAGAGACGTCTGTGTTTGGGCCAAATGGAGACTGGTCCAAACCGGACCAAAAACCAAAGTCTGTGGACCAGGAAATCAAGGCCGGTCTGGACTGCACCCCCCAAAAAAAGACTAGTCCAGACAGGACCAAAATAACGTACAAAAGACGTTGTCAGTGCTTACTGGAGTGTAGCCTACCTTGTAGGCCTGCAATGGAACTTTATGAATGCCCATCCATGTGTTAGGCTCAACATTTGTAAAACAGGCTGTTGCATTGGCTTTATTAGCCCTGATTCCTGTGACTAATCAATTTTAGGCATTTAAGCTCTGATTATCAGCTACCCAACGTTATCAGGAGTTATCCTGAGTCATCCTGAGTTATCAGGAGTTATCCTGAGTCATCCTGAGTTATCAGGAGTTATCCTGAGCCTATTTGCAATGTGTTTACATGTCGGGAAATGCACAAGTATTTAATTTTTTCGCTATGATCAGCTCCTCAAAAATGTATGGATCCAAACTTGAACCCTGATCATGGTAAAATAAGGTTAAATACATGTATTTTTTTAGATTTAACCGACGGGGTGAAACTATGGACAGCAGTTGTCCAGACATCATCCATTCCATATTGTCCATTTTACTTTGACTTCTCCTGTTTTAAGGATATGTTACTGTTAAGATGTCAGCACATTCATTTTGATTGGGCACCATTTAGGTGAGGCTATTTGATCGGAGAAACCTGCATGATGTAAAAAGTGTCTGTCTCATTACATTGTTATACATTTTATCTCCAGCCTGTAGGCTACAGAAAAAGGCCACATACATCTGCTACATGATTTATGTTAGATAATTATTTTGACGGAAAGTAGGTGGAGTGAGGCAGCGATAGAGCTCTCCAACAGTACCCTGGAGAGGTGCACTGAGAATGGACAAGCTAAATATTTTGTGCCCGCCTTTGAGAAAGTAGGTACTGCTTATCACAGGGCGGCATCAGCATGCACCTAAAAATCGCATATGCCACTGGTTGAGAGAAATTATTAATTGTTTTGGCACAGAATTATGTGCATTTCTATGTTGTTGGAGGTAAGTCTTGGTCAGTTTCTCAGAAAATGCTACCCTCTTCAGTCTGCCACTATAGGCGGTTGCCTAATCCTGCTTAATGAGAAGGCCAGCCTTTGAATGTATTAGCGGATCGATATAGCAGTCTGCAGTGCGGGGTAAATTTTTTTGTCACAAAAGTAGTGCAGCCTCAGCTCCAAGTGATTTTAATTTTGGAAATCTGTTCCAAAGAATTCCCACAATAGAGAGATATTGTGATCTTATACAAATGTAAGCAAAGTTTGAAATGATGTTTTATTCAAATATGATATGTTTAGTTTTCTTGAGGTAAATTTGCAGTCTACAAATTATTTGTAGTTATGTTCTGGCCCCCTGACCATCCTCTCAAGAAAAAGTGTGTGTGTGTGTGTGTGAGAGAGAGAGAAAAAGCCCGTCGAGCCACTCGTATTTCATTTTTTAAAGTGCATTCTTCTATAATGTATTTTTTAAGCTGAGTTCTTCATCAACTACTCCACTGATATCAAGGAGAAGGCATTCTTTTCTCATGGCAACCTTTTGTTTATCAAATGAGCAGACTACAGGGAGACAGGAAAACAACTAGGGTTATTATTCATAGACCACGTATCCAAGGACACTACACCCTGTCCCCTCACAAACAGACAATTCAATTCACAAAGGAAGTTTTGGAAAATAAGCTGTAACTTTAAATGTCAGGCTTTATACATTTCTATTCCCAACCCAAAGGAAACAAAATCAATCAACTTTATGAGTATTTATAGAATAATTCCAAACAAACTAAAATAAACCAAATTGTTCTTACTCCTATAGTCAAGTAGGTGATTCACATTTGGTACAGATCCACAATGTTCCAAGGCCACTCTTCCTCTATAGACATTCACAGGCCTCAACAACAATAGAGACTAATGCAGCCCATCTGTCTGTCTCATATAGTGTCCGTTTGTGTAATTTACGTGCTGTAATCACTTGAGTAAAAATACATGGAGACGTGATGAAGTGGGGTCTTTCAGTAACTAATAAACAAGTGTACGAAGGGGAAGTAAATCACTATGGGAGTTGTCCATACATGCAACCTTACATCATCAACTCAACTCTACAATGATCTGCTCATGTGCAGTGCAAGTCCCTGACATACAGTAAATTAATGTATTGCAATTCAGTGACATGAAAGCAAAAGTAGGTTTCACACAAAAAACTATTCAGAATAAAGGATTACCCCATATTTGAATTCTAGGACATCGATGTGCACATGCCTTGCTCTTGGTAGAGATAAACCACATAAGCATTGAGCTTTTGTCACACAATCTGCTGTTTAGTGCTTTACAAATTGGGATTAATTATGTTGAGGTGGATCACTGTGAATGGTGCACAATGTTTGGGCTGACTACTAGGGTCTATTCCATGGATCAATTGCAATATCATAAGAAAACCTCTAAAGAGTAGGAAGATTCCAAGTGCAACAAGATAATCAAGTGTACATGTACAGTGATGTCTACAAGCTTTGGTCCTTCCAGGGTTAAATGTTTGGAGGAAGTGGAGAAGCATGACCCCAGATGCAGTCCATCACTTGACACACAAGGTTCAATTGCTACAGTAATGTCAATGGCTGCACGCCTCTACAGAAGCACGATCATTTAGATCAAAGGTGAGCAAGGTCACCTCTGTAACTCAGCCAAACTCAAGCCAAAAAGACTCAAACTCGACACACTACACCGAGAACATCACAGCAGGAAAAGTGATTCGGTACCTACATTTTCTCTTCCCAAGAAGAGGAGAAGGCTTGGGCTGAATTCTTAATAGTTCATGTTATTGTACGGTCAGTTGTCTTCAAGGCCTAATGGCCGGGCAACAGGGGAGCAGCATGTAGAGCGGAGCATGGCTCCCAAGATCAGGCCTGGATTACAACTGCTAATGCCTCCCAGTTTATTTCCATCACGTGGGCTGCAATTTACCCAGCGTGGCTGGAGGGAATCACCACCTGGAGGTGTGGGGATGGAAGTGGGGGGGTAATCTGTTATAACCACATCATAGCTTTGATATAGGTAAGGATAACTGGTTTCCATTATGTAGCCTACTATTAATGCAATTCATTCACCACATGATGTCTCAGCCAGAGAGAGGGGTAAAGGTACTTTGTCAATATTAGAGATTGAGGCATTTTGAAAGAGGACTAGATGGAGGGCATTGACCACAGCTCCCATTATATGTGGTGCAGGTCATGGGAAATACCAGTAGGCTCCCAAGGGTGGTATTCCTCATCCCAGAAGTCAACTCTGTCTTGTAGGGTGACTCATGTTCAAGTCTATTTTTCACATGCAAAAGTACAGTGAAATACTTAACTTTCAAGCCCTACCCAGCAGTGCAGTATTCAATATCAAAAAGTATAACTAATTACAAAATAAGAATTCAATAAAAAAAACACGACAAATAAGAAATAAGAGAGGAAGCTAGATACAGGGTCAGTGCCAGAACCAAATGTACAATGTGCAGGGATACTGGAGTATTGAGGTACACAGTGGGGAGAACAAGTATTTGATAACACTGCCGATTTTGCAGGTTTCCTACTTACAAAGCATGTAGAGGTCTGTAATTTTTTATCATAGGTACACTTCAACTGTGAGAGACGGAATCTAAAACAAAAATCCAGAAAATCACATTGTATGATTTTTAAGCAATTAATTTGCATTTTATTGCATGACATAAGTATTTGATGCATCAGAAAAGCAGAACTTAATATTTGGTACAGAAACCTTTGTTTGCAATTACAGAGATCATACGTTTCCTGTAGTTCTTGACCAGGTTTGCACACACTGCAGCAGGGATTTTGGCCCACTCCTCCATACAGACCTTCTCCAGATCCTTCAGGTTTCGGGGCTGTCGCTGGGAAATACGAACTTTCAGCTCCCTCCAAAGATTTTCTATTGGGTTCAGGTCTGGAGACTGGCTAGGCCACTCCAGGGCCTTGAGATGCTTCTTACGGAGCCACTCCTTAGTTGCCCTGGCTGTGTGTTTCGGGTCGTTGTCATGCTGGAAGACCCAGCCACGACCCATCTTCAATGCTCTTACTGAGGGAAGGAGGTTGTTGGCCAAGATCTCGCGATACATACATACTGTGCAGTCGTCCTGTCCCCTTTGCAGAAAAGCATCCCCAAAGAATGATGTTTCCACCTCCATGCTTCACGGTTGGGATGGTGTTCTTGGGGTTGTACTCATCCTTCTTCCTCCAAACATGGCGAGTGGAGTTTAGACCAAGAAGCTCTATTTTTGTCTCATCAGACCACATGACCTTCTGCCATTCCTCCTCTGGATCATCCAGATGGTCATTGGCAAACTTCAGACGGGCCTGGACATGCGCTGGCTTGAGCAGGGGGACCTTGCGTGCGCTGCAGGACTTTAATCCATGACGGCGTAGTGTGTTACTAATGGTTTTCTTTGAGACTGTGGTCCCAGCTCTCTGCAGGTCATTGACCAGGTCCTGCCATGTAGTTCTGGGCTGATCCCTCACCTTCCTCATGATCATTAATGCCCAATGAGGTGAGATCTTGCATGGAGCCCCAGACCGAGGGTGATTGACCGTCATCTTGAACTTCTTCCATTTTCTAATAATTTTGCCAACAGTTGTTGCATTCTCACCAAGCTGCTTGCCTACTGTCCTGTAGTCCATCCCAGCCTTGTGCAGGTTTACAATTTTATCCCTGATGTCCTTACACAGCTCCCTGGTCTTGGCCAATGTGGAGAGGTTGGAGTCTGTTTGATTGAGTGTGTGTCTTTTATACAGGTAACGAGTTCAAACAGGTGCAGTTAATACAGGTAATGAGTGGAGAACAGGAGGGCTTCTTAAAGAAAAACTAACAGGTCTGTGGGAGGCAGAATTCTTACTGGTTGGTAGGTGATCAATCCGGGCGCATTTAATTCGGACGTGAAAATACTGCCCCGTCACCAAGAAGTTTTAAAGTCAGGACAGCGGAGTCCCTGCCCATCTTTCGAAAACGTCTGAAACCCTACCTCTTTTGAGGAGAATCTTAAATAACTCTCGATGGGATCACGTGACCCTTGAACAAGATGGCCGCATGAACTAAGAGCTCCGCACAAGTAGTTTCCAATTCCTAATCTTACCTCCACTCCAAGTTCAAACTCATTTAGCTTTAGTAAGAAAAAGTCATGGCGGCTACAAAAGGCGACACTACAGGTGACATTTTTACCCGGACTCGAGTATTAGCGACGGAAAATCCTCCAAGAAGAAGCTAGCCTCAGAAAAAACTAGCGCCATTAGCCAGGAGCAAGAGAACCCGCTCCCCCACGAGGCACAACGAATGCCAACCTCGCACTCTGTCGAAGACATCCTTTCTGAGTTGAGATCCCAACGTACAGAACTAAACACTAAATTAGATGCCATTAACTCTCAGCTCAGTGCGATAGGGGGCAAGGTGACAATCCTGGAAAACGCTTTGCCTGACATCAACAATGCATTTGATAACCATAAACGCGGGGCGCCTGGACGAGGCAGAGGGGCGAATCCTATCCATGGAAAACTTATTGACAGATGCCATGAAAACATTAGCATATACTAAAAAGAAAATCGAGCATCTGGAAGAGAAAACAGAGGACCTGGAAAACAGGGGGCGAAGGAATAATTGTGTTCTATTCAATCTGGGCGAAAAAGAAGAGGGAAACATGCCACTGATACCGCTACCTGCAAGACAAACTTCCAGAGTGGCTCCACCTGCCCACCGACAGGCCCATAGAACTCGAGAGAGCTCACCGAGCACTGAGGCCCCCACCAGCAGCCAGACAACCACCGTGCCCAATCACCATACGTTTCCTGAGATTCACCGACAAGGAACGAGTCCTACAGGCGGCGAAAAACAACACCATCACAGTGGGAAACGCCAAACTCGCTTTACACCAGGACCTGTCAGCTGGAATACGCCGAAAGCGCCGAGAATTTGACGAAGTGAAGAAATACTCCATTGACCGAGGCATCTTCAGGGGATTCAAATACCCAAACGAGCTCAGGATTCTTCACCAAGGAGCCTTGCGACACTTCAAAACTCCCGAAGAGGCAAAACGTTTTTTGAAAGACAATCCTGGCCAATGAGAAACAGACCAATGACTAAATGTGATTAATGCCATTACTAAAGGAGGTAAGACGACATATAGCCGATATCCAGAGACCCACCCCCTAAATGTCATTATAGCCGTCCAATTTATATTTATTTTCCTTTAACTGAGAGGGATGGGCTGTATAGCCTAACCTAGGCCTACTAATGTTTCAGCCTACTTTTATTTCCCTGTTTTTGTTGTTGCTATTATTACTTGGGGTTCCCTATGTCCCTTGGGGGAGGTATATGTAGGCTGGGCTATTGATTTTATTTTTCTCCCCTCTTTTACTGTGGTCTGGACGAGGGCAACTGTGTTATTTACTCAATGCGGGGTGGAGAGGATGAGGCATTTCTTTGGTGGGGAGAGGGAGACGTTGTGCGTTGCTAACTGTTCCCGGTTTTTGTTTTATTCGGAACACAGAATTGAGACTGAGCGGGGGGGTAATAGATCCAACGGGATGTGTCGAGTTGTTTGGGAACTCGGCTGGGGTGTTCAGAGATTATTATTTTATGTACACCATTTATTTTCCTTTTATGTGAACGCAGCTGTAATTACTATCCACTTTTACCCAGCGATGACTTGCAGTAATCAAAATTTAGTGCTCGATGACGATGACTAGTACCTTAAATCTATTGACATGGAACTGCCATGGTCTAGGGCATGCAATAAAATGAAAAAAGATAATATGTGCTCTAAAGAAGGAAAAAGCAGACATCGCGCTATTACAAGAGACACACCTCTGTGATGCTGAACATTCCAAACTCCGCAGAGCTTGGGTGGGACAGGTGTATTTCTCATCTTTCAAATCAAACAGTAGAGGCACAGCCATACTTATCCATAAAAATTTTCCATTCATAATTGACAAAAACATATCTGATCCGGAGGGGAGATTTATTTTGATAACTGGGTCACTATATGGTCAACCAGTTACTATATTAAACATATACGCCCCTAACACAGATACTCCTGCCTTCATGTCAAAAATTATAACCCTGTTCAATGAGCATTGTGTCCCCTTTGGTGTGGTGGCCGGAGATTTTAATTGTACTCTTAACCCAACCCTAGACAAATTATCTCAGGTCCCCACCACAAATCCTAGATCTGCAAAGATGTTGAACTCTCTTACTAAAGAGATGGGACTGATAGATATGTGGAGAGAGACTAATAGCTCATCTATGGACTATACATACTACTCTAATGTCCATAACACCTACTCCCGTATAGATTACATTTTTATCCCAAAGAGTTTCATAAATTCAGCCACTTGTACAATCGGACCCATAGCACTTTCAGATCACGCCTTTGTCCACCTCCGCTTTGACCTCTGCAAAAACATCCCGAGGTCAAAGAGCTGGAAATTCAACACCTCCATGCTATCAAATGACGTGTTCCATACATTGGTAACTACATGGATAGACAACTACACACAAGACAATAAAGATTCTCCTGTTTCTCCGGCCACAATGTGGGACGCTGCTAAAGCCACACTAAGAGGTCATCTAATTGCATATGCTTCCTCTAAGAAAAAAGCAATGGAAGCACACAGGCTAGATCTTGAGAGGGAGCTGGAGTGCTGTAAAAAAATACATAAACAATCCCTAGACAGCACCTCCTGGAGTCATCTTAAAGCAGCCAAAGCCAAACTGAATTTGGACTACACTCGGGAGATAAAAAAAAATAGTTTTCTTTACTAAACAGAAATACCATGAGTATAGCAATAGGCCCAGTAGATTGCTTGCTTACCAATTAAAAAAGGAGCAGTCAGAGCGTACAATCAAGGCTATCCGAACAGCAGAGGACGAGGTCACATATGACCCAAAAAAGATCAATTGAACTTTTCATGATTTTTACTGCAAACTATATACCTCTGAGAGATAACACACAGAGGCAGAGCTCCACTCTTTCCTAGAGGGAATCTCGCTACCTAAACTATCAGAGACCGACCAAGAAGATCTCAACTCCCCCTTCACTCCTGAGGAGATCCTGGAGGCAATTACCTCCATGCCACCTAATAAGTCCCCAGGCCCAGATGGATTCCCCAGAGAGTTCTACAAAGCTTTTTGGCCCCAGCTCAGCCCTATCTTCATGCCAATGCTGGAGGATTTTTGCAAAAATGGAGTTCTCCCAGACTCAATGCACACAGCTCGCATTACAAAAAGGACAAGGACCCCCTATCCTGCTCGTCCTTCCGGCCCATAAGCTTGTTGGATTTCGACTATAAAATAATTACCAAATTGCTCGCCAAAAGACTAAACACTTCTTCCCAAAATAATAAAAGCGGACCAAACTGGATTTATTAGAGACAGATACTCTTCTGATAACATTTGCCGTCTTTTTGATATTATTGATCAAGTAAACACACAGAAGACCCCTGTCCTGCTGGCTTCACTGGATGCTGAGAAGGCGTTTGACAGGATGGAGTGGAGCTTTCTGTTTTCAGTCTTAGAAAAGTTCAATATGGGCCCAAATTGTATTAAATGGATCAAATCACTATACTCCCATCCAAATGCCATGGTGACTACTAATGGACTGAACTCTGACAGATTCCCTCTGGAACGGGGCACAAGACAGTGGTGCTCGCTGTCCCCGCTGCTCTACTTGTTGGGGGCGGAGCCTCTGGCAGAGCTGATAAGGAGCAATCCAAGTATTATGGGTGTTTCTGCAGGCGGCCTGCAGCACAAGATTTCGCTTTACGCGGATGATGTCTTGCTCTACATATCCAACCCTGAGAAATCCCTCCCTCTCATTTTAGACACAATTGCTCAGTATGGCAAGTTTTCAGGTTATAAGATCAATTTGAACAAATCCACTGTCTGCCCTCTCAATATTACACTCACCAGCTCTATGAAGACACTTTGTGCTTTCCAATGGAAAACACAGGGGTTTCAATACCTCGGGATCTTCATAACACCAGATCTGAATAGCCTTTTTAAGGAAAATTATCTTCCACTCCTGGATCGAATCAAGAACGATCTCCAAACCTGGATCTCCCTCCCAATTAGCTTAGTAGGAAGAATTAATGTACTCCGTATGAACGTCCTCCCTAGACTGAACTACTTATTTCAGATGCTCCCATGCTATCTCCCAGTTTCCTTCTTCAAAACAACTAACCAAAGCATCACCAAATTTATATGGGGCAATAAAAAACTTAGGATCAAGTTTTCCACTCTATCGAAACCTGAATCTAAGGGTGGTCTTGCCCTTCCCTCCCTTCAATTGTACTACTGGTCTGCCCAAATCCGCAACATGCTAACATGGATCACAAACAGACAAGAGTCAACGTGGATTCAGATAGAAGCCCAATCCTGTGGTTCATTGCCCTTAAGCTCAATTATATTCATTAATAACTTTAGTGAAGTGGGCAACATAGCCAAAACCTTTGTGATTTACAGCACCCTACTAGCGTGGAGGGACTGTAAGAAATACCTGGGCATTTCCTCCCAAATATGTTCTCACTCGCCTATAGTAGGCAACCCAGACTTGCCAAAAGCCCTGAGGGATGCCAACTTTAATCTTTGGCATACTCTAGGAATCAGGACCTTTTCAGACCTATTTCATCAGAAAACCACTACACTGAAATCCTTTCAAGAGCTCTGCAGTGAATTCGATGTGCCAAGATCCCTTTTTTTTTTTTAAATATCTTCAAATTAGACATGTAATTTACTCATTTACCTCCAAGAGGAGGTTTAGAACTCAGTTGAATGAAGTTGAAACCCTTCTTGTCACAGCACAATCCATTAAAGGCTAAATATCTTACATCTATAGACTCCTTTCTGAGAAAGGAAGCTCCTCCTTTACTCCTTTGAAAATAATCTGGGAAAAGGACCTTGGTCTGACTATCAGTGATGAGTTATGGGCGGAGGTTTGCGACAGGGTATACTGCTCCGCTACCAGTGTAAAAATGAAAGAATCTAATTACAAATTTTTGTACAAATTTTATTATACTCCTTTGAGACTCCATAGAATGAAAACAGATATGTCTCCTAACTGTAAAAGATGTACCTCTGAAAGTGGAACCTATATGCATGTATTTTGGAGCTGTAGAGAGATTGCCAGATTCTGGGATTCTGGGGTTATGTGCATGGACACCAGCTAAATAAATGAGCCTCTGGGTGGTCTAGTGTATATTAGATAACAACTTGAAGAAACCTCTGTTACTGCTGCATACCGTTGTTGGAAATTGTCAATAACACTTTATCAGTTCAGTTCCTGTTAAGATAAAATGGCATCTAGCAGTTTTAGGACGTTGCAGGTGCTTATAGTGCATATGGTAATATTTACAAAAATGGCACTGTTTGAGTCCAAAAATGACATTCAGAAGTTACATATACAAATGACAAATTTTTTAAATAAAGAACAATAGCAATGAGGATCAACCAAAAGGCTACAAAAGACAAAACACCTATAAAGCCCAGTGTTGTGAATGAGATAGATGTTTTCAGATAGTTTTCCTGTGAATCACTCTTCATGTTCAAACCATCTCAAAATGGATTGAATTACTCAATTATTTTACTTGAGATCATTTGGATATGAATGCTAATATTGACTTGCATTGGATTTGTGAGACCAATGCTAAACTAAACCAAAGCATGGGTTGCTGTCATACCTTGTTCATAGAATGCTACAAGGTAAGGAAACCAATATATAATTTTGGAATTTGGTTGAACTATCCCTTTAACATTGAGGGGGGGGGATTACCTTTTTTAACACCTAATAGCAAGAACATCACCGTCTAGTGGTCAGGACCTGGTAATATCAAAATGTAGGAAGGGACATAAACCTACAACTTCTATGACTAATTGTCTGAACAGGAGGGAATATAATAGCAAATTCACTGAGAATGTATTACACAGGATGAAGAAACAATACTCCGAGCTGTACTACTTGTCAAAGGTAGAGAATGTATTGTATACTAGTTGTTGGGTTGGGATTTGTGTGGGGTGTGGGTTATACGTGGGTGGCTTTTGACAATTTCTTTGAAACCCTCATGTCTTACTCATGTAAGTGTTGGTCCAAATTGGATGTTATGTACTATATTTATTGAATATTATATGAATCCTATCATTTAAAAAATGTCCAATTTGGGTGCAATCAATTAGCTTAATTTCTCAGAGATCAAATTATATTTCAACAAAATATTGTTGCAGGAATGCTAATCTTACCCGTTTCTAACTACAGAAACAATTTCAGAGCAGTCGGAGATGGTGGGTGTCATGGCTTGCTGAAATTACATTGAACGACCCACTACACTCGTAGAAAAAAAGGTTCCAAAAGGGTTCTTTGTCTCTCCACATAGGAGAACCCTTTTGGGGTCCATGTAGAACCTTCTATGGAAAGTGTTCTAGGATGTCCCTTGTGGGAATCTGTACCTATACAGTGCATTCGAAAAGCATGCAGACCCCAATGCAGGAGTGGCTTCGGGACAGTCTCTGAATGTCATTGAGTGGCCCAGCCAGAGCTTGGACTTGAACCCAATTGAACCTCTCTGGATAGACCTGAAAATAGCTGTGCAGCGACGCTCCCCATCCAAACTGACAGAGCTTGAGAGGATCTGCAGAGAAGAATGCTTGTAACATGATACCCAAGAAGACCCAAGGCTGTAATTGCTGCCAAAGGTGTTTCAACAAAGTACTGAGTATGTAAATGTGATATTTTAGTTTTTGATTTGTAATCAATTTGATATTGTGTGTAGATTTGATGAGGGAAAATACATTTAATACATGTTAGAATAATGCTGTAATGTAACAATGTGGGAAAAAAATCAAGGGGTCTGTATACTTTCCAAATGCGCTGTGTATGACATGCGCAGACTGGGCTAGTAAACATCCTGACACTAGGGCCTTGTCGTGCCTCCTTATTTTAGATAATACTACATGGTGTCAGAGTGGTTTTAATAATGACAAAAACGTGAAGGACTTACCATGTAAATCATAAATCCATGCTGACAGACTGTTTCATAGCAAGGAGGGCACAGCGCACATCATCATTGGTCTTAGCTAACGAGTGAGGATTAGGTTACTGCTAGCAACATCTTACAAGAGGAAGAAACTGTCGGGATTTCAGGGTTGTCAACTCCAAATTCAATGGGTACTCTCACGAACATGAACAGGCCAGTGGCTAGTGCTGACGGATTTTGCATTAGCCCCACGAGAATTTTGATTGTATGTTCATTCAAAACTGGCCAAAATGGATCAGGCGCTTTGAGAAGTTTCAGACTTAAACATGGAAAATCTGGCATTTCAAGTTAATACACTGATTTACTCTATAGGTGATGAAGCTGGGGATATATTAAATGTTTCATTGTTGACTGAGGAAGAGAAACTTAGCTACAGTGCAAGTAAAGACTTATGAAACGCAATTCGTAGGGAGACACAACATTATGTTTAAGAGAGGTAGGTTTAATGTGTGCAGAAGCAGGGTGAAACCGCTGGCAGATTTATCACAGCTGTTCAGAAGCTAGCAGAACATAGTCAGTTTGGCGCACTCAGGGAAGAACTGATCAGAGATCGGATTGTATATCAGAGAGACGTCAACTTACCAGCACAATTTAACAGCACAACCAGCACTACGACCAGGAATATGACTTTCCCAAAGTGGATCCTTTGTCTGCACCTCCGAAGGCATTTGAACTGATTCCAGAGGTCAACCCAAAACAACGCCATCGGAGGAGAGTGTGCTGGAGCGGTCTTCTAGTGAGGCTTCGGATGCACGCACACCACCCACCGCTTCCCAGTATATTACTCGCTCTTGTCCAGTCCCTAGTTAAAAAAGTCGATGAAATTAGGGAAAGAGTTGCTTTCCAAAGAGAGATCCGGGATTGTAACATATTCTGTTTCACAGAGACATGGCTAGCTGGGGACATGCTGTCGGAGTCTGTACAGCCAAAGGGATTTTCTCCTATAGGCAGAAACTAAAACAGGAAGTGCCCGGTCTATCTAACCCCGGTCTGACCAATCGGATTTCACGCTTCAAGATTGCTTCAATCACGTGGACTGGGATAAGTTCCGGGTAGCCTCAGACAACAACATTGACATATGCGCTGACTCGGTGAGCGAGTTTATAAGGAAGTGTATAGGAGATGTTGTACCCACTGTGACTAATAAAACCTTCACTAACCAGAAACCGTGGATTAATGGCAACATTCGCACAAAACTGAAAGCACGTACCACCGCATTTATTCATGGCAAGGCGACTGGAAACATGGCCGAAAACAAACAGTGTAGTTATTCCCTCCGTAAAGCAATCAAACAAGCAAAGCGTCAGTATAGAGACACAGTGGAGTCTCAATTCAACGGCTAAAACACAAGACATATGTGGCAGGGTCTACAGACAATCACAGATTCCAAAAAGAAAACCAGCCCCGTCGCAGATATCGACGTCTTGCTCCCAGACAATTTAAACAGCTCCTTTGAGCGCTTTGAAGACAATATAGTCTATAATCCACCGACACGGCCCGCTACTAAAGACTGATGGGCTCTCCTTCCCCGTGGCCGACATGAGTAAAACATTTTAACCTGTTAACCATCGCAAGTCTGCCGGCCCAGACGGCATCCCTAGCCTCAGAGCATGCGCAAACCAGTGTGTGTGTTTAAGGACATATTCAACCAAACCCTATCCCAGTCTGCCGTCCCAACATGCTTCAAGATGGCACCCATTGTTCCTGTTCCCAAGAAAGCTAAGGTAACTGAACTAAATGACTATTGCCCCGTAGCACTCACTTCTAGACAAACTCCTATTTTCTTACCGCCCCAATAGGTCCACAGACAATGCAATCGCCATCAAACTGCACACTGCCCTATCCCATCTGGACAAGAGGAATACCTATGTAAGAATGCTGTTCATTGACTACAGCTCGGCATTAAACACCATAGTACCCTCCAAACTAATCATTAAGCTCGAGACCCTGGGTCTCGACCCCGCCCTGTACAACCGGGTCCTGGACTTCTTGACGGTCCGCTCCCAGATGGTGAAGGTAGGAAACAACATCTCCACTCCGCTGATCCTCAACACTGGAACGAAGTCTGGAGTCAGGAAAATAACCTCTCACTCAATGTCAGCAAAACAAAAGAGATGATCGTGGACTACCTGTTCACCCCTATTTACATTGACGGGACAGCAATGGAGAAGGTGGAAAGTTCCTCGGTGTACATATCACTGACAAACTAAAATGGTCCGTGCACACAGATAGTGTGGTGAAGAAGCACAACAGCTTCTCTTCAACCTCAGGAGGCTGAAAAAATGTGGCTTGTCACTGGAAACCCTCACTAACTTTTACCAGTGCACAATTGAGCGCATCCTGTCGGACTGTATCACCGCCTGGTACGGCAACTGTACCGCCCACAACCGAAAAGCTCTCCAGAGGGTGGTGTGGTCTGCACAACACATCACTGGGGGCAAACTACCTGCCCTCCAGGACACCTACACCACCCGATGTCACAGGAAGGCAAAAAGGATCATCATGGACAATAACCACCCGAGCCACTGCCTGTTCACCCCGCTACCATCCAGAAGGCGAGGTCAGTATAGGTGCATCAAAGCTGGGACAGAGAGTTTGAAAAACATCTCGAGGCCATCAGATTATTAAACAGCCACCACTAGCATAGAGAGGCGGCTGCCTACCTACAGACTTGATTTCATTGGCCACTTTAATAAATGGAAAACTAGTCACTTTAATCATGTTTACATATCTCGCATTACTCATCTCATATGTCTATACTGTATCCTTCACTATCTATTCTACTCTCCATACAACTCTCCTTCCGTCGCCTCCAACTGCTCTTAAATGCAGGGAAAACTAAATACATGCTATTCAACCAATCCCTGCCCGCACCTGCTCGCCCGTCCAGCATCACTACTCTGGACGGCTCTGACTTAGAATACGTGGACAACTACAAATACCTAGGTGTCTGGTTAGACTGTAAACTCTCCTTCCAGACTTACATTAAGCATCTCCAATCCAAAATTAAATCTAGAATTGGCTTCCTAAATCGCAACAAAGCATCCTTCACTCATGCTGCCAAACATACCCTCGAAAAACTGACCATCCTACCGATCCTCGACTTTGGTGATGTCATCTATAAAATAGCATCCAACACTCTACTCAACAAACTGGATGCAGTCTATCACAGTGCCATCCGTTTTGTCACCAAAGCCCCATACACTACCCAACATTGCGACCTGTACGATCTCGTTGGTTGGCCCTCGCTTCATACTCGTCACCAAACCCACTGGCTACAGGTTATCTACAAGTCTCTGCTAGGTAAAGCCCCGCCTTATCTCAGCTCACTGGTCACCATAGCAGCACCCACTCGTTGCACGCGCTCCAGCAGGTATATGGTCACCCTCAAAGCCAATTCCTCCTTTGGTCGTCTTTCCTTCCAGTTCTCTGCTGCCAATGACTGGAACGAACTGAAAAAATCTCTGAAGCTGGAGACTCATGTCTCCCTCACTAGCTTTAAGCACCAGCTGTCAGAGGAGCTCACAGATCACTGCATCTGTACATAGATGGAATGTTTACAGATTGGCTATCTACCTACCTCATCCCCATACAGTATATTTATTTATTTATCTTGCTCCTTTGCACCCCAGTATCTCTACTTGCACATTAATCTTCTGCACATCTACCATTCCAGTGTTTAATTGCTATATTATAATTACTTTGCCACCATGGCCTATTTATTGCCTTAACTCCCCTATCTTAGCTCATTTGCACTCACTGTATATAGACTTTGTTTTATTTTGTTCTACTGTATTATTGACTATGTTTTTTTTATTCCATGTGTAACTGTTGTTGTATGTGTGGAATTGCTATGCTTTTTCTTGGCCAAGTCGCAGTTGCAAATGAGAACTTGTTCTCAACTAGCCTACCTGGTTAAATAACGAAATAAAATAAATAAATCAAATTCTTTGCTTAGCCGCTCTGTCACTGCTCATCCTTATATTTTATACTTATATATTTTCATCCCAGTCCTTTACTAGATTGTGTGTATTAGGTTTTGTTGTGGAATTGTTAGATATTACCTGTTAGATACTGCTGCACTGTCAGCATAAAATGCATAAGCATTTCACTAGATTTGCAATAACATCTGCATGTGACAAATACAATTTTGATTTGATTTAGTGAACAGTTTCTGAACAGTTACAGTTGGATTCACAGCTTACCTTGTCCAAAGCTGTAAACCAGGTTAGGCAGAGTGAGACAGTAAAAAAACAGCAGGCGATGCTGTGCAGTAGAGCTCTATGTAGAGTGAAGAGAGGGAGGAAATACATGCGTTTTCATACCATGCTAAAACAACTGAGGGGAACAGAGACAGATGTGGAGAAAACAATCACAGACAGTCCCAGTAGCCAGTTCAAGCATTTGTCGCAAATGTGGGAAATCCCCTTTCAGAGTTGGAAAGATTGACCAGCAAAGGATGAGCAATGCAGGAAATGTCACAAGAGAGGACACTTTTCATCGGTCTGTCAATCAAAGCAAATGCATGAGGTCTCAGAGGAGGAACAGCAGTTACAGTAGGTCAGCTAATTCTGGGGGAAGTAGGGGGGGGGGGGGGATGCTGGCTGGCACTCCGACATTAAACTGTAGTCATTTCAACCAGACACAGGTGTAGCAGTGACATCAATCCCCACTAGGCTGTATAGCTACAGTAGAGATGGCTTGCTACAAACAAAAAACTGTACAGGCCCAGTAATAAGATATTATCAGTGGTAGGGCAGATTGTGTGTAAACTGGAGAGTAAAGAGAAGTGCCGTCCAGCCTGTATTCGTCATTGACTCTCTGGCCAGACCGCTGCCGGGGCTGCCAGCAATTGAAGCATTGCAACTCATTGAGAGAGTGAGTGAACTGGAGGACCCAGGGGAGGTTTTCAAAAATAAATTCCCAAAAGTGATTTCTGGCCTAGGAAGGCTAGAAGGTGACTACAAAATCCACCTGAAGGAGGATGCAGTCCCCTATGCCATTATCACCCCCTGCTGTGTGCCTATCCCTTTGGAAGGATGGAAGAAATTGGGTCTGTGTCTAAAATAGAGAGTCCCACTGATTGGTGTGCAGGGATGGTGGTGGTCCCAAAAGCCAATGGGGACATTACTAACTTGAATGAGGCGCTGCAGAGAGAGACACATCTTACCATCAGTGGAGAAGTCACTGGCTTAGTTGGATGGTTCACAGGTCTTCACAAAGCTGGATGCCCGCTCAGGCTTCTGTCAGATATCCCTGTCACCAGAGAGTAGGGCGCTCCCACCGTTTGGCCGGTACGGTTTCAACGTTTTGCCATTTGGAATCGCTCCCGGTCCTGAGCATTTCCAAAGACGCATGTCCCAGCTGTTGGATGGGCTGAGGGGCATCATAGTCCACGTGGACGACGTGCTCATGTGCAGACGGGACAGAGCAGAACATGATGAAAGACTGGCCTGACACTCAATGAAAAATGCCCCTTTGCACAGTCAAACGTCTTGTTCTTGGAACACAAAATCAGTGCAGCTGGAAAAGAGCCGGACCCAGAGAAAATCAGCACTATCACAGACATGCTCATCCCCCAGAACGTGGCTGGAGTCAGGACCTTCTTAGGCATGGCCACATATGTGAGTAACTTTCAGACACAACCAAATCCCTGAGAGACTGACTAGCCAAAGCGAATGACTCAGAATGACTCAAAGAGAATGACATGCAACAGGCAGCATTTGACAAAATCAGAGGACACCTGGCCTAACAGAGAGTGCTGGCCCAGTACCGTCCCCATGCTAAGACAAATGTGTCAGCAGAGGCACCATCCTTTGGGCTAGGGGCGGTCCTCACACAGATGCACCATCCTTTGGGCTAGGGGCGGTCCTCACACAGATGCACCATCCTTTGGGCTAGGGGCGGTCCTCACACAGATGCACCATCCTTTGGGCTAGGGGCGGTCCTCACACAGATTCATCATCCTTTGGGCTAGGGGCGGTCCTCACACAGATTCATCATCCTTTGGGCTAGGGGCGGTCCTCACACAGATGCATCATCCTTTGGGCTAGGGGCGGTCCTCACACAGATGCATCATCCTTTGGGCTAGGGGCGGTCCTCACACAGATGCACCATCCTTTGGGCTAGGGGCGGTCCTCACACAGATGCATCATCCTTTGGGCTAGGGGCGGTCCTCACACAGATGCAGGACAACATGGAGTGGTGTCCAATAACATACATCTCCCGAAGCTTATCTGACACAGAGCAAAGGCATGCACAAGAGGAGAAGAAGGCGTTGGCTATCACAGGGGCATGTGAAATGCTCAGGCAATAGTTAATTGGCCTTCAGCTTACAGCAGAGACTGACCACAAACCACTGTTCGCTCTGTTAGGGACAAAAGCACTGGACGACTTGTCTCCCACAGTTCTGCGCTTCCGCCTCAGATTGCTGAGGTTCACCTACAAGATGGTGTATGTGCCAGGGAAGGCACTGAACACAGCAGATGCACTCTCCAGGGCCCCAATTAAACATCCATTAACAGAGGAGGAGCAATGTCTAGAGGGTGAGGTACAGGTGTCTGTTCATGGAGTAAGAGACAGCATACCTGTGTCTCAGACCAAACTGCAGAAGATTGCAGAGGAGCAACAGCGAGACCCCATCTGCCGACAGAGAGTACAGGAGTTCAAAAAAAGAATAGCCTAAGGCTCTGCCTCAGCTTCTGAAGCCCTATTGGGTGCACCAAAGTGACTTCCACTGTAATGGAGACCTACTCATGAACAGTCAATGGATAGTTATCCCAGAGACTCTACAACCAGAAATGCTAAACTGAGTTTATGAGGATACATGAGGATATCCAAATGCAGACTGAGGGCTCTACAGTTGGTGTGGTGGCTTGATCTAAGTACTCAGATTGCCAAACTGGTGGCCCAGTGTGAGGTGTGTGCAAAATGTCAACCTTATCATCCTGAACCAATGATGGCAACTGAGCTGCCAAAACGGCCATGGCAAAAGGTAGGGGCAGATATGTTCTCTTGGATTAGATTACTATTCAAGATACATTGAAATAGCAAAGACACCCATAACCACATCAGCTGGTGTTATCAATGGATTAAAGTCATTTTTTTCCAGGCAAGGGGTAGCTGAGGTCCTGGTTGCTTTTTCTGTATAATATGACTTCACACATGTGACCAGTAGCCCCTACCATACACAGAGAAGTGTCAAGGCAGAGAGGGCTGTGAAAACAGTCAAGGGACTGCTGAAAAAGAACAAGGATCTGTATAGGGCTCTGTTTGCTTACAGAGTCACACCACTGCTTCATGGACAGAAGGATACGCTCCCCATTTGCCTGTCTCACCGGCTCAGGTTAACAAGCTCGCCCAAAAAGTGATGTGAAGCCACCAGAGTGGCTGAAAGACTATGTTATGTGAATAGAATACATACTGTTGAGGGGACCATTCCCAGCAAAAATAAAGAAGTTAATGCATAGTTCAGACTGTGTAATTTCATGCTTTCATGGTGTTTCAGAATGGGAAGTAGCATGTTAAAGAAAATAATACTAGTTTCAAAACTGCATTTCAGTTATGCTTCAGTGATTATGCATGTTGAATTCTTGTTCATCGGAGAGGGGAAGATGTAGTAAGATGTCCCTTGTTTTCGTGTGCGTAAAAACAGTGATCACCTATTACATGAGCTTCCACATTCGCCACAGAAGTGGAAAAGATGGAAAAACGTTTATTTTCTCTGTAAATTATCACAGCTGGAAGATACATTTAAAGAGATGCAAGTGAACAAGCTTAAATCTGCTCCATCTCCAACAAACAAATCAATAAATCTATAAGAACCACGGGTCTTAAACATGAATGACCCAAGATGCTACCAAACTTTAAGTAAAGTTGACTGCCGACAAACGTACGTAGAATATAGTGTTGCCAATGTTTTTTGTGTAATCTGGTAAGCATGAGTTTGAATATTCCCTGTCGGTTTGGCATGGGTGGATTTCAGATATGTTAGCACACATCCTAAACTCTTCCTCTTCTCTCAACATAGTGTTGCAACATGTGTTCCAGACAATGGGGGGCACTAGCGGTTTCCCATTTACTTATTATTGGGTAATTCCAATATGACCAGATTTAAGTGGTTCTACCTAGACATGAACTAAAAACATGTCTCCCTGTTACGTCACATGAAAATCGAAATGTGTCATAACACATTCAGCTTTAGAGTCATGTGTCAATCATAGAGCCATCGTCATTGGTCCGACCATGTTGTCCACACAGAGTAGAGGGCTGTGACCCTTTCTAACGCCGGAGAGTGCAGTTAAGGTAAATCACTGGTTTTCCAGATAGTTAGCAGCCTGCGCTATAAGCCGGATTGTTACACAGGTTATGGCAGTTGAACAGCTCAGAGACAACTGGTTTAGCTTCCCATGCCTCAGACTCTCTCCATAGGGAGCTACTAATTCAAGTGAGATTTCAGTTCCTTGCATGTTGAATTTTACAATGTTGGCACAGCCCTTTGCTGTAGTCAATGACCAAAAGCAACCTCTTTGGCGTCATGGGAGGAAAGTAAAAAAATAAATACAGTTTTTCTATGTCAAACTGTTTTGTTATATTTCTGTCTTCTGAGATGTATATAAAGTGTAATATTAGGATGTAATACATTTAAACTCTATATCTGATATGGTACAGGTTTAATCTTTTTTTAAGCTCATAGACGTGTGTGAGGTGTATATTTTTGTTTCAAAGTAGATTTGTATAAGATTGCCAATAATCACTCTGTGTGACCTTGACCCAGTAAAAAGTTCAAGTATCTTTCTGGGGTTTAATTTAGTGTTTATAAGTGTTTCCCTTTCAAATTGTTCTCTGGGAAAGAGAATACAGTCAGTGTTGTTTGGGGATTCACCCTCTTATAGTATATGATATAGTCAGACTTATACAGGTCTGCTAAGCATGACACTACCAAACCAAATTTAACTGTAGCGCAATAGCCTCTGGGACAGTGATTTTGACATAGATTCTTAGCACCTTACATTGTGTCGTTGGTCCGCTCATGTTTCATTTAAGACACTAACAGTGATTACCATCCTCCCACATAAGCCCCCAGTTTACACTGACAAAAGAGGATACCACGAGTCCTTACCGTTTGCCCGGCTTATCCAGACTCGTCTGTGTGTCTAACTTTTCGCTTGACTTCCAGGTGAGAACTGCATGGGATCAATATGGCCAATACTCCTCCGTCTTCCGCTCAGGCGAGGCAGAGTAGAGGAGAGAGGTGTATCAGCTCTCCCTTCAGTCCAGTAATAAAGCAGTCAGAAAGTAGCGGCGTTAGCCTTTAGGACTACCAGGCTTCTGAGTTTGTGCATCTGCTGAAGACCATTGTCACACGTCCAGAGGTTCCGCTGGTGGAGGAAGATGCCCAGAGTCCCCATAGTCTTAACTTCAGGTGTTCAGAGTGACTTATCAAAGCCTAGGTGTTAGGGCAGATACAGAGCTTTTTTAGTAAGGGTATGAAACACAACGTCTGTTAGTAGTGTAGAGTTGTTTCCTCCAGATGATTCTACCTCCTTCACACACAGCCAGACTGCCAGGTATGCTGAAGGAGACCTGCCAGACTTTCAGAGAGAGAATCTGCCCTAGAAATCCAGCAACTCGTATGGCAATAAACAATCAGCCCACAGCTTAACAATTTGTAAATCAACATAAATTGTCTAGAAATCTCCTGCAGTGTGTTGAGTAAATGGAATGTTATTTACGCAGTACTGAAATATTTTAAAATCTCATGAGAGTACTTTTTAAACTCCAAGATCCAGATGAGTTCGATCAGTCTGTCCATTTCCCTGCGTTTAGAACACAACACTCTCTGAACAAGATGAGACGTTCCAAGACGTAGCTATTCACCCCACAGATTCCTTCAATGCGAGTTAATTACAGCTCTGTCCTCACAGAGTAAGAGAGAGAGAGTGACTCCAGCCTTAATCTAAATTACACAATCATTTGCGAATCCCGGTTCTGTAGCGACGGAAGTTTCAGAGATACTGAGTGTCCCGACTAAGTAAGCGCGCCGCTGATTGTAAGCACGGCAGCTGCTACCTGTCATCCACAGAGAAAGAGAAACAGGCAGACACTGAAATAATGTTCCTTCTGCAAATTCAAAGTAACCTCTTCTGTTGGTGTACAGTGTAGTGTAGTAGACTATTCTGCTTTTCGTAAACCTGCTTGTGTCAGAGAGCCCAGCTTTACACTGCTAAGGTATGGAGGGATGGGAGCGCAGGATGGACAGAGGGGGGAGCTAAGTGGAAGAAGGGGGTGAGGGATTGAATAGCTTCATCACTCTTTCGCCCCCTTTCTCCGCCTCCTCGTTTCCTCCCCTCCCCTTTAAGACATAAATACATTCAAATACACACACGCATGCACGCACACGCACTCAGACACATTCACACACACCATTGGCAGACTCAAGTCTAATCAAAGGAGGCTGGCTTAGAATATCTCGGGACTGCAGTTGATTCATGTGCGTGTGCTTATGCTCGTGTCACAGTCTGCACTGACCTCTGCACAAAGGATAAAGATGCATTATGTATGTACATTTACATTAGCAGAGCCAAAAGAGTAAGTGACATAATAAAATCCTTTATATCCTGTGTGCTGAGGGCTGGTCTGATGATTTATTAATTTTAAAAATGATCCATCAGTCTTTTCATCTATAGGTTATACAATTTGCCTACGTTTTTCAGCCTAGTTACCGAAGGTCCAATCTGTTACTCAACATCAGGTGGGCAAAAAGTCCATTATGCTGAACGTAAATATCCTGACAAGAACAGAGCAAGAGGAGTTGGTTTTGGGAGGCACATTTCTAATGCTTCCAGGGTGGGGTGGTTAACATACATAAACACATACATACACATAGAAAGATCCGACAAATACCTACAGATGTTTAGGGATCTGATTACCCCGTTTACCTTCTACCTGCTTTTGACCAGCCCAAAAAGTCCAGTACAAAACAAAGAGCCAATAAGCCTACGTATGCAGGCCCCACCTATAGGATAGGAGTGTTGTTTCAGTGATACTCTATTCATTTATATACATTTAATGGCCATTTTAAGCCCAACCACTAACGACCCATAACTCTAGTTTAATCATACATTAACACATCAATACCCAGTTGAGACCATGTTGACAAACATCATATTTGACCTTCAGCAGTATTTACATAAACACATTCCTGCCGCGGAGAGACATTTTCTTAGTTTATGGACATGTGGATTTGAAAACAATCAATGATACGGTTTTGTCGAAAGCTTCCCTCCAATGGGAGACATTTGGTCCATTTCTAGGTGCAGCTTTTGGCACGAGTTCAATGACTTTCACAATACCTCTACTTGTTTGGGATTACAGTGCTTAAAGGGAAAAATCAAAGCACTGTTTTCCTTTTTGGTTTCCAATAGATACAACGATATGTTTAGGAAGGGTGGTGGGTGTGGTCTAAAAGAATGGACAGCAGTAGTGATCACTTTGTTTGCTAAAACAACTCTCCTCTTGGTAAATCATGTTTTCAGTGAGGGCAGGAACTGAAAAGTGAATGTGAGAGAAGGAGTGCTATTCATGTGGTTTCCTGTCCGGTGTGTACACCCATATAGCTGCTTCATGACAACTGCTTTTATATAATCAGTGCATACCTGGGGCAACTGTATGGATTCTAGGGTAGGTCATATTGTCCACTGAAAAGGCATTGAGGTATCAAAATATTCTGAATAGGTCTCAATTCAATGAACAGCAATGGCAATGTTGTATATTGTTATATGTACAATGTATCTAAAAATGCTTTCTCTGTAAGACTGTTCTGAGAAGGACCTTTCAGTATTAAGGACACTTTGGCTCACATAAAGTTACATTTCAATTGTGTTAGCATACTAAGTAGTACACTGCATGATGGACACCTGGCTGGGAAGGATGTGGAAGTAAACGTGTTGTAAGAGCAAATGTCAAACACAGCCCATCTAGCATTGAAAACTAACAACGATGATTATTCCAAGCTTTTCCTTATACCAAATGATTGATGACAAAAATATTCAAGTATACAATTGAAAAGCTATTTCTTCAAAGAGAACGACTCATTCGATCATTTGTTTTGGTACTTTCCATATGTACTGTAGCTTGTTTTTGGTGGCTGGTCCAAAAATTGTTGGAGGAGTGCAGCATTTACCTGGAGCTAACTCTGTAGATAGCACTACTGCGGGATTTGAAAAGTCATAGTCAATTGATCAATAATATAATAATACTTAATAATACTATGTATATTTGTAAACAACAGCTGGTGCACAATATCTAAGGAAGTCTCTAGGTTTTGCTCGCCTGATGTAGAGTATCTCATGATAAGCTGTAGACCACACTATCTACCTAGAGAGTTTTCATCTCTATTTTTCTTAGCAGTCTACATACCACCACAGACTGATGCTGGCACTAAGACCGCACTCAATGAGCTGTATTACGTCATAAGCAAACAGGAAAATGCTTATCCAGAGGCGGCACTCCTAGTGGCCGGGGACTTTAATGCAGGGAAACTTACATCTATTTTACCAAATTTCTATCAGCAAGTTAAATGTTCAACCAGAGGGGGAAAAAACTCTAGACCACCTTTACTCCACACACAGAGACGCGTACAAAGCTCTCCCTCGCCCTCTATTTGGCAAATCTGACCATGATTCTATCATCCTGATTGGGGTGGCAGGGTAGCCTAGTGATTAGAGCGTTGGACTAGTAACCGGAAGGTTGCAAGTTCAAACCCCTGAGCTGACAAGGTACAAATCTGTCGTTCTGCCCCTGAACAGGCAGTTAACCCACTGTTCCCAGGCCGTCATTGAAAATAAGAATGTGTTCTTAACTGACTTGCCTAGTTAAATAAAGGTAAAATAAATAAAAAAATATAAAAAAATCCCTCTTACAAGAAAAAAACGAAAGCAGGAAGCACAAGTGACTCTGTCTGTAAAAAAGTGGTCAGATGAAGCAGATGCTAAGCTACAGGACTGTTTTGCTATCACAGACTGGAATATGTTCTGGGATTCTTCCGACGGCATTGAGGAGTACACCACATCAGTCACTGGCTTTATCAATAAGTGCATCGACGACGTTGTCCCCACAGTGACCGTAAATGCATGCCCCAACCAGAAGCCATGGATTACAGGCAACATCTGCACTGAGCTAAAGGCTAGAGTTGCCGCTTTCAAGGAGTTGGACTCTAACCCGGAAGCTTATTAGGAATCCCGCTATGCCTTCCGACGAACAATCAAACAGGCAAAACGCCAAAACAGGACTAAGATCAAATCGTACTACGCCAGCTCCGATGCTCGTCGGATGCATTTGTACTTGTATTTGTATTTGTCATGGATCCCCATTTGCTTTGCTGCTTTGGCAGTAGCTACTCTTCCTGGGGTCTAGCAAAATTAAGGCAGTTTATTCCATTTTTAAACATTACAATACATTCACAGACTTCACAACACACTGTGTGCCATCAGGCCCCTACTCCACCACTACCACATACAGTGGGGCAAAAAAGTACTTAGTCAGCCACCAATTGTGCAAGTTCTCCCACTTAAAAAGATGAGAGAGGCCTGGAATTTTCATCATAGGTACACTTCAACTATGACAGACAAAATGAGAAAAAAAATCCAGAAAATCACATTGTAGGATTCTTTATGAATTTATTTGCAAATTATGGTGGAAAATAAGTATTTGGTCAATAACAAAAGTTTATCTCATATCTTTGTTATATACCGATGGTTCACAGTTATATAGTGACGGTTCACAGTTCAGAGCTTCCGGCGACGGTCCCCAGTCCAGAGCTTCCGGCGACGGTCCCCAGTCCAGAGCTCCTGGCGACGGTCCCCAGTCCAGAGCTTCCGGCGACGGTCCCCAGTCCAGAGCTTCCGGCGACGGTCCCCAGTCCAGAGCTTCCGGCGACGGTCCCCAGTCCAGAGCTTCCGGCGACGGTCCCCAGTCCAGAGCTTCCGGCGACGGTCCCCAGTCCAGAGCTTCCGGCGACGGTCCCCAGTCCAGAGCTTCCGGCGACTGTCCCCAGTCCAGAGCTTCCGGCGACGGTCCCCAGTCCAGAGCTCCCGGCGACGGTCCCCAGTCCAGAGCTTCCGGCGACGGTCCCCAGTCCAGAGCTTCCGGCGACGGTCCCCAGTCCAGAGCTTCCGGCGACGGTCCCCAGTCCTCCCAGGTTCTCCCCATCTTAGCTGCTACTGCATCAATATGTTTTGACCATGACAGTTTACAAATTATTATAATTGTTTTATTATTATAATTATTACAATTTATTTAACCAGGTAGGCCAGTTGAGAACAAGTTCTAACTTACAATTGCGACCTGGCCAAGATAAAGCAAAGCAGTGCGACAAACAACAACACAGAGTTACACAAGGGATAAACAAACGTACAGTCAATAACACAATAGAAAAATCTGTACACAATGTGTGCAAATGAAGTAAGGGGGTAAGGCAATAAATAGGCCAGAGTGGCAAAGTAATTACAATTCAGCAATTAACACTGGAGTGATAGACGTGCAGATAAGGATGTGCAAGTAGAAATACTGGTGTGCAGAGAAAAACAAAAACAAATATGGGATGAGGTTGGTTGGATGGGCTATTTACAGATGGGCTGTGTACAGCTGCAGCAATCGGTAAGCTTCTCTGACAGCTGATGCTTAAAGTTAGTGAGGGAGATATAAGTCTCCAACTTCAGTGATTTTTGCAATTCGTTCCAGTTATTGGCAGCAGAGAACTGGAAGGAAAGGGGGCCAAAGGGGGTGTTGGCTTTGGGGATGACCAGTGAAATATACAGTTGAAGTCGGAAGTTAACATACACTTAGGTTGGAGTCATTAAAACTAGTTTTTCAACCACTCCATAAATTTAGTGTTAACAAACTATAGTTTTGGCAAGTCGGTTAGGACATCTACTTTGTGCATGACACAAGTACTTTTTTCAACAATTGTTTACAGACAGATTATTTCACTTATAATTCACTGTATCACAATTCCAGTGGGTCAGAAGTTTACATACACTAAATTGACTGTGACTTTAAACAGCTTGGAAAATTCCAGAAAATGATGTCATGGCTTTAGAAGCTTCTGATTTGTCATGCCCTGACCTTAGAGATCTTTTTATTTCTCTATTTGGTTAGGCCAGGGTGTGACTAGGGTGGGCATTCTAGTTTTTTTTCTAGGTTGGCCCAGTATAGTTCCCAATCAGAGGCAGTTGTCATTCGTTGTAACTAATTGAGGATCATATTTAGGCAGCCTTTTCCCACCTGTTGTTTCTGGGATCTTGATTTTGTATTGTTGCTTTGAGCCCGACAATGCTGGACGTTTCGTTTTGTTATACGTTATTTGTTTTGTTGCTGGTTCACATTAATAAATATATGGAACCTTGGTCCAATCCTTCCAACAACGATCGTTACATGATTTGAGTCAGTTGGAGGAGTACCTGTGGATGTATTTCAAGGCCTACCTTCAAACTCAGTGCCTCTTCGCATGACATCATGGGAAAATCAAAAGAAATCAGCCAAACAAATTGTAGACCTCCACGAGTCTGTTCATCCTTGGGAGCAATTTCCAAATGCCTGAAAGTACCACGTTCATCCGTACACAAGTATAAACACAATGGGACCATGCCGCCGTAATACTGCTCAGGAAGGAGATGCATGTCTCCTAGAGATGAATGTACTGTGGTGCGAAAAGTGCAATCAATCCCAGAACAACAGCAAAGGACCTTGTGAAGATGCTGGAGGAAACAGGTACAAAAGTATCTATAGCCACAGTAAAACAAGTCCTATATCAGCCTATAACCTGAAAGCCCACTCAGCAAGGAAGAGGCCACTGCTCCAAAACTGCCATAAAAAAGCCAGACTATGGTTTGCAACTGCACATGGGGACAAAGATCGTACTTTTTGGAGAAATGTCCTCTGGTCTGATGAAACAAAAATAAAACTGTTTGGCAGTAATGACCATCGTTATGTTTGGAGGAAAAAGGGGGAGGCTTGCAAGCCGAAGAACACCATCCCTGCCTCGAAGCGAGTATAGAAGTAGTTTCGCTTGTCTGGTAGGCTCGTGTCACTGGGCAGCTCTCGGCTTTGCTTCCCTTTGTAGTCTGTAATGGTTTGCAAGCCCTGCAACAAAAGCCACAAAAGCCCTTGCATTTTAAAATTTTTACTAACGACATTACACTGACTTTGAGTAAAACCTGAGTTTCTATGTATGCGGATGACTCAACACTATACTCGTCAGCTACTACAGCGACTGAAATGACTGCGACACTCAACAAAAAGCTGCAGTTAGTTTCAGAGTGGGTGTTAACGTATAAGTTAGCCCTAAATATTTGTAAAACTAAAACCATTCTATTTGGAACAAAACAGTCACTAAACCCTAAACCTCAACTAAATCTTGTCATAAATAATGCGTCATTTGAGCAGGTTGAGATGACTAAACTGCATGGAGTAACACTCAATTGTGGTCGCCATAGCAACACCCACCCCTAGCATGCACTCCAGCAGGTACAGTTGAAGTCAGAAGTTTACATACACCTTAACCAAATACATTTAAACTCAGTTTTTCACAGTTCCTGACATTTAATCCTAGTACAAATTCCCTGTCTCAGGTCAGTTAGGATCTTTATTTGAAGAATGTGAATTGTCAGAATAATAGTAGAGAGAATTATTTATTTCAGCTTTATTTCTTTCATAACATCCCCAGTGGGTCAGAAGTTTACATACACTCAATTAGTATTAGTATTAGTATTTGGGGGAATTTTGGCTCATTCCTCCTGACAGAACTGGTGTAACGGAGTCAAGTTTGTAGGCCTCCGTGCTCGCACACGCCTTTTCAGTTCTGCCCACAAATGTTCTATAGGATGGAGGTCAGGGCTTTGTAATGGCCACTCCAATACCTTGGCTTTGTTGTCCTTAAGCCATTTTGCCACAACTTTGTAAGTATGCTTGGGGTCATTGTCCATTTGGAAGACCCATTTGCAACCAAGTTTTACCTTCCTGACTGATGTCTTGAGATGTTGCTTCAATATATCCACATAATTTTCCTACCTCATGATGACATCTATTTTGTGAAGTGCACCAGTCCCTCCTGCAGCAAAGCACCCCCACAAGATGATGCTGCCAACCCGTGCTTCACGGTTGGGATGGTGGTCTTCGGCTTGCAAGCCTCCCCTTTTTTCCTCCAAACATAACGATGGTCATTATGACCAAACAGTTATATTTTTGTTTCATCAGACCAAAAGACATTTCTCCAAAAAGTATGGTCTTTGTCCCCATGTGCAGTTAAAAACTGTAGTCTGGCTTTTTTATGGCGGTTTTGGAGCAGTGGCTTCTTCCTTGCTGAACAGCCTTTCAGGTTATGTCGATATAGGACTCGTTTTACTGTGGCTATAGATACTTTTGTACCTGTTTCCTCCAGCATCTTTACAAGGTCCTTTGCTGTTGTTCTGTGATTGATTTGTACTTTTCACACCAAAGTACATTCATCTCTAGGAGACAGAAAGCGTCTCCTTCCTGAGCAATATGACGACGGCGTCGTCCTATGGTGTTTATACTTGCGTACTATTGTTTGTACAGATGAGCGTAGTACCTTCAGGCATTTGGAAATTGCTCCCAATGATGAACCAGACTTGTGGAGGTCTACATTTTTTTTTTTGAGGTCTTGACTGATTTCTTTTGATTTTACCATGATGTCAAGCCAATAAGCACTGAGTTTGAAGGTAGGCCTTGAAATACATCCACAGGTTCATCTCCAATTGACTGAAATTATGTCAATTAGCATATCAGAAGCTTCTAAAGCCATGACATCATTTTCTGGAATTTTCAAAGCTGTTTAAAGGCACAGTCAACTTAGTGTATGTAAACCTCTGACCCACTGGAATTGTGATACAGTGAATTAAAGTGAAATAATCTGACTAAAGAATTGTTGGATAAATGACTTGTGTCATGCACAATGTAGATGTCCTAACCAACTTGCCAAAACTATAGTTTGTTCACAAGAAATTTGTGGAGAGGTTGAAAAACGAGTTTTAATGACTCCAGTGTATGTGAACTTCCGACTTCAACTGTATATATATATATTTACATTTTTTGATGGGGATTGGATATGATGCAGGCTATTAAATTGATGGAAGCTACAATCTATCTGCAGTATTAAAGCTGATCAACCCCATAGAAAAATGTATAAGTAGATAAATAAATAAAAGGCATCAAGTCTCCAAGTACACTACATGGCCAAAAGTATGTGGACACCCCTTCAAATTAGTGTATTTGGCTATTTCAGCAAGGCCCATTGGTCACAGGCGTTTAAAGTCGAGCACACAGCCATGCAATCTCAATTAACGAACATTGGCAGTAGAATGGCTGTATATAAGAGCTCAGTGACTTTCAACGTGGCACCATCATAGGATGCCACCTTTCTAACAAGTCAGTTCGTCAAAGTTCTGCCATTCTAGAGCTGCCCCAGTCAACTGTGAGTGGTGTTATTGTGAAGTGTCTAGGAGCAACAATGGCTCAGCCGCAAAGTGGTAGGCCACACAAGCTCACACAAAGGGAACACAAAGTGTTGAAGCGTGTAGAGCATAAAAATTGTCTGTCCTCATTTGCAACACTCACCTCCGAGTTCCAAACTGCCCCTGGAAGCAACATCAGCACAATAACTGTTCGTTGGGAGCTTCATGAAATGTGTTTCCGTGGCCGAGACACATGCCTAAGATCACCATTCGCAATGGCAAGTGTCGGCTGGAGTGATATAATGCTCACCTTCATCGGACTGGAGCAGTGGAAACACATTCTCTGGAGTGATGAATCTCACTTCCCCATCTGGCAGTGTGGGGACAAATCTGTGTTTGGCGGAAGCCAGGAGAACGCTACCTGCCCTAATGCATAGTGCCAATTGTAAAGTTTGGTGGAGGAAGAATAATGGTCTGGGGCTGTTTTTCATGGTTCGGTCTAGGCCCTTTAGTTCCAGTGAAGAGAAATGTTAATGCTACAGCATACAATGACATTGTAGACGATTTTCTGCTTCCAACATTGTGGCAACAGTTTGGGGAAGGCCCTTTCCTGTTTCAGCATGACAATGCCCCTGTGCACAAAGCGTGTTCCAGAAATGGTTTGTTGAGATCGGTGTGGAAGAATTTGACTGGCCTGCACAGAGACCTGACCTCAACCCCATTGAACACCTTTGGGATGAATTGGAACGCCGACTGAGAGCCTGGCTTAATCGCCAAACATCTGTGACTGACCTCACTAATGCTCTTGTGGCTGAATGGAAGCAAATCCCCACAGCAATGTTCCAGCATCTAGTGGAAAGCCTTCCCAGAAGAGTGGAGGCTGTTATATTTTGGAATGAGATGTTCAACGAGCAGGTATCCACATACTTTTGTCAATGTTATGTATGTTGGTAAGTTTAATTTTCCCATAAAATGCCACAGGGGATGGAAAATAGGAAGGATTACACCTCAGGGAATCCTTAGCTACTGCATTTCAGTTTTAATAATTTATTTCACAGCCAAGGTTTATAACTCTACTTTGTATTGTATTTGGCAGTGTCAGACAAGCCGCCAGGTAAGCACCCTCTTCCCTCTGATCTTAGCTAAAATAAACAGTTAGGTAAAGTAGGTAGGGCGCTATGCACTAAAAATAAAAAGTCCCTATGCCTGCACTTGTTCCCTTGGTGCAGAGGTAGGACAATGTGTCCAGATAGAAGAATACTCAAGGCTGAGTGGGTACAGTGGATGTGCATACTGTTGAACCAATAAGGTGGGGTGTGATCAGAAGAGGGTCTGTTGGTGGACAATGATTGGCTGATGGTTGTGGATGACTGGCTCTGTATGTGATATGATTGGCTGCTGGATGGGGATGACTCTGTAGAAGGTGTCGGTTCTTTGACACCCTCTCATCAATTGTCACCTCAACCTCCACTTGAAACTGTTCAGCAGGAGCAGGCAGAGTGCACTGATTGGAGATAAAATGAGGACATGCCCTGTGTGCTTTTAGCCCTGCTTTTACCCTTGTGAAACATAATCTTCAGTGCTGTCTGTTTGAAATGCAGTTGGTCTGTCTTTTTATTATAGAAGCTGTTTCTGTAGTAGTACAGGGATTGGTGTAACAGTAGTGATAAAAGTACTGGTAGTATCTATCCATCATATTTCTTCAATGGTACAAATCAATCATATTCTGTTCCAGTAACTGGGAAATCCTTGTTGAAACAAGCTGGCACTTATAGAAGCAGCTATAACCTAATTGGATCCAGCAGCTGTGGGAATTAGAAAACATGGGATGTGTTACATAAAGAGAGAGAACTGCCGATATTAAAGCTACTGTGGTTGGCACCTCAGCGGTAGACCAAAGAAAATAAGATTCAAGAAAACACTTTTCCATTGAAACTACTTATTTGAGGAAAAAAGAGAATTATATTATTTTATTTTGCCTCATTTCACATGGATCTGCTGTCCATAAAGGAGAAGTCTGGGTTTTTTTGCAATCAAAGTGTTGGCTTGAATGTCAGACATCTCTTAATTGTTTAAAGCACACTGTTTTAGCCCAGTCATTATAGTAAAGGAAAACATATATATCTGGTTGGCAACTATTAACATGTCCAAACGGTGGCACCACATGTGACACCAAAAACAAATAACTTGTATGAGATGTCCTGATTTTGTTTTCATAACTTGAGTTTTCCAAACCCTTACCCAGAGTTTTCCAACACTGACACCCATTTCCAGTCCAATTGGGCATGTGTGGTTAATGTGGTAGACTAATGAGGGAACATAACTTCTCGTTAACTCTGTGGCATCAAGGTCTGGTTACAGAAGATTAAGCTTTCAACATTCGTTGACGTTTTCACACAAATTCACCAACAGTATCTTTTGAACCAGAAATAGTTTCATTAGAAACAATCACCTTAAGGGAAACTGGTAGAAATGTATCACCTGGTCCACCATTCAACATTCAGTACATCCTTTCTATCACAAAATCAATAAAGTACACCACATAAAACCTCCAATTATTTAAAGAATGCAAATGTTTTCAGATACACATATGGCTCAAATAAGTCAGCCAGTGATTCTGGGGTGGTATGTCATTGCGCAAGCTGCACATTGATTGAATCCATCTGCCATTGAACTTACAGATAGTTGGTAGCTGTTGAGGATCATTGGACAGATTGACATGTGTGGTGATGGTGACCACAGTTATTGGAGACTCCTGTGTGGCTGATCTCATGTGGTTCTCTACACTTGGAGTGCAGTAACACTGTATACTACAGTACACTTGCCTTAGTTCTAGTAAGACCTGAACATTGTTATACCAGATGCAATGTTTCAGATTGTTCCTCTGGGCAGAGTTACTGATCTGCTGTCACAAATCCTGACAGGCAGAGAAAATACAGGTCATCCTCTTGTTTTTTGGTAGGTATTTGATGACTCACAGTTCATAATCTATGCATAGTCACTTTATCCCTACCTACATGTACAAATTACCTTGACTCAGCTATACCCCCGCACATTGACTTGGTACCGGTAACCCCTGTATATAGCCTCGTTTTTGTTATGTAATCTTATTGTATTACATTTTTTACTTTAGTTTATTTGACCAAAAAATTCTTAACTCTATGTCTTGAACTTCATTGCTGGTTAAGGGCTTGTAAGGAAGCATTTCACGGTCAAATTTGATTTGTTGTTCTGGGATTGATTTTCACTTTTCACACCAAAGTACGTTCATCTCTAGGAGACAGAATGCATGTCCTTCCTGAGCGGTAAAATGGCTGCGTGGTCCCATGGTGTTTATACTTGCGTACTATTGTTTGTACTGATGAACGCGGTACCTTCAGGCGTTTGGAAATTGCTCCCAAGGATGAACCAGACTTTTGGAAGTCTACAATTTGTTTTCTGAGGTCTTGGCTGATTTCTTTTGATTTTCCCGTGATGTCAAGCAAAGAGGCACTGAGTTTGAAGGTATGGCCTTGAAATAAATCCACAGGTACACCTCCAATTGACTCAAATTATGTAAATTAGCCTATCAGAAGCTTCTAAAGCCATCACATCATTTTCTGGAATTTTCCAAGCTGTTTAAACGGAAAGTCAACTTAGTGTATGTTAGCTTCTGACCCACTGGAATTGTGTGAAATAATCTGTCTGTAAACAATTGTTGGACAAATTACTTGTGTCAAGCACAAAGTAGATGTCCTAACCGACTTGCCAAAACTATAGTATGTTAACAAGAAATTTGTGGAGTGGTTGAAAAACAAGTTTTAATGACTCCAACCTAAGCGTATGTAAACTTCCGAATTCAGCTGTATGTGTTATAACAACACCATGGTGAATTTTTCTTGCTGGTTCCCTTTTTCTCTGCTTTTATGCAACTCTAACTTCAAACTGGGTTTTGAAAAGCTGCTCTTTGTTCATTAAATTCATTTGGAAGTGTTGTTATATGCCAAATACAGTACACACGTGAGAACTGGGAAATGTCACTGAAGTGGAAAAGAATCTCAACAGTTGAAGTCTAGTGATGGTAGCATATCATTTAGACATGTCAAGATTAACATGACAACGTTTCCATTAGGGTTTATCAAACAGAGAAAATCATAGCATTTCAACCTCTCAACCATGAAGCAGATGCAATCTTTGTCACAGCTCATTTAGTGGAAAACAAATCATAAAGGTACTACATCTAGATACATTGAAGGCTTATCTCAATGTTGATCTAAACTGAGAAACTGCAACAGATTGTATTCATGTGAAGTTCCCAGTACTACAACTCAATTAAAAGGACACCCATGATGATGAATGTGTATCTTCTCACACTTGTTAAGAGTTAGCCTTGTCTCTTTGTTATAAAATATAATATAATAATATACGCCATTTAGCAGATGCTTTTATCCAAAGCGACTTCAAGCGTGCATACATTTTTTGTATTGGTGGTCCTGGGAATCGAACCCACTATCCTGGCGTTCTTGTAGCCAGGACCACCAATACAAAAAATGTATGCACGTACGGTACTTCTCCTCATACAAACCTCAACATACCACTAATATACCAAACATCCCAGTGCATATAGATACTGCTCACCACCGCTTGAGTTTTAATGTGACTGTTGTGGTTGTGGTTGTTCAGGTGACGAAAAAGAACAAGGACAGAGTTTGCCATTGAGACCAGTAAGATATACAGCTCCTATGGTTCCTCGTGAGGCACATAACAAAACAGACGGCCCCAGAGGGTGAGTGGAACACACCATAACCCACTCTCATCTCTATTGCAGTAACCAACCAGTACATCTCTCTCTCTCTCCAGTAGTAGCTACAATGACATTTGTGTTGAGATTGAACATTCTCTTTCTCGCTGTCTTTCTCTTTCTTCTCCTTTCTCCCTTTCTCCATCTCAGACACATCGTGAGAGAGCAGAGGGAGACACGGATGAATATGTGGCTCTCCAGCTTCCTCTGATTAAAAGAACGGAGGGCCAGAACACATCCAGTGCATGTCCTCCTGAGCCAAAGTCCACTGCCACCAGTACCTGTCTACTGCCAGCTAACTCCACCCCATGCAAAATACTTAATTGGTTTGATAAGTGGCAACTCGTCACTAGATTCCATATAGCAGTACTCCTTTTCATCTTCTTCCTGAAACTAGGAGTTTTTTCCTCTGTTTAGGTGGATCCTCTCCTATGTTTGGATACAGTTGTGTCATTCACTCAGAATAACTCATTTGCAATGCCCACTCATTACCGTGGGCCCTTAGGGGCTGTGTCAGTTTTTTCCCTTTTTTTTCCTCTTTTCCTTAATTTGCGCCAAAGCTGGGGAACAATAGTATGTTAACGGGAGAAGAGAGAAAGAAGGGAATAATCATTTTTTTGAAAAATAATAAAGAAAAGGGAAAAATGGAGGGTTCCTCTTCGTAATATAAGTGTTTATATGTAATTATTTATTTTTATGAGCAGCTGAAAAACAATTTAAAATTTTTTTTCCTGTGTTTGAGGAAGGGGAAGAGTGGACCCAGGGGTCCCAAGATCGAATCCAGCCTCAGTCAGAAATAAAATCTTTAGTCTCCAAAAGTGCTGTTATTTTTTCACATTGGTGAATTTAAGGTTACTTGAGTTTACATTTACATTTAAGTCATTTAGCAGACGCTCTTATCCAGAGCGACTTACAAATTGGTGCGTTCACCTTAAGACATCCAGTGGAACAGCCACTTTACAATAGTGCATCTAAATCTTTTAAGGGGGGTGAGAAGGATTACTTTATCCTATCCTAGGTATTCCTGAAAGAGGTGGGGTTTCAGGTGTCTCCGGAAGGTGGTGATTGACTCCGCTGTCCTGGCGTCGTGAGGGAGTTTGTTCCACCATTGGGGGGCCAGAGCAGCGAACAGTTTTGACTGGGCTGCGCGGGAACTGTACTTCCTCAGTGGTAGGGAGGCGAGCAGGCCAGAGGTGGATGAACGCAGTGCCCTTGTTTGGGTGTAGGGCCTGATCAGAGCCTGGAGGTACTGAGGTGCCGTTCCCCTCACAGCTCCGTAGGCAAGCACCATGGTCTTGTAGCGGATGCGAGCTTCAACTGGAAGCCAGTGGAGAGAGCGGAGGAGCGGGGTGACGTGAGAGAACTTGGGAAGGTTGAACACCAGACGGGCTGCGGCGTTCTGGATGAGTTGTAGGGGTTTAATGGCACAGGCAGGGAGCCCAGCCAACAGCGAGTTGCAGTAATCCAGACGGGAGATGACAAGTGCCTGGATTAGGACCTGCGCCGCTTCCTGTGTGAGGCAGGGTCGTACTCTGCGGATGTTGTAGAGCATGAACCTACAAGAACGGGCCACCGCCTTGATGTTAGTTGAGAACGACAGGGTGTTGTCCAGGATCACGCCAAGGTTCTTAGCGCTCTGGGAGGAGGACACAATGGAGTTGTCAACCGTGATGGCGAGATCATGGAACGGGCAGTCCTTCCCGGGAGGAAGAGCAGCTCCGTCTTGCCGAGGTTCAGCTTGAGGTGGTGATCCGTCATCCACACTGATATGTCTGCCAGACATGCAGAGATGCGATTCGCCACCTGGTCATCAGAAGGGGGAAAGGAGAAGATTAATTGTGTGTCGTCTGCATAGCAATGATAGGAGAGACCATGTGAGGTTATGACAGAGCCAAGTGACTTGGTGTATAGCGAGAATAGGAGAGGGCCTAGAACAGAGCCCTGGGGGACGCCAGTGGTGAGAGCGCGTGGTGAGGAGACAGATTCTCACCACGCCACCTGGTAGGAGCGACCTGTCAGGTAGGACGCAATCCAAGCGTGGGCCGCGCCGGAGATGCCCAACTCGGAGAGGGTGGAGAGGAGGATCTGATGGTTCACAGTATCGAAGGCAGCCGATAGGTCTAGAAGGATGAGAGCAGAGGAGAGAGAGTTAGCTTTAGCAGTGCGGAGGGCCTCCGTGATACAGAGAAGAGCAGTCTCAGTTGAATGACTAGTCTTGAAACCTGACTGATTTGGATCAAGAAGGTCATTCTGAGAGAGATAGCGGGAGAGCTGGCCAAGGACGGCACGTTCAAGAGTTTTGGAGAGAAAAGAAAGAAGGGATACTGGTCTGTAGTTGTTGACATCGGAGGGATCGAGTGTAGGTTTTTTCAGAAGGGGTGCAACTCTCGCTCTCTTGAAGACAGAAGGGACGTAGCCAGCGGTCAGGGATGAGTTGATGAGCGAGGTGAGGTAAGGGAGAAGGTCTCCGGAAATGGTCTGGAGAAGAGAGGAGGGAATAGGGTCAAGCGGGCAGGTTGTTGGGCGGCCGGCCGTCACAAGACGCGAGATTTCATCTGGAGAGAGAGGGGAGAAAGAGGTCAGAGCACAGGGTTAATACGTTGATTGTGGTAGCATAATTAGAACATATAGAAGTGTTGTTCTGATGAGGTTACCTTGTTACCTTGCTCATGCAATGATCTTCAATCAGTTATTGTTTCATATTTGTCACATATTTGACAATTTACTATATGAGAGACTTGTATTTTTGTTATCAAATCAAATCAAAGTTTATTTGTCACGTGCGCCGAATACAACAGCTGTTTCACCTTACAGTGAAATGCTTACTTACAGGCTCTAACCAATGGTGCAAAAAAACAAAAGGTGTGTGTGTGTGTGTGTGTGTGTGTGTGTGTGTGTGTGTGTGTGTGTGTGTGTGTGTGTGTGTGTGTGTGTGTATAAGTAAAGAAATAAAACAACAGTAAAAAGACATTTGAAAAAAGAGTAGCAAGGCTATATACAGACACCGGTTAGTCAGGCTGATTGAGGTAGTATGTACATGTAGGTATTGTTAAAGTGACTATGCATATACAGTGGGGCAAAAAAGTATTTAGTCAGCCATCAATTGTGCAAGTTCTCCACTTAAAAAGATGAGAGAGGCCTGTAATTTTCATCATAGGTACACTTCAACTATGACAGACAAAATGAGAGAAAAAAATCCAGAAAATCACATTGTAGGATTTTTTATTTATTTATTTGCAAATTATGGTGGAAAATAAGTATTTGGTCAATAACAAAAGTTTATCTGAATACTTTGTTATGTACCCTTTGTTGGCAATGACAGAGGTCAAACGTTTTCTGCTTGAAACATGTTGGTATTACAGACTCAATCAGGGATATGTTGAAAATGTCATTGAAGACACCTGCCAGTTGGTCAGCACATGCCCGGAGCACACGTCCTGGTAATACTGTACGTCTGGCCCCGCAGCCTTGTGAATGTTGACCTGTTTAAAGGTCTTACTCACGTCGGCTACGGAGAGCGTGATCACACAGTCGTCCGGAACAGCTGATGGTCTCATGCATGCCTCAGTGTTGCTTGCCTCGAAGCGAGCATAGAAGTGATTTAGCTCGTCTGGTAGACTCGTGTCACTGGGCAGCTCGCGGCTGTGCTTCCCTTTGTAGTCTGTAATAGTTTGCAAGCCCTGCCACATCCGACGAGCGTCGGAGCTGGTGTGGTATGATTCAATCTTAGCCCTGTATCGACGCTTTGCCTGATGGTTCGACGGTTCGTCGCAGGGCATAGCGGGATTTCTTGTAAGCACCTTGAAAGCGGCAGCTCTACCCTTTAGCTCAGTGCGAATGTTGCCTGTAATCCAGGGCTTCTGGTTGGGGGTATGTACGTACAGTCACTGTGGGGACGATGTCCTCAATGCACTTATTGATAAAGCCATTGACTGATGTGGTGTATTCCTCAATGTCATCGGAAGAATCCCGGAACATGTTCCAGTCTGTGATAGCAAAGCAGTCCTGTAGTTTAGCATCTGCTTCATCTGACTGTTTTTTTATAGACCGAGTCACTGGTGCTTCCTGCTTTAATTTTGGCTTGTAAGCAGGAATCAGGAGGATAGAGTTGTGGTCGGATTTACCAAATGGAGGGCGAGAGAGAGCTTTGTACACGTCTCTGTGTGTGGAGTGCAAGTGATCTAGAATTTTTTTCCCTCTGGTTGCACATTTAACATGTTGATAGAGATTTGGTAGAACTGATTTAAGTTTCCCTGCATTAAAGTCTCCGGCCACTAGGAGCGTCGCCTCTGGGTGAGTGGTTTCCTGTTTGCTTATTTCCTTATACAGCTGACTGAGTGCGGTCTTTGTGCCAGAATCTGTCTGTGGTGGTAAATAAACAGCCATGAAAAGTATAGCTGAGAACTCTCTAGGCAAGTAGTGTGGCCTGCAAAATCTAGAGACTTTGTGCACCAGCTGTTGTTTACAAATATGCACAGACCGCCCCCTGTCTTACCGGAGTGTGCTGTTCTATCCTGCCGGTGCAGCTTGTATCCCACTAGCTGAATATCCATGTCGTCATTCAGCCACGATTCCGTGAAGCATAGGATATTACAGTTTTTGATGTCCCGTTGGTAGGATATTCATGATCGTACCAGTTTATTGTCCAATGATTTCACGTTGGCGAGTAATATTGACGGTAACGGCAGCTTTCATAGTTGCCTTCTGCTGGTCTGGACGGGGCATCCGGCTCTTCGTCCTCTGCGTTGCTTCCTTTTGCGAATAATTGGGATGTCTGCCCTGTGGGGTGTTTGAAGAATATCGTTTGAGTCCTGCTTGTTGTTGTTGTTGTTGAAGAAATATTTGTCTAATCCGAGGTGAGTGATCACTGTCCTGATATCCAGAAACTCTTTTCTTCCGTAAGATACGGTTGCAGAAACATTATGTACAAAATAATTTACAAATATCGCAAAAAAAAAACACATAATAGCACAATTGGTTGGGAGACCGTAAAACTTATATTGAAATATTGACCTACAAATAATATTGACCAACAAATAAGTTGTGAAATGACCTGTCCGGATTTGTCATAGACACTTGCTAAAAAACTTTAATGAGCAAGCCTTCCTTCATGAACTGGCCTCTGTAAAATGCTAAAGAATCAGCTTTGATCCCCTCTGTCGAAGACGCTTGGACCTTCTTTTTTTTTTTCAGTGGCATTGTTAACAAACACACACCCATAAATAAAACAATAATTAAAAAACAGTTTCAGCCCTGGGTCAACCATGATCTTGCGGAGTTACTTCACCTCAAGAATATCTCCGACCTTTTTAACCTGTCTCTCCTTTCTGGAGATGTTCCCATTGCTTGGAAGCAGCCACGGTTCGTCATTTATTTAAGGTTGCAGTGAAACATCCATAACCTGAGTGGAAACCAGATTATATACCAGAGAAAATACTATAGACATCAAGAAAGGCAGTCAGTTGATGCTTGACAAGTTTTTCAAAAAATTTGATAAACAGGGCAAAATAGGCCTACAACAGTTAGGATCAGCTTGATCTCCCCTTTAAAGGTCCTCAATGATGTCACCATTGACCTTGATTCTAAGCAATGTTGTGCTGTGTTGTGTATTTTTATTGACTTGGCCAAAGCTTTTGATACGGTAGACGATTCCATTCTTGTGGGCCGGCTAAAGAGTATTGGTGTCTCTGAGGGGTCTTTGGCCTGGTTTGCTAACTACCTCTCTCAAAGAGTGCAGTGTATAAAGTCAGAACATCTGCTGTCTCAGCCACTGTCTGTCACCAAGGGAGTACCCCAATGCTCGACCATAGGCCCCACGCTCTTCTCAATTTACATCAACAACGTTGCTCAGGCAGTAGGAGGCTCTCTCATCCATTTATATGGAGATGATACAATCTTATACTCAACTGGCCCTCTCTGGATTGTGTGTTAAATGCTCTACAACAAAGCTTTCTCAGTGTCTAACAAGCTTTCTCTACCCTTAAGCTTGTTCTGAACACTGCCAAAACAAAGGTCATGTGGTTTGGTAAGAAGAATGCCCCTCTCCCCACAGGTGTGATTATTACCTCTGAGGGTTTAGAGCTTGAGGTAGTCACCTCATACGAGTACTTGGCAGTATGGCTAGACGGTACACTGTCCTTCTCTCAGCACATATCAAAGCTGCAGGCTAAAGTTAAATCCTCTATTGTAATCGCTCTTCTTTCACCCCAGCTGCCAAACTAACTCTGATTCAGATGACCATCCTACCCATGCTAGATTACGAAGACATAATTTATAGATCGGCAAGTAAGGGTGCTCTTGAGCGGCTAGATGTTCTTTACCATTTGGCCATCAGATTTGCCACAAATGCATCCTTATAGGACACATCACTGTAGTCTATACTTCTGTAAACTGGTCATCTCTGTATACTCGTCGCAAGACCCACCGGTTGATGCTTACTTATAAAAACTCTCTTAGGCTTCACTCCCCCCTATCTGAGATATCTACTGCAGCCCTCATCCTCCACATACAACACCTGTTCTACCAGTCACATTCTGTTAAAGGTCCCCAAAGCACACACATCCCTGGGTCGCTCGTCTTTTCAGTTCGCTGCAGCTAGCGGCTGGAATGAGCTGCAACAAACACTCATTCAAATAATGATTTTATCATTCAAAGACTCAATCATGGACACTCTTGCTGACAGTTGTGGCTGCTTTGCGTGATGGAGTGGTATCTACCTTCTTGCCATTTGTGCTGTTGTCTGTGCCCAACAATGTTTATATCATGTCTTGTGCTGCTACCCTGTTGTGTTGCTACCATGTTGTTGTCATGTGTTTGCTGCCTTGCTATGTTGTTGTCTAAGGTCTCTCTTCAAGTAGTGTTGTGTTGTCTCGTCATGATGTGTCTTTTACCCTATATTTTATTTTATTTTTAATCCCAGACCCGGTCCATGCAGGAGGCCTTTTGCATTTTGGTAGGCCGTCATTGTAAATAGGAATTTGTTCTTAAATGACTTGCCTAGTTAAATAAAAGGTTCAATAAATAAAAAGTAATTCAAAGAATTGTGTGAAATATAGATTATATTAGAAACATGTTTATTAATGACAAATGTGAAACAAACACACACAACAATGACACAGCACAGGATCCTAATTTGAGCTAGTTTGCTACAGCAGGAAAACAAATCCTGCAGCAACCGGACATTTAAACAATGGATTTGTATTTTTTGTTACATTTTTTGCAATTAAGACACAAATAAAAGTGTCTCTGACTCTTTGTGTTTTACCACTACCGTCTTGACTGTAGTGTACACTAAGCAGGTAATGTTTGTTTTGGACTAGCTGGTACTACAGAGGTAAAAGGTAAGGACAGGTAAGAGAGAGAATCCAAGACAATGCACTTTCTACTTCTGCCTTACAACACACCTGTGAGAGGGACTGGAGTCTCACCTGACATACTAATCTCTCCCATCCACGGCAAAGTCAAGAACAATAAGCAGTACATAACAAACCTAATGTAAACTAGGCTAATACAGTCAGCCTACAAAAATACATGGTTATTGGGAAATTAGTCAGTATTCAAGCAATTAGACTAATCAAGCATCATTGCAAATGAGTCAATTTAGGCAATATCTGCTAGTTATGTGAGGCTTTATCATTGGCTGATTTGAATGAATAAACAAATACATTATTGGTAGCTATGGTTAGGCGTGTTTATAACAAGATACAAGTTTTTCCCCTGGATATCAAAGCAAACGATTGCCACAGTAGCTAGCTTATACAGCTGCATCTATAGCAGTTTTAACTGGCTTAATATTTAACTTGTCAGGTCAAAATGAATGCAAATTTGGAATCTGAGTAAATCTCACAGCTGTCAGTGTCGCCTTTCCAATGTCATCTAGCTAGCTAACTCATAAAATAGATATAGCAACTTCACAGAAGTGAAGAAACAACCTTAGCTGGATTCATATTTTGCCTTGTCATGAAATGTTAGCTAGCTAGCTACCACCACAACTCCTGGCTATCTACCTATGTTGCTAGTAAATTGTCGATGACAATGGCTGTCCTTTACTTAAATTGGCAACTATTAGCATGCAACAATATAACGAATTACAGTATGATTTCTTAGCTATTACTCTCGGATCTTACCTTGTAAGTTGAAAAATGAAATTCCCACACCATTTCTATCAGGATTGCTTTTGGTCGAGCTAGCTCCAGTCAACCAGCTTTCTTTTTCCTTTCACATCATCCATAATTCAAAGATGGAAGGACGCTATTGTTGTGTCCTTCTTCCAAAGAAGGAGAATCTATACACGATTGGCTTATGAAACATGGACAACTGAACGGTGATTGGACATATTTGACAGACTTGTGTGAATTAAGTGACGCCAAAGGAGCCATGCTCTACCAACTGAGCTACAGAGGACTAAATATATTTCCTTTATTAAGTGGTGAATGTTCACAACGACCGATCTATTGTTATATGCGTCATTCCAGTACGGTCATATAATGTAGGAGTATGTCATACAACAGGGTAATATACAGGGTACAATATTACAATATTACCACATGAAAAAGTCATAGATATTGGACAAATAGCTGATATACTACAGAAAATGTGGGTGTAAAATCCCTCCAGTTACAGTTCTGCGGTGGAGGGATTCAAACTTGATCTTCACGTCAGTGTGGGCTGCCGAGTACCTTTTCTCCATGCTCTCCCATTTATCAGAGAACAGAGATATGAGAGCACGGAGAGCAGGACTGTGTCATCTCCTCCCCCTAGATGAGGTACGGCTGTGGAAGCACTGGGCTGGGAGAGAGCTCTCCTCTGGGAGGGCCTATGAATTTCTCCAACGTGTTCTTTCCTTGCTGCAGAAACGAGTAAGACAAACCTTTTAACAGCCATAATATCGCCCCGAGGACATGTGCATTTCTCTTTTCTGTTGAAGTTTATACCCTCGTTGGCATGTGTGCGTGCATATGCATGCATCGGGGAAAAGGATTGTGTGTGTTTATCTGGGTGTGTGTGAGTGTGTGCATGAGTTGAACCAGCCAAACTTCAGAAGTTTGGTTTACAGAGTGTATTGGATTCCCCAGGCTCAGCATTCGGTAAATTATTCAGTGTTGGGACTCATAGTTTGGAGGATTATTGGCTGACTGTCCATCACGTGCGACACAGCTTGTTGCACCTCACTGCCTGATTCTCAGAAGTAAGAGAAATCAAAAATAATCAGGAATAGCTGTTACTACCAAGCCTACATTCTCACTAACAGGATATTCATGATTGTTTTTCAGACTTTCAGACTTGTTAAAGCTGGTTCAAAATAGTACCCACTAAGTCTCTTTCACATACTTAAATTATGTCTCCTGAAAACTCCTGGAACTCAGAAATAAAACCACTCCATATTATCTGTGTTTGATTCCACCAAAAACTCTTCAAGAGCCAATGGTGATTTGTTTTTGTCCAAATGTAACTTAGCTGCATTTCCAACCAGGAACCTCTGTTATGTTTAATTAACATTATGCACCCTATTCTAAAGGATTCATCCGTTCGCAGGGGTGGTCCAAAATAAATGTTGGTCCATTTGTGTCCTCTCAGTGAATTCTTTTCATTTTACTAGGCAAAGTCAGTTAAGAACAAATTCTTATTTACAATGACGGCCTAGGAACAGCGGGTTAACTGCCTTGTTCAGGTGCAGAATGACAGATTTTTACCTTGTCAGCTCAGGATTCGATCTAGCAAAGTATCGGTTACTGGCTCAACACTAACCACTAGGCTACCTGCCGCGAATGCAAGGAGCTCTCTAGTTCTGGGTTTTAGGAAGTGTATTATGTTGATGTTTTGGCAGCTTTCATTTATCTCAGTCACATTGTAGTCTCTTAGAGATTCTTTGGCGGGGTTAACGTTTGGGAAATGATGCCCACGAACGTTTGACTGACTTTTCAGCTTCATTAACAGTAAGAGGAATACCCATACTAACATACTGTATACTACATACGTAATGAGTATATACTATATACTATTAGTTAATTTTAGTGTACTGTAAACGAACAACATCCTTTCAGTTGAGTATACTAGCGCTTCGCCTGTCTACCGGAAGTTGATGCTGTTGCTATGCAACCTCTTACTAGCTTGTTAGTATAAGAAATTACTAGCAAGACATCATACGACTTCAGGTATATTCGTAAATTAATTCTGTAGTGCCAGAGTGCGCTCTGGGCATTCTTAAATTCAGAATGTTGTCAGATTGTCCGTTCGTAAATTCAAAGTGCACACTGGACGCCTGGCCCGAGGAGTAGGGTTGATCAGAGCGTTCTGACCTCTCAACGCCAGCAGTCAAGCACCCAAGCTAACTGGCTAGCGTTGGCTTGCTAGCTACTTCCAGACACAAATGAGAGAACACCTCACTCTGACCATTTTACTATCCCTAGAACTCACTGCGCACAGGGAGCAGCGCGAGCAGCGACAACGTCATCCAAAGACATGGCAGCCATTGGATGAATATAAAATGTTAATATCTTCAGCTGTGAGTGATAAAAAACACTGGCCTCAGCAACAATTATTTGAATAATTCAATGGATGTTTTGTGCACAAAAGTGATGGCTAAAGTGTCTTATTAGGAATTATGTGTCTGTCTATGGAAATTGTCTTTCTGGGCCAGGCGTCAGTAAAACGCAGTATTGAAGCAAAACTGCAGGAGCAATTGAAACCGTGCTTCAAGACCTGAACTCTGGCCCCTTAGTACCAGTCAAAAGTTTGGACACACCTACTCATTCAAGGGTTTTTCTTTATTTCAATACTGTTGGGTAAGCATTCCAGGTGAAGCTGGTTAAGAAAATGCCAAGAGTGTCCGAAGCTGTCATCAAGGCAAAGGGTGTTTACTTTGAAGAATCTAAAATCTAAAATATATTTTGATATGTTTAACACTTTTTTGGTTACTACATGATTCCATATGTGTTATTTAATAGTTTTGATGTCTTCACTATTATTCTACAATGTAGAAAATAGTACAAATAAAGAAAAACCCTTGATTGAGTAGCTGTGTCCAAACTATTTGACTGGTACTGTGTATATAGGAAGGAGATGCGTTCTGTCTCCTAGAGATGAACGACTTAAGTGTGAAAAGTGCAAATCAATCCCAGAACAACAGCAAAGTACCTCCTTGTGAAGCTGCTGGAGGAAACAGGTACAAAATTATCTATATCCACAGTAAAACGAGTCATATATCGACATTAACTGAATGGCCACACAGCAAGGAAGAAGCCACTGCTTCAAAACCGCCATAAAAAAGGCCAGACTACGGTATGCAACTGCACATGGGGACAAAGATCGTACTTTTTGGAGAAATGTCCTCTGGTCTGATGAAACAAAAATAGAACTGTTTGGTCATAATGACCATTGTTATGTTTGGAGGAAAAAGGGGAGGCTTGCAAGCCGAAGAACACCATCCCAACCGTGAAGCACGGGACAACAAAGTCAAGGTATTGGAGTGGCCATCACAAAGCTCTGAACTCAATCCCACAGAAAATTTGTGGGCAGAACTGAAAAAGTGTGTGCTAGCAAGGAGGCCTACAAACCTGACTCAGTTACACCAGCTCTGTCAGGAGGAATGAGCCAGAATTCATCCAACTTATTGTGGGAAGCTTGTAGAACGCTACCCGAAACGTTGGACCCAAGTTAAACAATTTAAAGGCAATGCTACCAAATACTAATTGAGCGTATGTAATCTTCTGACCCACTGGAAATGTGATGAAAGAAATAAAAGCTGAAATAAATCATTCTCTCTACTATTATTCTGACATTTCACATTTTTAAAACAAATTGGTGATCCTAACTGACATAAAACAGGGATTATTTACAGTGCCTTGCGAAAGTATTCGGCCCCCTTGAACTTTGCGACCTTTTGCCACATTTCAGGCTTCAAACATAAAGATATAAAACTGTATTTTTTTGTGAAGAATCAACAACAAGTGGGACACAATCATGAAGTGGAATGACATTTATTGGATATTTCAAACTTTTTTAACAAATCAAAAACTGAAAAATTAGGCGTGCAAAATTATTCAGCCCCCTTAAGTTAATACTTTGTAGCGCCACCTTTTGCTGCGATTACAGCTGTAAGTCGCTTGGGGTATGTCTCTATCAGTTTTGCACATCGAGAGACTGAAAATTTTTTCCCATGTCGTTCCACTTCATGATTGTGTCCCACTTGTTGTTGATTCTTCACAAAAAAATACAGTTTTATATCTTTATGTTTGAAGCCTGAAATGTGGCAAAAGGTAGCAAAGTTCAAGGGGGCCGAATACTTTCACAAGGCGCTGTCATAGGATTAAATGTCAGGAATTGTGAAAAACTGAGTTTAAATGTATTTGGCAAAGGTGTATGTAAACTTCTGACTTCAACTGTATGTATGTGTGAGTGTGTGTGTGTGAGTGCGTGCATGTGTGTGTGCATGCGCGCGTGCGTGCGTGTACAGTATCTATTAGATATTGGGGGCATCCTGGGATGTGCTTTTGTATGTTATTGCTGTAAGAGTGAGTTAGCTATCATGCTTTAATTGTAATTGTTGCATTAGCTCCTTGCTAATTCACAGTTATTTCCAGGCTAACAAACAAATCACGAATCTACAGCCATTAACATACTGTTGTCCTGCACATCTAATGTGCTTCCTTGTGTCTATTGTCAGATACTTACACTGAGTGTACAGAACATTATGACCACCTGATATTTCCATGACATAGACTGACCAGGTGAATCCAGGTGAAAGCAATGTCTCTTATTGATGTCACTTGTTAAATCCACTTCAATCAGTGTAGATGAAGGGGAGGAGACAGGTTAAAGACGGGTTTTTAAGCCTTGAGACAATTGAGACATGGATTGTGTATGTGTGTCATTCAGAGGATGAATGGGCAAGACAAAAGATTTAAGAGCCTTTGAACGGGGTATGATAGTAGGAGCCAGGTGCGCCGGTTTGTGTCAAGAACAGCAACGCTTCTATTTTTTTCACGCTCAACAGTTTCCCGTGGTTATCAAGAATGGTCAACTACCCAAAGCACATCCAGCCAACTTAACACAACTGTGGAAAGCATTGGAGACAACATGGGCCAGCATCACTATTGAACACGTTTGACACTTTGTAGAGTCCATGCCCTGAATTGAGGCTGTTCTGAGTGCAAAAGGGGGATTGAAGCTCAATATTAGGAAGTTGTTCTTTATGTTTTCTACACTCAGTGCACATTTATTGTATTTTCTAAAATGTTTGTCATTGTTACGATGCTTGATTACAAAAGACCCAGTCTGATATTGACATTCAAGTGACGACGCACAAATATACAGCCATCGACATACTGTTGCCCTGCATATCTAATGTGCTTCCTTGTGTCTATCGTCAGAATAAACACAAATCAACTGGGACTCCTGGCTGAGTAGTCCTTTCTTTAAAAAACTATGTAAGAGTGTTACGAAGTACGATCACATCTGTTACACTGGCGCTGAGACCCGTCTTCTTGTCTTCCTGGGACATCTATTACATCTGCTAACTCTCAGATATATCTTAGTCTAGTGGATGTGAGTGAAAAGGACATGGATAACTGCTAACAGCAACTTAATGCCACAACTTCATCAGCCAATTAGATAAATGGTATCTGCTTTATAGTTTTCAATGATAATGGTTTTGATGATAATATCAATGCTTCTTCAAACCAATGGGGAGAAATGAAATCTACATAAATTACTGAGAAAAAATGTAGACCGTAAAATAACTCTAAAATGGGAGTCATGGAGCTAATTTTGAGGGAAACAGTCTTTCAGGCTTCCTCGCTTGTGAGAGTTTGTATACACTACGAGGGAATGTTGTGGGTTCAGCGGTAATTCAAAGGAAACTCAGAGACCACATAAACATTGGCATAGTTAGTCAAGTGTAAACACTCTGGTTCAAATCAGACTACATTAGCGGCCAACAAACACCTTGTCGCCCTGCTCTGGAACATGTTCAGTGGTTGAAAAAGTAAATCACCAGTGAAACAGGCCACAGTCAACCATTGCTACAAATGGGTGTAAGCTGTACTACTTTAAAGAATCCCTGATAGGTGGTTTACAGAGCGGGTTTAACCACTGTCCTCCTCAGGTTATTTAGCCCCAGGAATCTGACCTGTGACCTGTCCTGTGTGTTGGGCAAATGAGAGTCTCTGAAAGAGGTGTGAGGGTGGAAATAGTTGAATAATCATCTTTACCATCAGCATAGCATCTCTGTCAAAATATACACAACCTTAATGTAACACGGCTGGCTAGGATTGCCATCCATAGTCAGGCAATCTGTGGGTCCTGACTGGGAGTAGAGAGAGGAGGTTAGGGTTATCTGCAAGAGAAAAAACTTCTGGATCACAAATGTTTGGACTATGTCTAGCAAGTGGTCTCGTAATTGTCTGTCAAATAAACATGGTAGAGAGTTATAAGTACGGATAAAGTGACACTTGCAGTGAAGGTAAATGTGTTCAGTCCAACTACACAAAACAAGAGACCTCTGGAGAGACTCAAGCATTTCAGGATTTAAGAAGAAAGCGTTTTATGTTAATTCATGTTAATATACAACAGAACTCAGCCACTAAAATGTAGCATATAAAAAATACTTTGTGAGTGATTCTAATTTGATCCCAAGTGACGTAGCATACTGTACATTTATGTAAGTGCCTGCAAAGGATAACCACTCTCGCAGTCCATACAAAGACATTAGGGTAACCCTTATAATAATCCTGAACCAGTTTGTAGCAAAATTGGTCTCCCATTGGATGTTTTGTTTTAACACTGCTTATTTACTCCCTGAGCTAACTGGTTTTAAGCAGTTTAACACTTCAATTAGGAAGATGTTAAAACACCAAAGACTGATATACCAAACCCTGTCATTCGATTCTTCTTCGAGCTGGTCGGGTAAAAAATGAGCCGCTCCAGCCACGGACCTGGCTTAGCTTCCACTATCATGCTCAGTGTAACCCAGGGCATTGGCATGTTTGTCTGAAGGCTTGTGACTCCTACAGACCCCACAGATGGCCAGGGCTCTGCTGCTCAGGGTTCAGGGTGACTGATTGTTGTGTGAAAGCATTCACTGTGCTAGTGTACTTCATGTCTCATCAATCACTGGCCACTGTGCAACATTTCTGGAAGCGCTGATCAATCCTCTTTACAATTTACAATGTACTTGAATGCAATGAATGGGTGTTTAGGCCCTGCATGTATGTGTGTATCTCGTAAGGTTTGTGCCATTCCATTATGATTCAAGCTAAATGTATTTACATTTGTCTGCTCCTGTAAATTGAACTTCATGTTTCACCATCTGGGGATTACTTCGGGCTCACATACAGTATGGTGGGATCCTTGTCACAGTGAGGAGTGCAGACCCAACCAACATGGAGAGATTGAGTTTTGCGTTTCCAAACGTTTAGCCCCAAAATGTCTATTTGATCAAAATGGAAATTGGATTTGTACTATCTTGTGTGTCAGAATAGTAATGTATACTAGTATTGGTCATCTTTGGCATACTGGGCCAGTAAGTTAACAAAATGTCAACATACAGTATAAATCAATCTTACTGATTCATAGTGTCATAGATATCGATATTGCATATTAAGTCTAGTAAATAGAGAAGAACAAAATAAGTATTTGTTGCCTGGAGTATACTGACTTCAGTTTTTCTCACTTTTTATTCAACACATCCTCATATTCTAATGAGTTTTAAGGAAAAAAGGGGCTGATGTGCATTTTCCATTCTATATTGATTTGTTTTCCTTGGCTTGGAGGTTTAATATGAAGTGTATACAGCGAAATGCAGAATGAATATTTTCAATGAATTCAGCATCTGGTCACCTCTTTTAAGCCCCGTTTATACCTGGAATGTTACCTGCCGCTAGCATGTGTCTTTCTTCCTGATCTTGTCCCGATCTTGTCCTGATCTTGATCATTTACACTTATAAGATCTGATAAAAATCAGTTCACAATGAGTATTTTCAATCCTCTACACTTTTTTAAAAATGTGGACACAATCAGAATGAAGACAAGATCAGGACAAAGGACGCATGTTAGAACCAGGTATAAACGTGGCTTCTGTTTCTTCCTCTGAGTCAATCAAATGCTATTCCATAGCCTGTCAGATCATGTAGGTGAGTGTGTTAAATGATTTAGCACATTTACAGTGTACATGAGATGTACTCTACTGTTCTTCCCAGGGTGGTAAAATGGGATGGCAGAGGATCAGCAAGCTCAGTTTCATGAAACAAGCCTTTTAAATCTAGTTAACGTCAACCTGGGCTGCGGTGTGCGTCGGTCAGGAGGCCATTGACAGGGGTCATTGTTCTAACCTCCAGGAAATCCTTCCTTTTCATTTATGGGCCAAGGCTATAAGTTCAACACTAGTTGCAGAGCATTAAACATAGGCAGATGAGACTGAATTGAGTGGGCGGATATCCCAGACAGGCATAAAACAAACTATTTTTATAATGTTTTCTGTCACTGCTTTTATGTCCCAGTGAGAGTCAATTCTACAAATCTATTTTGATTTAGATGACATCAATGGAAAAAATATATATTAATAAATTATGCCATTTTTGAGTGGCCTATCCCTTTAAGTGAGGGTATGGTGACTTTCAAGGAATATCTGTAATATCAGGACAAACTCAAAGCATTCAGCTCTGATATAATGGTGTGAAGAAAAAGGACTCAGCAACCTAGCTTCCAGGGGGAGGGTTGTAGCACTCATCATAGTGTACTTAACTGTGGCACCAAGGCACAGAACTCTTTAACAACTAGCTACCAGTTTGAAAAAGAGGTGTCACCCTGGAGTACGTTCTTGTCATGTCATCAAATATGTAAAAAGCTTCAAAATCTGTGGACGAAAATGTAGTAGTATTATATATAGACAGTATAGTGTAAGTACACACCACCACCACCACTACCACCACACACACACACACACACACACACACACACACACACACACACACACACACACACACACACACACACACACACACACACACACACACACCACCACAAAATCCTGAGTATTGTATCTCTGAAGGTTTCTGTGCTGTGTCTACTGACAAAGTGACAAAGGGAAGACAGTGTAGCATCATGCTATCTTTCCATTTTACAGAGAGACAAGACAGTTGGTTCTATTAATACCATGCCTTCACATTGACCTCTACTTGGCAGGCACAAAGGTGGCGTCAGGCAATGGAGCAACAGCAATAGCAGGAGACATTAGATATTAAATATGGGCTGTGCAATCAAGACCTCCTGGAGTCAGAGCTGCTGTACAGTACTTCAATTACTGAAGTCCATTTAACTGGTTCAAACCAAACCCCATTTCAAACTCATGCATTGAAACAGGCATGCAATTTTGAATCCCATACAGAGCAAAGTATCATATGTTTGTGATCTCTCACTGGCAAAATTACACAATACAAAAATGTTGGATTAAGATTGGAATACAGATTGATTTATGGGGGCTTTGAACTTGTGTATAACTTTTTCAAAAATTCCTGAGTTCACTCACTTTCTCAGATGTGCTTATTGAAACCTTATGACATGAGCTTTAACAATGTTCAGTTTATGCTCTCACACATTACAAACCACATTGTCCTGAATCTAAAATTCATATACTGTGTGTGAAGAATCATCATTGTAGATTTATTTCACGTGTCGCTACAATATCATTTGTACAGATGTATGTGTGTATGTGTAAATAGAAGGGTATGGTCTACTCTAGCCTACAACTAGCCCAGCCAAGTCCTCTCCAACAGCTTCTCTAAAAGCCTGTCTTCTGGAGGGATATAAGAAAGACTTATGAAGTGACCGCTGGAGTTTTGGATTGATGCTGGAATCATTGTTGCATGTGGCCGATCTCTGACTCCATGTGTTATCTTATCTTTAAAGCCTGTTGAATTATGCTCCTTATGCTCCATGACATATTATCTCTGAGCTTGAATACTGGGGAGAAGCTTATGCTACTAGTAAAAGTCTTAAATGTGTATTTTTGTGTGTATTCGGCTCTGTCTGCACTAGCCACTCTAATTTAATGGAATTTGTGTCTCTTTCTCTTTGGAGTCTCTCCTTTAGCTGTAAATGATTGCTACAGTGCCTTCGGAAAGTATTCAGACCCCTTGACTTTTTCCAAATGTTGTTACGTTACAGCCTTATTCTACAATGTATTAAAACAAAATTAAATTCCTCAGCAATCTACACACATTAGCCAATAATGACAAAAAACTATTTTTTAGAAATGTTAGTAAATTTATAACAATTAAAAAACAGAAATATCTTATTTACATAAGTATTCAGACCCTTTGCTAGGAAAATGTAGCTGTGCATCCTGTTTCCATTGATCATCCTTGCGATGTTTCTACAACTTGAGTGACCAGATGGAAGCCACTCCTCAATAAAAGGCACATGACAGCCCGCTTGGAGTTTGCCAAAAGGCCCCTAAAGACTCTCAGACCATGAGAAACAAGCTTCTCTGGTCTGATGAAACCAAGATTGAACTCTTAGGCTTGAATGTCAACTGGAAGCTTCATTAAATAGTACCCGCAAAACACCCGTCTCAACATCAACAGTGAAGAAGCGACTCCGGGATGCAAAGAAAAAGCCATAACTCAGACTGGCCAATAAAAAGAAAAGATTAAGATGTGCAAAGGACACAGACACTGGACAGAGGAACTCTGCCTAGAAGACCAGCATTCTGGAGTTGCCGCTTCACTGTTGACATTGAGACTGGTGTTGTGTGGGTACTATTTAATGGAACTGCCAGTTGAGGACTTGTGAGGCGTCTGTTTCTCAAACTAGACACTCTAATGTGCTTGTCCTCTTGCTCAGTTGTGCTAACATAATTGCAAAAGGGTTTTCTAATGATCAATTAGCCTTTTCAAATTAGAAACTTGGATTAGCTAACACAACTGATCAAATTGATGTTATTTTAATGGACAAAAAAACGGCCTTTTCTTTTGAAAACAAGGACATTTCTAAGTGACCCCAAACTTTTGAATGGTAGTGTATGTAAATGTTATATTCCTGTTTTTGTTTTATTTTAAATAAGCAATAAATGTGCTAACATTTCTATAAACCTGCTTTTGCTTTGTCATAATGTGTAGATTCTTGAGGGGAAATTATATATTTAATCAATTTTAGAATAAGGCTGTAACGTAACAAAATGTGGAAAAAGTCAAGGGGTCTGAATACTTTCCGAAGGCAATACACATAGACATGTCCATTTTAACTGTGTCAATGAGTCTCAAAATAAAGGTTTGAATGGGAATTGAAAGATACAAATGACTCACTGTACTTGCAATGACCTTTCTGAATCGCTTTCCATGCTAATAGGCTCATCATTTTGGAACACGCTTCCCCTATGATGCTCTTTCTGTCAGGATTTGGCCAGGGTTGTTCCGGTTTTTGGTCACTAGATGCCCCCATTGTGCCTTTTGACCTTTTGTTTTCCCTTGATCCCCATTATTATTTGCACCTGTGCCTTGTTTCCCCTGATTGTATTTAAACCCTTTGTTTTCCTCAGTCCTTTGCTCTGTGTTTGTATGTTAGCACCCAGCCCTAGTATTCTGTTAACTCTTGTTGATCCCAGTGGACGCTCTTGTGGAATTCTGTTTTTTGTTCTTGTTTATTTATTTTTGAGTATCTTTTGAGGCTTTTTGTGCTATACCTACCACCTTGTGGATTTACCTTTTTTGTCTTGGAGGATTACCTTTGTTCTTGTGGAATTCCTTTTGAGGTTGTGGAGTTACATGTGTTCCTGAAGGACTTCACTTTTTACTACATTAAATACACCGTCTCAAGTACTGCTGTGTCTGCCTCATCTTCTGGGTTCTGCCGACTATTCGTGGCTCAGTTGGTTAAGTGACTGTTTCTCACTCCGGAGACCCGGGTTCGTAACCGGGTCCTGACAGAAACACAGAGCCAAAAATGAACCCAGAGGCAGCCAGTTCCCAGGACCTTGTTGCCATGCTGTCCCACCACCAGGAGACTGTCCAACGCCACGAAGCTGCCCTGATTCAGCAAGAGGCCTTAATGGCTAGACATTCTCATCTTCTGTCGGAGATGCTGACTTCCATAAAGCAGATATCTGATCGACTTACCTCGGCAACAGTTCCCGTCCCAGTACCTCAGATTCACGTACCCATGGCAGTTAACCCTCTGGCTGAACCTCGCCTTCCACCTCCCCAACGGTTCTCAGGTGATCCAAGTGCTTGTAAAGGGTTTCTCACCCAATGTTCTCTCTCCTTCGAGCTGCAACCCTCGTCGTTCCCCACCGACCGGTCTAAGATCGCATATATCATCACCCTGCTGTCGGAAAAAGCCCTGGCCTGGGCTACTGCTGTGTGGGATGCCCATAGTTCCTGCTGTGCCAGATACTCTGCCTTTGCTGAGGAATTCAAACGAGTGTTTCAAGGCCCAAGCAGTGGTCCTGACTCAGCCAAACAGCTCCTGACTCTCCACCAAGGTCGGCGCAGCGTGACGGACTATGCCATCCAGTTCCGCACGGTGGCAGCAGCGAGTGGTTGGAACAACGAGGCGCTCACTGTGTGCTTTCTGAAAGGCCTTTCTGACACTATCCAAGATGAACTGGCCACTCGGGAACCACCGGACAATCTCGAGTCCCTGATCAAGTTGGCCTCACGCATTGACCAGCATCTGAGAGAGAGAGAACTCAACCGTAGACCTCTAGCCCCTATCAGTCCCAGCTCCGAGTCCCCACCTTTATCCTCGCTGGCTCCACCGGAACCCATGCAGATTGGACGCATCTCCCAGGCTGAGAGAGACCGCCGGATGAGGAGCGACGCTGTCTATATTGCGGCAAACCGGGCCATTTCCGTTCCACGTGTCCCGGGCTCCAGGGAAACGCTCTGTCCCGTACAGACCGGGGGAACTGTAACGGGAAACATAACCTCCTCCCATCCGTCCAACTCCCGTCTGCTCATTCCAGTCACCCTTTCCTGGGACAACCACAAGCTTCACCTTCAAGCCTTGGTAGACTCTGGAGCCGCAGGTAACTTCATGGATGGTGTCTGGGCGAAGGAGAATGGCGTTCCCTTTGAACCTCTAAGTGACCCCATGAGGGTTACTACATTGGATGGAAGCCCTTTGGGATCTGGACTTGTCACTCATGTCACTACCTCCTTGCGACTTTCAGTTTCACAACACAAGGAATTGATGAACTTTCATTTGATCTCCTGTTCAGAGTTCCCTCTCGTCCTTGGATACCCCTGGCTTCACAGCCATAACCCTCACATCGACTGGTCTGTGGGCACTATCAAGCAGTGGGGTCCTACGTGCCAAGCTACATGTATTTTCCCGAATTCCCTGAGTTCTACTCCCGAGTCTTTAGAATCCATCGACCTGACCCGAGTTCCCGAGTGTTACCATGACCTCAAACTGGTATTTAGCAAACAGAGGGCCACCATGCTACCACCCCATAGACCTTGTGATTGCCCCATCAAACTGTTTCCGGGCACTTGCCCCCCCAGGGGTCGGATCTTTTCCCTATCTCCACCCGAACGAGCTGCTATGGATACCTACATCAAGGACGCTCTGGAAGCAGGCCTCATGCGTCCATCCACCTCCCCGGCGGGAGCAGGGTTTTTCTTTGTGGCCAAGAAAGACGGTGGATTACGTCCTTGCATCGACTACCGGGGACTCAATGCCATAACCGTCCGTAACCGTTACCCGCTACCCCTTATGGCCACAGCCTTCGAGCTGCTCCAGGAAGCAGTTGTTTTCACTAAGCTTGACCTGCGGAACGCATACCATCTTGTGCGGATCAGACCTGGTGACGAGTGGAAGACCGCGTTCAACACGCCTACTGGTCACTATGAATACTTGGTGATGCCCTTCGGCCTGACCAACGCCCCAGCGGTGTTCCAAGCGCTCATAAACGATGTGCTTAGGGATATGCTTAACATATTTGTGTTTGTTTACTTGGATGACATCCTCATCTTTTCGAGCTCTCTTCAAGAACACACAAAGCATGTCAGACAAGTACTCAAACGCCTCCTAGACAGCCATCTGTACGTTAAGCCGGAAAAATGTGAATTCCATTCATCCCGAGTACAATTCCTGGGATTTGTAGTGGAACCCGGTTGAGTCCAAATGGACCCCAGGAAGGTAGGGCCGGTAGCGGATTGGCCCACCCCCAAATCCGTTAAGGAAGTTCAGCGTTTCCTGGGCTTCACAAACTTTTACCGCAAGTTCATCAAGAACTTCAGCTTGGTGGCAGCCCCTCTCTCAGCTTTAACCAAGGGTGGCAATGCAAGGTTTTTGTGGGGAAGAGAAGCTGAGACGGCCTTCCAAGGACTCAAGCAGCGCGTCCTCTCTGCTCCCATCCTGATACTACCGACTACGGATGAACCGTTTGTGGTGGAGGTAGACGCCTCAGAGGTTGGTGTTGGAGCTGTCCTGTCTCAGAGGGGTGAAGACAAGAAGCTTCATCCGTGCGCTTTCTTCTCACACCGGCTTACCCCGGCTGAGAGGAACTACGATGTGGGGGATCGTGAACTCCTAGCGGTTAAGATGGCATTGAAGGAATGGAGACACTGGCTCGAGGGGGCTTCTCACCCGTTTCAAGTGCTTACGGACCACAAAAATCTGGAGTATATCCAGCAGGCGAAGCGGTTGAACTCTAGACAAGCTAGATGGTCTCTTTTCTTCAATCGATTCCAGTTTATCCTCACCTATCGGCCCGGGTCGAAGAATCTCAAACCGGATGCCCTGTCCCGAGTCTACGCTCCTGCCATTCGAGATGACACGGACATGCCTGTCCTTCCTGCTGCTAAGATCGTGGCTCCGATTTCGTGGCAAGTTGAGGATACCGTGAGACGAGCTCAAGCTATCGAACCGGACCCGAAAGGGGGTCCTGCCAATCGGTTGTTTGTCCCCAAGGCAGTGAGGACTCAGGTCCTTCTGTGGGGGCACTCCTCTCGCCTCACCTGTCACCCGGGCGTAGGTCGCACCTTGGAGTTCATCCAGCATAAGTTCTGGTGGCCTACCATAAGAGAAGACGTTGCCTCTTTCGTCAATGCCTGCCCCGTGTGCTGCCAGGGCAAATCTTCTCACCTCCGCCCTCAAGGACTCCTTCACCCTTTACCTATTCCCCACAGACCCTGGTCCCATATCTCGTTGGACTTTATTACTGGCCTTCCTCCATCCCATGGCAATACTACTATCCTAGTCATAATCGACAGGTTTTCAAAGGCGGCCAGGTTCGTCCCTCTGACTAAGTTACCTTCTGCCAAGGAGACGGCTGAGTTGGTAATTAATCATGTGTTCGAGTCTTCGGCATTCCTCAAGATATGGTTTCTGACAGAGGTCCCCAGTTCGCCTCAAGGTTTTGGAAGGCCTTCTGCCAACTCATGGGTGCTTCTGCCAGTCTATCTTCAGGGTACCATCCGGAGTCCAACGGCCAAACAGAGAGGATGAATCAAGAGCTGGAAGCCACCCTCCGATGTATGACTCGTAACAACCCGTCCACATGGTCGTCCTTCATTGTTTGGGCCGAATACGCGCACAACACCTTGCGCTCCTCCTCCACTGGTATGTCCCCGCACGAGTGTCAGTTTGGCTATGCCCCTCCATTGTTCCCGGACCAGGAGGCAGAAGTCAGAGTGCCTTCAGCCTTGAAGTTCGTCAGACGCTGTCGGCTTATGTGGAGGAAGACCCGTCTTAATCTTATCGTTCTTCACAGAGGTACCAACAACAAGCCAACAGACGTCGCCGTCCCGGGCCTACCCTGCGCCCCGGCCAGAGAGTCTGGCTCTCCACAAGAGACTTACCACTACGGGTGGAGTCTCGCAAGCTGTCCCAAAAATACATCGGTCCCTTTAAGGTTGCCAGGAGAGTTAACCCAGTTTCTTATCGCCTACACTTACCCAGATCCCTTAAGATTAATCCCACATTTCACATTTCCTTATTAAAACCTGTTGTTTTTCTCCCCTTGTCCCGGCAGACAGACCTCCCCCTCCGCCTCGTGTCATTGGAGGCCAGCCGGCTTATACCGTCCATCGGATACTGGATTCCCGCCGGGTGCAGCGGTCCTGGCAGTATCTGGTGGACTGGGAAGGCTACGGTCCCGAGGAGCGCTCCTGGGTTCCTGCCAAAGACATACTGGACCCTGACCTCATTCGTCAGTTCAGGGCTCTCCACCCTGAGAGAGCTGGTAGGAACGTCAGGAGCCGTTCCTAGGGGGGGGATTCTGTCAGGATTTGGCCAGGGTTGTTCCGGTTTTTGGTCACTAGATGCCCCCATTGTGCCTTTTGACCTTTTGTTTTCCCTTGATCCCCATTATTATTTGCACCTGTGCCTCGTTTCCCCTGATTGTATTTAAACCCTTTGTTTTCCTCAGTCCTTTGCTCTGTGTTTGTATGTTAGCACCCAGCCCTAGTATTCTGTTAACTCTTGTTGATCCCGGTGGACGCTCTTGTGGAATTCTGTTTTTTGTTCTTGTTTATTTATTTTTGAGTATCTTTTGAGGCTTTTTGTGCTATACCTACCACCTTGTGGATTTACCTTTTTTGTCTTGGAGGATTACCTTTGTTCTTGTGGAATTCCTTTTGAGGTTGTGGAGTTACATGTGTTCCTGAAGGACTTCACTTTTTACTACATTAAATACACCGTCTCAAGTACTGCTGTGTCTGCCTCATCTTCTGGGTTCTGCCGACTATTCGTGGCTCAGTTGGTTAAGTGACTGTTTCTCACTCCGGAGACCCGGGTTCGTAACCGGGTCCTGACACTTTCAAAAAATTATGTTGAAAAAATGATTACAAGTTCAGCCATTGAGCCAGGAAGTTGTTTCTGTTTGGTTTGTGTGGAATGTGTGATTTCACACGCTCGCCCAGCATGCAGACATGTGAGTCTATGGACCTTCATTCATCACAATGTGACCTTTTCATTTAGAATACTGTCAGGCTCAAGCCTTCACTTCCTCTGATACATCAACAATGCCAGCCATGGATCTCCTTCTCATCCCCAGCCAAACCAGGGTCAAAATTATCCCTGCAAAAACACTCCACATGTCACATATTCAGATATCGCTGAACCATCAACATATTTGGGTTCCTCTTCAATGTCTTTCATTCTGTTAATAAGGGATTCATGTTAGAACACTAACACATCAGCCTTCCTTGCTCTGGTAAGAATGAACCTTGTAATTTTCCAAACCATAACATAATGTTATTTTTCCAAGTTTATCCACTAGGACTGATAAGATTGGATCAGATTCAAAATTATTCTGATTAAAAAATCCTTAGATGTGGTTGAGGTACAGTACTGTACTGTAGGTTGATCTTTCCTGGCAGTTTTCCAGCGCCAAGATTATATCCCCCATAGAGATGTTTCGGATTGATGTGGTCTGAGGGTGTTGAGTGAAGCAACCTCTTTCAGTGCTTGATAACACCACACAGTCTCTCGGACAAACAACTAGATAAGATCTGCCCAAACTGTCTGCATTAAAGTCAGCCATTAGCAAAGGAAATCTGAGCCACTTAGTCACTCCCCTTCTTTTTGTCCACCGATATCCCCTCATTACTGAAAGCCTGGCTGAGGGAGGCATGTGATTTGGGATAGTAATGAGGGTCGACTCCCGTCCTACTGTAGCAGTAGCTGGATGAATTATTGCCCCACTCACCTCTGCCTCTCGCAACTCTCTAAGCACCACTGATGGACAACCTGCTTGCAGTGAATTTGGGCCAAGTCAAATGCTCCCTCATTGTTGTTTCTTCTTTACAGTTCCAGTTATGCATCCAGGTTTTTCTCTCTCTCTCTCCCTCCCTCCCTCCCTCCATCTCTCTCTCTGTCTGTCTGTCTCTCTCTCTGTCTGTCTGTCTGTCTGTCTGTCTGTCTGTCTGTCTGTCTCTCTCTCTCTCTGTCTGTCTGTCTGTCTGTCTGTCTGTCACACATACTATCTCCTTAATGTCTTTCATGTCATGCGGTTACCTCAGGAAACCAACAAGATGCCGCTGTATTTTCGCATCTCATTTACCGTGTTTATGTACTGAACCATAATATTTGTAGTAATCGCCTGTAAATGCATTTTTGGAGGGATGCGCTTTTATTTGCATGATACATCAATAATGTTTTAACACCATGAAGGCCTTCTCCAACATGCCAATACTGATGTGCATGGCTTTAGTTTTTCCTCAACGCTAGGAAAATGGCTGCCAAACAGGTGAGGTGTAATTGGGCATTCTGAAAGGGCTTGATCCCCTGTAAAGTCCCTCTGCTACCCTCCCTCCACCACACCATCCCACAGCCGTAGCCAGCTCACTGACTGAATGCTCAGCCTGGTTCAACCACTGACGGAAAAACCTGCCTTATAATTAATGCAGATCATCAAGGGGTCCTTTGTAGCTCAGTTGGTAGAGCACGGCGCGTATAATGCCAGGGTAGTGGGTTTGATTTCCGGGACCACCCATATGTAAAATGTATGCACGCATGACTGTAAGTCACTTTGGATAAAAGCGTCTGCTAAATGGCATATTATATTATTAAGCTCTGTCCCAGCGCTGAACAATCAAGGTGGATCTTACAGTAACAGGCAAGATGCAAAGCACTTCACATCGCTCTAAATAATTAGGCTACCCAAATATGTAAACATTGAAGGCATACATTTTTTGCACTTATGATTGCATTGTGTTAATAATGAAAATGTTTGTGGCAAATTATAAAAAAGGGCATTTATCACAGGGATCCTCTCCAGGGACTGTCACAGGAAGTTGAGTTCCAAGCAGTGATGGATGGAGAGAAAGGTCCAGCGTAATACTAAGCTACCAACTGAGCCCTGTGTGAATACTTTCCTTGGAGTAATCACTGATCAAGCTCACTCAGTCGGCTAAGTGAAGCGGCAAGGATCCCACTGCATAGATTACACCATCTCAGCCAAGTCAGACCAGTGATAACTTAAGAGGAGGTGGAAAATGGTTGAAGCATCGCAATGTATTTAAACAGAGCCCAGGTATGAGGGGGTGTAGGGCGGACCTATTGAGTGGTGAGGGTTTACCTCTGAGTCACAGCTGACTCACAGACTGGGAATGGCAGGATTTGGAAGTTCACATTCCATCCTGACTCACACACGCTACTTTGTCAATCCTGATGGGATTCTCTGACAAGAACTGTATATATACAGTATCAACAGTCAGAAGCTACAGGCGTAAGTGCAGGGGTAAACATACTGAAAAGGACAAAAGACAAAGACTTATGCTGTCCCTCAAAACCCTGCTAAATGAATAAACCAGGGGAGCGTTTTGAGAGAAACCAAACAGAAATATGAAATTCTATAAAAGCAAAGTGGAGTAGAAAGTGCAAAGTCTATGACACTACTAAAACCAAGCATATACAGTGCCTTCGGAAAGTATTTAGGCCCCATGACTTTCTCCACATTTTGTTACGTTACAGCCTTACTGTAAAATTGATTAAATAAATAAAAATCCTCTGCAATCTACACACAATACCCCATAATGACAAAGCAAAAACTTTTTTTTTTGAATTTTCGCAAATGTATATATAAAAAAAAAAAACTTAAAATACCTTATTTACAAAAGTATCCGACCCTTGCTATGAGACTCGAAATTGAGCTCAGGTGTATCCTGTTTCCATTGATCATCCTTGAGATGTTTCTACAACTTGATTGGAGTCGACCTGTGGTAAATTCAATTGATTGGACATGATTTGGAAATGCATGTCAGAGCAAAAACCAAAGAACAATCAGATTTCGACAGAAATATGGCTGAGACGCAAAGAAAATTCAAGGAGAGGGGGTACAAAAATTGTCAGATTAATACTGCCATTGAGAAAATTCAAAACAAAAAGAGACATGACCTTTTTCAAGGTCAGTCTCGCAAAAATAAGCATTCTTGCGTTCTAACTACCCGCTATTCTAAGTGCTCTGAACAAATTAAGGGAATCGTTCACAAACATTGGCACATTCTAAGATCCAATGACAGTATCGGTAATGTGTTTTCGGACCTTTTCTTGGTAGTATTCTCGCGGGGCAGAAACCTCAGAAATCAATTGGCAAACTCTGATTTACCACCCCAAGATATCCATGCACAACGTGTATTTGCGCCCCTACTGGATGGAAAATACAAATGTAATGGCTGTGCTCAAAGCAATGGCACTTATAAATGTTGTGATTATTGTGATTTTGCTATTGTAAATGTTTGTAGGTTTATGTAGCCAAATTGTATCTATGATCGTACGCTATCCATTTATGTTTCTGTATGCTATGATATCAGTCCACACCCTGCCATGATTACAGACCCCTGTGTGTGTCTTTTGACACTATATAAACAAGTCATCCCGCAGTGTTTGTCATTATACCCTGATAAAGACAGATTGTCTGTCGAAACGTTGGAAACATATTTTTTTGCATCTGAGCTCCTAGAGTGTGTGGCTATTATTTATTTTTTAAGTGTTCCAATCTGCTAGCCAGCACCTCACCTAAATAGGTGTGTGTTTCTTTCGCCTCTAGAGCAAAAACCAAGTCATGAGGTCAAAGGAATTGTCCATAGTGTTCTTGGAGGCACAGATCTGGGGAAGGGTACCAAAAAATGTCTCCAGCATTGAAAGTCCCCAAGAACACAGTGGCCTCCACCATTCTTCAATGGAAGAAGTTTGGAACCACCAAGACTCTTCCTAGAGCTGGCCGCCCAGCCAAACTGAGCAATCGGGAAGAAGGGCCTTGGTCAGGGAGGTGACCAAGAACCCAATGGTCCCTCTGACAGAGATCTAGAGTTCCTCTGTGCAGATGGGAGAACCTTCCAGAAGGACAACCATCTCTGCAGCACTCCACCAATCAGGCCTTTATGGTAGAGTGGCCATGCGGAACCCACTACACAGGAAAAAGCACATGACAGCCCACTTCGAGTTTGCCTAAAGGCACCTAAAGACTCTAGGACCATGAGAGACAAGATTCTCTATTCTGACGAAACCAAGATTGAACTGAATGTCAAGCGTCACGTCTGGAGGAAAACGGCACCATTCCTATGGTGAAGCATGGTGGTGGCAGCATCATGCTGTGGGGATGTTTTTCAGCGGCAGGGACTGGGAGACTATTCAGGATCTTGGGAAAGATGAACGGAGCAAAGTACAGAGAAATCCTTGATGAAAAGAAATAAAAGCTGAAATAAATCATTCTCTCTACTATTATTCTGACATTTCACATTCTTAAAATAAAGTGGTGATCCTAAGACAGGGAATTTTTACTAGGATTAAATGTCAGGAATTGTGAAAAACTGAGTTTAAATGTATTTGGTTAAGGTGTATGTAAACTTCCGACTTCAACTGTATATAGGTGTACAGAGGCCCATTATCAGCACCCTTCACTCCTGTGTTCCAATAGTGCGTTGTGCTAGCTAATCCAAATGTATCATTTTAAAAGGCTAATTGATCATTAGAAAATCTTTTGAAATTATGTTAGTACAGCTGAAAACTGCTGTTCTGATTAAAGAAGCATTAAAACTGACCTTCTTTAGACTAGTTGAGTATCTGGAGCATCAGCATTTGTGAGTTCGATTACAGGCTCACAATGGCCAGAAACAAATAACTTTCTTCTGAAACATGTCAGACTATTCTTGTTCTGAGGAATGAAGGCAATTCCATACGAGAAATTGCCAAGAAACTGAAGATATCGTACAACGCTCTGTACTACTCCCTGTACTACCCACAGAACAGCGCAAACTGTCTCTAACCAGAATAGAAAGAGGAGTGGGTGACCCCAGTGCACAACTAGGCAAGAGGACAAGTACATTAGAGTGTCTAGTTTGAGAATCAGACCCCTCACAAGTCCTTAACTGGCAGCTTCATTAAATAGTACCCGCAAAACACCAGTCTCAACTTCAACAATGAAGAGGTGACTCCGGGATGCTGGCCTTATAGGCAGAGTTGCAAAGAAAAAGCCATTTCTCAGACTGGCCAATAAAAATAAAAGATTAAGATGGGTAAAAGAACACAGACACTGGACAGAGGAACTCAGATTGTAAAAAGTTAGAGTCATCAGACTCTCGATGACCTCTCTGCGCTACATTTTGAGTGGCAGTTAATAGGAACACATATGCAATTGTTTTAATGAAAGTACAGTTTTCCTCCACTTTCTTTTTCCAGTCCTCAATTATGACATCTAACATTGATGAGTCAATAGCCCTTTTATGCTGATTCCAAGCATACATAGCATTGATATGATGCTCTGCCTTCGAATGGAGCTTAAACCCAGAATCTTTAAATAGCACCATTTTCCAGTTACAAAAACCTGACTGTGAAGTGAAGACCGATTCAGGTGTATTGAACAGAGAAAAATAACTACAGGCGAAACAATATGTCGAATCTTGATATACAGAATATTCGAGCCATGAATTGTCCTTATACCAGGAGCTGTTGAAAGCCCTTTTCCTAGTACCATGCTGAGTTCTGGGATTGTTTTCAAACACAGCTGTACAGGACCCTCTTCTCTGGTTCTTGAAATGTCTGAAATACATGTTAAATAATGTCATATCTCTATGGAAATGTATAATTAAGGGATCCACAAGATTAGATACTAACAGCTGCTAACTAAAATGTGTAGTTTAAAGTATAGTCCTGGCCTACCATTGGGTGTAGTTTAAAGTATAGTCCTGGCCTACCATTGGGTGTAGTTTAAAGTATAGTCCTGGCCTACCATTGGGTCCTTCTGGAACAGCATATCTGGTGCTTGATGCAGTAGGAAGGGGCTCGATGACATCTCCTGGCAGCTCTGGCTCACTGTCTTGTTCAGAGCCAGAGGTCTCTGTCATCCCTTGATACATCTATTACATTAAAATAACACAATAACCATTAGTGTATAATCACAATAAAAATTCCACAGCCATCAAAACAAGAACACACATGAAGACTGGGTCCTTCTGAAGTCTGACCACACTGACTCTGACTAGCCTCTGGTAGGGAGCTGCTCTGACCTGGTGGTAGACTGGGTCCTTCTGAAGTCTGACCACACTGACTCTGACTAGCCTCTGGTAGGGAGCTGCTCTGGGGTCCGGTGGTGATGCAAGTGCTGGGGTCTTTTTGCTCCTGACCTGCCTGTTTGTCCTTCTTTAAAAAGAAGTCTGATATCTCTCCATTTATTGTCATGTTTAATTAACCCTATGCAAAAATAAGACAGTCTATGGTTACATCTAAACATCCAATTATCCACATTTTAGTCCAAACTCAATCTTAATTACAAATCTCCATTATCATAACTGTACCTTAAAATCAACTACCAGCCTTAGTTATTAGTCAGATCATGGCTAGCCCTACTCTGCAGTAAGTAACTTAGCTAGCTATAATTTCTTACACCTTCACGATAGCAAACAGGCTATCTGCAAATTGTGGTAATCTTTTGAGTAACGTTAACAGATTGATAATAACAATTGTTCGTTTTGAGTTCAAGTACGAAACTCTAACTGAGTTAATGGCTTTCAAATTGTTGAATGTTAACTTGCTGAACACTGACAGCTGTAGCCTACTAGTTCCCCCACATTAGCTAAACATTCATATACTGTAACTTAAGACACTGCACTGTTTATGCGTGTATTACTAGCACAGATGTAAACAATGTTAGTCTAAACTGGGAACCGATCTCTCTTATCTGATTAACTGTCTGTTAATGGAGCCAAAGGTCTAACGTTAACTTACACAGCGACTCAACTTACGTATAAGTTGTTGAGGAAACCTAAACCCGATGCTAAACATTAAAACTTACTTCATATATGATGCTTTCACCAATCGCGAAAGGAGCTCGTGGAGCTGTGGAAATACTGACTTTTCTTCTTCTCTATATTCTTCTTATTCTTCTTCTTCTGTATCTTGCAACCAACGTTAATATTGTAGAGGAACCGTGTTGGTCTTGACCCCGAGCAGCAGGAACGGTTGTGGCAGTTGCTGTTTGAGTTCAGAGACAGCTTCGCGCTGAGTGAGGAAGAGGTGGGTCAGACTCATCTGGTGCAGCATGAGATCGACACAGGTGATGCTCGACCCATAGAGATGCGTCCCGCCATATCCCGCTGGCACGCCAGGAGGCGGCAGACAAGGCTGTGTTGGAGATGCAGCGGGAAGAATTCATCGAGCCCTCAGACGGCCCCTGGGCGGCGCCAGTCGTCATGGTTCCTAAGAAGGGGGGCAAGCTGAGGTTCTGTGCGGACAGGCGGCTGAATGAGGTAACCAGGAAGGACTCATACCCCATACCACGAATCAATGAGTCGCTGGACCTGGTTAGGGGGTCCTCCTGGTTCTCCTCACTAGACCTCCGCAGTGGCTACTGGCAGGTGCCCCTCTCCCCAGAGGCCAGAGCCAAAACTGGCTTCTCCACTAACAGAGGACACTGGCAGTTCAAGGTCCTGTGCTTCGGCCTGTGCACGGCCTGGAGGACAAGGAGGGGGCTGTCCGAGACTGGCCCACCCCCACGACCAGCGTCAGCTGAAGAGCTTCCTGGGCCTGGCCTCGTACTACAGGAGGTTTGTACGGGGCTTCTCACGCGTCACTGCTCCCCTGAACCTGCTGCCGAAGGACAAGGCCTTCACTTGGACAGTGGAGTGTGAGGAGGCCTTCAAAACCCTCAAACGTGCACTGATCGAGGCCCCCGTGCTTACCCCCCTCCCTGACTTCACCTTGCCCTGGACACAGACGCGAGCAATGTGGGCATGGGTGGGGTGCTGGCCCAGGTGGGGCCAGAGGGGGAGAGAGTGGTGGCGTACTTCAGCAAAACATTTGACAAACATGAGTGCTGCTACTGTGTCACCCGGTGGGAGTTCTTGGCTGTTGTGGCTTCCACTTTCACAGTGGTGCACAGGGCAGGGGCACGCCACTCCAATGCCGATGCCATGTCCCGTCGGCCCTGTACTGCAGACGGCTGCCGCCACTGTGGGCGGAGAGAGGGACGGGAGAGAGAGCTGTGTGCAGAGGAGGGGGTCTGTGCCACAGTGTGTCGGGCGAGCGGCCTGTCTGCTGTGAGATGCAGACTGTTGACATGGCTGAATGGGGGCAGCAGCAAGGACAGGACACAGACCTACAGCCAGTGCTACAGTGGGTAGAGGCGCAGGTGAGGCCACCATGGGAAGAGGTGACAGTGCTCTCATTCGCGACCAAAGTGTTGTGGTCAAAGTTTGAGAGACTGCGGCTGGCTGATGGCGTGCTACAGCAGGCATGGAAGGAGTCAGCTACGGGAGAGGAGAGGTGGCAGGTGATGTTCCCAAAAGCATTGCGGGAGGCTGTGCTCCAGAGTACTCATGGGGGGGTGTGGACTGGACACTTTGAGGTCACAACAACACTCTGCTGCCTCCGTCAGGGCTTTTACTGGGGGCAGCACAAGAGGGATGTGGAGGACTTTTTCGCTGTGACAACTGCACAGTGAGAAAGGGCCCCCTAGGCCGTTCTCATGCTCATCTCCAACAGTTCCCAGTGGGGGCTCCCATGGAGAGGGTGGGAGTGGATGTAGTTGTGCCATTCCCCACCACAGACAGTGGAAACCGCTGGGTGCTCACGGCCATGGACTATTTTACAAAATGGCCCGAGGCCTATGCTCTGCCTGACCAGGAGACAGAGACCATCGTCGACGCCCTGACAGCGGGGATGTTCAGCAGGTTTGGAGCTGCAGAGTCCATCCACAGTGACCAAGGCAGAAACTTTGAGTCCTGTGTGTTGACCACCATGTGTGAGAGGCTGGGTATGCACATGACCCGCACTTGTCCTCTCCATCCTCAAAGTGATTGTGGAGCGCTTCAACAAAACGCTTGGACAGCAGCTGGCCATCATCTCTGCCAAACATCAGCGTGACTGGGACAAGCACCTGCCCATGGTCCTCATGGCATGCCGCTCTGCTGTCCAAGACTCCACCTCCTGTATGCCTGCCCTTTTCATGCTGGAGAGAGCGATCCGCACCCCTGCGGAGATGGCGTTTGGTCGGCCCCTGGATAGCCCTCATGTCCATGTAGAGAGTATAGGGATATTGTTATCCACATCGGCACCAACAATGTTGGGATGAAACGTGTAACTCAGAAACGTGTAAATCAGCTAGAAAGATGTCGGCATCGAGTAATTGTCTCTGGCCCCCTCCCAGTTAGGAGGAGTGATGAGCTCTACAGCAGTCTCACAACTCAATCGCTGGTTGAAAACAGTTTTCTGCCCCTCCCAAAAGATAGAATTTGTAGATAATTGGCCCTCTTTCTGGGACTCACCCACGAACAGGACCAAGCCTGGCCTGTTGAGGAGTGACAGACTCCATCCTAGCTGGAGGGGTGCTCTCATTTTATCTACAAACATAGACAGGGCTCTAACTCCCCTAGCTCCACAATGAAATAGGGTGCAGGCCAGGCAGCAGGCTGTTAGCCAGCCTGCCAGCTTATTGGAGTCTGCCACTAGCACAGTCAGTGTAGTCAGCTCAGCTATCCCCATTGAGACTGTGTCTGTGCCTCTACCTTGGTTGGGCAAAACTAAACATGGCGGTGTTCGCTTTAGTAATCTCACTAGAATAAAGACCTCCTCTATTCCTGCCATTATTGAAAGAGATTGTGATACCTCACAGTTATAGTCAAAGAACTAATCACTGATCATAATCTTGATGTGATTGGCCTGACTGAAACATGGCTTAAACCTGATGAATTTACTGTGTTAAATGAGGCCTCACCTCCTGGTTACCCTAGTGACCATATCCCCCACTCATCACGCAAAGGCGGAGGTGTTGCTAACATTTACGATAGCAAATTTCAATTTACAAAAAAAAACGACGGTTTCGTCTTTTGAGCTTCTAGAAATCTATGCAGCCTACTCAATCACTTTTTATAGCTATTGATTACAGGCCTCCATGGCCATATACAGCGTTCCTCACTGAGTTCCCTGAATTCCTATCAGATCTTGTAGTCATAGCAGATAATATTCAAATTTTTGGTGTCTTTAATATTCACATGGAAATGTCCACAGACCCACTCCAAAAGGCTTTCGGAGCCATCATCGGCTCAATGGGTTTTGTCCAACATGTCTCCGGACCTACTCACTGCCACAGTCATACTCTGGACCTAGTTTTGTCCCACGGAATAAATGTTGTGGATCTTAATGTTTTTCCTCATAATCCTGGACTATCGGACCACCATTTTTTGCAATCGCAACAAATAATCTGCTCAGACCCCAACCAAGGAGCATCAAAAGTCGTGCTACAAATTCTCAGACAACCCAAAGATTCCTTGATGCCCTTCCAGACTACCTCTGCCTACCCAAGGACGTCAGAGGACAAAAATCAGTTAACCACCTAACTGAGGAACTCAATTTAACCTTGCACAGTACCCTAGATGCAGTTGCACCCCTAAAAACTAAAAACAATTGTCATAAGAAACTAGCACCCTGGTATACAAAAAATACCGGAGCTCTGAAGCAAGCTCTTTGGTCTTGGCCATAGTGGAGTTTGGAGTGTGACTGTTTGAGGTTGTGGACAGGTGTCTTTTATACTGATAACAAGTTCAAACAGGTGCCATTAATACAGGTAATGAGTGGAGGACAGAGAAGCCTCTTAAAGAAGAAGTTACAGGTCTGTGAGAGCCAGAAATCTTGACTGTTTGTAGGTGACCAAATAGTTATTTTCCACCATAATTTGCAAACAAATTCATTAAAAATCCTACAATGTGATTTTCTGGATTTTTTTCCCCTCATTTCGTCTGTCATAGTTGAAGTGTACGTATGATGAAAATTACAGGCCTCTCCCATCTTTTTAAGTGGGAGAACTTGCACAATTGGTGGCTGACTAAATATGTTTTTGCCCCACTGTATCTCTTGACACAATGATGAAAATAATAATGGACTCTAAACCTTCAAGCTGCATTCTGGACCCTATTCCAACTAAACTACTGAAAGAGCTGCTTCCTGTGCTTGGCCCTCCTATGTTGAACATAGTAAATGACTCTCTATCCACCGGATGTGTACCAAACTCACTAAAAGTGGCAGTAATAAAGCCTGTCTTGAAAAAGCCAAACCTTGACCCAGAAAATGTTTAAAGAACTATCGGCCAATATCGAATCTCCCATTCCTCTCAAATTTTTTAGAAAAAGCTGTTGCGCAGCATCATAGCACTGAGACTGCACTTGTGAAGGTGGTAAATTACCTTTTAATGGTGTCAGACCGAGGCTCTGCATCTGTTCTCGTGCTCCTAGACCTTAGTGCTGCTTTTGATACCATTTGATACAATCTCTCCATTCTTTTTGGAAACCCAAATTGGTCTACACGGACAAGTTCTGGCCTGGTTTAGATCTTATCTGTCGGAAAGATATCAGTTTGTCTCTGTGACTGGTTTGTCCTCTGACAAACTGTACATTTCGGTGTTCCTCAAGGTTCCGTTTTAGGACCACTGTTGTTTTCACTATATATTTTACCTCTTGGGGATGTCATTCGAAAACATAATGTTAACTTTCACTGCTATGCGGATGACACACAGCTGTACATTTCAATGAAATATGGTGAAGCCCCAAAATTGCCCTCGCAGGAAACCTGTGTTTCAGACATAAGGAAGTGGATGGTTGCAAACTTTCTACTTTTAAACTCAGACAAAACAGAGATGCTTGTTCTAGGTCCCAAGAAACAAAGATATCTTCTGTTGAATCTGACAATTAATCTTGATGGTTGTACAGTCGTCTCAAATAAAACTGTGAAGGACCTCGGTGTTACTCTGGACCCAGATCTCTCTTTTGACGAACATATCAAGACTGTTTTAAGGACAGATTTATTTTCATTTACGTAACATTGCAAAAATCAGAAATTTTCTGTCCAAAAATGATGCAGAAAAATGAATCCATGCTTTTGTTACTTCTAGGTTAGACTACTGCAATGCTCTACTTTCCGGCTACCCGGATAAAGCACTAAATAAACTTCAGTTAGTGCTAAATACGGCTGATAGAATCCTGACTAGAACAACAAAAAATTATCATATTACTCCAGTGCTAGCCTCCCTACACTGGCGTCCTGTCAAGGCAGGGGCTGATTTCAAGGTTTTACTGCTAACCTACAAAAGCATTACATGGGCTTGCTCCTACCTATCTTTCCGATTTGGTCCTGCCGTACATACCTACACGTACGCTACGGTCACAAGACGCAGGCCTCCTAATTGTCCCTTGAATTTCTAAGCAAACAGCTGGAGGCATGGCTTTCTCCTATAGAGCTCCATTTTTATGGAATGATCTGCCTACCCATGTGAGAGACGCAGACTCGGTCTCAACCTTTAAGTCTTTATTGAAGACTCATCTCTTCAGTAGGTCCTATGATTGAGTGTAGTCTGGCCCAGGAGTGTGAAGGTGAACAGAAAGGCGCTGGAGCAACGAACCACACTTGCTGTCTCTGCCTGGCCAGTTCCCCTCTCTCCACTGGGATTCTCTGCCTCTAACCCTATTACAGTGGCTGAGTCACTGGCTTACTGGTGCTCTTCCATGCCGTCCCTGGAATGGGTGCGTCACTTGAGTGGGTTGAGTCACTGACGTGGTCTTCCTGTCTGGGTTGGCGCCCCCCCTTGGGTTGTGCCGTGGCGGAGATCTTTGTGGGCTATACTCGGCCTTGTCTCAGAATGGTAAGTTGGTGGTTGAAGATATCCCTCTAGTGGTGTGGGGGCTGTGCTTTGGCAAAGTGGGTGGGGTTATATCCTGCCTCTTTGGCCCTGTCCGGGTGTATCATTGGATGGAGCCACAGTGTCTCCTGACCCCTCCTGTCTCAGCCTTCAGTATTTATGCTGCAGTAGTTTGTGTCAGGAGCTAGGGTCTGTTATATCTGGAATATTTATCCTGTCTTATCTGGTGTCTTGTGTGAATTTAAGTATGCTCTCTCTAATTCTCTCTTTCTTTCTCTCCCTCGGAGGACCTGAGCCCTAGGACCATGCCTTAGGACTACCTGGCATGATGACTCCTTGTTGTCCCCAGTCCACCTGGCCGTGCTGCTGCTCCAGTTTCAACTGTTCTGCCTGCGGCTATGGAACCCTGACCTGTTCACTGTGATTACTATTATTTGACCATGCTGGTCATTTATGAACATTTGAACATCTTGGCCATGTTCTGTTATAATCTCTACCCGGCACAGCCAGAAGAGGACTGGTCACCCCTCATAGCCTGGTTTCTCTCCAGGTTTCTTCCTAGGTTTTGGCCTTTCTAGGGAGTTTTTCCAAGCCACCGTGCTTCTACACCTGCATTGCTTTCTGTTTGGGGTTTTAGGCTGGGTTTCTGTACAGCACTTTGATATATCAGCTGATGTAAGAAGGGCGATATAAATACATTTGATGATGATTTCAATTGACTGATTTCCTTGTATGAACTCTAACTCAGTAAAAATCTTTCAAATTGTTATATGTTGTGTTTATATTTTTGTTCAGTGTACTGTATATATGTAAGGGTGTGAAATGGCTAGCTAGTTAGCGGGGTGTGCGCTAATGTTACATATACACCAGCGCATATTCTTAGAAATATACATTTGCCCTGTGCTTCTCCAAGCATGCGTGCTCTTCATAAAGGCTAGGCCTATAGTATAGGCCAGTCTTTCTTAAACGTATTTGTGCCAGGGACACCCCAGAGGTATCAAGACGTTTTGAACAGCCAGTCTGTTGCAATATTTTTTATTTTGTTGCAGCAAGAGAGCTGAACAGCCAGAATGTGGACAGGTGGATCTCGTTAAAATCAGCATGCAGGCCTTGGTCACAGGACAACTCCAATAGTTTATCCATCAAGAACCGGTAACAAGCTGTGAGTCTCTTCAGTGCTGGTGAACTTTCCCGGCCGTGGATCAGATTGTGAGGGTAAGTAATCCTTGAATTTGATGTGACCCCATCAATTTATGCATGTGATCCATGTCTACATCACCCACGTCAGGCAGAGTTGAGAATAGGTGGAGCATATTGAAAATGCCACTATCCACTCAGTCTCTCCAAACAGACAGTTTTTTCTTGAAATCAGCAATTTTATAATTTGCTTAGAAATTGTCACTTGCACATCCCTGCATGGATAGGCTGAGCAGCAGTTTCCTCAGTAGGCCTGCAGATCCAGATACAACGGTCCCATCATAATCCATTTCCTGTTATGAACTCCTTCAGAACACAGAATATTTCACCTGCAGTTGTATTTTGAGGCAACTCTTTGCAACAAAGAAATTCTTCATATAATTAGCAACTATATATATGTTACGACTCCCACCGAAGGTGGCTCCTCTTCCTGTTCGGGCGGTGCTCGGCAGTCGTCGTCACCGGTCTACTAGCTGCCACCGATCCCTTTTCCCTTTTCTGTTGGTTTGTCTTATTGGTTTCACCTGTTTCGTATTTAGGTTTTAATTGTGCTATTTAAGACGGTAATGCCTCCCTGCTCTTTGTGCGGGCTTATTTTTTCCTCTGTTCATGTTTGTGTTTGTGCGATTTCCTTTGTTTTTCTCCGGACTGGTTGGGTCCTGGTTTTGGGCCTGTCTTATTATTGCGCCTTGTGTTTTGGCGTGACCATTTTCCCTGCACCGGAATAAAACATTGTTCTTTACCCTCTGCTTCCTGCGCCTGACTCCGTACCCACTACGCATAGTTACAATATAGGCCTACAAGAAGCGGGCATTTGAAATATCTCAACATATTCAAATATTCCACAGACCACACAAAAAACTATCATATTCAAGACAAATATGCTGCAGACTGGCAAGCATTCTTCCACAGACCGGCGCAGGTCCACGGACCAGGGATTGATAAAGGATGGTATAGGCTATGGATAACTGTATTGAGACCACACTAGGCACACTTGATATTGCATGCCCAGCAGAGAATCAGGGATGAAGGGCATCATCAGGGACACAAGATACTATAATAAGCAACTAATTCTCAAAGACTGAACAATATGACATTTAATTGATTACTAATTACATGACCTCCCCTAGACTAAATTTAAAAAAATACTAAACCCTCCCCCTGACTGAAATTGAAAAAGCATGACCCTCACCATTTTTCCTCCAGGTAACTATAGTGTAAAGCTCGACCTCTCCCTTAGCAGAGATGGAGTCCACCATCGGGGTCTTGAGAGGCAGTAGGGCTGATTTGGTTAGATACATTTTAAAACTTGAGATGAAGATGAATGTATCTATGATCTTCAATGCGTTTGGGAGAGGTTGACAATTCCCATATGTTCCAAGACAGACCAGAAATATGACCCATTTAAGTGTATCAAAAGCTTTTTCTGCCTAAACGTTTTTTTTAACAAACCCGCTTTGGTCTGTGTGGACCAATTTGGGTATGTCTCGAGACAGAACGACAACAAGAGTGAGAACACTGCGTGGCATCCTTTCCTCTTTTTTAATAAAAGCTAAATTTGTGCTGTATTCTCATCTCTCCCAAATAAACCTTTGTGAACGGCGGTTTTAATAATTGTGAGCAATAGCGGACCTAATTGATTCCAACATTTTAAATAGAGCTCAGGAGGAATACCGTCCCATCCAGATGATTTGCCTTTATTCATGCTATCCAATCCCATTTTGAGTTCATTAAGAGATGCAGTATTTGGGCTCCCAGCGAGATGGCTTCCCCTCTTGAGAGAAAAGCTTTTAATTCTTAGTCTGGCTTGGTGTGCATTTACAATCAGAGGTGTAGAGTTCTTTATAGAAGTGGGAGAATCTTAGATGTGTTCATTTTTTTCTTTAATACGTTGTGAGGATTAAGACCGCCATTGACAATTGACCTAGTGCCAAGATGTCTAGATACAAAGTAACAACCCTGATCAGGTCTGTGTTTGAGATTTCCTGACAATTTTGTGGCCTTGCCCAATCTAGAGTTGAGTGGATAAGTCTGACCACACCGCTCGCGTCGCGGGATATCTTCAACCACCAACTTACCATCCTGAGACAAGGCCGAGTATAGCCCACAAAGATCTCCGCTACGACACAACCCAAGGGGGGGCATCAACCCAGATAGGAAGATCACGTCAATGACTCAACCCACTCAAATGACGCACCCCTCCTAGGGACGGCATGGAAGAGCACCAGTAAGCCAGTGACTCAGCCCCTGTAATAGGGTTAGAGGCAGAGAATCCCAGTGGAGAGAGGGGAACCGGCCAGGCAGAGACAGCAAGGACCTAGTGAAGAGATGAGTCTTCAATAAAGACTTAAAGATTGAGACTGGGTCTGCGTCTCTCACATGGGTAGGCAGACCATTCCATAAAAATTGAGCTCTATAGGAGAAAGCCCTGCCTCCAGCTGTTCGTTTAGAAATTCTAGGGACAGTTAGGAGGCTTGCGTCTTGTGACCGTAGCGTACGTGTAGGTATGTACGGCAGGACCAAATCGGAAAGATAGGTAGGAGCAAGCCCATGTAATGCTTTGTAGGTTAGCAGTAAAACCTTGAAATCAGCCCTTGCCTTAACAGGAAGCCAGTGTAGAGGCTAGCACTGGAGTAATATGATAATTATTGGGGGTTCTAGTCAAGTATCAAAAGTAAAAGTATAAATAATTTCACATTACTTATATTAAGCAAATCAGACATCCCAATTTTGTTTGTATTTCTAAATGTACTGATAGCCAGGAACATACTCCAACACTCCTACATCATTGACAAACGAAGCATGTAGGTTTGACCAGGGATGTTCTCTTGATAAGTGTGTGAATTGGACCATTAATCTCCCAAAATGTAACTAGTACTTTAATCAGGAAAAATGTATGGAAAAAGTACATTATATTTTATTTTGGAATGTAGTGGAGTAAATGTTGTCAACACTATAAATTATTAAGTACAGATATATATTTAAAATACTTAAGTAGTACATTAAAGTATTTTTTAAGTTGACACACACACACACACACACACACACACACACACACACAATCTTCAATTGCAGTTGATTGGTGCAAATTGTCTGGGAAGATAGCCAATGTTTCCACCATGTGGCTAAAGCAGGGAGGTGCAGGATACAGACTGTCATAGACACTCTTTTACACAAGTTTATTCAAGGAATATTTAATATACAATATACATGTCAATATATAGTCTCCCCCTTGGGCTGTTTACATCCTGGGTGGTCCAGCTAATCTCCAGCCCTCCATCTTGCCCACCTTAGTGAACATGGCCAGTGTCCCCAGCCCAATACATGCCGTCGTGCCTGTCATTGCACTGTGAGCTGTGTATCATAGAGAAAAAAATACATGTTATTAGTGGAAAAGAAAGAGGATAATATCTGATGCCCCTCTGTATCTCAAGCAAACATCATCTGGCAATGAGATGTTCACTGTCCTACAAAGTTCTTATAGCGCTTGATAGATGACAGCAATATGATGGCAACTATGTGGGATGTTAACAAGGGCAGAAGGGAAAATACCTCTTTTTATAATTAAACCCTGGAAGAAAATGCTTTGAAACAGAGGAGGTTCCACCCAAACTTATCCAATAAGAATGCTCATTTTATTTATCCGTTTCAAAAGGTTTGTTCCCATTTGTTCCTACTGCATGTAACCCAAATCTTCAGCATACTATTTAATATAGACTACTCACTACGAGCTCCAAGAAAGACTCCTGATGCACAGCCTCCGAGGAAGTAGTTCACCGGATCATCAGGAGCATCCCGGGCCTGTGCAGCTAGACAAGTGGTCATTCCAAAGATCGCCCCCAAGGCAGCTGTCATGAAAGGAAAGATAATTGGTTTTAAGGCCTGGATTCAATCAGATCAAGCATTAGGCCTAGCCAGCGATAGTTAACACCCGCATAACTGATGTAACTGCGTTGGAGCTGTCAAATCGGTGAGCAGCTGCACTTGATCATTTTCACAAAGCCACACCTGTCCCGTTCAGAACAAGAAAGTGTAGGCTATATAAATTGTAATGACTCTTAAATTGAAAATCATTAAATAATGAGGATTTCTATCAGCCTAATCGAGGTGTAAATTACATCTCACATTCCACTGTTCTAATGTGTAAACAAGGCTAATAGCAATGTTCGCTTTAGGTATAATGACAGGTGTCGCTTGTGGATTTGACAGCTCTAACACAATTACACTCTGACACTGCCAAAACAACCGCTATGTTGATGTTGGCTGAAGTGAATATGATTGAATAGAGCCCTAAATTAACACATACTGGCATAAACCCACCTTAACTGTGTTTGTTTACAACTCCTTATGACAAACATCTGATCACCCCCCCAAAAAAAATCTGATCACCATTGAAACACTAAGATCAAACAGACACTTTCACCATCACTCAAACGAGGCAACTGTAGAGACTCCGTGTTTATTAGGTACATTTCAGCATTGTGACCTGGGCCCATATCCACAAAGCTGAATGCTGATCTAGGATCAGTTTTGCATTATACGGACAGACCCTAGATCAGCAGTCCAACAGATGCTTTGTGGATACGGCCCTTGGACTAAATCTTCTTGACAAATGTAGTGTACTGATCTGAGATAACATTCTAGCCTGAACACTGTTGGCTACTGGTCTAGGTGTAGCTAGGTATTTAAGTGTAAGATTGGACACCTTCATGGCAGCAAGCCAGGTGATTATTATCAGTGTATGAGATTAGAGACATGCATACCCATGGTTACTGTGCCATTTGTGGCTCTCTGAACAGCTTGGATTGCGGAATCAGGCTGGAATGCCACAATGTGATAGGCTGAACCCACCAACCCTGTGTGTAAAAAAAATAAAAATTGGCTGTTAGAGTATTGTGCATTGGGTTAACTAGCTAGCTACCTACTTGACAAGTAATTTTGTCTTTCAAAGTCACACGAATGTTAGCTATGATTAGCTTGCTAGCTAACTGGTAAACATCATTCCAAATCCATAGTTTAATCTACTGCCTTAGCTGTACTGCTTGGCAGCAACTGCTGGCTAAACAACTAGCTAACCGAACAACGTTAGCTGACGTTACATTTGTTGAAAACAACATATTGCTTACTAGTACAGTAAGCTAGCACTAGTTAGTTAGAATGACAGTTAACTATGCTATGGCAAGTTAGCTCGGCAGCTAGCTAACGTTAACCTGTTATGGGGTCTAGTGTTACTTTACTGTTCTTTACCTCCAGCTAGCTAATTTCAACAATGTATTTCTGTGTGTAAGATTTAGATACCTAGAGCTGTGCCCAATTTAGTGGTGATCCATGTTTTCTCGATACAATCTTTCCCCTCTTGCAGATCCCAATAACCCATTTTGGATTTCACATGAAGGACACAGACATTGAGGAAATATCGCGAGATGGTGGGGAAAGAAGACGACACTTGAAATATCGGAAAACTTTATTGATAAACATGTATTAGCTAAACAAACATCTTATGAAAAGTATTCTGTTACTTTTTTAAAAAAAGTTTAAAATACAATCTGTTTAAATGTGTTATTAGCTACATATAAAACAACATAACACACTGACAACTTTTCTGCATTGTATGTAAAGCTGTCAACACTACTGTTTCCGGGGCGGAGTTTAATCCACAGGTTACAAAGAGAATCAGTTTCAAAGTTCATTCAAGTTATCCAGCTTTTTTTAAATTTCAAAACAGTGCAGATAACGAACGAGTATATAGCTCGAGGCATGTTGTTCGTAATGAATCAATTAAATTATATATTGATGCATTTCTTATGAGTTTTGGAGCTTAGAATCTCGTAGGATGACGTGTCGGTAGCGGTAGCTGGTTAGCATAACATAATCAATACTTTTTTTCTGGACACGGAACGATATTTTTTGGTTCAGTTGTTTAACGAGGAACAAACGCTGAAGAGGGTGCAGGCATGGCAGGAAGAGTAAACACCAGCCCTCCGGTGAAATGCTTGTTCACGAGATTTCAAGTGATCATTCATTGCTCTCTTATTTGATCGTTAATCAATCTTCTACGGTGTGCTATTGTAACTTGACTTTAGGTCGTACCATATTCCTCATGTGACATGTCCTCGCCATCACCAGTCCAAATTCGGGAGGCGAACGCACACCTGGTAGCTGTGCACAGGCGGGTAGCAGAGCTGGAACAGTGGCTCGAGGCAGCAGAGAACACCGTGAGGGAGCAAGCAGAGAGTCTCATCAGGAAGGACGAGCAACTGAGGGCTGCTACCCAGGAGATCGCCGAGGCCAAGGATAAGTAAGTGATTGAGGTCTTGTCTCTTCGGGGCAATACCAAAGCTCCCGTTTAATATCCCCAACCATTGTTATTTAATATGTAAAAGGTTATCAATCAAAAATGTTATCAATCATGTCTCATTTCTTTTCTCTAGAGAGATTCACTACCTCCACGAGAAGCTGTGCAAGTCAGAAGAGACCATCCAGAGGTTTCAGAACATGGTCAAGGAGAAGGATGCTATGATAGGACAGTTGCAACATCGCTGCCAGCTCCTGGACAACATCTGCAAGAGCAGGCCTTTACTAGACAGTATGCTGTCCCATATGGCTGAGGCAGAAAGACTTGGGCCAGTTGTGGGGATGGGTGAACCCACTGCCAATACGTCCCTCACAGACGGGGAGTCAAACTGCAGTCCCAACCGCATCTCTAACCACAAAGACTTCTCCCTCAGTGAGGATGACATGGATGACCAGGAGCTGGATGAGATAGTGTTTGGAACAACGGTATAGTAAAAGGCCCCTGAGAAGCGTTACATAGGTTAGAGGTGAAAAGGTTCTAGAAGAGGATAGTACTTGAAGTAGAGGCATGAGTAATTTCAAAACATCATGCATGTTATTTTTTTCATGTTCAAGTAGTTCTGTATGTTAAGCAGATGACTTACAACTTAACATCTTACATGAATGTGGGGGAACTGCTTGACACGTTATGAAGCCTTTGATGTAACCAAATGGAGAGAAACTAATCTGCCTTGATTCCATGTCTTAACCAGACGTGAAATGTATAGACATCTGGTTATCGTCTGTTACTGTTTTAACTGCTATATTTTTATACTGTAATATCAAATATTTGGAAATAGTGTAAACAGGACCTCTATGGTCAGTGTTCAGCTGGTCAAAGTTCAGAAAGTACATCTGCAGCACCTGCAAGGCTAGGTTCCAATCCATCCCATGCTTTGTATATGTAGTGTATACCTTTTAATCTTTTTTTTTTACAATTCAGTTTAAAGTGTTTTTTCAGGGATTGTAGTTACTCCCTTGTAAACATGACACATTTAATGGTGAATATAAGACATACAGTAGCCTCTTACTGGCATCAATATTTGCTTCAGTGAAGCAAGTCTATGCAACATTAGCTGCTACATAGATGTCACATTCCAGTAGGGTCAGAATCAAAGTGGTTATTTTTTTCATAATGGAAGGAAAGTTCCTATGATGGCCTTCAAGGTTATTATAGGTGGTGGTAGGAAGGTGGATGGTTGTCAAACTGTTGCTGAAAAACAGCAAGTATGTGAGCAAGGGTAAATTGACAAATACATCCCAAGATTTAGACCCATTGGTTGAGAGAAAGGTGGTAAGCGTGAGCCCATAGGTTAAATGGCAAGCGTGAGGAATGTGCATTATTGTGCCACGCTTATAGGCTATAAGGTAAATAGGTGAATGGCATTCTGCACTTGGCTAATGGGAAGAGATGAAACAAGATGCTATGCTGTTTTTCTATTCTACGGGCATAGAATACAAAGTGAATTGTTTAAACAAGCATTCAGATCAGCCTTCCTGATTGAACTTTGTATTAAATCTACAAATATAGTTTGACATCACAGCCATGCCTTGTACTCTTTATATTGTATGGTTTTGCTTAATCATTGTAGAAGCAATATAGTGTTGGCTCAAATCATCAGGTGGCTAAAAGTTGTCTGCTTTTTCTTTCAGTACAACTGCATGATTGTGCTGCTTAAACTGTTCCGTTTGTGATCACTGTACCTTTAGCATGGGGACAGTTGCATATTGCCTCTGAACTGTAAAATGTGTGTTGCTCACTCTGTTCATGTTACGGTCGTAGTCAATGAAGAAATTAGAATAGGTATTTCTGTTCAATGAGGAATGCTTTAACAGGGCAGTCTGCTACATGAATAAATTATTCATACACCATTTACTTGGATAAATAACTTGGCAGTGTGAGAGAACAAAAAAAACAATACCATCTTTGTAGAACATACCCCACTAGAAGACATGCAGGCACAGGGAATGGTGCTTGGCCATTGCCCCAGTGGGACTTGACTCATTGAGAACATTATCCTGGTGGAGACGCATACATTAGAAGTTATGCTAGGGAAGTTAAGATAACCGTATATGCGTGTGTCTTTAGCAGTTGAGGCAGGAACGAAACCATGTTCACCCCAGAATAGTAATGTACTGAGATATCATTGCATAGTCAGAATAATTTTTGTCCATACTGGGCATAAAGGGAAATAACATAACTGTTGAAAGTACATCGTAATCTTTATTAATCAATACAAAATAACATTTTCATAAGTTTGACCAACGTGACCCCCCCCCATTTCATTTAGATAAACATTGAGACAATCAAAAGTAATTGTGGACACTATATGGTGGTTACATTAAGATCAAATCATTCCTTGCTTTGGGCAGAGGTAATTTTGGCCAGGTTTTATCATTGCTGCACTACCAGCTTCCCCCTGCCAATGCAGTTGTAGAAGCCTTTAGTGCCATCAGGGCCAAGCGGCTGGCGCAGCACATCCACCACGCCCAGTGGCCTCTTGGGCAGGCCAGGCGAGAGGGGCCCAACTTTGTCAGGGAAAAATGTCTGGGCGGCAGTCTTCCGACGCTGGACCCAGGGGCTCCCCACAAAGCCCAAACTTTCCTGGGAATAGTCCCCGGAGCACTTGCTCCTGCTGCCAAAGCTTCCATTGCCACTGGATACAGGGCTGCTGCTGATCTCTGGAGCGGCCAGCGGGGACGGAGTGTGGCCACTGGGGAACAGCTTGCGGGGCAGGAGGGGGCTCCCCACAGGGCTACAAACTGGGTTCTTGTAGGGGTCTGAGCGGAAGGAGGACACCCGGGGGATGGCCAGGGGGCTGCCGTACAGAGCCTGAGGTCGTGTGACCCTGCGGTTGGGCCTGGGCGAGGCAGGGGCGAAGTCAGACTCAGATGAGCTGTAGAGGGCAGAGTCCTCCAGGGAGTAGCCCAGGTAGCGTCTGCCCTTGCGGTTGGGCTTCCTCGAGCACACACTCTCGATGCCGTCCTCAGACTCTTCCTCTGTGCGGTCCTGGCTGCCCCTTGGCTTCCTGGTGCCCCTGCTGCCTAGGAGTACCACGCGTACAGCCCTGTTCCCCTGTAGCTGCTCCTCAGCCTGCAGGGCCTCATAGGCCCGCCGTGCCCCCTCCAGGTACTCATACTCCACCACGGCACACACCTTACGCCCCAGCTCCATGTGTTTCTTTGCATACCTCTTGAGCTCGGCAGGGATCTCCTTCCCTGGGCGCAGGATGCGGAGGGACGTGATGGTGCCGTAGCAGCCAAATAGTCTCATGGCTGTCTCCATCAGGCTCTGCTGCTCCACCCCCGGGGCTACGCTCTCCTCATCGTTGTCCTCTCCTCCCAGGAGGTTCCAGGCCAGCAGCAGCTTGCTGGTGGGGACACACAGTAGCCAGTCGGGCACTGGGTCCCTCCGTCGCACCTTGGTTCCCTCCTCGTTGACTTCCAGCTGCTGCGTGGTGCGAGCCGCAGCCAGAGTGGTTCGCCAGTCACGTGTGAGCTCCCTGATCTACGACACAATGTTTAGGTTAGTAATTTTCAAAGGTTATACTTGTTATCAAAAGACATGTCAGTGCAGGCCAAAGCAATCAATAAATCCTACCTTTTTGAATGAAGTTAGTAACTTCACACTGACGTAGCCCTTCTTGTTCCTCTGAACATGTTTCAGTAAAAAGGCATCTTCAGACAGGCTCTCATTGGTAAGATAGTTTTCTAGCCGAGCTGCAATTTTCTGTTTCAGGTCTGCAACAGGGGTACTCCAGCCTTCATCCTGAATACAATCCTCTTCTTCAAACACATCAGTCAACTCTGTGGAACTTCTGCAGAACCATTGATATCAACATTCAAAAGTTGATAAACATTTAGTGGTTTTTGACATTGAATAAACCTCAATTGAGGTGAATGCACAGGCTCCACTCGAACATTACAGCCTATATTTCTGATCATGTTTTTGTAATGACCAATCTGGTCCCTGTAAGTCTGAACAATTCATTTTAAAACATGACACATTTAAATTGATTATCAGATATTACAGTAATCATCTGTAACATGGGCTCTTACCCATCCAAACTATCATATGTTCTGTCCTCTGTGTATGACCCAAGCCGCTTTGAATCTGGGGACAGCTGATACATTTGCAAGCCACATCGGAAGACGTCTGCAGTTGGTGAAGACATGTTGTGAGACTGAAACGAATTTTTATATCGATAAACTCAGATGATTTGTAGCCTACATGTATGTGTGTTGAGCATGTTTGTAGTTTACTTTATATTGTAACTATTACCTGAAGTTACAAAGCAAAAGTATTCACTTTAAATTAGCCTACCTGATATCCTCTTTGCCCGACGTTTCCCCGGTCTCCACCGCACATGTTGACATGGAATATTTTTAGAAATTCTAATTTCTGGTGTCCCTTACGTCACAATTGAGAGAACTTGACCATTGGATAATGACATGTTTGATGTATGCAATCAAGGAAAATCAGGTGTTTACATTTGGTATTCTACACTACCATTGATTATACCGTTGTGTGAGCAGTTTCCCCTTGTTTTTGAAGGCCACACATTCAGGCCTAAATCGAATATTCATATAAATGTTGTTCACCGTACTTTATCTGTGTGACTGTTTAGACAGGCAGCCCAATTTTGATATTTTTTCCGCTATTTGGTCTTTTGACCAATCACATCAGTTCTTTTTCAAAGCTGATCTAATTGGTATGGAGCCCCTTATGAGTCATTGTGGAGAGAGAAAAAACTGCCATACTAACCCGTTCCTTGGTTGTTGTTGTTGTTTTTTTATCCATTCCCCTTGATTTTTTAAAAATCCATTGCAATTATATATTTTTTTATCAGTTCCCTCATATTTTGTATTAATTCACTCAGGTTTTTAATCCACTTCAAGTTTAATAATCCTCGGAATATGCGTGTTTTTCCATTCATTGTGTCTGCACCCCTAGTCTGAGATCAATTAGAACAGGTAAACGATTTATAATTGCTTATGTAGCTAGCTGGCAGTAACGCTTCGATCACACCGACAGTGTTTTGCATTTTGGTACACCACAATTACATTCAATTCCAATGAAACGCAGCGTTTGCCTTACATCATTGCGTTTGATGCGGTGCATCAATTGGATTTATCAAATTTATGCGGCTTGACAGAAATGGTAGCAGAAGGTGACGTTTCGAACACACCGACAGCCATCATCTGGATGTGTGCAACAACAGTTCAACATTTACCTTCTGCTACCATTTCTGTCAAGCAGTTTGACGCATACATTCGATAAATCCAATGTATGCACCACACCGACCACACATGCATGACAAACAAAGCAAACTCAACCAAACAATGGCGGAAGTAGGCTACAAGAAGTTCTAGCCATGTGGAGTTGAGCCAGCAGCCGACATTCAGTAATGCTGAATGGACAGCGCTTTGAGTGCGCAGTGACTCCGCTCATTGGACAAGTATAAGGCAGGTTTCCCAAACTCGGTCCTGGGTGCACGTTTTTTTTTTTTTTCCGTAGCACTACACAGCTGATGAAGATATTAAACTCATCATGCTTTGATTATTTGAATCAGCTGTGAAGTGCTAGGGCAAAAAACAACATGTGCACTCAGGGGGGGCCCAGGACCGAGTTCTGGAAACCCTGGTATAGCAGATCAACTCAGTGGTGCTGAAAGGCCAGTGCTGCTGCCTAGCCAGATATATATCATTCTCCCGTTTGTGGGCAGTGGGATAGTTGGGGGGGGGCACAGTTTGTCTCACACATTGCTGTGTTTGTAACATTCATTTTTGGACTTATAGATTAATGAGAGATATATTGATTCTTCAAGAATATAACTTATAAATGCCTCATGAGCTTAGTTCAACTTTCGCATCCTATCAGAACCCAAAATATAAGCTTGTTTTAATTTTGATATCATGGATGGTCAGTCCTTGCATCCATAGCTCTGTGTATGAATTTGAGTGGTTACATTTCTCCAGGCCCATTCCTCAGCTTTTTATTACTTTCAGTTATGGATTCTTGCTTTAATTGAGCTCTCTATCTATTACATCTTAATTTATTCATCCATCCACTATAACCATCCATCAAATAAAGTTACTTGCTCAAAGCTGTAACTATTTTCCTCCTTTGTTTTCAGATTGACTGCAGTGCTGTCGAGGGCATGACGGATGCCCAACTCTCACAATACGTGCCCAGGTTTGGTGATCTTAAGTCAGTACTGCAAAAGAGAAGGGGCCACTCTCCAGGGATCAAGTGTATCCAATGCTGCAGAGAGGGATATAGAACATTTTAAACAGGATAAGAGCGTCTGCTAAATGACTTAAATGTAAATGTATATGTAAACACTGAAAGAAAAGTAATGAGAAGTCAGCAAAACTTTGGAAACGCCAACAATTAGAAAACAGAATGTACTTTCCAAATTGTATGGCTGGAACAAGTTGGTGTCAACTCATTCTGCCATGTCACAGATAAAGAAAGGTGGTGAGACAAGACAATTAAAGGCAGCAAAGATGGTTACAATAGCAGAGCTGTTGGAGGTCGGTAAGGCACTTTTCTTTCCAAATAGAAAAAGCTAACTAGGGCATGTTAATGGTTTTGAATTCACCATGCGAGACTTTACTGAGGAAGACCTAGACCCATCTACTACATTGGTCGAACAATACGAACTCAGAAAAGTTTTAAACATTTTTAGACTATATCTTTCCAGCAACAAAAGAAACGATGCGGCAGATGAAAGTCTCAAGGCAGCTGCCTCTATCTCTACAGAGAAGAATAACAGAACCAAGTACAACAGAATCGCCAATGTTTTCTCATCTGACGACGAAAGCCTGGAATTGGAGGAAATCAGCACAGGGGACATGACCATCCGCCGCAAAGAAAGCCTGGAATCAGAGGAAATTGACACAGAGGACAATCCCATCGGTCTTCAAGCTTACCACTCCCTCCACTCACCTGGCCAGGAAGAACAAAAACATTTGCATCTGCTATAACAGACAGGAGGCTCTTGATACCCCCTCACAACCAATGGTTGAAATATCAGGTTTGAGTGACAAAATACTGGGTGTATCAATATCAATGGACAAAGAAATTCAAGTGGGATATCCTTTTCTAGCTGATGAGTGCTTTGCTTGATGATGCGCTTCCAATTGACGCTATGTTATTCTCAACGCCGAGGCCTACCCCCACCCCGCAAAGGATACCCAGAATCAGAATTCGTAGAGGAAATGTGTTCCAAGACCTGAATGCTGCCATTCAAGATGGGATGGCCAATTTAGAGGACAAAACAAAACTTAACTCACACATACACAAAATAAAACAAAATCCTATTAGGTGGTATATGAAGACAGCATATAGTCATTACAAGCAGTGTAGTTAAGCCAAAAATAAATATTGAGTGGAGTACAGCACAGAGTAGCAGCAGATCATCAACCCAGTTATGAAGCGGGACTAGACCATTTATCCAGTATCGGCTGACATATTTTGTAAAACATTGGATTTCTATTGGAGGTATTGTATCGAATCTTTTCCATATGTATTACATTCCCTAAATCCCGTAACCACATTTCAAAGGTAGGTACAGTCTCCAGTTTCCAAAATTGCAATATGAGCCTTTTGGCTAATAGAGTACAAAGAGAGACAGCTTTCCCTTCGTGGTTATAACCATCAACTGTACCAAACAGAGCGGTCAATGGGTCTGGGGCTAGAACTCTATCAAAGGCTCTAGATAAATAATCAAAAATGAGAGCCCAGTAAACATGTAATTTAGGACATGTCCAGAATAAGTGGGTCAACGTCCCCTCATCCTGCTTGCACCTCTCACACAGTGGTGAGGTGTCCGGGAATATTTTATGCAGTTTTACTTTTGAGTAATGTAACCTGTGTATCACCTTAAACTGTACAAGGTTGTGTCTGGCATTCACTGAACTGTGGTTTATATTCCTGAGAGCTTCTACCCAGTCCTCATCTGAGATTTCTGACCCAAGTTCTTGTTCCCAAGCCCTTTTAATGGTGTCTGTGGATACCTCTATGTGGGCCTGTAGCACATCATACAGTCTAGAGACCGACCCTTTTGAATGGGGTTTGACAAGGATCAAGCTATCTAATGTAGGACTATTTGGCTTCATGCCATACTGTGGGATATGTGTCCTTACGAAATTCCTGATTTGGAGGTATCTGAAAAAATGTGTTGTTGGCATGTTGAACTTTCCCTGTAATTGTTGAAATGAAGCAAACTGACCATCTATGTATAGATTACCGATTGTTGTGAGCCCCTTCTCCCTCCACTGTGAAAACACCACATCATCCAATGCAGGGTGGAAAGCATGATTCAGAAAAATCGGGCTGTCAATGTATACAGTGGGTATGTTAAGAAAATACCTCATCTGTTTCCAGATCCTAAGCGTATGACAAATGACTGGGTTAGAGTCATACGTGGATGTTTTCACATATGATGGGCTATTAACAAGTGCAGGGAGTGAGGAACGTTGACAGGAGGCCTGCTCAATCAAAAGCCATGCATATCCTTCTGTCTCATCGCAGGTAAGCTTTCCCTCCAGAAAGACAATGTTCAGATTAGCAGCCCAATAATACAGTTTAAAGTGAGGAAGGCAAAAGCCCCCCTCTATTTTGTACTTGCATAAATGCTTCTTTGAAATTCTGGCTGCCTTGTTATCCCATAAAAATGGAGTTACTATTGAATCCAGTTTCTTAAAATAGCTTTGTGGTATGAAATTGGGTAGACATTGGAAGAGGTAAATAAACATGGGTAGGACAACCATTTTAATAGCGTTTATACGACCAACCAAGGAGATAGGCAGAGTTTTCCAAAAATCTATATTTTGTTTAAGCTGATATATTTTCTTGTCACAATTCGCTTTCAATAGCTGATCAAGGTCTCTTGTCACTACATTGCCAAGGCTTGTGAACTTGTCCATCACTGTTCTAAACGGGGTAGATCCACAGGCCGTGATATTGGCATCAACTCACTTTTTTGCCAGTTTATCTTGTAGCCTGAGAAGGAGCCAAATGTGTTTATCAAGTTAAGTAAGGGTGGAATAGAAGTTTTAGGTTTGGACAAAAACAAAAGAACATCGTCTGCATATAGGGAAATTTTGTGCTGTGTGTCCTTTATTTTAACAGAAGCTATATCGGCACATGCCCGAATGCGATTAGCAAGGGGTTCCATGGCTATAGCGAAGAGAGCAGGCGAAATAGGGCACCCCTGTCGGCACCCCTTGAACAAGCGGAATGACTGCAACATTTCTTGATTAGTTACCACGGACGCCATTGGGTGTGCATAAATAATTCTTATCCAATTAATAAATTCCTTTCCGAACCCGAAGTGCTCCAGAACCGACATCATATATTTCCACTCAATCCGGTCAAACGCCTTCTCTGCATCCAAAGCTATTACCACTGCCTCAACCTTATGATAGTGATACATTACGTTGAAAAGACGTCTCAAATTGTAGTGTATATGTCGGCCCGGGATAAAACCTGTCTGGTCAGGGTGTATGATGTCAGAAATATATGTTTTCAATCGGTTTGCCAATATCTTTGTCAACACCTTGTTTTCTATGGGGAGTAACGACACGGGACGATAAGACGACATCTCCATGGAATCTATCTTTTTTCAAGATTGTAGCCTCATACAGTGTTTGCGGGAGTTTGGCATTTTCTTTGGATTGTTTAAACATTCGCAACATAAGTGGAGATAGACTGGCGTAGTACTATTACATATCCATCGGGCCCAGGGGCCTTGCTGTTTGGAAATTATGCTATCGCTGTGTTCATTTCCTCCAAAGTTATCCCTGCATCGAGTGCAGAAGCTGCCCCCTGTCTAGTTTAGGAAGTTCACATTCAGCGAGAAAGCGTTCCATAGTTTGTGGATCAGTAGCATCGCATTTTGATTGGTATAGCTCTGAGTAAAACTGTGCAAAGCATTTATTAATATCCTGCGGATCTGTTACTATTTTACCCTTCTTGTCTTTTATTTTGTGAATAGCTCTAGATGCCTGTACATGCCTTAGCTGTCTTGCTAATAATTTGTGGTTTGTCACCCAGTTCAAAATAACTTTGTTGCGTTCTAGCAAGTAAAGAGCCCACCCGTTTCGAAAGGATGGTATTGTATTCATATTTTAACTTTGTGATCTTCTCAAGGACTGTATACGAGGAATTCGTCCTAAAAACGTTCTCCTCTTCCCCTAACTCTCTTTCAATTTCTCTTAGCCTAGTATTGGCGCGTTTCTTCCTCTCTGATGTATAAGAAATAATGTAACGTCTAATCACAGCCTTTAGATATTCCCAAAGGGTGGAGTCGTCAGCATCCCCCGTGTCGTTAGTTCCGAGGAAAAAGGCAATCTGCTCCTTCAAATACTGACAAAAAGCCTCATCTTTCAGCAGGTATGCGTCTAAGCGCCACGGTCGCCGACCTGTCGACATATTGTCGAGTTTCAGCACCATGGACAGAGGAGAGTGGTCCGTAATTAGAATAGGGTGATAGGTAACCGACTCAGCTGCTGAAATTAGTTTGGAGTCCAACAGAAAATAGTCAATTCTGGAATATGACTTATGAACTGATGAAAAGAAAGAGTAATCCCTGTCTGTTGGGTGCGTCAGTCCAAATATCGACAATGTTAAGGTTTGTCATCAATGTATTTAGACAGACACTGGCATTTGATTGTTGAAGTGACCTTGACAGCTGTTTATCTAAAAGAGGATCTAACGTACAGTTAAAGTCCCCTCCAACAATAACACTTGTATCCGAGATATTTGGTATGTCTTAAATACCCTTTGAAAAAATAATGGATCATCGAAGTTGGGTCCATATAAATTGACCAAGGTTACTGGTTTCGAATTCAGTGTACCAGCCACAATAATATACCGACCATTAGGATCTGAAATCGAGGATGAGTAAACAAACGGAATGTTTTTCCTTATCAGGATTGCTACCCCTCTCGCTTTTGCATCAAAGTTAGACTGGTATATCTGACCGATCCAGCCGACTCGTAGCTTGGCCTGAGCGGAGCGTTTAATATGAGTTTCTTGAAGAAACACTATGTCAGCACCCAGTGATTTAAGATGAGAGAAAACCTTAGCTCGTTTCACCACATGCCCCAAGCCATTACAGTTCCAGCTGACTATCTTTATTCCACCTGGTCTACTCTGTGCTCTGTCACTATGTGATATTTCTTATTTTAGAGCAAATTGTTGCTGTCATACAAAACTCAGAAGAAAAACGTCCCGCCGTGCGGGAGCTTGTCATGCCACCTGTACTAATAATAAACGTGAACATAAAACACATACCCCATCCCCCCTCCCGGTCCTTTACTGAGTGACTTCCCCAAACGAAGCACTCCTTGGCTAACATACAAACCTTAGGGTGTCTAGACATACAGCTTGAACTAACTCGTCGTCTATAGATGGTCCGCATATAAGCTAATATTAAATAACACTTAACACTTAACTCTCACGTTAGGGGGTGAGTGGCGCTAAAACATGATGTGCCAAACAATGCTATATTAGCCACAACATCTCACCAATCATATGTCCCAAATTCTGATCTTCTAATCGAAAAGCCATAGTCCGGAAATCCAAACACAGTCCTGGCCTGTAGCCGGTCATTTAGCCGGCTGACACAGCCGTTCTGTATCCTCAGCCAGGGAGCTTGCTTGTCATGAACAGATCGGCCACTTTTGGGTTGTCAAACGTACGTGTTGATCCTTTGACTGTCACCTTAAACCGGGCTGGGAAGAGGAATCCATATCGGATGATGGCCGCCCTGCATTTGTTGCGTACTCATACTCTTTCCGTTGGTTCCTCACCTCCAAGGTAAGATCTGGGTAGAAAGACACCCTGGCTCCGTTGAAATTAAGGGGGAACTTTTGACTAGCCAGCTTGAGGATGAGATCCCTGGTCTGGGGATAGTGAAGCCGTACAATGAATGGCCTTGGTGGCCCGCCCTTGGCCGGCTTCGTTGCCTGAGATCTGTGTGCGCGGTCGATCCGGGTGGTCGTTTTGAAGTGTTCACTCCCCAGCAGGGCCGGTATCAGCTTTGAGACAAATTCAGTGGGTTTCCCTTTCTTAGTGTCCTCCTGGATGCCACATATTCGGATGTTCTGGCGTCTTGAATGCGACTCGAGCATTTCCAGTCGGGCTTTCAGGGTTTTGTTGTCATTTTTGAACGTTGCGCACTGTTTCTCTATGTCCTGTAGCCTGGCCTCGTGATCGACTATCGTTTGCTCAACCTCATGCATCCTTCTCTGAGTTGCCTTCACAGTTTCGGCCAAAGTCCCAATACTCTTTGAGATATCAGCCAACCTTGTTGCTTAGTGAGTTTATGGCAGCCAGTATGTCACTTTGCGTAGGCTCTGTGGGGGACTCTTGGAAGCTAGCCTCTCAGCTAACTCCTCGTGGGTTGGCGACGTTGAAATTGGTTCGCTGTTGTTGATGAATCGATACAGGAGACAAGTTGAAACACTGGACAAGGTGGATCAGATATAGTAAAGGCAGTTTATTTTTGTAGTGTAGAGATATCTGGAAAAGCGTGCACGGACTCTCATTCGTCTAGTCCATAGGGAACCTTCAGAAAAGAGCCCCGATACATTGTGTACAGTCATTTTATTCATGGGTATGACGTAGGTAGATTCTGGTAGATCTGGCCTCTGGTAGGTTGCTGGTAGTTGATTGGCAGTTCCCTCCAGACTGGTGTTGACGTCCCATTGGCAGTTTGGAAGAGTTCTTTGTCTTTGGAGTCCATCCCCAGGGGTGGGGGTGCGTGTGTGCAATGTGTGTGCGTTCCTGTCTTGGCAAGTCTGTGTGTCCTCGCAATGAGTGTGTGTATGTGTGTGCGTTCTTGTCTTGGCAAGTCAAGGCTGTGTGTCCTCGCAATGAGTGGGTGTAATGTGTTGTGCGCTCTTATCTGGGTGTCCTCGCAGTGAGTGTGTGTAATGTGTGTGTGCTCTTGCAGTCACGGGATGTTGTGGCCGAACTGACGGCTATCACCTGTGGCTAGGATGTATCCTGTTTCGACAGTGTTGTGGATGATTTAAATGAGTGTGTGTGTGTGAGAGATATCCTGTATGAGGCCTAACATGTTTTACTGTGAAAATACGTTGTTATGTGTTGTCTCAGTTATAGCAATGTAATACCAGTAAGCTGGTCATTTGCATAGGAAATAGCACTTCATTACAAATCCCCCTCTTCACGTCTCCTAAGAGACGTGATATGAATTAAAAGCAAGTAAAATTTATAGTCCCCCTCTTCACGTCTCCAAAGAGACGTGACAACTAATCAACAGCCAAATAGCTGCACTCAGCCAAATCTATAGGTTCCTCAATCCCGAGCAACGGATACATTTGAGCTTTATCCCTGACCACCTGACTGGGATCAATAGCAGTAGTAATGACTCTAGTCACTAGGGTGCGAATACATGGAATGCAGCAGCATCCACAGAGCACTAAAATGGCGGCAAAAACAGCGATCGATACAAGAATAGAAGAAACAAGCACTTTATATTTACCAAAAACTTCCATCCAGGAGTCCCACATAGAAGTGTCCGCACCTGAATGGGATTTCATCTTACCATTAAGGGTCCGTAGTCCGTCTAAAGCTACAGTCAGGCTACCATCAGAGGCTGTGTTATTAGGAATGAAAGTACAACACTGTTCACCAAACATAGTACAAACTCCACCTTTCTCCGCCAGCAGCATATCCACTGCAATACGATTCTGAAATGTCATAAGAGAAGTTGCAGCTAACTGACCAAGCACGGCTTCAAATCCTTGCTGGGTCCAATTACCCAGTTTCTGTACATTAAAATGTATGTAGTTGATTCTATCCACATTTTTATTAATAGTACACCACCAACAAATGGAGGACTCAAAACCAGCTGCCACCTGATCAACCAACTTATACTCGTCAGGAACACCCCTTGGGACTCCAATGGCATCTATGTATGTGGAATCACCACTAGATGGGGTGGTGGCACGCCTGGAACGTCCATTCAAATATCCTGGGTTCACCATCTGGACCCTAAGAACGAGGTCTGCAGCCCCTGTAGGGTAGATAGAAACAGGCAAAAGGAGAGTAACAAGGGCACAACTTCCAGTAGCATTAGAGGGTAATTTATCGAACAGGACAGTGTTCCCACACCACCACCATACATCTGCTCTGGATATTGGCCTGAAACTCCCTGCAACACGAAATGTATCAAGACACCAATCCCCTGGAACATGTCCCACATTTGTACCTCCCCCCGTCATATTAACACAGGTGAAATTTGCCTTAGCAACTTCGTTTGAAAACATTGGTTTCCTAGCGGTAGATCTAGTTATGGGATAGATAACATCCCATGCAGTACAATTAAAACTGGGGTTATCTTTAGTCATTAATGGGATTAGGCATGTCAAAGCCACTACAGCAGGGACAATGCGAAGCAATGGACAAGCCCCCATGCATACCACACAGTTCTGTTGAGTAGCATTAGCTGCTTCCTCTGTCAATAACAGCCAATTATTAGTAAAGCCTGAGATCCCTGTAGCCATCAGGATGGCATCATCCATTTTGGGAGGACCAGTGGTCATGGTGACGGGGCTCCATCTGGGGTCATCCGTCCCTACAGGTTCCCGATCTGAAAGGACTGCAAGGGGTTTAGTTATGTTATTAAAACATATTTTCAGGTGCCAATAAAGTTCTTTATCCACCCATGGTGCCAATAGGAAAGGGTTACACCCAATTCCACCTATTCCATGTTTAATGACCAGTTTTAACCCAATTGTAACTTTAGTCAAAGCTAAACTTCTCCTCCACAGGAGTGCATCCCCATGCCCTGTCCAATTGGACCAATCCGGGCCAGTTTCTGCCACCAAATTTTTCCACGTCCATTCAGAGTACCCCCCTTTCGTCATAAACCATACTGCACTAGACCAACTAAGTGCATGAGTTCCATGCCCCCCGCCTGGGCTTCCCAAAACTCCCCACGGTAAGGTGACTGTAGTGGTAGTATTGATAGGTACGCATAGGGTGGTGCTCCTAACCTGTTTTGCGGTGCAATCTGGCTCTACAGCCTGAATGTTGCGCCTGTGAATTATGTGTTTGTTTGTGGATGTAGTGGAGTTGGATGACGCATTAGTTTGCACTGTGTTTGTGTCAGATGGATATGTATGGTGCTCTATTACCCACAGGAGGATTCCCATGGAAACTCCTGTGACTATGATAAAATTAACAAACATGGGACCTGATATCCCCAGTCTCGTCCAGGGATAACCCTTATCCCTGGGAGATCGGTTAGTTTGTGGGTTTGGGATTCGCTCCCACATCCTCACGAACTAAATGTTCTGTGGTTGGGATCAAATTTAGGTCGCTCAAATCGACCCTGACTTCAGTCAAAGTTCTGGAAGGAGTTGGTGCTGGAGTGCAATGTGTGAGGTGGTGCCAAGGTACGCCTGATTTACCTTTGACCTGGACTGAGTGTGAACTAACCTCCTTCACTTCGTACGGTCCAGTCCACCTGGGTTCCAGCCACTTTCTTTTGTGGACTCTTACCCTCACTCAGTCACCAACCTTGACCTTCAGTGGATCTGGGTCTTCCGTCAGTTCTCTCTCCTGGACCTTGCGAACCTGAACAGAGAGAGCTGCAGAAAGTTCCGTTAGTTTTTTCACATAATTATACATTACAATTTGTTGTACATCAAGAGCGGGCATATGACCTCCCTCCCTTGGTGGACCAGGCATGACTCTACCAGTCATTACCTCATGAGGAGAGAGATGGGTGCCTGACCCTGGTGAGGCTTTCATGGCCATCAACGCCAGGGGCAGGGCTTCGACCCATTTCAACTTCGACCCGGCACCTATTTGAGCTATTTTGGATTTTAGTGTTTGACCTGCACGTTTCCACGAGACCTTGGGATTGTGGCCTATAAACCGACCCAAATTTAATGACTGATTTCGCATCCTCTCCCGCTGTTGGAATTGCCTCTACCCATCTGGAAAACCTATCCACCATCACTAATAGGTATCGTTTCCCATTACCCATTAACCACACTATCCGCCCCCATGTCTGTGTAATCTATGCTAATGTCCTGAAAACATGCGTTGGGTACTGGGTATGAGCCCATGGGTGTCTGATAGGGTTTCTTAGGATTGTAGCTACCACAAATGCTGCACTCGTCACAAAATAAGTCTGTCATGTCTTTCATGTGAGGGTGCCACCAGATGTGAGACCCCTTTTGTAGAGTCTTTAGTTTGCCCTCGTGTGTGTGGCTATGTGCTTCTCGTAAAAGTTCTGGGTCCATCAGTGTGGACTGGTCCATGGGCATAGGCTGAGTCTGTATAGATATTCACAGTCTTTCCTTTTCCTCTGATGAGGGCCTGCGTCAATCCGATGAGTTCAGCTAATTGGGCAGGTGCTGGTTGTGGGATGATGGCTGATTCAAGGGTAACGTGTGAGCCGTCTTGGCCTGCTGCACCACTTGGAGTAGTCAGGGGAGGTGAGAGAGGCAGCCGTAGAGAGGTCAGTTCCTTCTCTCGTGGTGATGGTGGGCAGCTTCATTGCCAAGGGGGGTATTCTCCTGACATACCCTGGGACGGCGCCTGTTGTGGTGGGTAGGAGGCAAATGGCACTGGGTGGTTGTATGCAGGTTGTTCACTCTGAATTCTTGATTGCGGCTGTGGTTGTGGCTGAGGGGATATCCTGTAGCCACCCCTCCCTCTAGGTGGACCGTAGAAGGGCCTTCCTCCCCTGGGTGGGCGCTGAGGTTGAGACAGTGGATATGGGCAGTCCCTGGAGTAGTGACCGGGTGTCCTACAGTTGTAGCAAACTCCCCCTCTAGGCAGTCCTGGAATGCATTGTGGCTGGAATGCAACCTGTGGCCCCCCTTGAGGTGCCATTGGCATTGGTGTTAAGTACGCAGGGCCAGGAGCGGGTGCGGAAGTCTCCTGGACAGTTTGTTGCTGCATCTGGGTGACTGTTTTAGTGACTATATCAGCAATGTCTGTAGATGCCTCGGCCACCATCTGTTTCTTTGGTTTGTCTCCCCCCTGCGCTTCTTTCAGCTGAAGTTTCAGAAGTTGTATCTGTAGGGACTGGACTTGTGTATCTGCTCCACCCTTTTCCTTGTTGAATTGGGTGATGTGGTGATGCACATGGGAGTTAAACTGAGTCAATGGTAGCGCCATCAGCCCAACTGTGTTCCTGAGTTTGGTACGAACATCATGATGAGTCCCGTTCACCACCATTTCTTTCCACATGCTAAGTGTGGTGGCCGTGTGATCGTATGGATCTTCATGAACGGATCTCCATGTTGTCTTCGCTCTGTCTAGGTAGGCCGCTGGCTGTTCGCCTGGATTAATGGTGAATGATGACAGAGTTGAGTGGTTTCGTTCTGTAGGGTATGCCCTCCTCAGCACATCCCATAGCTGATTTCGAAATTGCTCCAATGGTAGGGCAGATGCGGACGTAGCTAGATCTGCATCTCTCACGAGAACCACCATGGTGGTATGGTCCGTTGCTCTGGGCAGTAGGGCCTTCATGTCTCCAAGACAGAGGCGTAAGCCAGAGGTGAGTGTCTGTAGTTGAAGGATCCAAGCAGAGGCACCCCCATGTAGACTGGGCAGTTGTTCCATCAAGGTGGTGAGGTCCGTCATTTTCCATGGTTGGTAGTCTTCATACCGCACATCTGCAGTGGGTCTCAATGGCATCTGTATTTCCATTTGTCTTGCACCTCCAAGATCCCAATCTGCTCTGGAGGAGACTCCTCTGCTTCTCAGTTCCTCCAATCTTATAGACTTTCTGACCGGCTTTATCAGATCTGTCATGTTGCCTACCAGTATCCCGTCTACATGGTACTGGCCCCCACCACGTTCAGCTTTCTCTATAAAAGTTTTGACTTCAGCCACTGAGTTCCGGACCTCTCTCTCGAGTCTCTGTATGCTGTCGTCATCATTGTCTTCACTGGGGGGCCCTCTTGTGGAGGCTCCAGTGGACCACGCCCCGTGTGAGTGTAGAGACTCTTGTTCATCCCCATTGGCCACGCCCTCCGTACCACTCTGGGTTAGGGGTAGATGAGAACTGGATGAGATTGTGCCCCTCTTCGTTCAAGGGGCCCTCCCGAGTCCCACGACTCCGCTCTTGTGGGTGAGATGGTGGAGAGTAATTCAGGCTTGGTGGTGATGTAGAGTTTGTTCTGTCAGGTCTTTCTTCACATAGTAAGATCCCTTCTTGAATTCCCATAGTCATGTTCCCTTTCAACTCCCCGGCCTGTACCCTAAAGACTGGTGCTTGTATAGCAGCTGGGGAGGCTCGGGCGGCAGCCTTAAAAGGGTTGTGGGGTATGAATGGGTTTTGAGAATAGGGAGGTGGCGCTGCAGCCTTCTCTTTCAGTGGTATTGGCAGGGCCGGGTATAGAGAGCGCGGGGCTGATGGGGTGGTGGTGGTTGCCATGGGTGTTTTGTGTCCGGTGTTCGTGCCTTCTCTGAAGTCAGCTGAGGGCTCAGTTACCACACCCATCATGTCTGGCTTTTTGTATGGGCGGACCCTTTTCATTTCTTCTATAGCCCATTTCCCTATCCTCATCTCAGCCTCAACTCTCTCTCTGTGCCTTGACCCTTCCTTTCTGAACAAGTGGTTCTTATTTCGCTCAGCCTCACTTTCACTCCCTTCATTTACCGCTTCTCCTAGTTCTCTCTCCATAGCGATGAGTTGCCCTCTTGACGGGGCGACTCCACTAAGATAACCTGCCTGGGTCCATCTCAACTTCACTCCCTCCCATACTTTCTTTATCGATTTATATTCCTGTTTTCCCCCTGACCTTTCCTGTATTCTCTGATCCAAATAATCGTTGAATTTGAATTTGGGAATGGTAACAAAAGCCATTTTGTCGTTTAACTATGTCTGAGTTTAATAACTATCTTGGTGCACTTAGCCCGTCACTTGGTCGAAACCAGCGATGTATTCTCGGTGCCAACACAGCCTTATCTCTTGTGTCTCACCCTCGTGCACAAAGAGTTTTGTAGAATTACTGTACTAAAATATAATTATTATAATAATAATAAAGAGATATTCGTGAGGTATTAAGCGTCTGGGGCAGTTTGTTAGAGTAATTCTACAGCTACACACACTTCTACTGTCATGTATTGTCATATTATGTCTTGTTCCTGTTCTTTCTCTTCACTCTGTCTCCCTCTGTTGGTCGTATTAGGTTACCTTCTCTTTCTCTCCTCCTCCAGCTGTTCCTCATCTCCTCTAACTACCTCGTTCACCCTTTCCCACCTGTTCCCTTTTTCCCTCTGATTAGGTCTCTATTTCTCTCTCTGTTCCTGCTTCTTTCTTTGTCAGATTCTCGTTTGAGTTTCTCATGCCAGAAACAAACTATCGTCTCGTTTTCTTCACCCTTATCCCGTCCCGTCCTGTCGGTATCTGCCTGGCAAGTGCATCCTATACTCAGCTAACTGTCTTATTGTTTGTACTGTGTCCAGTTCATCTGATGCTACGGGAGATCAGGTACCACTGTTCCTCTACGACCCGCGCCTATCCAGAGAGATCTGCAGCCTGTCGCCGCTAACCCAGCTATTCTCCTCTGCTGCTAAGAAGGAGGCTCTTTTGTTATTATCAGAAGGACTTTTTGTTTCATTTGTCGCCCTCTCTGCGGGTTGTCTATTTTTCCATTATCTACATCTGAAGAGGATCTATGTCTTCCCTGTGTTTACATTAAAGGACTCTGTTTTTGTTAAACCGCTTTTGGGTCCTCACTCAAGTGCATAACAGAAGAATCTGACCACAAGATGGACCCAGCGACTCCGGATCCTTTCCACTCAGCCGTCGAGATCCAGGGAGCGATGCTAGGCAGACACGAGGAGGAATTGTCTGCTGTTCGACATGCCGTTGAGACCCTGGCCGCCCAAGTCTCTGACCTCACAAGACAGATTCACCATCTCCGCCTCGATCCACCGGCCACTTCCAGTGCTTCCGAATCTCCGGAGCCCAGAATCAATAACCCGCCGTGTTACTCTGGGGAGCCCACTGAATGCCGCTCGTTCCTCACTCAGTGTGATGTTGTGTTTTCTCTCCAGCCCAACACTTACTCCAGGAGCACAGCTCGTATCGCCTACGTCATATCTCTCCTTACTGGACGGGCTCGTGAGTGGGGCACGGCAATCTGGGAGGCGAGGGCTGAGTGTACTAACCAGTATCAGGACTTTAAGGAGGAGATGATACGGGTTTTTGACCGTTCTGTTTTTGGGGAGGAGGCTTCCAGGGCCCTGTCTTCCCTATGTCAAGGTAATCGATCCATAACAGATTACTCTATTGAGTTTCGCACTCTTGCTGCCTCCAGTGACTGGAACGAGCCGGCTTTGCTCGCTCGTTTTCTGGAGGGTCTCCGCGCGGAGGTTAAGGATGAGATTCTCTCCCGGGAGGTTCCTTCCAGTGTGGATTCCTTGATTGAACTCGCTATTCGCATAGAGCGACGGTTTGATCTTCGTCGCCGAGCTCGTGGAAAGGAGCTCGCGTTCTCCGTTGCCCCCCTCTCCGCATCACTACCATCTTCCTCCGCCGGCTCGGGTTCTGAGCCTATGCAGCTGGGGGGTATCCGCATCTCGGCTAAGGAGAGGGAACGGAGAATCACCAACCGCCTCTGTCTCTATTGCGGTTCCGCTGGTCATTTTTTCACTTCATGCCCAGTAAAAGCCAGAGCTCATCAGTAAGAGGAGGGCTACTGGTGAGCGCTACAACTCTGGTCTCTCCTTCAAGATCCTGCACTACCTTTTTGGTCCATCTCCGCTGGACCGGTTCGTCAGCGTCCTGCAGTGCCTTGATAGACTCTGGGGCGGAGGGCTGTTTTATGGACGAGACCTGGGCTCGGGAACATGACATTCCTCTCAGACAGTTAAGGGATCCCACGGCCTTGTTCGCTTTGGATGGTAGTTCTCTCCCCAGGATTCAGCGTGAAACGCTACCTTTAACCCTCACTGTCTCTGGTAATCATAGCGAAACCATTTATTTTTTAATTTTTCGTTCACCTTTTACACCTGTTGTTTTGGGCCATCCCTGGCTAGTTCGTCATAATCCTTCTATTAATTGGTCTAGTAATTCTATCCTCTCCTGGAACGTCTCTTGTCATGTGAAATGTTTCATGTCTGCTATCCCTCCTGTTTCCTCTGTCTCTTCTTCACAGGAGGAGCCTGGTGATTTGACGGGGGTGCCGGAGGAGTATCACGATCTGCGCACGGTGTTCAGTCGGTCCAGGGCCACCTCTCTTCCTCCGCACCGGTCGTATGATTGTAGTATTGATCTCCTTCCGGGAACCACTCCCCCCCGGGGTAGACTATACTCTCTGTCGGCTCCCGAACGTAAGGCTCTCGAGGATTATTTGTCTGTAGCTCTCGACGCCGGTACCATAGTCCCCTCCTCCTCTCCCGCCGGAGCGGGGTTTTTTTTTGTTAAGAAGAAGAACGGGTCCCTGCGCCCCTGCATAGATTATCGAGGGCTGAATGACATAACAGTTAAGAATCGTTATCCGCTCCCTCTTATGTCTTCAGCCTTCGAGATCCTGCAGGGAGCCAGGATTTTCACTAAGTTGGACCTTCGTAACGCTTACCATCTCGTGCGCATCAGGGAGGGGGACGAGTGGAAAACGGCGTTTAACACTCCGTTAGGGCACTTTGAATACCGGGTTCTTCATTTTGGCCTCGTAAACGCTCCAGCTGTCTTTCAGGCATTAGTAAATGACGTCCTGAGAGACATGCTGAACATCTTTGTTTTCGTTTACCTTGACGATATCCTGATTTTTTTCACCATCACTCCAGATTCATGTTCAGCACGTTGGACGTGTCCTCCAGCGCCTTTTAGAGAATTGTCTCTATGTGAAGGCTGAGAAGTGCACTTTTCATGCCTCCTCCGTCACATTTCTCGCTTCTGTTATTTCCGCTGAAGGCATTAAGATGGATCCCGCTAAGGTCCAAGCTGTCATTGATTGGCCCGTTCCTAAGTCACGCGTCGAGCTGCAGCGCTTTCTCGGCTTCGCGAATTTCTATCGTCGTTTCATCCGTAATTTCAGTCAGGTGGCAGCTCCCCTCACAGCCCTTACTTCTGTCAAGACGTGCTTTAAGTGGTCCGTTTCCGCCCAGGGAGTTTCCGGTCAAGCAGAACGGGCCAATCAGACTGTTGGTCGCATCTTACGCAGTCTTTCTTTTCGTAACCCTGCGTCTTGGTCAGAACAGCTCCCCTGGGCAGAGTACGCCCACAACTCGCTTCCTTCGTCTGCGACCGGTCTATCTCCTTTTCAGAGTAGCCTCGGGTACCAACCTCCGCTGTTCTCGTCTCAGCTCGCCGAGTGCTGCGTCCCCTCCGCTCAGGCTTTTGTCCAACGTTGTGAGCGCACCTGGAAGGGGGTCAGGTCTGCACTTTGCCGTTATAGGGCGCAGACTGTGAGAGCCGCTAATAAGCGTAGAACTAAGAGTCCTAGATATTGTCGCGGTCAGAGAGTATGGCTCTCCACTCAAAACCTTCCCCTTAAGACAGCTTCTCGCAAGTTGACCCCGCGGTTCATTGGTCCGTTCCGTATTTCTCAGATCATTAATCCTGTCGCAGTGCGACTTCTTCTCCCGCGATATCTTCGTCGCGTCCACCCGGTCTTCCATGTCTCCTGTGTTAAGCCCGTTCTTCGCGCCCCCGCTCGTCTCCCCCCCCCATCCTTGTCGAGGGCGCACCTATCTACAGGGTCCGTAAGATTTTGGACATGCGTCCTCGGGGCCGTGGTCATCAGTACCTAGTGGATTGGGAGGGGTACGGTCCTGAGGAAAGGAGTTGGGTTCCCTCTCGGGACGTGCTGAACCGTTCGCTGATCGATGATTTCCTCCGTTGCCGCCAGGTTTCCTCCTCGAGTGCGCCAGGGGGCGCTCGGTGAGTGGGGGGGTACTGTCATGTATTGTCATATTATGTCTTGTTCCTGTTCTTTCTCTTCACTCTGTCTCCCTCTGTTGGTCGTATTAGGTTACCTTCTCTTTCTCTCCTCCTCCAGCTGTTCCTCATCTCCTCTAACTACCTCGTTCACCCTTTTCCCACCTGTTCCCTTTTTCCCTCTGATTAGGTCTCTATTTCTCTCTCTGTTCCTGCTTCTTTCTTTGTCAGATTCTCGTTTGAGTTTCTCATGCCAGAAACAAACTATCGTCTCGTTTGCTTCACCCTTATCCCGTCCCGTCCTGTCGGTATCTGCCTGGCAAGTGCATCCTATACTCAGCTAACTGTCTTATTGTTTGTACTGTGTCCAGTTCATCTGATGCTACGGGAGATCAGGTACCACTGTTCCTCTACGACCCGCGCCTACCCAGAGAGATCTGCAGCCTGTCGCCGCTAACCCAGCTATTCTCCTCTGCTGCTAAGAAGGAGGCTCTTTTGTTATTATCAGAAGGACTTTTTGTTTCATTTGTCGCCCTCTCTGCGGGTTGTCTATTTTTCCATTATCTACATCTGAAGAGGATCTATGTCTTCCCTGTGTTTACATTAAAGGACTCTGTTTTTGTTAAACCGCTTTTGGGTCCTCACTCAAGTGCATAACATCTACTGCCTGGCTAAATGTTTTCATCTCCCTAACGTCTACCTTTTGGTTAATGACAGTGTATGCAAATGCCTTCTATAATGGTTGTCAAATTAGTTCTATGCAATACCAACAGCACAAAAGGAATTGTTACTCGACACGGCGGTCGAAAAACTTCGCCCAAACTTTTGACTCGGTGGTCACTTCAGTACAGTTACACCACAGAGTCCCCAATCGATATTACCCGGTCTCACGAAACGGCCAATCAGTCACATCAATCTGGAGAGATCGGGTAATTCCTTCACTCCTAGTCCAATCTTAATCTATCACTGTTGCTCAATACGTCATTCACATTTCATTTTCACTGAGTCATCAAGTCCTCACTGTACACCTAGCTGAGCGCCACATCGAATAGTGCCAGGCTATATGGACAAGATTTAACAATATATCACTGAGTCATCAAATCCTCACTGTACACCTAGTAGATTCATATCTACTAGTGCCAGGCTATGTGGATAAGATTTAACAATATATCACTGATTCATCAAATCCTCACTGTACACCTAGTTGATTCATATCTACTAGTGCCAGGCTATGTGGATAAGATTTAACACTATATCACAGTTCACATTTCATTATGTTATCAAATCCCTCACTGTTACACATAGTAGATTTCAACATCTACTATTGCCAGACTATATGGATGAGATTTGACAGTATATCACTGAGTCATCAAATTCTCACTGTACACCTAGTTGATTCATATCTACTAGTGCCAGACTATGTGAATAAGAAATGACAGTATATATATATGCACAGATATATCTTTACACGATGCCTTTCATTATTGGACAATAGCCAACACCTCATTTGGCCGCCTTTCGTTCCAGTACTCTGCTGCCTGTGACTGGAACGAACTGCAAAAATCGCTGAAGTTGGAGACTTTTATCTCCCTCACCAACTTCAAACATCAGCTATCCGAGCAGCTAACCGATCGCTGCAGCTGTACATAGTCTATTGGTAAATAGCCCACCCATTTTCACCTACCTCATTCCCATACTGTTTTTATACTGTTTTTTATTTATTTACTTTTCTGCTCTTTTGCACACCAATATCTCTACCTGTACATGACCATCTGATCATTTATCACTCCAGTGTTAATCTGCAAAATTGTATTATTCGCCTACCTCCTCATGCCTTTTGCACACATTGTATATAGACTGCCCATTTTTTCTACTGTGTTATTGACTTGTTAATTGTTTACTCCATGTGTAACTCTGTGTTGTCTGTTCACACTGCTATGCTTTATCTTGGCCAGGTCGCAGTTGCAAATGAGAACTTGTTCTCAACTAGCCTACCTGGTTAAATAAAGGTGAAATAAAATTTTAAAAAATTGCATAATTTAACAGAGATTCATACTCACACTTCAGTACTACTGATCATAATTTGGATTTTGACTATGATACAATATGCAGATTTTGATTTAACAGGTTCTGCTCACCTTATATTGTCGAGCTCTTTGATCAGTTTCCTGAGGTGAGTTGAATCCCCGATGACTCCTGTAGGCAGGTCACCCGTCCGTCCGGAATCTGTCGTCAACTCGTCTCTTTTCTCATCAACTCTCTATGGACCGAATTCATGGGTTGAAACCATCCTCATGCTACCAATTTGTTGATGAATCGATACAGGAGACAAGTTGAAACACTGGACAAGGTGGATCAGATATAGTAAAGGCAGTTTATTTTTGTAGTGTAGAGATATCTGGAAAAGCGTGCACGGACTCTCATTCGTTTAGTCCATAGGGAACCTTCAGAAAAGAGCCCCGATACATTGTGTACAGTCATTTTATTCATGGGTATGACGTAGGTAGATTCTGGTAGATCTGGCCTCTGGTAGGTTGCTGGTAGTTGATTGGCAGTTCTCTCCAGACTGGTGTCGACGTCCCATTGGCAGTTTGGAAGAGTTCTTTGTCTTTGGAGTCCCTCCCCAGGGGTGGGGGTGCGTGTGTGCAATGTGTGTGCGTTCCTGTCTTGGCAAGTCTGTGTGTCCTCGCAATGAGTGTGTGTATGTGTGTGCGTTCTTGTCTTGGCAAGTCAAGGCTGTGTGTCCTCGCAATGAGTGGGTGTAATGTGTTGTGCGCTCTTATCTGGGTGTCCTCGCAGTGAGTGTGTGTAATGTGTGTGTGCTCTTGCAGTCACGGGTTGTTGTGGCCGAACTGACGGCTATCACCTGTGGCTAGGATGTATCCTGTTTTGACAGTGTTGTGGATGATTTAAATGAGTGTGTGTGTGTGAGAGATATCCTGTATGAGGCCTAACATGTTTTACTGTGAAAATACGTTATGTGTTGTCTCAGTTATAGCAATGTAATAGCAGTAAGCTGGTAATTTGCATAGGAAATAGCACTTCATTACACTGTCTATCTCATTCAAGTTATCTTGTTTAGCACTCCCTTTTCTGGTGCCTTTTCCCTTTGTCATATTTGTTTGAAGATATAGGTTGTGAGAGGTTAAGATAAATACTAATTTGTTTCAAAATGGAGCGGAGCTCTAGCAAAGCACGTCTACTCCATAGCACGCTCTCTAGCGCCCCCTGACCCAATTATGTTGACAACACATTCAACAACTACATTCACAATGTTATGTTTTCCCCTGTCTTACTTTCTTCAACTGGCGCACATGTCCTTGTGTAAGAGTAACTTTGGAAGAAGCCCCCAAGACTACTGAAGAACACACACATGTTGTACACAGTGCCATTGTCCCCATCCTTGACTTTTCTTTAAAACACACTGACATTGTTACAATTTCTAAATCACAAAACACAATCATTTGTATTTATTATGGATCCCCAAGACAGCAGCTACTTTTCCTGGTGTCCAGCAAAATTAAGGCAGAATTTGTTATAAGCAGTTTTTGGCAGTATGTTTTTTCCTCCTTGCCCCTTCATCCAACAAGATGCTTGTCCATCAAAAGTACACCTAAACAATATCAAAACTATTTTCAATAATAATAATAAATATATTAAATTGAGAATACTCTGATGGGTGACATCGATTGTGACTGAAAAGGTTGAAGATCAGCGAGTTATTTCGGTCTACATGGAGCATCTTCTGTTTTAGTTTTCTTAACAAAAATGTAACTTTTTTTCAGATCATAATTTCAAATTGCATACAGCCCAGATGTTTTGATTTTATAGACCGTCTGAAAGAAGAGACTCATCTATGTTTGCCAAACAACTACCAATAAATAGCGTAAGGGTTCGGTTTTCACTTCTTTTTTCATTTTTTTTTTACAGCCGCGGTTCCTCAGTGCGCACTCGCCCCACTCACGAGTAGCCTACTTTGTAAAAACTCCATGTGTTTGAGTCCAAAGTTTGTTCACGTGTTTACATGTTCATGAAATAAAAGGATAATTGATAACAAAAGTCAACATTGCTTATATTTTGTCTAAAAATGTAAAAGTATACTGTTACTTAAAGGCACAATTCCTATCCATTGATTCTCAAATAATATGCCTGGTAAATACCTAGTATATTTCTGAGTGGTAGAGGGATAATTAAATAGGCCTACAGTCTCAGTCAAGCATACCACCATGGACTGTAAGGGGTTTATTAAAAGTACTAACAGCTCTTCCCTTAGTGTGAGGTAGTCAAGGGTCATGTATGCATCTGCAGGAACAGCCAGATTGTTCTCTGCCATGATGTAGGAGCACAAGGTATACACATCCTCACCGCAAGCTATGTCATTACGGTGGACACGATGTTCCTCACAGCTGGTTATGTCCTCTTGTGACACACCACACAAGTGTGTGTCATACAACTCTGGAACTGTGTATGTGACATCAGGCTGAAAATGGGGGGACATTCTCATTCTTTGAGGGGTGGATCAGGTGTTCCAGGTCTCCTTTGTAGTGTCCAATTCATCCTGTAGAGTCCAATTCATCCTGTAGAGGTGGAAATATTGTTGTTAAGGTATCATGAACATAACAAGCCCTACAAGTGCCAAAATAAGGAAAAAATATAGGTATTTTACCATAATTTGTGACTACCAGTAGCCTATCCTATATCTTTTTCAAAGCCCTTGTCGAATTTGGGGCTCCGAAGTTTGTATTAGGCTTAGTAGCCTGCCATGGGAGAAGCCCCATTGAACTCCAAGATGTGCCCATTAAAACAGCAGACACTTATTGATTCAGGACCATGAACAGTGGCACAAATCAGCACCAAATAAACATAGGGGCGATACCTCTGAGATTTCAGCACCACCAGTTGCTGGACAGCAACGCAAAAAAATATAATTTTAATGGTTGTGTACACATAATTGCAAATGTTATCGCAGGTGCAGAAAAAAGCTTGTTTCTAGCTCCAACGGCACAGTAATGCATAGCAATACACACACATAAACAAATTAAAGGGGCACCAGGGGCAACACGGCCACTCAACTCAGAGCTCATGACAAAATTCAAAACCTGTGGCTCGTTGGGATTGGCATTGCTAGTGTGTTGGCATGTGGAAGGCCTCATAGGAGAGAGACTGATAATGTTTCCAATGACATTGTTCCGATTCCACTGAACTTTAGAATTGTAAAATAGTGAATACACGTAAAGATTATTGCAACTACTGCACCAGATCTTTTGGTTTCCACTACAGGCCATAGAGAATACACTGATCGTCTGGCCCAGGAGTGTGAAGGTGAACGGAAAGGCTCTGGAGCAACGAACCGCCCTTGCTGTCTCTGCCTGGCCGGTTCCCCTCTCCACTGGGATTCTCTGCCTCTAACCCTATTACAGGGGCTGAGTCACTGGCTTACTGGTGCTCTTCCATGACGTCCCTAGGAGGGGTGCGTCACTTGAGTGGGTTGAGTCACTGATGTGATCTTCCTGTCTGGGTTGCCCCCCCCCCCTCCCTTGGGTTGTGCCGTGGCGGAGATCTTTGTGGGCTATACTCGGCCTTGTCTCAGGATGGTAAGTTGTTGGTTGAAGATATCCCTCTAGTGGTGTGGGGGCTGTACTTTGGCAAAGTGGGTGGGGTTATATCCTGCCTGTTTGGCCCTGTCTGGGGTATGATCGGATGGGGCCACAGTGTCTCCTGACCCCTCCTGTCTCAGCCTCCAGTATTTATGCTGCAGTAGTTTATGTGTCGGGGGGCTAGGGTCAGTCTGTTATATCTGGAGTACTTCTAATGTCTTATCCGGTGTCCTGTGTGAATTGAAGTATGCTCTCTCTAATTCTCTCTTTCTTTCTCTCTCTCGGAAGACCTGAGCCCTAGGACCATGCCTCAGAACTACCTGGCATGATGACTCCTTGCTGTCCCCAGTCCACCTGGCCGTGCTGCTGCTCCAGTTTCAACTGTTCTGCCTGCGGCTATGGAACCCTGACCTGTTCACCGGACGTGCTACCTGTCCCAGACCTGCTGTTTTCAACTCTCTAGAGACAGCAGGAGCGGTAGAGATACTCTTAATGATCAGCTATGAAAAGCCAACTGACATTTACTCCTGAGGTACTGACTTGCTGCACCCTCGACAACTACTGTGATTATTATTATTTGACCATGCTGGTCATGTATGAACATTTGAACGTCTTGGCCATGTTCTGTTATAATCTCCACCCGGGGTACTGGCCACCCCTCAAAGCCTGGTTCCTCTCTAGGTTTCTTCCTAGGTTTTGGCCTTTCTAGGGAGTTTTTCCTAGCCACCGTGCCTCTACACCTGCATTGCTTGCTGTTTGAGGTTTTAGGCTGGGTTTCTGTACAGCACTTTGAGATATCAGCTGATGTAAGAAGGGCTATATAAATACATTTGATTTGATTGGGGGGTGGGGGGGTCTATTGATTGAAGTTGGACGCTGGTCTGCTCCTAACAGCATGCAATTCAATTGCAATTAGATATTAAATCATAGGGAAATAAAACACATTAAGAGTTACATTCTGTCCTTGTTTTCGGAAACACTAAAAAATATGCTTGTAATTGCATTATTGGTGAGGTACATGGACGTGGAAGAAGAACGTTGATAGGCAAGTGCAGTACAGTGTGGCAGGTAAGCCCAGGAAGCAGAACAGCATAATGTTCTTGTCCAAGAAGTCTGTCGAAATCACCTGAATCTTTCAGTCTATGGGGGCGCTCAAGCCAAAAATCAACACACTTTAGCCAGAAACCCCCACCAGCTTTCGATTCTCTGATTGCTGGTGGATCGACCGTATAAGAAGCTTCTCTCGCCCCCAATGGCATCATCATTCTGTCGTAGGTACCATTGCATGTCCCACACACGACTGTTCTCCGTCCCCATGACTGCTCCTACAATGGGGGCACACCCCCCCACTTCCCCAACCGTATCAAGGAAATGGCAACCAATAACTTTTGGGTCGCTCCTGGTGTTGTATGCATTGAGCCAGAGTATTTTTATTGAACACGTCGATGGCACCATTACTGCAGATCCCAAATGGCTTCAATTAATAATAGGAATCGGCATGACACAGGAAGTTGGGCCCCTTGGCAACAACGTATGCTTGCCTTGTAGGTCTTCTGCTCCTTCAAATCTCTGTATTAGTTGGGAGGAGAGAAAGAGTTAAAGGATAAGAAAAGGGGCATAATCAGGAGATGCTTGATCAGGTGCTGTGGCTAGTTCTTCTTGTCACTTGTCCTCGACAGGCAACCAGTTCAATAACATGGGCCTGGGTTAGTTGGAAGCCCTCTAACCATATCAAGGTACAGGCCGAGAGAAGGATTTTTAACACCCTACTCTATCTTTGTAGTGCTTGACCTGATGGGGCTTGGATAGGTGTAGCAATATGGTGCTGACTCAACCCTGCAGTGTAATGGACTCCAGGACACTTCTGCCATATTACATACACAAATCTAGAACCTCCAGATATGCAAACACTAACTAGAAACCAATGTCCAATTCCATACCATCCCTGGCCTAAAATTTGATTTGGAATTGGACACAAAAGATGAATGACTAGGGAGAAAGGGTAAAGGACCAGTAAGTCTGTAACTGGGCAACTGAACAGTCAATTGAACATTTTACTTGCAATACATTTAATGTGCAAATTAATACATTTACAGCCAATTCGAGCAAGCTTCAAATATTTACCAGAAAACAAATGGAAAACTATACAAATATTTACATGCTTGTAAACGTTACTTAGAATACAAGACAGATACATATGCTATATACTTACAAAACAACTTAACTTCACAGCCAATGTCTGCTTTTCTTTCAACGTTAAGAAAAACAATTCAGGCAGATTATGTTAAAGGTTTTATTTCAATGAATGAATCAAGACAAAATGTTTGCACTTGATATACAACTTTTAGGGCCGGTTTCACAGACAACGCTTAAGCCTACTCCATGAGTAAAATGCCTGTTTTGTGCTATCTTAATTCTAGTCTGTACAAGTCGCTTTATCTTAAAATAGTCTTAGATTTATCCTGTTCTGGATTAAACAAAGCCGATTGCAAGAGGGAGGATTAGAGCTACTCTAGGACTAAATTTAAGCTTAAATTAATCATTCAAAGAGGCAGGTTTAACCTCTGCTTAGTACTGTTTGTGAGGGAGCATGGACTAGTTGGAATATCTAAATGAAGACCAACATGCACTACAGAGGCCAGCCAGATGAGTACTTGTGGATAGGAGTAATCCATTAAACTACTTTGATGAAATGGCTTTGAGACCGCTTTCGTATGTACAAAGAAAATGCATTGAAGATCATCTTTTCTTGAGCCTAGACTTTCCTCTCTGTCTCAAAGAGGAAGGCCTTTAATAACCAAGTTCTGATAACTTTGAGGTTTTTGGCATCTGGAAACTTTCATCGTGAATCAGGGCCATTTTTGAACTGAGATGTATTTTACATCAAATTTCCTGATGCTGCTGGCCAAGCCAACTATAAAGTGCAATTCTATGAATATGGGCACTTCCCAGGAGTGATTGGCTGTATAGATGGATGTCATATTCCCATCAAGTGTACAGGAACCGTAAGAACTGGTTTTCCATCCATGTTCAGGGTGTATGTACTCCTAATTTAGAGTTTTCAGGGTGTATGCACTCCTAATTTAGAGTTTTCAGGGTGTATGTACTCCTAATTTAGAGTTTTCAGGGTGTATGTACTCCTAATTTAGAGTTTTCAGGGTGTATGTACTCCTAATTTAGAGTTTTCAGGGTGTATGTACTCCTAATTTAGAGTTTTCTAACATTGTTGCCCACTGGAAAGGTGCAACTCACGATTCAAGGATTTTTCAACTCTTCATTGTGTGCTCAGATTCAGAGAGGACAACAAAGTGGACTACTAATTGACAGTGGATATGGTCAGAATAACTTTTTATTCACTCCATACATAAATCCCACAACAGCTGAGCAGCAAAGATACTACAACCAAGCTCATACCCGCACGAGAGGGATGGTCGAGTGTATGTTTGGAGTATGGAAAAATCGATTCCAGTGTTTACTTAATACACTTTGTTTCAAGCCAAGAAGATGCTGCAAGGTGATCATTGCTACAGCTGTGTGCTGCACAACTACCTCCTCCAATGGAAGATCAGGATCAAGCTAATATGCCCAAGGCTGAGGCAGGCAATGACCAACGAGGACTTGCATACAGAGTTGCTTTCACATTGCAGCACTTCAACGAGATGAGATGCATTTAAATATGGAATGTATTCATTATGGCTTATTTTTGCTTTGATAATGTTTGTTCTGTACAAAATTCAAATAGTGTGCAGCAAAATGAAGTGACTAAACCAAGGCTTGTTTAAAATGTAGTTTGTGGTGATTTAAAATACTCATGTATATCCAAATGACAACATTTCAATGTTTTACATATATTGTTCACCATGGCTGGTTATCACAAATGTCTATCTTTTTTGGATCATACTTATCTCTTCCAACTTCATATCCAATCCAACCTGTAGAATTATAATTTCATGTTCTTCCTTCAGATATTTCATTTCATGCTCATGAAATTCTCTGGCTAACTTTTCATGCATGGTCATCTTTTTTGTTCTCTGCTGAAAGGTGGTGGCAGCATCTTCTCTCAGGGATGCTATAGCAGATGTAGAGTTTGAGTTTGAGTTTATTTTTTATTTTTTACAGGGACAGTGCACATTAATCAACGTTTCAGTAAAAGTGACGGTTTTAGCCAGCCGGCTAATTTTCAACCGCAGTCCCTGGGCAGGTTATTAAAAACAATTACAATATAGACAATAGCAACATAGAACAAGCAAGACATAGCAACATAGGACAAGCAAGACATAGCATACAGACAGAGCAACATAGGACAAGCAAGACGTAGCATACAGACAGAGCAACATAGAACAAAAAGCAGAAAGACAAAATTCATAAAAGCAACAAAGTGTTTCCACACCTCACAAGCTACAGACAACAGACAACATGGAAAGCGGCAACACACAGCTAGGGACCATGTTCACAAATCTGATTGACCTTTAGCCATGTCTTCAAGCATTTTGTGAAAGTGTGATATGTGGTGCAGTTATGTGTGTCTGATGGCAGTGTATTCCAGACATGGGAAGCTCTCACATAGAATGCAGATTTACTAAAGGTGCTTTTCTTTAGGGGAACTATACAGTCACCTCTCATGGCAGACCTTGTGGATCTGCTGCCATATGTCTGGGTTTTCTGTTTAACAAAAATACTGAGTGGAGGGGGAGCCAGGCCATTAAGGATCTTGAATACAAGACATGCGTCGGTGTATTGCACAAGATTTTCCCAACTCAAGAGCTCATGCTTTCTAAGGATGTGACAATGATGATGGCTATTGGGCTTCCTATCAAGCACTTTGAGAGCCCGTTTGTAGACAGACTGAATAGGTTTTAATGTTGTACAGCAAGCTTGGGCCCAACTAGTCAAGCAGTATGTTAAGTGGGGGAGTATCATAGATTCGAAGTACAGTTTTGCTACCTCTGTAGTCAAACAATTTCGTATAAATCGGAAATTAGCTAGGTTGAATTTGGTTATTTGAATTACCTTTTTCACATGCTTTTTAAAAGAGAGGTTGGAATCAAGTATGATGCCAAGGTACTTAAAATCGGATACCACCTGGAGCTTCTCCCCTGACACATAGACATCTGGCTCAGTAGCATCTGTTGCCCTCTTTGTGAAGAACATGCAAACAGTTTTTTTCACATTGAGATGCAAACACGAGTCACTGAGCCACTTTGTAACCTGGACCATTACAGTAGTGAGTTCTTGTGCAGCTTGTTGTTTGCTCTTTGCATGCACATATATCACTGTATCATCTGCATACATTTGAACTTCAGACCCAGTACAGACAGAGGGTACACACTCACTGTGCACTAGCTCTTCCAACATGTTCACATTCCTTTCCTCTGAAAAAAGAACACTGTTAGAAGCACAAATAAACTCATATGGTCCTTAGAATGAAAGAAGAGTAAATATTGACTCAGAGAGTGGAATATATTTACCAAAGGAAGTAACTAATTTACTTTTTTTGGTATATGTACCATTTGTGCTCAGTTCTTCATCTGAAATGTCCAAATGGTCATCGTCTGGTATACCATCCAGAGGTTGGTCATTCTGGTATACCTTCCAGAGGTTGCTGGTGCTCTATTATTACAGACAGCAAGTCACTCAATTCATCAGTCTTGTCTTTTTTTTGGTGGTCCACCACCAGTAGTAAATCGCTCTCTTCTGATCTCGGCATTCTCTTTTTAAAGCCAGTTTAAGGTTCTTCCACAGAGTCTATAAAGGCAGATATCATTCAATATAAGTGATGTCACAAATATGAAAGAGAAATGTAAAATACTGATAATAATGAAGATATCTCACTTGAAGACCAACCACTCTTTCTTTTGCTCAGTAGCAGTAGTGTTGTTTTTACTTTCAATAACTCGATGGTTTGACTCACAAATTATTTTAGCCTCTGCCATTGTCTTTGTCTCAAGATTCTATTTTCTATTCCATTTCGGGTTTTTATGAGCACCATTAGACCAACAGCATGTGCTCATACTTAACCTAATCAGGCTTAAAACCTCTTGAGTGTAGGGGTCAGTATTTTGATGTTTGGATGAAAAACGTACCCAAATGAAACTGCCTATTTCTCAGGCCCAGAATCTAGAATATGCATGTAATTGTCAGATTAGGATAGAAAACGCTCTAAAGTTTCCAAAACTGTCAAAATATTGTCTGTGAGTATAACAGAACTGATTTTGCAGGTGAAATTTTTTGAAAGCTCCCTGTTCCATTGCATGCCTTCCCTCCATTTAAAGGGATATCAACCAGATTCCTTTCCCTATGGCGTCCACATGGTCTGAACAGTCTTTAGACATAGTTTCAGCCTTTTATTATGAAAAATGAGTGAGAAAGATCAAATCGCGTCAGTGGATGGCTGGGTGCCAGCAGAGTTTTGCATGTGCGAGCAGCTTGGAGCATACATTTACTCTCTCTCTCCTATTGAAAAAGCTTCGGTCCTGTTGAAATATTATCGATTATTTATTGAAAAAACAACCTGAGGATTGATTATAAAAAACGTTTGACATGTTTCTACGAACTTTACGGATACTATTTGGAATTTTCGTCTGCACCGTCGTGACTGCTCGAGCCTGTGGATTTCTGAACATAACGCGCCAACCAAATGGAGGTTTTGGGATTTTAAAATAATCTTTATGGAACAAAAGGAACATTTACTGTGTAACTGGGAGTCTCGTGAGTGCAAACATCCGAAGATCATCAAAGGTAAGCGATTCATTTTATTGCTTTTCTGACTTTCGTGACCAATCTACTTTGCTGCTAGCTGTTTGTAATGTTTTGTCTGCTGAGAGAGATGTCCTTACATAAACGCTTGGTTTGCTTTTTTGAAATCTGACATGCCAGGTGGATTAACAACAAGCTACGCTGTGTTTTGCTATATTGCACTTGTGCAATATTTGTAATTGAATTTGAATTCGGCGCTCTGCAATTCAGCGGATGTTGACGAAAATGATCCCGCTAAAGGGATTGGTGCGCCAAGAAGTGTTAACACAGGTGTTCTCATTTAGCCTTACTTACCTTACTCCAGGACTTGCTGTCCAAAAACTTAGACACACCCTATTCCCTCAGCCCTCAAATTAAGTGGACACTTCTGATGACGTCTGACGAGTATACACTTACAGGGCGAGGGAGGAAGGAAAGATTTTTAAATGGGCCACCCTTGGCCAGAAATTCATCACCCGTTGATCCCGAGATGATTGTTTTTTCAACTACCGGTATGAGCGACAGTCAATTATGATTGCATGTCTACTTAATATTAAATATATAATTATTTATATTAGCCTACGTCTGTGTGACAGCTTGGAGAGACAGCTGACCGGAGGGAATAGACCCCACTGGGGCTGTCATGGGCTAGCTACCCATGTTGGCAGTCTCCGACGCTGTTTCAGTATGTTGGAGACACCCGCTAAGTGCTACTGAAAGTCAACAAAGGAACATACCCCTAGAGCCTGCGAGAGCTGGGGCGCAAGATGGCTCAACGACTGATCACACGGTTACGGACCCAGGAACGGAAACGACTACGAGTAGGAACACAGCACATGAGACAACCATAACAGCAGCAGGACACACACTTCAGGTGTGCAGCTGTGGTTGGGAGAGAGTAACATCGGCAAGGGGGTTAAGGATCCATCAAGGGAGGAAAAGGTGCTTGGGAGAGCAGAGACAGGGACCTCGCATTGACCAGTACTTCTTACGAAGCAGCCAGTCAAATCAGTCGAATGAAGCACAGCGACGGGACGCAAACCAAAGTTCGCAGAGCATCAGCACCCCTGTAACTGAGGAGGATAACACAAGCACAGAAATGCCGGTGGATGAACTCACCTAACCACAGAGACCTCTAAAAGAGGAAAAGATCAAAGGGCACAGACCAAGTGTGAAGTGGCCCAAAGCTGTTGAAAAGAGAGAGTGGGAAACAATCAACAACGACCTGACAAAAATCTTGGAACAACAGGTAGGAACAGCAGAGAAAAAGCTTGAAAGGATGGGAGACATTATCTACCACTACGGAGAAGAGCGCTTTGGAGTAAACGAAAGGAGAAGTGGCAAGACACCACCCCTGCCAGCCAAATCTAGGAGACAGCAGGAGATCGAGATACTTGTCAGAGAGAGAAGGCAGCTGAGGAAGCAGTGGAAGAAGGCCTCTGATGCAGAGAGAGAAGGTCTCATGCTACTCCAAGCAGACATTAAATGTCGGCTGGCAACCTTGCGAAGAGCGGAAAACTTAAGGAAACTTCGTAGGAAGAAGGTACACTCAAGAACACGGTTCTATAAAAACCCCTTTAAGTTTGTCAAAGATCTCTTCGCAAAGGAAAAGTGTGGAATCCTAAAAACTCCAAAGCCTGAACTGGAAGAACATCTGGAAAAGGTCCACCAGGACATGAAAAGGCATGAGCAGATAGTCATCCCACATGACATCCCACCTATTCAACCACCAGAATTCAATCTGGACACTGACCCTCCAAAATGGAGGGAAGTAGAGAACGTTGTCCGAAGAGCAAGAGCGGCCTCTGCTCCTGGTCCTAATGGAGTACCATACAAGCTCTACAAGAACGCCCGGATGTCCTACGCTTTCTTTGGAGGCTCATGAGGATAGTGTGGCAGAAGGAAATAATACCAAAGGCATGGCGAAGGGCTGGTGGTGTGCTAATCCCGAAAGAGAAGGATGCGACAGACATCAGTCAATTCCGACCAATCTCCCTTCTCAACGTCGAAGGGAAGATCTTTTTCAGTATAATAGCACAGAGGCTGTCCACTTATCTGGAAAGGAACAAGTACATTGATACATCTGTACAGAAAGCAGGCATTCCTGGTTTCTCTGGTTGCCTGGAACATACTAGTATGATTTGGCACCAGATCCAAACCGCTAAGAAGGACAAGAGAGACCTCTATGTCATCTTCCTCGACCTGGCCAATGCCTTTGGCTCAGTTCCCCATGAACTCCTCTGGGAATCCTTCAACATTTTCCACGTACCAGAACCCATCACTACACTGGTAAAGGCCTATTTCCAAGACCTGCAATTGTGTTTCACAACACCTGACTTCACAACAACATGGCAGCGCTTGGAAGTAGGCATAATGGCAGGCTGTACAATTTCTCCTCTGGCATTCACTATGGCCATGGAAGTCATCATCAGGGCATCGAGATGGGTGGTCTACGGTGAGAGAACTAAGGAAGGGCTCCGTCTCCCACCTATCCGAGCATACATGGATGACATGACTATACTGACCACCACTGCAGCATGCACCAGGCGGCTACTTGCAAAACTGCAGGATAACATCAAGTGGGCCCGGATGAAAATCAAGCCAAGCAAATCTCGAAGCATCTCCATAGTCAAGGGACAGCTTAAAGATGTGAGGTTCTGCATTGGAGATGACCCGATACCAACGGTGTCTGAGCAACCCATCAAGAGCCTGGGTAGATGGTACAACGAAAGCCTCCGGGATAAAGATCAAGTGCAGCAAGTAAGGCAGGACATCGCCGACGGTCTTGAGAACATCAACAAGACCCTACTGCCTGGGAGGCTCAAGCTTTGGTGCCTACAGTTTGGACTTCTCCCGGGTAATGTGGCCACTCACCGTCTATGAGGTCCCAATAACAACAGTGGAGAAGATGGAGCGAACCATTACCTCATACGTGAAGAAATGGCTGGGTGTCCCACGATGCCTGAGTAACATCGGCCTGTATGGCAAAGGGGTCCTTGAACTACCTCTTACAAGTCTAACGGAGGAGTACAAGTGCTCTAAAGTAAGACTTCAGATGACATTGAAGGACTCCAAAGACCAGACCATTAGCAAGGCTGCACCTCTCCTACAAACTGGACGGAAATGGACATCATCCAAGGCTGTGCAGCAAGCAACATCAGCCCTGAGACACCAAGACATTGTGGGGAATATCCAGCATGGAAGAGGAGGCTTTGGCCTGGCAGCAAGCAAACCAACGTTCCATGAGGCAACAACATCTGAACGCAGGAAGCTGGTGGTCGAGGAGGTGCGCAGACAGGAGGAGACTGCAAGAAGTGCAAAGGCTGTCTCTCTTGCTAAACAAGGGCAATGGACGCGGTGGGAAGGCCTGGAGAGGAGAAAGATCAACTGGAGTGAGCTTTGGCAAATGGAGGCAAGCAACATCAGTTTCATCATAAGAGCTGTTTATGATGTGCTTCCATCACCAAAAAATCTACATCAATGGTATGGCGAGGACTCGACCTGCCCCCTCTGCCCAGCTCCAGCGACTCTCAGGCATATAATGACAGGTTGCAAGACCAGCCTCTCACAAGGCCGCTACACCTGGAGGCACAATCAGGTCCTCAAGAGCCTGGCTGCAGCACTTGAGACCAAGAGGAGTGCAACCAATTCATTACCTCCAAAAACAAGCAATCCCGTCAAAACAACAACATTCATCCGGGAGGGACAGAAAAGGCCCAAGTATCCTCCTACAAAGCCAGAAACTGGACACCTAGCCATGGCCCGGGACTGGAAGATGCTTGTCGATATTGGCCAGCAACTCATTTTTCCACCAGAGATTGCTTCTACCAACCTTAGGCCAGACATGGTACTCTGGTCCCCTTCACGAAAGGCTGTGTACATCATAGAGCTCACAGTCCCGTGGGAAAACTCGGTTGAAGAGGCCTACGAGCGTAAGAAACTTCGTTACACAGAGTTGGCAGCAGACGCAACTCAGCGTGGCTGGAATGCAAAGGTCTGGCCAGTTGAAGTGGGATGCAGAGGATTCGTGGCTTCTTCCATCATCAGGTTGCTGAAAGAACTTGGAATCCATGGACAGGCTCTGCGGCAGACCGTCAGAGCAGTTTCTCAAGCAGCTGAAAGAGGCAGCCAGTGGATCTGGATCAAACGGAAGGACCCTTGCTGGGCTATAACTTCATGACCCCCCACCCCCACCTGAGAACCCAATTCAGATCCCTCCAACTTGAGGAGGGCATATGAGGTATGCGGTCAGCTGTATGGCTGGCTCAGGGAAGAGGACGCCCCTGCCTTGCATAGTCCCGTGGGACATCTTAATTGGGCATGGGACACAAGCTAAGGCTTGATTACCCTTTAGCTGGCCACCTTTGATGAGGGTGTTTAGTGATTAAAGGCCGAAACACCCACTGATTCGAAGGCACACTACTGAGGATGTGTCCCAAAATTGACATCTTACCCCAGTCTAAGAAATAAACCTCCCATGCCACTCTGTCAACATCACGGCAAATCTCATGTGAGTGCATTCCATCTATTGGCACAATGGACAGTTTTTAACATCTCGTCCCGTGTTTTATGATTCTGTAAGATGGCTAGCAAATTAATTAGCTAACGTTAGCATACCTAGCTGGAACTTATGAAGAAGGAAAAGGTTTTATTTCTACAATTCCCAAAAGATAACCAAACAAAAACATATTTACTTTTTACGAAACATTTGTGCATTAGTAGCACACTTTCTAACTTATTTGCATTCGTTTGTACTGACACTTGTATGTTGACTTCTCCACTGATGTTGTTTTTATGTTTTTGTGGACTTTTCTTAGCGGATGTACAATCGTCGCAAATTGAATTATGGAGAGTTTCAGGCCCGGGAGTAAACACAATTGTACACTCGCAAAGCCGACTAAAAACGAGGGCCTAACGTTGCAAACTTCCCTTGCTTAGCTAATCATTTGGACCACCCGCCAAGATGGCGGCGGGTATTCCCCCAAGGGCATAAGGCGAGGAGGGTAAGTGGATGAGGGTGTGTCTTTTTTAAGTGTTTAGACCGAATCCCAGGACTCCATAGTCTCCGACTAACTAAAGCAAATGTAAGCCACGTTCATGAAAGCTAAAGTACAGTCATGGCCAAAAGTTTTGAGAATGACACAAATATTCATTTTCGCAAAGTCTGCTGCCTCAGTTTGTATGATGGCAATTTGCATATACTCTGGAATGTTATGAAGAGTGATCAGATGAATTGCAATTAATTGCAAAGTCCCTCTTTGCCATGCAACTGAACTGAATGAATGGTTCGTCAGGACCTCCAACAGCCGAAGCTAAGTAGTAACATTAACATGATGCCTTCTAATTGCAGTCGCTGTTCTCATAATATACAGGAGAACGACGCCTGTGCTACAAGCCCAGCTTCAGACGCAATCATTAGGCAAGGGTAATTTCAGTGTAGGAAAGGATGAAACAGCGTCTGTGCCACCAGTAAGTACAGATAGTAGTATAAATCCCCTGACACAGTCCCCGCAGCCGGACAACTTTCTCACGGTTTCTGGAAGGAAATGCTGTAGGAACGCTCAACCGGTGTCGCTCATTCAGCCGACAGAAACTTTCAACCGGTTTTCCCCATTAAGCAGCGAGTCGAAGCTTCCCACCATTAGCTCTGACAAATTGAAAACCCTAGTCATTGGTGACTCCATTACCCGCAGTATTAGACTTAAAACGAATCATCCAGCGATCATACACTGTTTACCCGGGGGCAGGGCTACCGACGTTAAGGCTAATCTGAAGATGGTGCTGGCTAAAGCTAAAACTGGCGAGTGTAGAGAGTATAGAGATATTGTTATCCACGTCGGCACCAACGATGTTAGGATGAAACAGTCAGAGATCACCAAGCGCAACATAGCTTCTGCGTGTAAATCAGCTAGAAAGATGTGTCGGCATCGAGTAATTGTCTCTGGCCCCCTCCCAGTTAGGGGGAGTGATGAGCTCTACAGCAGAGTCTCACAACTCAATCGCTGGTTGAAAACTGTTTTCTGCCCCTCCCAAAATAATGCATTTGTAGATAATTGGCCCTCTTTCTGGGACTCACCCACAAACAGGACCAAGCCTGACCTGCTGAGGAGGGACGGACTCCATCCTAGCTGGAGGGGTGCTCTCATCTTATCTACCAACATAGACAGGGCTCTAACTCCTCCAGCTCCACAATGAAATGGGGTGCAGGCCAGGCAGCAGGCTGTTAGCCAGCCTGCCAGCATAGTGGAGTCTGCCACTAGCACAGTCTCTGACTTATCAGCTCAGCTATCACCATTGAGACCGTGTCTGTGTCTCGACCTAGGTTGGGCAAAACTAAACATGGCTGTGTTCGCCTTAGCAATCTCACTAGGATAAAGACCTCCTCCATTCCTGTCATTATTGAAAGAGATCATGATACCTCACATCTCAAAATAGGGCTACTTAATGTTAGATCCCTTACTTCAAAGACAATTATAGTCAATGAACTAATCACTGATCATAATCTTGATGTGATTGGCCTGACTGAAACATGGCTTAAGCCTGATGAATTTACTGTGTTAAATGAGGCCTCACCTCCTGGCTACACTAGTGACCATATCCCCCGTGTATCCCGCAAAGGCGGAGGTGTTGCTAACATTTACGATAGCAAATTTCAATTTACAAAAAAAAAATGACGTTTTCGTCTTTTGAGCTTCTCGTCATGAAATCTATGCAGCCTACTCAATCACTTTTTAAGGCTACTGTTTACAGGCCTCCTGGGCCATATACAGCATTCCTCATTGAGTTCCCTGAATTTCTATCGGACCTTGTAGTCATAGCAGATAATATTCTTTGGTGACTTTAATATTCACATGGAAAAGTCCACAGACTCACTCCAAAAGGCTTTCGGAGACATCATCAGTGGGTTTTGTCCAACATGTCTCTGGACCCACTCACTGTCACAGTCATACTCTGGACCTAGTTTTGTCCCATGGAATAAATGTTGTGGATCTTAATGTTTTTCCTCATAATCCTGGACTATCGGACCACCATTTTATTACGTTTGCAATTGCAACAAATAATCTGCTCAGACCCCAACCAAGGAACATCAAAAGGCGTGCTATAAATTCACAGACAACACAAAGATTCCTTGATGTCCTTCCAGATTCCCTCTGTCTACCCAAGGACACCAGAGGACAAAAATCAGTTAACCACCTAACTGAGGAACTCAATTTAACCTTGCGCAATACCCTAGATGCAGTTGCACCCCTAAAAACTAAAAACATTTCTCATAAAAAACTAGCTCCCTGGTGCACAGAAAATACCCGAGCTCTGAAGCAAGCTTCCAGAAAATTGGAACGGAAATGGCGCCACACCAAACTGGAAGTCTTCCGACTAGCTTGGAAAGACGGTACAGTGCAGTACCGAAGAGCCCTTACTGCTGCTCTATTTTTCTAACTTAATTGAGGAAAATAAGAACAATCCGAAATTCCTTTTTGATACTGTCGCAAAGCTAACTAAAAAGCAGCATTCCCCAAGAGAGGATGGCTTTCACTTTAGCAGTGATAAATTCATGAACTTCTTTGAGGAAAAGATCATGATTATTAGAAAGCAAATTACGGACTCCTCTTTAAATCTGCGTATTCCTTCAAAGCTCAGTTGTCCTGAGTCTGCACAACTCTGCCAGGACCTAGGATCAAGAGAGACGCTCAAGTGTTTTAGTACTATATCTCTTGACACAATGATGAAAATAATCATGGCCTCTAAACCTTCAAGCTGCATACTGGACCCTATTCCAACTAAACTACTGAAAGAGCTGCTTCCTGTGCTTGGCCCTCCTATGTTGAACATAATAAACAGCTCTCTATCCACCGGATGTGTACCAAACTCACTAAAAGTGGTAGTAATAAAGCCTCTCTTGAAAAAGCCAAACCTTGACCCAGAAAATATTTTAAAAAACTATCAGCCTGTATCGAATCTTCCATTCCTCTCAAAAAATTTAGAAAAGGCTGTTGCGCAGCAACTCACTGCCTTTCTGAAGACAAACAGTGTATACAAAATGCTTCAGTCTGGTTTTAGACCCCATCATAGCACTGAGACTGCACTTGTGAAGGTGGTAAATGACCTTTTAATGGCATCAGCCGAGGCTCTGCATCTGTCCTCGTGCTCCTAGACCTTAGTGCTGCTTTTGATACCATCGATCACCACATTCTTTTGGAGAGATTGGAAACCCAAATTGGTCTACACGGACAAGTTCTGGCCTGGTTTAGATCTTATCTGTCGGAAAGATATCAGTTTGTCTCTGTGAATGGTTTGTCCTCTGACAAATCAACTGTAAATTTCAGGGTTCCTCAAGGTTCCGTTTTAGGACCACTATTGTTTTCACTATATATTTTACCTCTTGGGGATGTCATTCGAAAACATAATGTTAACTTTCACTGCTATGCGGATGACACACAGCTGTACATTTCAATGAAACATGGTGAAGCCCCAAAATTGCCCTCGCTAGAAGCATGTGTTTCAGACATAAGGAAGTGGATGGCTGCAAACTTTCTACTTTTAAACTCGGACAAAACAGAGATGCTTGTTCTAGGTCCCAAGAAACAAAGAGATCTTCTGTTGAATCTGACAATTAATCTTAATGGTTGTACTCAAATAAAACTGTGAAGGACCTCGGCGTTACTCTGGACCCTGATCTCTCTTTTGAAGAACATATCAAGACCATTTCAAGGACAGCTTTTTTCCATCTACGTAACATTGCAAAAATCAGAAACTTTATGTCCAAAAATTATGCAGAAAAATTAATCCATACTTTTGTCACCCGGATAAAGCACTAAATAAACTTCAGTTAGTGCTAAATACGGTTGATAGAATCCTGACTAGAACCAAAAAATTTGATCATATTACTCCAGTGCTAGCCTCCCTACACTGGCTTCCTGTCAAAGCAAGGGCTGATTTCAAGGTTTTACTGCTAACCTACAAAGCATTACATGGGCTTGCTCCTACCTATCTCTCTGATTTGGTCCTGCCGTACATACCTACACGTACGCTACGGTCACAAGACGTAGGCCTCCTAATTGTCCCTAGAATTTCTAAGCAAACAGCTGGAGGCAGGGCTTTCTCCTATAAAGCTCCATTTTTATGGAACGGTCTGCCTACCCATGTCAGAGACGCAAACCCGGTCTCAACCTTTAAGTCTTTACTGAAGACTCATCTCTTCAGTGGGTCATATGATTGAGTGTAGTCTGGCCCAGGAGTGGGAAGGTGAACGGAAAGGCTCTGGAGCAACGAACCGCCCTTGCTGTCTCTGCCTGGCCGGTTTCCCTCTTTCCACTGGGATTCTCTGCCTCTAACCCTATTACAGGGGCTGAGTCACTGGCTTACTGGGGCTCTCTCATACCATCCCTGGGAGGGGTGCGTCACCTGAGTGGGTTGTGACGTGGTGGGGTGCGTCACAACCCTTGGGTTGTGACGTGGTGGAGATCTTTGTGGGCTATACTCAGCCTTGTCTCAGGATGGTAAGTTGGTGGTTGAAAATGTCCCTCTAGTGGTGTGGGGGCTGTGCTTTGGCAAAGTGGGTGGGGTTATATCCTTCCTGTTTGGCCCTGTCCGGGGGTGTCCTCGGATGGGGCCACAGTGTCTCCTGACCCCTCCTGTCTCAGCCTCCAGTATTCATGCTGCAGTATTTTATGTGTTGAGGGGCTAGGGTCAGTTTGTTATATCTGGAGTACTTCTCCTGTCCTATTCGGTGTCCTGTATGAATTTAAGTGTGCTCTCTCTAATTCTCTCTTTCTCTCTTTCTTTCTCTCTCTCTGAGGACCTGAGCCCTAGGACGATGCCTCAGGACTACCTGACATGATGACTCCTTGCTGTCCCCAGTCCACCTGGCCGTGCTGCTGCTTCAGTTTCAACTGTTCTGCCTTATTATTATTGGACCATGCTGGTCATTTATGAACATTTGAACATCTTGGCCATGTTCTGTTATAATCTCCACCCGGCACAGCCAGAAGAGGACTGGCCACCCCACATAGCCTGGTTCCTCTCTAGGTTTCTTCCTAGGTTTTGGCCTTTCTAGGGAGTTTTTCCTAGCCACCGTGCTTCTACACCTGCATTGCTTGCTGTTTAGGCTGGGTTTCTGTACAGCACTTTGAGATATCAGCTGATGTACGAAGGGCTATATAAATATTTGATTTGAATCCCCCACAAAAAAAATTCCACTGCATTTCAGCCCTGCCACAAAAGGACCAGCTGACATCATGTCAAGGATTCTCTCATTAACACAGGTATGAGTGTTGACGAGGACAAGGCTGGAGATCACTCTGTCATGCTGATTGAGTATGAATAACAGACTGGAAGCTTCAAAAGGAGGGTGGTGCTTGGAATCATTGTTCTTCCACTGTCAACCATGGTTACCTTTGCACAAAAAGGGCTTTACAGGCAAGGATATTGCTGCCAGTAAGATTGCACCTAAATCAACCATTTATCGGATCATCAAGAACTTCAAGGAGAGCGGTTCAATTGTTGTGAAGAAGGCTTCAGGGTGCCCAAGAAAGTCCAGCAAGTGCCACGACCGTCTCCTAAAGTTGATTCAGCTGCGGGATCGGGGCACCACCAGTACAGAGCTTGCTCAGGAATGGCAGTAGGCAGGTGTGAGTGCATCTGCACGCACAGTGAGGCAAAGAATTTTGTATGATGGCCTGGTGTCAAGAAGTGCAGAAAAGAAGCCACTTCTCTACAGGAAAAACATCAGGGACAGACTGATATTCTGCAAAAGACTTCTTAGGACTGGGGTAACGTCATTTTCTCTGATGAATCCCCTTTCCGATTGTTTGGGGCATCCGGAAAAAAGCTTGTCCAGAGAAGACGAGGTGAGCGCTACCATCAGTCCTGTGCCATGTCAACAGTAAAGCATCCTGAGACCATTCATGTGTGGGGTTGCTTCTCAGCCAAGGAAGTGGGCTCACTCATAATTTTGCCAAAGAACACAGCCATGAATAAAGAATGGTACCAACACATCCTCCGAGAGCAACTTCTCCCAACCATCTAGGAACAATGCCTTTTCCAGCATGATGGAGCACCTTGCCATAAGAAAAAGGTGATAACTAAGTGGCTTGGGGAACAAAACATTGATATTTTGGGTCCATGGCCAGGAAACTCCCCAGACCTTAATCCCTTTGAGAACTTGTGGTCAATCCTCAAGAGGCGGGTGGACACACAAAAACCCACAAATTCTGACAAACTCCAAGCATTGATTAAGCAAGAATGCGCTGCTATCAGTCAGGATGTGGCCCAGACGTTAATTGACAGCATGCCAGGGTGGATTGCAGAGGTCTTGAAAAAGGATCAACACTGCAAATATTGACTTTTTGCATCAACTTCTTGTAATTGTCAATAAAAGCCTTTGACACTTATGAAATGCTTGTAATTATGCTTCATTATTCCATAGTAACATCTGACAAAAATATCTAAAGACACTGAGGCAGCAGACTTTGTGACACAAATATTCATTTTCATTCTCGTTTTTTTGCCACGACTGTACACATTAAGTCCTACTCCTGGATTAATCTAAACCCTGTCTGTGAACAGGCCCTTGAACTGGCTAGGAAACTGAAAACTACATCTCCCATGTTGGAATCACAATTACAGGAAGTCACGTGATCGAATTATCTTGTTTCAAGGGCAACTTGTCGAAGTGGTTGCAAAAGCTACACGTGTAGTTAGGTAGCTACAGTTTAATTTCTTAAAGTTTTAATATTAGCTATCACAATTAGTTATGGACGGATTTGGTTCCGACTTTTCATCAGGTGCCGGGTCCGGTAAAATGGACACCGGGACAATCATGGAGCAAGTGAAGGTCCAGATTGCGGTGGCTAATGCGCAAGAGCTCTTGCAGGTAATTTGCTATACTAGGTAACTAGACACCGGACAGCTAGTTGACTGGTTAACTAATTGTTGCGTAGCAAGTTGAAAAAGCTGATGTGAAAGCAATAAGTTACTACCACCATACAACTAGTTAGTAAGCTACGAATACAATAGGCCTTATAGCTACAAGCTGGCTAACGTTAGTTAGTTAGCTAACTAGCTACCTTAGCCTGTCGAATGAATGAATGCTCGCTGTTTGTTAGCAAGCCATGTAAATATTTTATTACATGTATATAGTTAACTACAAACGGCATATTTGGTCTGTAGGCCAGGCCTACTCTCAATGTAACGTTAGTTAAATTGCCTGTCAGGTCGTGGTGCCTGAGGTGAGTGATGATGGGTTAAATCTTATCTTTCTCCTTTGTTGTAGAGGATGACAGACAAATGCTTCAAGAAATGCATAGGCAAACCAGGAGGCACGTTGGATAACTCTGAACAGGTATGCCAGTGTATTTATTTGCAGATTATTATGACAGGATATGGATGTGAAGTGGTTGATTTGTGACCCCTAACTTGGGAGTCCGTGAATTGTCATTTGAGACATGTTTGAGGTATGTTAGACACCATAAAATGCTAATATTATGCAGTGGTAATGCTGACTGATATTTTTGTTTATTGCAGAAATGCATCGCTATGTGCATGGATCGATATATGGATGCATGGAATACTGTGTCCCGTGCCTACAATTCCAGACTACAGAGGGAAAGGGCTCGTATATGAACATTATCCTACTCTGTCAGCCACACCTTAGCAAAGCCCAAACATATGGCAGGGAAGGTGTTAACGGTAGTGGCTGAGGCTGGCACGATGCCACACAAACTTCTGTGACAACACCTCACGTACAAGTTTGGTTTGCCGACCTTGTGAACAGCAGCCATACTTGTGGACATTCTCCTTTCACTAAAGGATAGTTTATCAAATGGATATCTTCTATAATGTTTATTTTTATTACAAGACTCATGAATTCATTTTCATGAAAAAAGATTTTCTGCAATTGTCACTTTTCAATCACTCTCTAAACTAGTCTACTCTCTGTAACCGTCCCCTTAAATTCAGTGCCAGGTACCCATTCTTCAGTTTGTCACAGGCTATGTGTTTGTGTGGGTGAAACAGTTCCCTGAAGAGGTTAGGTAAGGTTTATTTTACCACCACTTTCATCTGTAAACCTAGTTTCTCTCATGGGGAAGAATTGAGGAACAAGTTGTTGTTTTCATAACTGTGAACCCGGCCAAGCCAAAGAATCCTATATCAGAATACGTGTTGAGAACAAAACAGTATTGTCAAGACTTTCGTTCCAGTTGTCACTCTATCTGCCCACCACAGTAGTGGGTCTGTTTTAACAAGGTCTGCTGTGGTGCAGACTTTGTGTTGAACCCAGCTGGCTTTGTGTGCTTGGTTTGTCAGATTTCTGGGAACAGCTCCACTTCATTCAGCCCTTTGACTTGTGTAGAGAAGTAAAAAGAAATGGCCTGTGAATGCTGAACGGTGGGTGCTGCTCAGAGGACTGAGGTGTTTGTGAGTGACTGGAATGGCCTTTTTCACTTGTCAGAAATGAATAAATCCAGATTAAATTGTCAAATTGCTGTTTTTGTCCTTTGAAAATGAATAAATGTTCTGTTGCTTGAGGAACCAGAGTGGCTATCATTTTTCATGTAGTGCCTGAACAGCTTCTAGAAGCTATGTAGATTTAGCCACGTAAAGATGCTTTCATGCAAGACTTCCTGACAAGAATATGCTATAGCTGTGCACATAATTGTCACACATTTTAGTTTTGGTTGGTCTATTGAACTTGCATCAAAATGGTGATTGGCTAAATAAGACAAATGACAGTTGGGTAAATGCCAATAAAATGAAATATATTTTTGGACCCACAAAGACTAAAATAAATACACTTCCCCATTTAATAATGTATGTTGTAGTAAAATGTCCATGGACCAGTTACCCACATTTATTGTCCAAGATTAAACTTTCAGCTGGACTCTCCAGGCAGTTTACTGGTGGCATATCTTCCTTTACCAGTAACACACACATGCCAGTGGTGGCTGCAATGTAGAAAACCCATTTTGTGTCCTCAAGTATTATATGATGTCTCTGTCAGTCTCAATTCCTTCTCTCTTCCATAGCCTCAGAAGTGCAGATAGTTGGATATCCATTCCCTGATGGCAGTGACCCGCATATAGACTCCTGGGAAAGCAGTCCGTCCGCAGCCATGTCCCCAGCTAGTTACCCCGGCAACAAACCACTGGCCAGAGAATTCACGACATGTCAAGGGGCCACCAGAATCTCCCTGCGTTTCAGAAACAGAGACCTCGGTTGACAACTTTGTTAGAGAATTGAAAATACAAGGCAATAAGTACATCCCAAATGTGCATTGGTCCTGGGAAGATGGCTTTAGAGCATAAGAACAAAAATAAGTCACCTGATTTAAATGTTTGTCACCATAAATGTACTTTTGAGAACTGACTGCGTGTGGCATTATTTTTGTTATTTTGCTGAGTAGAGTGCTATTTGGCTAGCTAGACGCTGGATGCCTGAACCCAGGAATGCAAATCGGCTGACTTCGTTACATAAGCAGCTTAAGAGGAGACTGACTGCAGTTTTAAGGAGAACAAATGTAAAGATAAGCATCACTTAAGTACAGCTGTGTCTTCGGATAAACAACCACTCAAAATAGTACAGAAATATTTTAACTTGAGTTTAAATGTTTTAAAAGACTTCAGTTGCATCTAACATGGAGATAGTGTGCACTGCACTTCATGTCATTTGAGCTCTTACCAGGCATGTGTCTTTGCCCCCCTCCATGTAGCCGGCACACATCATGCTTGGGGTGAGGCTGTTGCCGTATGCCTGCTGGCAGTCTGACTGCTCAATGATGTTCACATCAGCTTTCTGGAGCAGGTTGGTCAGAGAACCTGTGGGTGAGACAAATGTTAACATGAGTCACATTGTCAAAGAATGACATTTCAAGATTTATACACACCACTTATTTGAACATATGAAACATTTTATCACAACAGAATGTCTTGATATCTGATATTACTCTCACCTCCCTCCCTCATGGAGCCCCAGCCAGTAATGTAGCACTCAGTGTTCTTCAGAAAGCTGTGTACAGGAGAGGGGAGGCAAACCAACTGGATTGTGTAGGATCTGGGTGCTGGGACAGCCATCTCCAGCAGGGCCACATCATAATCCATGTTGGTGCTGTTGAAGCCCGGGTGCAGTACGATCCTCTGGATGGGAATAACCAGAGCTCCCACCCCGGACCTCAGCACTGAACCCAGACTCACTGACCAGGCGACAGGGTTGGAGTTACTACGGTGATGGGATGAGGACAATGAGCTGATGACTTAACTGGCCGTTTCGGCAGGGAATAGATTTTGGAGTATGTGTAGAAGTGAATGTTCTATATACAGTTATTTATGAGGGGCACTGGAGACAGACATGCACACCTTTACCCTATTCTAACAAATGTAAGGATATGTTATGGGGAATCTTATGTCCCTCCCTGTGTAAGTAAACAATTTATGAATGATTCCTCATGAAACCCAGACAAAAAAAATCCATGATTTTGAGGATTATCATGAAATGTAATCCATAGAATAGTACTTTAGAGGAATTATTGTTGACTCATATTTGACATTTGTATCTAAAACATAATTGAGAAATCATTTATAAAAGTTGATATATTTATGACATTTTAGCCTTACTCATGTCTTACCCAGACTCATTAGTGTTTCATCTGTAGGTGCTACAAAGCAAACATTGGTGTCATGTGCTTGCTCTGTACTATGAGTTGTATTTTGATTTCAATAACTTTTTTAAACATTAATTTATGAATATTGAAAAATATAAAGCTGAATATTGAAAAGACAATTTATTTGGCAATTTTTTATATTGTTGAAAGTAATATACTCTTTGGCAGAGTCAATCAACTAGATTCAGACGTTTTTTTTCTTGAGCGGATGGGGGCCGGAAACATAATTACAAATAATTTGTAGACTGCAAATTGACTGCAAGAGTCCCAAACAGATATAATATTTGGCTAAAACAATAATTTCAAACCTTGCTTACATTTGTATACGATCACATCTCTCTATTATGCGTGGGAATACTTGGGAACAGATTTCCAAAATTAAAATAAATTGGAGTTGATTTCCTGGTGTTTTTAGTATTTTATGTCCAACAATGAAAAAATCTAAAATGTCTTGTTTTTGCTTAGAAAACTAGGGGGGCCAAATTCGGTCCATGGGCTGCCAGTTGGGGAACCCTGCTCTACGGGCATTTCAAAAGTTGGATCCCTGCTACTTTTAGAGTTATGATTGAATTTGTAAGTGTTACCAAAAGAGTGAATGTGCAAATGGATTCAAAATGGTCACCCTCTGCTGGTGATTTGCTGGATGTGCAATGGATAAAGTAAAAGAAAGTGCTGTGATTGGATACATTGCCGACTATGCCAATTTCTCTATATACTAAAATAGGCCATAACTTTAAAACTAGCAGAGATCCCGCTCTGGAACTTTGATATGCTTGTAGAGTATATTATGTTCAACAATGTATGTTTATATTTGTCAATATTCATAAATGAATGGAAAGAAAAATGTTTTGGAAATCTAAATACGACTCATATTACAGAGCAAGTGGTAAAGCTTCAAACCAATGTTTGCTTTGTAGCATCTATAGACTAAACATTAGGGAGTCTTAAAGGAGGCCTGGGTAAGGCCAAAATGTCATAAATATGCCAACTTTGATCAATAATTTCTATATAATGCTTTTAGATACAAATGTCAAATATATGTCAACAATTGTTCCTCCAAAAAGGACTAATCCTTGGATTACATTTCATGAAAATCCCCCAAATCATAGTCTTTTTTTTCTGTGTTTCATGAGGAATCACTCTTCTACAGTATGTGACATTGTGAATGGTCTACAATATATGTTAGGCCCTGACAGAGAGTGATGTATTCTGTACCCTTTGAAGCAGTGGGCAGCAGTCAGGAGCCACTTAGAGTGTATAAGAGTGGCTCCACAGCGGTGTAAGCGTTGATACTGTAGGCTGCCAATCCATGGCCACTCCCCCCTCCGTGCTGTCAAGCCACCCACAATCCTCTGGGAGCCCACTGCCGGACGCATGCCACAGTCTAAGGAGAGAGAGAGTACAGGATGGTAACTTAGAACTTTAAAAGTCGTCAATGTTTTGAAGAGGGATTGTAAAATTGGGTCCATCTACATCTGCTACATACAGTGCCTTCAGAGAGTATACCCTTGACTTATTCCACATTTTGTCTTTACAGCCTGAATTCAAAATGGAATAAAACTACATTTTCTCACTCATCTACACACAATACCCCATAAAGACAAAGTGAAAACATGTTTTTTGAAATTTTTGCAAATTTATTGAAAATGAAATACAGAAATATCTAATTTACATAAGTATTCACACCCCTGAGTCAATATATGTTAGAATCACCTTTGGCAGCAATTACAGCTGTAAGTCTAAGAGCTTTGCACACCTAAATTGTACAATATTTGCACATTATTCTTCAAACAATTCTTCAAGCTCTGTCAAGTTGGTTGTTGATTATTGCTAGGACAGCCATTTTCAAGTCTTGTCATAGATTTTTCAAGCTGATTTAAGTCATAACTGTAACTAGGCCACTGAGGAGCATTGTCGATTTGGTAAGCAACTCCAGTGTATATTTGTCCTTGTGTTTTAGGTTATTGTCCTGCTGAAAGGTGCATTTGTCTCCCAGTGTCTGTTGGAAAGCAGACTGAGACAGGTTTTCCTCTAGGATTTTGCCTGTGCTTAGCTCTATTCCATTTATTTTTATCCTAAAAAACTCCCTAGTCCTTGCCGATGACAAGCATACCCATAACATGATGAAGCCAACAATATGCTTGAAAATATGAAGAGTGGTACTCAATGATGTGTTGTGTTGGATTTGCCTCGAGCATAACGCTTTGTATTCAGGACATGAAGTTAATTTATTTGCCACATTTTCTGCAGTTTCACTTTAGTGCGTTATTTACATTTTAGTCATTTGGCAGATGCTCTTATCCAGAGTGACTTACAGTTAGTGCATTCTTCTTAAGATAGCTAGGTGAGACAACCACATATCAGACATAGAAAGTACAACATTTTTAGCTCAAAAGTAGCTACAGTATCAGCAAAGTCAGAGCTAAGGAAGGTGTCAGGTGAGGCGGGGATGCTGTGGGATTATTTAAGATACTCTTTGAAGCGGTAGGTTTAAGAGGTTTTTCGGATGATGGGCAGGAACGCTGGTGTCTTAGCTTCAGGGGAAAGCTGTAGGAGTGGGAGGGCCAAGAGACCAGAGGTGGCAGAATAGAGTGCTCAGGTTGGAGTGTAGGGTTTGAGCATAGCCTGAAGGTAAGGAGGGGCAGTTTGTCTTGTTGCTTCGTAGGCAAGTACCATGGTCTTGTAGTGGATGCAAGTTTCGGCTGGAAGACAGTGGAGTGGGAGGAGGAGTGGTGAGACAAGGGAGAACTTGGGAAGGTTGAACACCAGTCGTGCTGCAGCATTCTCGATAAGTTGCAGGGGTTTGATGTCACAAACGAGAACCCAGCCAACAGCGAGTTGCAGTAGTCCAGACGGGTGATTACAAGTGCCTGGATTAGGACCTGCGCCGCTTCCTGTGTGTGGTAGGGTCATACTCCATGGATGTTGTAGAACATGAACCTGTAGGGGCGAGTCACTGCTTTGATGCTTGGAGAGAATGACAGGGTGTTGTCTAGGTTCACGTCAAGGTTCTTTGCACTCTGGGAGGAGGACACTGGGGAGTTGTCAACCGTGCTGGAGATGTCTTTGAGTGGGCAGGCCTCCCCCGAGAGGAAGAGCAGCTCCAATTCATCCCAAAAGTGTTCGATGGAGTTGAGGTCAGGGTTCTGTGCAGGCCAGTCAAGCTCTTCCACACCGATCTCAACAAACCATTTCTGTATAGACCTCACTTTGTGCACAGAGGCATTGTCATACTGAAACAGGAAAGGGTTTTCCCCAAACTGTTTCCACAAAGTTGGAAGCACAGAATCGTCTAGAATATCAGTATATGCTGTAGCGTTAAAATTTCCCTTCAATGAAACGAAGTGGCCTAGGCCGAACCATGAAAAACAGCCCCAGATTATTATTCCTCCTCCACCAAACTTTACAGTTGGCACTATGCATTCGGGCAGGTAGCGTTCTCCTGGCATCCGCCAAACCCAGATTCGTCCATCGGACTGCCAGATAGTGAAGTGTGATTCATCACTCCAGAGTGTTTCCACTGCTCCAGAGTCCAATTGCGGCGTGAATTACACCACTCCAGCCAATGCTTGGCATTGCGCATGGTGAACTTAGGCTTGTGTGCAGCTGCTCAGCCATGATAACCCATTTCAAGAAGCTCCCGACAAACATTTACTGCTTAGTCCACTATTGGCTGAGCCACTTGAGTGAGAGGAGCAAGAGCAGCACTCGCGCATGTCATGACAACTTTTTACTAGTGTTAGGCAGGCTATGCACACTGAACAAAAATATAAACGCAACATGTAAAGTGCTTGTTCCATGTTTCATGAGCTGAAATAAAAGCCGTTTCATCCGCATAAAAAGTGTATTTCTCTCAAATTATGTGCACATATTTGTTTACATCCATGTTAGTGAGCATTTCTCCTTTGCCAAGATAATCCATCTACCTGACAGGTGTGGCATATCAAGAAGCTGATTAAACAGCATGATCATTACACAGGTGCACCTTGTACTAGGGACAATAAAAAAACACTTTAAAATGTGCAGCTTTGTCACACAACACAATGCCACAGATGTCTCAAGTTTTGAGGGAGCGTGCAATTGGCATGCTGACTGCAGGAATTTCCACCAGAACTGTTGCGAGAAAATGTAATGTTAATTTCTCTACCATAAGCCGACTCCAACATAGTTTTAGAGAATTTGGTAGTACATCCAGCCGGGTTCACAACCGCAGACCACGTGTATGGCATTGTTTGGGCAAGCGGTTTGCTGATGTAAATGTTGTGAACTTAGTGCCCCATGGTGGCGGTGGTGTTATGGACAAGAATAAGCTACAAACAATTTTAGAGATCCTGTGGCCCATTGTGAGGCACATTTCTTTAAAGGTATCTGTGAGCAACAGATGCACATCTGTATTCTCAGTCATGTTTTATTCATAGATTAGGGCCTAATGAATTTATTTCAATTGACTGATTTCCTCATCTGAACTGTAACTCAGTAAAATCTTTGAAATTGTTGCATGTTGCGTTAACATTTTTATATTTTTTTGTTCACTATATTTTTGTTCAGTATAGATTGTCATTATGCAGACGCCTATTTTTTCCAACCCTTTCCCATAAAACATGTTAACACGCTAGAACTGATGCACATCAAATAAATAAATTAGCCAAAGCACTGGAAAACGACTTTGTGGGCACTAGAGCGCATTACATAACTTGACGCTGAGGTGGTTTAAACTCCCTTCTAATGTCGACTTCTCTTAAAGAAAACGGTATCAAGCGAAGTGTTTTACGCATGCTCATCAGTTCTTGGGTATCGGGGGCTGCGCGATTGGAAATCTGAAATGGAAGTTATGGAAATCCCTCGCCTGGTTCTTTTAATGGGGAAAAGTCCTCAATGCAACTGACATTTACCTCTGTTCGCCATCAATTAGCCTATTAATGTATATACCAGGCTAACATTTGATAAAATAAATATGTGGAAATAACGATATCACTGGAGTCATTGCAAATCAATTTGTGCCAATTTGTAGCCTTGTGTTATTATGCAATTATTAATGGCCATGTTTAATTAATTCAATCGGAAGTTATCAAAGCTCCATCGCAATTGCCGATCAGTTGTTAGAACGCATTACATTGACCGTAACGGTACACAGATTAAGCTACAAGTAAAACATATATAAAATAAAAACACTAGCTGTTGTTGACAAGCATATTCAGTTCATATACATTTACATTACATTTAAGTCATTTAGCAGACGCTCTTATCCAGAGCGACTTACAAATTGGTGCGTTCACCTTATGACATCCAGTGGAACAGCCACTTTACAATAGTGCATCTAAATCTTTTAAGGGGGTGAGAAGGATTACTTTATCCTATCCTAGGTATTCCTTAAAGAGGTGGGGTTTCAGGTGTCTCCGGAAGGTGGTGATTGACTCCATATACATATTATTCATATTTAATTCAGTGATTGAAATTATGACCCCATCCTCAGTAGCCTATTCCAGCAGGCTATTGGGAAACGCAAGCACTTCTTACCTCGAAATCGCTTCCCTATTCATGTTGATTGAATTAGTCTCAAAATTATTATAATAATAATGAATCTTTAGTCTTTCTGTTTTTCATAAATGTCATTCAATTCACAAGAGGCTGAGAAAGCACACGAGGGAACGGAACAGTGCCCCTCTGTCTCAGTATGTGTAGCATATCTATCTGTTGCTGTTTGGTCAGAAAGAGTGTGACATTGCTTCCACCATTAGCATTGAATACAAGGGAAGTAATTTGGCCTACTTTGATTTAAAAAAAAGTATATATATACATAAAATAATAGCCAATCAGCGTTGAGCTAAACTGAGCGAGCTGAACTGTGAATGGTCCTGGTGCACCCCCAAAAAAGTGTAAAGGGAAGCCAGTTTGGATTTGGCTTCAGACCAATCACATTACAGGTCAAATGTCATTATTGACAGAAAAAAAACTGGTTGGATCTCGTTGTGTTGTCATCCTCCGGTGGCTAGCTAGCTAAAATGGTCCCTTTCCTAAATTAGCCATGGATGGAGATAGTGATTTGGACTTGTGGTTTTACTTAATTCTCCGTGCTGGCCCCTAACCTGAGAGGGTGGGAGTTCAACATCTAGCTAGATGTAGTATGCTAATGTTAACTAGATGGCCTGGCGTATAGTTGCCCATAAAAGGATGTTAGGCTAGCGAGCAAGTATTTAAGCCAGGTAGCCTAGGACAACAAAAACTAAAAGTATGTACTGTATGACAGAGTCATAGACTGTTTAGGCAACATGAAAGGGGAGGATGGCATTGGCGTTTCACTACTAGTACTGTGGGGTGAGTCACACACACACACACACACACACACACACAGAGAGAGAGACATCAGTACCATGGACAGCCACATCATATTTAGCTTACGTTGATTGGACTAAATCATTTTTGGTATCTAAGTATCACGAAGCATAGGTGACTAATCACCTATGCTTAGTGATACTTAGATACCAAAAATGATTTTTGGTGTTGAAATGGTTCTGGAACAGTGGAGACAGCTCTGGTTTTCTTTGCGACTTGAGGTAACTCTCCATGGTTCTATATCAATAGTTGTTTTGTAGTACAAAAAATGTTGGAAACATTACCTTGCTTGACATTGATATAGGTCCTGTAACTGTTTGTTACATCCAATATGTTTTGTGGACTTCACCGGACAGATGTTGCTCTCCGGTTTTGTAATGAAATAAATGTATGGTTGAATTTATTCTGCCACTGGGTCTTCATATTGTCTCGGCCTTTAGGCCTATATGTCACGTTGTCAAGGCATATAAACTAACAGGTTATAGAGAAAACAATGTAGTTATCATAACACATAGGTTGTAATATGAAATGTTTCTCTCGATTGGCTTCCCTGGTGATTTTACCCATGCACCGCTACTGTGGACTATGCCTATTGGAATTACAATTCAATCCCTCAAATGGGCCATTTATAACGGTTTGTAGTCTTAACGTCTGGCACATAATAATGGCACAATTGCTATAAAATAGCCCAACATTCAGTTTTTAAGTGTTTCTTGCTCAGAGAATTTGAGATCCTGTGTCCAACTTTTATCACTCGAACTCTCCTGTCAGATTTATCTATAGATATGCACATGCGCAAAGGGGATTTATTTAACATTTTAAACCGGGTTAGAGCCCTGATTGCTGAAAGCCGTGGTATATCGGACCATATACCATGGGTATGACAAAAAAATATTTGTTTTATTATGTTGGTAGCCAGTATATAATAACAATAAGACACCCCGGGGGTTTGTGGTATATGGCCAATATACCACGGCTAATGGCTGTATCCAGGCATTCCGCATTACGTCATGCTTAAGAACAGCCCTCAGCCATGGTATATTGGCCATAAACAGTACCATACCCTCCTCATGCCTTATTGCTTAATCATAGCAGTCAAATTAGTTAAATCGACATCCATTGATGGAAAATGATCAGGCGAGTTTAATAGGGGCAAATTATCTTTTCTCTTGCGGCATATTTAATTATTTTATTACGTCATAGCTCGCAATAATTATTATTTTGATCAACCGAATTTTGCGTCTAACGTTGTTACAAGTTACATAGATATTCCTTTTTCTTGGCTCGATAACGTTATGGAAAAAGGGTTTATTGTATAAATGTGGAAAGGTTTCAGGCCTTTTGGGCAGGTTTTGAGTGATCATTGGGCCGGGAATTGTATCTAGACCTGGAAACCCTGCCTGGTTGGAGCAGCCTGCCAGGTAGGATGCAATCCAAGAGTGTGCAGAGCCTGAGACACCTAGCCCTGAGAGGGTGGAGAGGAGGATCTGATGGTCCATGGTGTCAAAGGCAGCGGTTAGATCTAGGAGGATGAGAACAGAGGATAGACATTTAGCTTTGGCAGTGACACAGAGAAGAGCAGAAGCCTGACTGGTTAGGGTCAAGAAGATTGTTATGAGAGAGATAGCGAGAGAGTTGGTCAGAGACAGCACACTCAAGTGTTTTGGAAAGCAAATAAAGGGATACCGGTCTGTAGTTTTTGATGTCAGAGGAGTCAAGTGTTGGTATCTTGAAGAGGGTAGCGAGTCAGGCTATTTTAAGTCAGAGGGGAGGCAGCCAGTGGTCAGGGATGAGTTTATGAGGGAGGTCTCCAGAGATGGTCTAGAGAAGGGAGGAGAGGATGGGGTTGAGAGGGCAGGTTGTCGTGTGGCTGGACCTCACCAGTCGCAGGATTTCATCTAGAGAGAGAGGGGAGAAAGAGGTCAAGGCGTAGGGTAGTTCGGTGTGAGTGGGACCAGTGGCTGAGTGAATGAAAGTGGTTGACAAAGTCATCCACAGAGAAGGAGGAGGGAGGGGAGGGCGTGGAAGATTAAGGAGTTTCCTAGGGTTAGAGGCAGTAGCTTGACATATAGAGTGATAGAATGTGGCTTTAGCAGCAGATACAGAGGAAGAGAAGGTTGAGTGAGGGAGTGGAAGGATGATAGGTCCTCCAGAAGTTTAGTTTTCCTCCATTTTCACTGTTCTGTAAGCTCGCAATTAGTCACTCTGCCATGGAGCAGGAAGGGATGGCTGAGCCGGTCTGGAGGAAAGAGGGATAGTGCGAGTCATAGGATGCGGAAAGAGAGGAGAGTAGGGTTGAAGAGGCAGAATCAGGAGACAGGAGGGAAAAGGATTCAGCAGAACGGAGAGATGATAGGATAGAAGGGGGGAGAGTAGTGGAAGAGAGAGCGAAGATTGCGACTGCACATTACCATCTGGGTAGGGGCTGAGTGACTAGGATTGGAGGACAGGAAGACAGAAAAGGAAATAAAGTAGTGATCAGAGACCTGGGGGCGAACGGCATGAAGATGAGGTTTAGCATATTGCCTGCCTTGTGATTGGGAGGGGACTAGGAAAGGGTGAAGCCAAAAGAGGCAAGGAGGGTAAAGAGAGAGCTGGAAAGAAATTAATCGAAGACAGACATCAGAAGGTTGAAGTACTAAAGAGCTCACCGCTCGCCAGGAAATTATCTTATCAAGGTGTCAAGCTCATTGAGGGAACCTCAAAGAGAACTTTCTAAGGGGACCTGGTGGGCGATAGATGACAACAATGTTAAGCTTTAGTGGACAAGTGACAGTGACAGCATTGAATTCAAATGAGGAGATGGACAGATGAGAGGCAGAAAAGAGAATATCTCCACTTAGGAGAAATTAGTAGCCCTGTGCCACCACCGCGACGACCAAATGCTCTCGGACTTTGAGAGAAAACGTTGTCAGATGAAGCCAGAGCAGCTGGAGTAACAGTGTTCTCTGGGTTGATCCATGTCTCATCGGGGCCAAAAAGTCAAGGGACTGAAGGGCAGCATAGGCTGAGATGAACTCAACGTTCTTGACCGCAGATTGGCAGTTCCAAACGCTGCCAGAGACCAGGAATTCCACATGGGTTGTACGCGCCGAGTACACTAAATTAGAAAGGTTGCAGCCAAGGGGTGGGGAGCATCTGTAAAGCCTACAGGAAGAGAAGCGAACTGGGATAGAAAACACACACATAGTTGCCAAAGCTACAAAAGAGCAAAATTAGATAGTTTGAAAATAACTAGGTAAGATACTCAAGTGAGAGAGTGGTGTGGAGCCTTCCTTTCTTTCCTTCCTCAAATAACACTGCAGAACTCGGCTGAACTGTCTTTGACTCGGCAATGGTCTTGGTTTTGTGACGAGGCTGCCGCTGAAAAGACCACCGCTGAAAAAACAGGGGAGACTGAAGTACTAATATGAATTGCTAATTGCCTTGCAAAGGTGAAGAGCACACCTCCTGGTACTAATTGCTCATTGCCTAGGAGAGGAGAACCCAATGCTTCGGATGTCGAAGAGGTGGCTTTCCTGTCCCAATGTTCTGCCCTGGAGCTTAAGCTGCATCCTTGTGTCTTCTTCTCCTACCGCCTCAATGCCACGGAGAGGAACTACAATGTGCTGAATCGGGAGCATCTCGCTGTGAAGATGTCATTGGAGCAATGGAAGCACTGGCTGGAAGGGGCGGAACATCCGTTCATTGTGTGGACCGACCACAAAAACCTGGAGTATCTCTGCACCGCCAAGCACCTCAACTCCAGGCAAGCGAGATGGGCCCTGCTGTTTACCCGGTTCAACATTTCCCTCTCTTACTGGCCCATGGTCCAAGAACGTCAAGCCGGATGCCCTGTCTCGCCTCTATGGCCCCACAGTTACCGCCCCGGAGCCCGAGACCATCCTTCCCACCTCATGCCTGGTGACGGCACTCAGCTGGGGTATAGGGAAACAGATCCGGGAGGCGCAGTGGTCCTAGCCGAACCCTGGAGGGGGGCCCAGATAACCGTATGTTTGTGCCTGACGCTGTCCACCCTGCGGTCCTGGAGTGGGCCCATTCCTCCAAGCTTGCCTGCCACCCGGGCTCCCGTCTGACCCTGGCCTTCCTGTGACAATGCTTTTGGTGGCCTACTATGGTTCCTGATGAATACTCCTCGGCAAGCTCCAGCTTGTCTTCTGCAACCACTGCCCGTCCCTCACCGTCCCTGGTCCCACATATCCCTGGATTTTGTCATGGGCCCCGCCCTGTCTAAGGGCAACACTGCCATCCTGACTGTGGTCGCCCGGGTTTCCCAAAGCCGCCCACTTCATTCATCCCCTCAAACTACCCTTGGCCTTGGCCATGTTGCAGCATGTCTTCCTGATCCATGCACTGCCCGTGGACATGGTTTCCGACCGGGGGCCTCAGTTCTCATCCCGGTTCTGGAAGGCGTTCTGCACCCTCATTGGGTCGTCGGCCAGCCTATCCTCTGGGTTCCACCCCAGTCCAATGGTCAGTCGGAGTGAGCCAACCAGGACCTCAAGACTGCGCTGCCTGGTATCCGCCAACCCCACCACCTGGAGCTAGCAGCTTGTGTGGGTGGAATATGACCGCAACACCCTTCCTTGCTCTTCCACGAGGCTATCGCCATTTGAGTGTTCCCTGGAGTATCAGTCCCCGCTCTTCCCCAAGCAGGAAAGAGGTCGGCATACCTTCTGCTCAGATGTTTGTCCGCCGCTGTCGTCGTACCTGGAGGAGAGCCCGGTCGGCCCTCCTCAAGACCACCTCCAGGTATCGACGACAAGCGGATCGCCATTGGACCCTGGCTCCCCGGTATCGTCTCGGCAGAAGATATGGCTAAATCCAGGCTATCCACTTGGGATCTGCCCCACCGCGTGGCATTCTGCAAATTCTCCCCCCGGTTTATCGGCACGTTTCCCATCTCTAAAATTATTAACCCCTCTGCTGTTCTTCTTCTGTTGCCCCGTACCCTTCGTATACACCCCACGTTTCATGTGTCCCGAGTTAAACCCATGTCACACAGCCCTTTGTCTCCTGTTTCCAGGCCCACCCCTCTCCCTCGTCTCATCAACGGCCAACCGGCATACACGGTGAGGTGTCTCCTGAAGGTTCGACCTCGTAGCAGGGGTTTCCAGTACCTGGTTGACAGGGAGGGTTATAGCCCGGAGGAGAAGTCCTGGCTCCCCGCCAGGGCCTCATCGCGGATTTCCAATGCCGACACCCCGGTCAACCAGGTATACACCCAGGAAGGAAGCCAGGTGGAGCCCCTGGAGGGGGGGCTCCTGTCTTTGTGATTGTCTCCACCCCCATCCAGGTGTTTCCCATCTCCCCCATTATCCCCGGTGTATTTATACCGGTGTTCTCTGTTTATCTGTTGACAGTTTGTTTTGTTTCGTCGCGCCTACCAGCGGTTTTCCCTCTGTTCCTGTCTCTTGATTGTTCCTGTTTTCTAGTTTTGACCTTTTCTGTCTGCCCTGAGCCTGCCTGCTGTCCTGTACCTTTGCCCCACCTATCTGGATTATTGACCCCTGCCTGCCCTTGAACTGTCTTTGCCTGCCCCTGTTGGATTATTAAACTGTTGTTAATTCAATGTTGTCTGCATCTGGGTCTTACGTTGAAACGTGATACTAAATAAGGAATGAAGCACACTGAGATAGCGCCTGAGAAGCTGGTTATATACTCAGAAAAGAGGTGATGCATGTTTGGAATATTTTTTTTCTATACAGCCTTACTACTTTTCACTCTGTCATTTAGGTTAGTGTTGTTGAGTAACTACAATGTTGTTGATACATCCTCAGTTTTCTCTTATCACAGCCATTGAACTTTGTAACTGTTTTAAAGTCACCATTGGCCTCACTGTGAAATCCAATAGGTGCCCCTTGCGAGGCTTTAGAAAACCTTTCAAATCTGTGTTTGAAATTCACTGCTCGACAGATAATTGTATGTGTGGGGTCATTCAAAATCATGTTAAACACTATTATTGCACATTTTTACTCCTAAACTAATATTTCATTCATTTGTAAACATTTCTTAAAACATAATTCCACTTTGACATTATCGGGTATTGTGTGTAGGTCAGTGCCCCAAAGTTTAAATTTAATCCATTTTAAATTGAGGCTGTAACACAACAAAACGTGGAAAAAGTCAAAGGGTGTGAATAGTTTCTGAAGGTATTGTATGTTGACAACTGAGACAGTTGTACAGTTTGTGAGACAGGCCAGCGATAAACTCACCACAGTTCTTCTCATCAGCCTCGTTAGAGCAGTCAATGACACCATCACACTCAGGGTTCATTTTGCTGACACACTCCCCAGCCCTGCACTTGAAGTTCTCACAACAGTTCACACCTGCCAAAAAAACACAATGATTAGTTACAGTGCATTCGGAAAGTACTCAGACCCCTTCGCTTTTTCCACATTTTGTTACGTTACAGCCTTATTTTAAAAATCTCATCAATCTACACACAATACCCCAAAGCAAAAACTGGGTTTTAGATATTTTTGCACATTTATTAAAAAAAAAAAAAAAACATACCTTATTTACATAAGTATTCAGAAACCTTTGCTATGAGACTCAAAATTGAGCTCAGGTGCATCCTGTTTCCATTGATCATCCTTGAGATGTTTCTACAACTTAATTGGAGTCCACCTGTGGTAAATTCAAATGATTGGACATGATTTGGAAAGGCACACATCTGTCTATATAAGGTCCCACAGTTGACAGTGCACGTCAGAGCAAAAACCAAGCCATGAGGTCGAAGGAATTGTTTGTAGAGTTCCAAGACAGTATTGTGTCTAGGCGCAGATCTGGGGAAGGGTACCAAAACATTTCTGCAGCATTGATGGTCCCCAATAACACAGTGGCCTCCATCATTCTTAAATGGAAGAAGTTTGGAACCACCAAGAGCAATCGGGAGAGAAGGCTCTTGGTCAGGAAGGTGACCAAGAACCCGATGGTCATCTGACAGCGCTCCAGGGTTCCTCTGTAGACATGGGAAAATCTTCCAGAAGGACAAACATCTCTGCAGCACTCCACCAATCAGGCCTTCATGGTAGAATGGCCAGACGGAAACCACTTCTCAGTAAAAGGCGCATGACAGCCCGCTTGGTTTGCCAAAAGGCACCCAAAGGACTCTCAGATCATGAGAAACAAGATTTTCTGGTCTGATGAAACCGAGATTGAACTCTTGTCCTGAATGCCAAGCGTCACATCTGGAGGAAATCTGGCACCATCCCTACGGTAAAGCATGGTGATGGCAGCATCATGCTGTGGGGATGTTTTCAGCAGAAGGAACTGGGAGACTAGTCAGGATCAAGGGAATGATGAACGGAGCAAAGTACTGAGAGATGCTTGATGAAAACTTGCTCCAGAGCGCTCAGGACCTCTGACTGGGACGAAGGTTCACCTACCAACAGGATAACCTCCCTAAGCACACAGCAAGGACAACGCAGGATTGGCTTCGGGACAAGTCTCTGAATGTCCTTGAGTGGCCCAGCCAGAGCTCAGACTTGAACCCGTTCGAACATCTCTGGAGAGACCTGATAATAGCTGTGCAGCGACGCTCCCCATCCAACCTGACAAAGCTTGAGAGGATCTGCAGAGAAGAATGGGAGAAACTCCCCAAATACAAGTGTGCCAAGCTTATAGCGTCATACCCAAGTAGACTCAAGGATGTAATCGCTGCCAAAGGTGCCTGAACAAAATACTGTTTAAAGGGTCTGAATACTTATGTAAATTTGATATTTCAATTGTTGTTGTTTTTTAGCAAAAATGTCTAAAAAACTTTTTTTGCTTTGTCATTATGGGGTAGTGTGTAAAAATTGATGAGGGGGAACAGAACAATTTAAATCATTTTAGAATAAGTTCGTAACTTTATAAAATGTTTTAAAAGTCAAGGGGTCTGAAAATGTTCCGAATAATCAAACATCAACTACCTAAAATGTCTCTATAACCTTGCTTCCAAAATTACCATGCAGGAGTGGGGCTGCTACCATTGTCTTGGAAATAGGACTGACTGTTGGTGTCGTAACTGGCACCATTGGCGGGGTGTGGGCAGGGTAGTGGACCATGCCAGGGTTGGTATGGCTGAGGATCCAGTTGCGTAGCCTGGTGACGCGGGAATAGACCCCTGGCCTGTTGATCTGAGCACAGCCCACGCCCCAGCTCACCACCCCAGCGAGGAAGAACCGCCCTGGGGCCTCCTCACACACCAATGGCCCTCCAGAGTCACCCTGATAGTGATTTAATATAAAATCAGGGAATTTAATAAGCATGTCAACATGCCATAATCCCAGCCCACTATTTGTAGGACAGCCCTAAGGGTCAATGTGTTATTTGAACTCTAAGTACACATTCCACACAACAAGAATAGAAAAAAAGGACATGTATTTTGTATGTATTATAGTATTATAAACTGGGTGGGTCGAGCCCTGAATGCTAATTGGCTGAAAGCCGTGAGTATACCACGGGTATGTAAAAAAAATGTTTTTACTGTTCTAATTACGTTGGTAACTAGTTTATAATAGTATTAAGGCACCTTGGGGGTTTGTGGTATATGGCCAATGTACCACGGCTAAGGGCTGTGTCCAGGCACTCCACGTTGCGTTGTGCATAACAACAGCCCTTAGCCATGGTGTATATATATTGGCCTTTTTACTTAAATAGAGCCACCCTGTAGGGGAACCAAAAATGTCAAAGTCTCCAAGCGGATAGCTTTTCAGACTCATCGCTCTCTCTTTCTCACCTGACAGGAGTCGACCTTCCCTTGTAGGAAGCCAGCACACATCATGTTGTCGGTCACAGAGCCTCTGTAAACAGACGACTTGTTGCAGACCTTTGAATCAATGATATTAACCACTGCCTTCTGTAGAGATGGTGGCGTATCAACTACACAGCACAACAGAGAGCAGGGTCAGTGAGCACCACAATACAAAGGGTAACTTGCAAAGGTGTGACTTTAGTTATGCTGTGGTTGTAAAAACAAATTCAAAGTTAACTCACAGGAATGCTGGTTGAGAGCCCCCCAGCCTGACACCACACAGTTCCGGCCTGGGCTGAAGACATGGGAGGAGGAGGGCAGACAGACAGGCTGAATGTAGGGGCTGAAGGTGAGGGGGGTCTCTAGCTCCAGCATGGTCACATCGTTGTCAGTGGTCATAGGGTTGTAGTCTGGGGACACAAACACGGACTTGATGTTCACAGAGATGGCTTCTGACTCTTCTCCACTCACCAGGCTGGCTCCTACCAGGGCTGTCCATTCTTTTGGGTCATTGTCCCTGTAGGGAGTTGGAAAAGAGAGGTCAATTCACTCAATTTCAAACTGACCCAATCACTCCTCACTTCTCAACGTTGATAGCCTATGTGTGGCAAGTCTATTGACAGGTGCAAGGGGTTGTCACTAGTTACCGCAGCCACAAAGAAACCCCACGTATTTCTACAATGTCTCTTCTTAAAATAAGATTTTGAACATAGCCTTAACCCTAACCTTAACCACACTGCTAACTTTATGCCTTACCCTAACCTTAAATTAAGACCACATTTTTACGCTAAATCCAATTTACTTTGTGGCTGTGCTATCTAGTGGAAACCGGTGCATGGTGTAGTAACCTACTTCTCGAAGCAGTGAGCAGCAGTGACAAGCCAATGGCTGTTGATGATGGAGGCTCCACAGTTGTGTCTGCCATGCAGCCTCAGACTGACCTGCCAGGGCAGCTCCCCAGGACGGGCATCCACTCCACCCACTATTCTACTGCCCATGGCCGGGCGTGTCCCACAGGCTGGGGACAACAGCAGTCAGTTACTATATTGTGAAAATTGTATGTTTTAGTGTTTCTGTCTGTCCTGACTATCTGTCTGTCAGTCATAGGTTAAAGAGCACTTACAGCAGTACGCTTCATCAGAGCCGTCGACACAGTCCGGGATGAAATCACACTCTGCATTGACCTTGGTGACACACTCCCCATTGTCACAGGTAAAAGTGTTGTCAGGACAGCTGGCTGAGGAGAGACAGTATCATATGGTCAGACGGAAAACCCTGACCTGCGGTGCCCTGACTTTTCTAGAGCAATCAATATCAGAGTAGAATAGAAACACTCACCCATATCGTCTCCAATGTTATAGAATGACTTCCCACTGGCCCCTGGGGAGTGAACACGAAAATAAAAGACTGGATGAGGAAGAAAGCATGACATAATATGTAACTATACACTTAAATGATAGTTGTGAACTATGCATTATCTATACCCCCTCTTTTTCAACATCTCTTGATCTGTTTTGGTCGAAACATTGTAACTATAATCAGGATATATGTTAGTCAGGGTGTTTGAGTGTGAGTGGGATTTTCTGTCATACATCATAACTAACGGACAAAAAAAGATGACATAGTACCCAGTAAAACAATAGTGTTGATCTCTCCAAACTCAGGCACTTTTATGGACTTCCCATGAAACAGGGCGTTCAGTCCTACCCTCAAAAGGTCCTGAATAAAGTTATCAGAGTACTGCTGGACCTTGGACACGCTGAAGACCAGTCGATATGTGGCCATCACATTGCCATTGATGTTACTGGAATAAATGGAAACATCAAAGTAAACAAAAAGGTTCCAAAACACTTGTTTACTATTATTTCATAGAAGTATGTGCGGTCCTCTGTAGCTCAGTTGGTAGAGCATAGCGCTTACAACGCCAGGATAGTAGGCTTGATTCCCGGGACTGCCCATACGTAAAATGTATGCATACACGTAAGTTTCTTTCGATAAATGTTATTATTCAGTGAAACATTCATTATCTTTGGACTTACCCATAGGTAACAATATTACAGTCGATATAGTGATGTGCTATTGATGAGGCAATGAAAATATTCTTGATCTGCAAGTGGATTGAAAGATTTGAACTATTTATTAATAAAATCATTGAAATGTGAACGTGTGACATGAAATCAGGCCCCAGGATCTCAGTGCAGTCAGCTCTTACCTTAGTCTTTAGAGTAGAAGTGAGCACTATAGAGAATGCAGAGCTTTCATCTTGCAGGTCAGGACCATACTTGAGACCCTTCAACTCTACAGTCTCCATGAAGTAATGCTCCTCTTCCACCAAGTATGCTGTTGATGTCAGAGAGGATCAAACATCTGTATGCAATTGATTATTACTACTCAAATAGCCGATACATTATCTGTAATAGGCATTATGTAAGTTACATGACTCACCAACCAACAAGCCCACAAAGACGCTGATGAATAAGACTAGGATAAAAGCCAGGGTGATGTTCCTACAGCAGACAGAGTTGGGGGGAGTAGGAGCGGGCTCCCCTGGGGGCCACTCATGATCTTTCTTTAACTCCATGTTGGCTTCAAAGCAACCTTACCTCATACAGAGCATTCCAGTATCTGCACATAGAATGGAATACTCAGTCAGTCAAAGATTGGGAAATGCATTGTAAGCTTTCCTTTTTTGGCACACCTTGTAATAGTAGCTTGTACACCTTAAATTTAACCCTGTAATAGTAGCCTACCCTACGTAAAGCATATCAAACCCCATTTAACAGAAAGTTATAAAGAATAATGGCAAGATGGGTATGAAATTTAAGGGCAATTTTCTTTTCACCTTTATTTAACCAGGTAGGCCAGTTGAGAACAAGTTCTCAATTACAACTGCAACCTGGCCAAGATAAAGCAAAGCAGTGCGACAAAAAACAACACAGAGTTACACATAGGATAAACAAAAGTACAGTCAATAACACAATAGAAAAATCTATATACAGTGTGTGCAAATGGAGTAAGGAGGTAAGGCAATAAATAGGCCATAGTAGCGAAGTAATTACAATTTAGCAAATTAACTCTGAAGTTATAGATGATGATGTGCAAGTAGAAATAATGGTGTGCAAAAGAGCAAAAAAGTAATAAAAACAATATGGGGATGAGGTAGGTAGTTGGGTGTGCTATTTACAGATGGGCTGTGTACAGCTGCAACGATCGATCGGTAAGCTGCTCAGATAGCTGATGCTTAAAGTTAGTGAGGGAGATATGTCTCCAACTTCAGCGATTTTTGCAATTCGTTCCAGTCATTGGCAGCAGAGAACTTAAAGGAAAGGCGGCCAAAGGAGGGGTTGGTTTTGGGGGTGTTGCTATGGTGACCAGTGAGCTGAGATAAGGTGGAGCTTTAGCTAGCAAAGATTTAGGGTAATGGAATATACTGTAGGGCTACTGGTCGAACTTCTTTATCCCGCAATGATACTACAACTTGTGGTGATATTTAGTTACATGAGATATCTATTTTTGACCAGATGATATTTACATTGCATAACTCTGTTAATTAAGGTCATCATAATGATGGGTGCGGCTCTCATGGGGAGAAAGGGCTGGTCTCCCATCCAATGTTATTCCATTAGTTGAAATACACCACCCTGGAGCAATGGAAGTAAATATTCTATTTAACTAGGCCATTGAAAGTTTTAAACCAGGTTTCCATCCATCCGTTGTATGCGAGTAAAGTACACAGTAAAATAAAACAAATGTAATGACAGGCCTGATGACAACAGAACATGTTTCGGTAAACGTTACAAATGTCCACAAAACCAAAAACGCTAGACAAGGTGGGATCTTTTTGTGTCGGTAAAATGAATTATGCTAGAAATTTCGGCGGAACCATTTATGCACAAATATTGATATAATAACCATAATATTGAAGAGAACATGTAGTTAAACGCTGGCTGGCTGGTTGACTGCCATTTGACAACTACAAATATTCTCGCTGTTATCCATAATCTCATCATGTCTAGCCTACTACATGCATTGTATCTGCAGGCCTGCACACTCCAATACCAGAGTAAGCACATTTGCTATTAAACTCAACGGTTTTTGTGACAAAACTATCGGTAAAGTTGAAAATGCGATAGAAACACATTGAACATTATTGGGTACATGAAAATGTTAACAAAAAAGTAAATGTTGTGTGCACTAAATCACCACGCACTGATTTTTATCCTCAACAAGTCCATTTGGTGGAAACACCAATTGGTGGGAAAATTCACATAGGATATTTTCTTTATGCGGATTTTAGAATAATCGCATGAAAATCTGTCAGCAATTGGATGAAAACCTAGCTACTAATGCAAAGAAAGCTAGCAATTTACTTTTTACCTTTATTTAACTAGGCAAGTCAGTTAAGAACAAATTCTTATTTTCAATGACGGCCTAGGAACAGTGGGTTAACTGCCTGTTCGGGGGCAGAACGAACGACCTTCCGGTTACTAGTCCAACGCTCTAACCCCAATCAATATCACTAGACATTGGTATTATTAATACCATCTAAGTTTCTTATTTGATGGCTTCAATTTGGCCGATTTCGAAACGTACGCTCATCCGTCAAAAGGAATGGATAGGCCAAATAAAAAGCATGATAAATAGGAGAAGTAGTCTGTTGTTTGAAGTCCATGTAAGAAAAACAAATGCTATGAGTCTACACGCCACCAATGACATTGTGAGATGAGCAGACTAAACTAGTTGAATGTAATTTTAGAAACCCTAAGCGCCACTTTTACGCATAAAGTTATGTCGAGCAATTCGACACGACAGGTGCTAGCACTCATTAGTAACTGCTTACAGTAAAAAGTAAAACGATTTAAAGTATGCCAACTCACCTGTCCCGTCTCCAATGTCCGACACTGACGATCACAGTATCCTTTTCAGAGGATGAATCGGGACAGACAAAAGATCCATGGAGACTAAATACATCGGAAACAGGTCCAGTATTTGTTCAACCTGCCAGTGGGCGTGAAGGCGCTAGAATCACCTTGTGTTCATGTACTTCCCTTCACAAATCCTCTGAGTCCCCCCTCCCACCAACCCTGATCCCACCTAGAGCCTTAAAAAAGGTTTTGGCTACATCCCGGTTTACATAGGCTTCATTGTACAAATGATGTGACCTAACAGTATTATAAGGTGTGTAAAAATCTACAGGTAAATGAAAACAAAGGGTGCTCCCTAGTATTCATCATGGAATTACTTGAAATGTTGTGACATTTATTTTGAGCTAAAAAAAAGGTGAATTTCATAGGAGTTGAATGTCAAATCAAAAAAGGTTTTGATTGGATATACACTATATATACAAAAGTATGTGGACACCCCTTTGAATGATTTGATTCGGCTATTAAAGCCACACTCATTGATGAAAGGTGTATAAAATCGAGCACACAGCCATGCAATCTCCATAGACAAACATTGGCAGTAGAATGGCCTTACTGAAGAGCTCAGTGACTTTCAACGTGGCAACGTCATAGGATGCCACCTTTCCAACAAGTCAATTCATACAATGTCTGCCCTGCTAGAGCTTCCCCGTTCAACTGTAAGTGCTGTTATTTTAAAGTGGAAACGTCTAGGAGCAACAACGGCTCAGCCGCAAAGTGGTAGGCCACACAAGCTCACAGACCGCCAAGTGCAGAAGCACATAATGTGTAAAAATCATCTGTTTTCGGTTGCAACACTCACTACCGAGTTTCAAACTGCCTCTGGAAGCAACATCAGCACAATAACTGTTTTTCGTGAGCTTCATGAAATTGGTTTCCATGGCCGAGCATCCGCACACATGCGCAATGCCAAGCGTCGGCTGGAGTGGTGTAAAGCTCGCCGCCATTGGACTCTGAATCACGCTTTACCATCTGGCAGTCGATGGACGAATTTGGGTTTGGCGGATGCCAAGAGAACACTACCTCCCTGAATGCATAGTGCCAACTGTAAAGTTTGGTGGAGGAGGAATAATGGTCTGGGGCTCTTTTTTATGGTTTGGGCTAGGCTCGTTAGTTAAGGTGAAGGGAAATAAGCTACAGCATACAATGACATTCTAGACGGTTCTCTGCTTCCAACTTTGTGGCAACAGTTTGGGGAAGACCTTTTCCTGTTTCAGCATGACAATGCCTTGTGCACAAAGCGAGGTCCATACAGAAATGTTTTGTCAAGATCGGTGTGGAAGAACTTCACTGGCCTGCACAGAGCCCTGACCTCAACCCCCCCGAACACCTTTGGGATGAATTGGAACGCCAACTGTGAGCTAGGCCTAATCAGCCAACATCAGTGACCAACCTCACTAATGCTCTTGTCGCTGAATGGAAGCAAGTCTCCACAGCAATGTTCCAACATCTAGTGGAAAACCTTCCCAGAAGAGTGGAGACTGTTATAGCAGCCACGGGGGGGGGCTCAATATTAATGCCCACGGGGGGGCTCAATATTAATGCCCATGATTTTGGAATGAGATGTTTTTGACGAGCAGGTGTTCACTTACTTTTTGTCATGTAGTGTCTAAATATTTGTGGTCATGTAGGCTATTATACTGAACAAAAATATAAACGCAACATGCAACAATTTCAAAGAATTTACTGAGTTACAGTTCATATAAGAAATCCATCAATTGAAATATATTCATTAGGCCCTAATCTATGGATTTCACATGATTGGGCAGGGGTTGCAGCCATGGGTGGACGTGGGAGGGCATAGCCCACACACTTGGGAGCCATGTCCAGCCAATCAGAATGAGTTTTCCCCCACAAAAGGGCTTTATTACAGGCAGAAATACCAAGACTTTACGTGTTGCGTTTATATTTTTTGTTCAGTATACATCATTACCTTATCTCCTGACATAGTAAAACACTTCAAGATGGAGGGGAGAGTCCTGGAATTCTTTTAACTTTTGGCTCGATGCCTTGGGCTCACTGCTCTTGGCAGATCTTTACTTATCTTACCAGGACTGCAGTCTCTCGAGCCAACTTCGCTTATCAGTTCTAGTTACATGGTGCATTTAGACCACATCCACTGTGCCACTCACGCAGTACACTATTTAGGATGAAAATAAAGTGGCATTACATTTTGATCTATCTACAGATAAATAATTGCCAGTAGCTGGTTTAAATGTAAATGCTTTCAAGAGTCAACAGTGTTTCCCCTATATTCATTTCGCAGCCATGCACCGCTTAAGACCCCAGGAAGACCCGAGCCGCCCACAAGCGTCTCTTTGTTTGTGCCCACAAGCTTGAGTAGCCCCCTACAGCAGCTAAGAATTACAGCCTGCTGATCACAATCAACAAGCCTCCCTTCCTGGAGGATGAAAAGAGCTGTTCAGCCCCTCTAACTTAGCTATAAATGTGACACTATAGCCAGCAAGCTACCAACCCTCCACAATGTTCTTTTTACAGTGGCTGCGGTTCCGGATTTTCTGGAACCCACATTTTTTTTACTAAACATTTCTACATATGTGCAGGATCATCTGCACACTTCCCCCTCCAAGTTTCAGCTGCTGCTCAGTGTTCACTCACTCTGTGACACCGCTGCTGCTTGTACATGAAGAACTACACTACCGGTCAAAAGTTTTAGAACACCTACTCATTCAAGGGTTTTTCTTTATTTTTACTATTTTCTACATTGTAGAATAATAGTGAATACATCAAAACTATGAAATAACATATATGGAATCATGTAGTAACCAAAAATGTGTTAAACAAATCAAAATATATGTTATATTTGAGATTCTTCAAATAGCCACCCTTTGCCATGATGACAGCTTTGCTCACTCGTTGAAGATTTTTTCTTTAACGAGTCAGATGCAAAGGATTTACTTCAGACACCCAACAAGGCCCTCATCCCCATTATTCGCAGGAGAAAGAGACAGAGATATTGGGGACGTAGGTCTGGGTGCCTTGTAAGGATCCGATGGCGAGTAGGTAATCTGCCTTTGCCATTGGTCCTATTAGCCAACATGCAATTATTGGATAATAAAATAGACGAACTACGAGCACATATATCCTACAAACGGGACATTAAAAACGGTAATATTTTATGTTTTACCGAGTCATGGTTGAACGCCGACATGAATAACATACAGCGTGCAGGTTTTACGCTTTTTCGGCAGGATAGAACAGCAGTCTCTGGTAAGACAAGTGGTGGGGGTCTGTGTATATTTGTAAACAACAGCTGGTGCACGAAATCTAAGGAAGTCTCGAGGTTTTGCTCACCTGAGGGAGAGTATCTCATGATAAGCGGTGGACCACACTATTTATATTCTTCGTAACTGTCTATTTACCACCACAAACCGATGCTGACACTAGGACCGCACTCAATGAACTGTATACGGCCATAAGCAAACAGGAAAACGCTCATCCAGAGGTGCCACTCCTAGTGGCTGGGGACTTTAATGCAGGGAAACTTAAATCAGTTTAACCTCATTTCTACCAGAATGTTAAATGTGCACCAGAGGGAAAAAACTCTAGACCACCTTTACTCCACACACAGAGACACGTACAAAGCTTTCCCTCGCCCTCCATTTGGTGGCAAATCTGACCATATCCTCCTGATTCCTGCTTACAAGAAAAAAACTAAAGCAGGAAGCACAAGTGACTCGGTCAATAAAAAAGTGGTCAGATGAAGCAGATGCTAAGTTACAGGACTGTTTTTCTAGCACAGACTAGAATATGTTCCAGGATTCTTCCGATGGCATTGAGGAGTACAGCACATCAGTCACTGGCTTAATCAATAAGTGGATCGATAACGTCGTCCCCACAGTGAATGTACGTACATACACCAACCAGAAGCCATGGATTACAGGCAACATCCGCACTGAGCTAAAGGGTAGAGTTGCCGCTTCAAAGGAGCGGGACTCTAACACGGAAGCTTATAAGAAATCCCGCTATGCCCTCTGACGAACCAGGCAAAGCGTCAATACAGGACTAAGAATGAATCATACTACACCAGCGCCAATGCTCGTCGGATGTGGCAGGGCTTAAAAACTATTACAGACTACAAAGGGAAGCTCAGCCGCGAGCTGCCCAGTGACACGAGCCTACCAGACAAGCTAAATTACTTCAATGCTCGCTTCAAGGACTATAACGCTGAAACATGCATGAGAGCATCAGCTGTTCCGGACAACTGTGTGATCACGCTCTCCGTAGCCGATGTGAGTAAGGCCGCTGGGCCAGATGGATTACCAGGACGTGTACTCCGAGCATGCGCTGACCAACTGGCAATTGTCTTCACTGACATTTTTCACCAGGCCCTGACTGAGTCTCTAATACCAACATGTTTCAAGCAGACCACGATAGTCCCTGTGCCCATGAACACTAAGGTAACCTGCCTAAATGACTACCGACCCGAAGCACTCACGTCTGTAGCCATGAAGTATTTTGAAAGGCTGGACAGAAGCTCACATCAACACCATTATCCCAGAAACCCTAGACCCACTCCAATTTGCATACCGCCCCAACAGATTCACAGATGATGCAATCTCTATTGCACTCCACACTGCCCTTTCACACCTGGACAAAATGAACACCAAAGTAAGAATTCTATTAATTGACTACAACTCGGTGTTCAAGACCATAGTGCCCTCAAAGCTCATCACTAAGCTCAGGACCCTAGGACTAAACACCTCCTTCTGCAACTGACCCTGGACTTCCTGACGGGCCGCCCCCAGGTGGTAAGGGTAAGTAACAACATATCCGCCACGCTGATCCTCAACCCGGGGGCCCCTCAGGGGTGCTTGCTCAGTCCCCTTCTGTACTCCCTGTTCACTCATGACTGCATGGTCAGGCATGACTCCAACACTATCATTAAGTTTTCAGATGATACAACAGTGGTAGGCCTGATCACCGACAATGATGAGACAGCCTATAGGGAGGAAGTCAGAGACCTTGTGGTGTGGTGCCAGGACAACAACATCTCTCTCAGCGTGATCAAGACAAAGGAGATGATTATGGACTACAGGAAAAAGGGGACCGAGCACACCCCCATTCTCATCGACGGGGCTGAAGTGGAGCAGGTTGAGAGCTCCTTGGTGTCCACAGCAACAACAAAGTATCATGATCCAAACACACCAAGACAGTCGTGAAGAGGGCACGACAAAGCCTATTCCCTCTCAGGAGACGATTTGGCATTGGTCCTCAGATCCTCAAAAGATTCTACAGCTGCACCATCGAGAGCACTGGTTGCATCACTACCTGGTATGGCAACTGCTTGGCCTCCAACCGCAAGGCACTACAGAGGGTAGGTAGTGTGTACGGCCCAGTACATCACTGGGGCCAAGTTTCCTGCCATCCAGGACCTCTATACCAGGCGGTGTCAGAGGAAGGCCCTAAAAATGGTCAAAGACTACAGCCACCCTAGTCATATACTGTTTTCTCTACTAGATCCAAAATACTTCTTAACAGCTTCTACCCCCAAGCCATAAGACTCCTGAACAGCTAATAAATTGGCTACCCAGACTATTTGCATTGACCCCCTCCCTCCCGCACGCTGCTTCTACTCTCTGTTTATTATCTATGCATAGTCACTTTAACTCTACATGTACATATTACCTCAATTACCTCGACTAACCGGTGCTCCTGCACATCGACTTTGTACCGGTAGCCCCTGTATATAGCCTCACTATTGTTATTTTACTGCTGCTCTTTAATTATTTGTTACTTTTATTTTTTACTTATCTATTGTTTACGTAACACTTATTTTTCTTAAAGCTGCATTGTTGGTTAAGGGCTTGTAAGTAAGCATTTCACTGTTGTATCCTAGCGCATGTAACAACACATTTTTTTTATTTGATTTGATATAGTTACAATAGAAGTGCCCATCCAAAAAGGCTCAAGGTCATTGGCCACAGATAAAATTACGGCAAATCACGTTGTATGTACAGTAGCTTTGATTGGACTGATCATGTCAACATCATATTTTCAAAATCTTAGCTAAGAGTCATCATCATGAATCAAGTCGACAATCATTTTTAATGCTTGTCCTATGAAGAGAAATAATGAAGAGAAATTACAGATAAAACGTAGTTGTGTTCATCGGCCATTGGACATAAACATTCCACAACAAGTTGGAAATCACAAATTCAACAATGAGTGGTTTGGTGGAAGGAATTAGTGACAGAGGCTAACTGCAAGCATTGCAATGCAATCACTAGCCTGCTATTCAGTAGAGTGGCTGTATGGTCCCAAATCTGCGATTAAGGGGCTCTTTTCCAGGTTTTAAATGATAAGCATTCAACATTGGTCATGGTGTCAATGAAGCATGAGTGGTGCCGCACTCAAAGCAACTGTTAACTCGGAACTGTGAAAACTTGACTTCAGTGAGTTCAAGACAACTGGGAAGTCGGGACTAAACGAGCTCCGACTGGGAAAATACGTTTTGAACGGTCATCCAACTCCGAATTGTAAATCTGGCATCTTTCAAGAGCTACGACCTGAAGACCAATGATGTCAACATGATTCAACCTTGTTTTTTTCCCAAGTTCCCAGTTGTTTTGCCCACGAAGAACCGTCGCGCCACCTTCCTGTTCAAATGAGCACAGCATAATAAGGTGAGTCCAAAAATGCATTGTATGCTGCTACATAAATTCTGTAATATGCCAGGGAGATATGTATGCTGTAGCTAGGAAATTAATACTAAGTGTATGTTGTGTAATAAGATGTTAGTAGCCCATGTGCCTCACCCTAATAATTTTGTCTATTTACCCCACTTACTTTCACCTACTGTTCTGACTTAGTGGTGCACAGGTAGCCTATAACCTGTTTTAGAGAAATGTAATCATTGAATATTGTAAAAGCTTTCATTGTCTGCTTACTATGTAAAATTATGTAAAATCGTTCATTGTCTGCTTTATTTATCCTACGGTTCTGACTTGGTGTACAGGGAGAACACTGTAAGAATGGCCCATGTTCTGAATTTTGCCGCTGTACATTTCAAAAGTGTTAAACAAATAGTTATATTGACTACGTCCATCCTAGCTCGCTCATTAATGTCTTAATCTAAATGACGGATTGCCTCTTATCTGCTTGTCGTCCCCTTATGCCGTAGTTTGTACATCTCAATTGTCATTAGAAACCACATTTGTTTAAGCAAGTCAGCCATATCAGCTATGTTTGCTTAAAAGGCAGTAAATGAGGCTAAATTAACTATTTCGCTGCCAGACAAGGCTCCGCTGATAGCCAGGTGTAGCAGTGGTAAGGTGTTGGGACTGCTGTTGGGACTCTGCTGTTGGGACAGCTTTATGTAGGCCCTAACAGTTGGTGGACACCGTTTGTCACCGTTATAGTGCAATTAATGTATTGCTTAGTGTTGTGCTGTGGCTTTGCTGGCATGCATCCCACTTGTTTTGTTTTTTGCCCAAACTCAAATATGGACACTCTTACTGACAGTTGTGGCTGCTTTGTGTGATGTATTGTTGTCTCGACCTTCTTGCCTTTTGTGCTGTTGTCTGTGCCTATTAATGTTTGTACCATGTTTTGTGCTGCTACCATGTTGTGTTGCTACCATGCTGTGTTGTCATGTGTTGCTGCCTTGCTATGTTGTTGTCTTAGGTCTCTCTTCATGTAGTGTTGTGTTGTCTCTCTTGTCGTGATGGACACTCTTTCTAAAATTATCTGCCCAAATTGTTGCAACCCTTATTACTAGCCTGTTCAACCCCTCTTTCGTATCGTCTGAGCTCCCCAAAGATCGGAAACCAGCCGCGGTCATTCCCCTCTTCAAAGGGGAGACACTCTAGACCCAAACTGTTATAGACCTATATCCATCCTGCCCTGCCTTTCTAAAATCTTCGAAAGCCAAGTTAAAAAACAGATTGCTGACCATTTTGAATCCCACCGTACCTACTCCACTATGCAAACTGGTTTCCGATCTGGTCATGGGTGCACCTCAGCCACGCTCAAGGTCCTAAACGATATCATAACCGCCATCGATAAAAGACAGTACTATGCAGCCGTCTTCATCGACCTGGCCAAGGCTTTCGACTCTGTCAATCACCGCATTCTTATCGGCAGACTCAATAGCCTTGGTTTCTCAAATGACTGCCTCACCTGGTTCACCAACTACTTCTCAGAGTTCAGTGTGTCAAATCGGAGGGCCTGTTGTCCGGACCTCTGGCAGTCTCTATGGAGGTGCCACAGGGTTAAATTCTCGGGCCGACTCTTTTCTCTGTATATATCAATGATGTCACTCTTGCTGCTGGAGATTCTCTGATCCACCTCTACGCAGACGACACCATTCAGTATACATCTGGCCCTTCTTTGGACACTGTGTTAACAAACCTCCAAATGAGCTTGAATGCCATACAACACTCCTTCCGTGGCCTCCAACTGCTTTTAAATGCTAGTAAAACTAAATGCATGCTCTTCAACAGATTGCTGCCCGCACCCAACTACAAATACCTAGGTGCCTGGTTAGACTGTAAACTCTCCTTCCAGATTCACATTAAGCATCTCCAATCCAAAATGAAATATAGAATCGGCTTCCTATTTCGCAACAGGAGACAAAACGCGTCTCCTTCCTGAGCGGTATGACGGCTACGTGGTCCCATGGTGTTTATATTTGCGTACTGTTGTTGGTACAGATGAACGTGGTACCTTCAGGCGTTTGGAAATTGCTCCCAAGGATGAGCCAGAATTGTGGAGGTCTACAATTTTTTTTCTGAGGGCTTGGCTGATTTCTTTTGATTTTCCCATGATGTCAAGCAAAGAGGCACAGGTACACCTCTAATTGACTCAAATTATGTCAATTAGCCTATCAGAAGCTTATAAAGCCATGACATCATTTTCTGGAATTTTCCAAGCTGTTTAAAGGCATGGTCAATTTAGTGTATGTAAACTTCTGACCCACTGGAATTGTGATACAGTGAATTATAAGTGAAATAATCTGTCTGTAAACAATTGTTGGAAAAATTACTTGTGTCATGCACACAATAGGTTTCTTAACCGACTGGCCAAAACTATAGTTTGTTAACAAGACATTTGTGGAGTGGTTGAAAAACAAGTTTTAATGATCCAACCTAAGTGTATGTAAACTTCCGACTCCCTCTCTAACTTTAAGCATCAGCTGTCAGAGCAGTTTACCGATCACTGTACACAGCCAATCTGTAAATAGCACACCCAACTACCTCATCCCCATATTGATTTGTATCTTCTTGCTCTTTTGTACCCCAGTATCTCCACTTGCACATCATCATCTGCACATCTATCACTCCAGTGTTCATGCTAAATTGTAATTATTTCGCCTTTATGGCCTATTTATTGCCTTACCTCCCTACTCTTCTACATTTGCACACACTGTACAATGATTTTTCTATTGTGTTATTGACGGTACGTTTGTTTATGTGTAACTCTGTGTTGTTGTATGTGTCGAACTGCTTTGCTTTATCTTGGCCAGATCGCATTTTTAAAAGAGAACTTGTTCTCAACTGCCCTACCTGGTTAAATAAAGGTGAATTAAAAATATATTAAAAAGTGATGTGTTTCTTTTTTTTTATCCCAGCAGCCGTCCCTGCTGGGGGCCTTTTGGTAGGCTGTCATTGTAAATAAGAATTGGTTTTTAACTGACTTTCCTTGTTAAATAAAGGTTCAATTAAAATAAAAAGAATAGCTGGACAAATGCTAGAAACATTTCTAGTAGTCCTACTGCTTTCACCGATCTTGTCTTTTCGGGAACAGATAAAGGGGAGAATACAAGGAGAGGAAGCCAATGTAGACTATTGAGATGCATCCCCTGAGAGTAATAGGAGAAAGGTGGTGGAGGTGCTGCTACTGGCTAGCCCTCCTGCTGCTGTAAAAAGGTGTTAGGAATGGATGAGAAAGACAGGTTACTCCTCTCTGACCTTCTCCTCCAATGGGTTTTGAGAAAGGAGGCAAGGAGAGAGGACATGAGTATGCAATGAAGGAGTTTGTATCCCTTTCCGCACATGTATTGAACTGTTTCATCCAACAGTAGGTTCAACAGAGGATCAAAACCCTTCAGGACACCACTGGCTGTGAACGATTGTCAGTGAATACAATTACTGTTTGGAATTGAGGTGCATTGACTTTCAAAACATGAATGACCAGTCCTAGGTCAAAATAGCTGCGACAATTACCTTCTCATCCTCCCTGAAATTTCACTGGTATGTCAATATATTTTGAAAGGTCAAATATAGTTCTTACCTTTATGCTGCAGAGGAAATAACTTATGAATTGACAATGTGTCATGTGTGGATTGGAAACATGCTAGCTCTGGTCCAGGGTGTTATGTGTGGCTTGGAAACATGCTAGCTCTGGTCCAGGGTGTTATGTGTGGCTTGGAAACATGCTAGCTCTGGTCCAGGGTGTTATGTGTGGCTTGGAAACATGCTAGCTCTGGTCCAGGGTGTTATGTGTGGATTGGAAACATGCTAGCTCTGGTCCAGGGTGTTATGTGTGGATTGGAAACATGCTAGCTCTGGTCCAGGGTGTTATGTGTGGATTGGAAACATGCTAGCTCTGGTCCAGGGTGTTATGTGTGGATTGGAAACATGCTAGCTCTGGTCCAGGGTGTTATGTGTGGATTGAAACATGCTAGCTCTGGTCCAGGGTGTTATGTGTGGCTTGGAAACATGCTAGCTCTGGTCCAGGGTGTTATGTGTGGCTTGAAACATGCTAGCTCTGGTCCAGGGTGTTATGTGTGGATTGGAAACATGCTAGCTCTGGTCCAGGGTGTTATGTGTGGATTGGAAACATGCTAGCTCTGGTCCAGGGTGTTATGTGTGGATTGGAAACATGCTAGCTCTGGTCCAGGGTGTTATGTGTGGATTGGAAACATGCTAGCTCTGGTCCAGGGTGTTATGTGTGGATTGGAAACATGCTAGCTCTGGTCCAGGGTGTTATGTGTGGCTTGGAAACATGCTAGCTCTGGTCCAGGGTGTTATGTGTGGATTGGAAACATGCTAGCTCTGGTCCAGGGTGTTATGTGTGGCTTGGAAACATGCTAGCTCTGGTCCAGGGTGTTATGTGTGGCTTGAGCCTCGACTTCAACGGCCTGCATATTTCGATTAATATAACTGATATCAAATCAAACGACTATCATCAATTTAACGTATGCGTATTAATTTAATTTGCTTGTGATAGCCGTCGCTACTATGCTCCTATTTAGCCGTAATCATCACATTTCTGACCACCTTTTGCTTGGCGATACTCCTCATTGTTGATTAGGAATGCACGGGTGTCTTATAAACCTCTGTGGCCAGTTGCAGGTGGTACTCCAAAAAACGGAATATTCTGAAAAATATTTAATCTACTTTTTTCACCACAGGAGGAGGTTCCTCGCCACTTTAGCTGCTGAAGATCTGACGTTTGGCATCTTTGCAGGAACTAGTCATTTGTAACACCTCGATCACACCGACAGTGTTATTGCGCAAAATGGTAGAGTCTCATCGGGATATGTATGCAACATAAATTCAACATTCACCTTCCGCTACCATTTCTGTCAAGCCGTCAACGCATACATTCAATTTATCCAACGTATGCACCACAAAGAACGTGATTTTCATATCTTTCTGAATATGTCCTCCTTATTGGAGTTCCACCTGCAACTGGACACAGAGGTTTATAAGACACTGGCCCCTTCCAAATCGAGAACAAAGAAAATATCACCAAGTAAAGCTTAGTCGAAAATATCTTTACTGCTAATAAACAGCATATTAGATATGCAGCTGTGATTCGAGATTACATGGCTACCCTCCATAGAGGATTTTTTTCTAATTATGTTTACTGACTGGCTTTAATATACTTTCGTTACTCGCAAACATAAGTGTTGCAGGAGTGCTGACAAACTTATTTAAGTATGCGCAAGTTGTCATTTGTCCAAAATACAAAATAAACTACTTTCGAGCACTCTGGTTGTCGTCAGACTAGCTCTTGTCCATGCGCACACAGCTCGTAATGCAGATCCGACGCATGCCCACGCACACAGCTCGTAATGCAGATCCGACGCATGCCCATGGGCCTGCTCGCACATTGCGTCGAATTGTCAGAACTTGAACATATTTTACTTTGGTGAGTAAAGATAGAGGGCATTGAAGCAGACTCAAGCCACATGTAGCCATGGAGCAGAGCTAGGTGTCTCTATCTAGTCGGAATGATAAGTAAAGACTACAAAAATATTTAAAAGTTGAACCCTTTACAAAATGTATGGAAATTAGCTAAATTATTTTTGTTTATTCATTCAAACAAGACGAACAAAACACAAACTCCCGGCCATTTTCACTGTTCCGTAAATTCAGTGACAGTTTGACCTGATTAGTCCTCCAACCTGACGTTTTTTGTGTGTAGTTGAGACCATAACAATAGAATATTCTATTAATAATAAAGAGGTGTTTTTTCCGTAGTCTAAATATGTTTCATAGAAAAAAACAGACCCGATATTTATTCATTTCCCTCTGTGCAGAAATCTCTCATGTTCGGGAAAGAGCAGGGGTCACACGCAGGGGCTACAAAAATACATGTCAATTGATCATTCTCTATTTAACACATAAAGCTGCGATTTATAAAGGAGCCAATGTTATAATTCAATGTTATTACATGGGTCTTTACAAACCCCTTTCACCCACAACAAATAGTTTGGTATGCCTGCTGTCTGGTTGGCACATAGGCCACAGTTATATTTAGCTTGTGTTTTGCAAACTGACCTGACCTATTTTCCCCATTGGTAGCCAACAGAGAACCAGAGAAAGGTCGCACCAGAGAAAGTAAGACGAGGGGAGGACCGTGGCTGTTGTGACATGGCCTGCAGAAATCCAGAGCTGGTGCCGTATACTGTAAGAGCAACACCTTCTCCTGTGTTATGCCCCGATAACGATAGTTCCAACGAGGAGGCTGAGATAAATGTGATGATACCTGACACAGTTCTTCACATAGAGACAGAATCTTTCTTTGTGAACCGTCAACAGCTGGCTCTTCAGAGCACCTATTTCCGTGCACTTTTCTATGGCGGTGGCAGAGAGAGTGGCAAGCGCCACGTTGAGATCAAAGGTGTGGGTGCGGACCAGTTTCGTGTCCTGATGGAATACACCCAGACATCCAAGCTATCTCTCAGCAGAGAAAATGTCCTGAGGATCCTAGAGACAGCAGACTTCCTCCAGCTGGAGAGACCCAGGCTCCTATGCTGCAAGTTCCTGGAGAGAGAGCTGCATCTAAGCAACTGCTTGGGCATGATGTCCTACGCTTGGCAGCTGGGATGCCGGGAGCTCTACACAGCAGCACGTGAGGTGGCTCTAACCCACCTACCTGCTATCGCCACAGAGGAGGACTTCATGTATCTGTCTAAGGAGAGTGTGGCGGACCTTCTTGCCAGTGATAAACTATTTGTACCCAGGGAGGATCAAGCCTTGGAGATGACCTTACGCTGGGCAACCTTTGACCCCAGTCGGGAGGAGGACTTCATGGAGTTGGTGGAGCTGGTGCGACTAGAGAGCCTGTCTCTGCCCTACATCACTGATTTGCTTACCAGGCTCAAAGGGTCTGACCCACAAGCCAAACTCATCTGTAAACTGAATGAAAATTTTCCTACTAGCTGGTCTATGGGCAGGTCCATACCTCGGGCCAGCGAGACACTGTACATACTCGGAGGGCCCCATGACCAGGACAAACAGTCTCTCTACCAGTTTTACCCCCACAGTGGGAGATGGCAGTCCCATGCACCACTTCAGAGGAAGAATCTCACACAGTACTCTGTGGCAGCAGTAGGTAATGATTTGACAATTTGACACCCTTTCTTATTCTGAATAAATTAAGTCAGCTAAAGTGATCCATGAACTTACTATCAGTATGCTATCGGGAGTTTGTATACTTGAATAAGCCATAGGAGTCATAATTCAAGTAATTCATGCCAGGCTCTTGTTTCTTCCTCTCCCAGGAGAAAACATTGTAGTCACAGGAGGAAACTTCCGTGATGAGATCTTTTGGTACAGCGTGGACTGGGTGCGGATATTCCAGTGTGGGAACAAGCGCTGGGTGGATGGCCCTCCGCTGCAGAAGTCCAGGCACAGCCACTGCTCTGTGGGCCTGGGGCAGGAGCTGTACGTCCTGGGGGGCACCATGGACGAGGGGCCTGTGGCCCACGTGGAGAAGCTGCCGCTGGGAGCACAGGTCTGGGAGGATGTCAGCCCCATGGTGCGGGCTGTGGATAGGGCTGCCACCGTTGCTCGCGATTTGTGTATCTATGTCGCCTGTGGACTGGATGAGAATGGGGAGGTGTACAGTGGCATTCAGAGATACCTGGTGAAGGAGGACCAATGGGACGTGGTCACCTACTCCCCTCTGCCCAGGTAAGTGAAATCAGAGCTTGCACTAGTTCTGCTAGGTTGAAAGTGATGGAACTAGCTAGGTTGCATCAACAGACTTTTGTCTGGGGCAGGTTCCTTATAAAAATAGATTTATGTCCCATAGGTATGACCTTCTTGCAACAGTGCTCAACGGGGCCCTCTATCTCCTGGGAGGTCAGGCATTGCGGCTAGATGTGGAGACAGACGAATGGACAGTTCTAGAAGAAGAATGTCTGGACAGAAAGTTCTTTGGTGGCTGCACCACAGTCAATGGGCAGATCTACCTGCTGAGCGAGCGAAAGATGAACAAAGCATTCCCCAACATGGTACTGATGGATCCTTACATCGACACCTGCATGGAAATAGACAATGCCATACCCTGTCCTGTGCCTCTCCGTGGCTGTGTTACCATGCGCTTGGTCACATGACACTGGTGAGTTGCCAGTAATCATTTAGCAGTTCACATCCTTCTCACCAACTCCCTCTCCCCAATATAAGAGATATTCTATTGAAATGGTCAGACACTTATCAGCTATTGATTTAGCTTTTGAATGGAAAGGTATAAACACATTCATCAATAGTTTGATAAAGGTTATTTATTGATTTTGTTGAACTGGCCAGAGTGAACAAACGTATGTGTGCATTCAGAACAAGATGTGTGTTATTGCCATTTGTATCGTTGCACTAATAGAACTTGTAATAAAATAAACATCCAATAATCATGATGGAAGGCCCATTGCAGTCAAAAATGTGATTTCCCCGTGTTTTATATATGCAGTACATTTCCACACTATGAGGTTGTGAACATTTGAACATGCTGATAATGCCCTTCATCCCACCAAAATAGTCAAACATTTCAGGCGGTCTTTTCAAACAGCTCTTAAAAGGGAATTATCATAATTTTCACAATTTCACAGTTAATAGAACAAGAGTTCCAAACCTCTCTGCCAATAACAGCTAGTTTTCAGTTTTCCCCTTCCCACTCAGACCACTCCCAGACAGTTCTAGCTAAATTCTTGATTGAGAAATTGCTCTTTGCTAAGAAGATATTTTTGTATGTGTTTGAGCATAACAACTGTGAACTTTAATACCTTCAAAACAAAGCAACTGTTTTGGTTATGCAGAGGTTGTTGATTCTGCTCTTCACAAGGCCTCACTGTCAGCCCTAGCTATGGAAACAACATGTCCCTAGTATAACATAAGGGTGTAACACTGGTGTTACAGTACAATAGCAGCATTAAGAGTGTGAGGCACACCTAGACCCTGGTAACAACATAGTCAGTCTCAAAGAAGTGTGTTCCTACCCTGGTCCCAGATCGGTATGTGCTTTAGTCATCCCATATGATTATCACTGTCATTGCATGACAAGCTCATACAGATCTCTTATTCCAGTGTGAGATAGCGATGTCTCTGGGCAAAAGAGTAATTCCAAACCCCCATCTTTTCACAGCACAGTAGTATCATGTCTTTAGTGCTTGAACATTTTATCAATCTAATGACATCACATTTTTGCAAAAGCTCCTGTAAACAATATGAGTAGTAAAATTGTATTGATTGAGACATTCCAGTTATAGATTCAGACAAAATCTAAAACATTGTCATATTTTCTAACAAGTGCTTGTGACAGAAAGTATTAAAGTTTAGTAGCACAGAGTAAAACAACCTGTTGGTGAAACATGCTGCAAACTCCTCTCTGTTGTCACAGGGATATTCATATAAAACAATTCTAGAAAAACATGATTTTTTCCCACAAGGTTCTTCTTATAAAATGTTAAATGCCTGGTCATGACGCTGCTCCATAAGGCAGAGTTTCCTGCCCCCGCCCCAACGAATAGGCATGTTCTCATTTTCTTCACTAGAGGGCGATATCACAATTCTAACAAGGAATATGGCCAGTATGACAAATTGATGACAAAAATGAGAATGCTTGGGAAGTTTGTATAAATTGTCAGCTAAAACCACAAAGCTACAGTAACTGCACATTTCATTCTAGAGGCTGTCAATGTTGCCTGAGATATCCTTAATTTTAATAAAAAGCTAATTGTTTAAATGTATACATTTTTCTAAATTCTACCATCATACTTGTGTTATTAATGTCAGTTGTTAGTATAATGAACAAAAAGGCCATAGATTACTAGGTTGTTTCTTTTGATCTAAAAGTAAAACCAGTGTTCTTGTTGTTTGGCCAGACCATTATTTTGACAGTGCAGTAAACAGTAATGTACTTCAATTGCAGTGAAGTATTATCTGAAACTGTAAATTAAATAACAAATGGACTGCATTGACAATATATAAGCCATTTATAGTGCATTCGGGAAGTAGTCAGACCCCTTGATCACATTTTGTTACATTACAGCCTTATCCTAAAATAGATTTTTTAAAATTCCCTCAATCTACACGCAATACCCCATAATGAAAAAAAAGGGTTTTTAGACATTTTAGCAAATGTATTAAAAATAAATAAAACTGATCACATTTACTTAACTATTCAGCCCCTTTACCCAGTACTTTGTGGAAGCACATTTGGCAGCGATTACAGACTCAAGTCTTCTTGGGTATGACGTACAAGCTTGGCACACCTGTATTTGGGAAGTTTCTTCCATTCTTCTCTGCAGATCCTCTCAAGCCCTTAGGTTGGATGGGGAGTGTCACTGCACACATCCAGAGATGTTTGATCGAGTTCAAGTCCGGGCTCTGAATGGGCCACTCAAGGACATTCAGAGACTTGTCCCGAAGCCAATCCTGCGCTGTCTTGGCTGTGTGACTGAGTTTCATAGTAAAGGGTCTGAATACTTAAGGTATTTCTGTTTTTGCAAACATTTCTAAAAAACGGTTTTCACTTTGTCATTACGGGGTTGTGTGTAGATTGATGAGGATTTTTATGTATTTATTCCATTTTAGAATAAGGCTGTAACAAAATGTGGAAAAAGGGAAGGGGTCTGAATACTTTCCGAATTCATTGTATATTAATTATATATTACCAGCATATACTGTGGATGGAGAGGAAAACGCTTTGGGCAGTCTGCTGTTCATATTTCCATGATTGGTTAGGTTGTTCAGGACACAGTTGTTGGTAAGAAAAGCCAGTTTGGAATTAAGAGTGCCCTTTCTCAGTTCCCAGCTAGTCTCTCTGCCTACTCCTCAGGCTCGCTTTCCTCATCGGTAATCATATATACACATACATATATATACATACACACACACAGTGGGGCAAAAAAGTATTTAGTCAGCCACCAATTGTGCAAGTTCTCCCACTTAAAAAGATGAGAGAGGCCTGTAATTTTTTATCATAGGTACACTTCAACTATGACAGAATGAGGATTTAAAGTATTTTTAATAAATTTATTTGCAAATTATGGTGGAAAATAAGTATTTGGTCACCTACAAACAAGCAAGATTTCTGGCTCTCACAGACCTGTAACTTCTTCTTTAAGAGGCTCCTCTGTCCTCCACTCGTTACCTGTATTAATGGCACCTTTTGAACTTGTTATCAGTATAAAAGACACCTGTCCACAACCTCAAACAGTCACACTCCAAACTCCACTATGGCCCAGACCAAAGAGCTGTCAAAGGACACCAGAAACAAAATTGTAGACCTGCACCAGGCTGTGAAGACTGAATCTATAATAGGTAAGCAGCTTGGTTTGAAGAAATCAACTGTGGGAGCAATTATTAGGAAATGGAAGACATACAAGACCACTGATAATCTCCCTCGATCTGGGGCTCCACGAAAGATCTCACTCAGCAAAAATCCCAGAACCACACGGGGGGACCTAGTGAATGACCTGCAGAGAGCTGGGACCAAAGTAACAAAGCCTACCATCAGTAACACACTACGCCGCCAGGGACTCAAATCCTGCAGTGCCAGACGTGTCCCTCTGCTTAAGCCAGTACATGTCCAGGCCCGTGTGAAGTTTGCTAGAAAGCATTTGGATGATCCAGAAGAAGATTGGGAGAATGTCATATGGTCAGATGAAACCAAAATATAACTTTTTGGTAAAAACTCAACTTGTCGTGTTTGGAGGACAAAGAATGCTGAGTTGCATCCAAAGAACACTATACCTACTGTGAAGCATGGGGGTGGAAACATCATGCTTTGGGGCTGTTTTTCTGCAAAGGGACCAGGACGACTGATCCGTGTAAAGTAAATAATGAATGGGGCCATGTATCGTGAGATTTTGAGTGAAAACCTCCTTCCATCAGCAAGGGCATTGAAGATGAAATGTGGCTGGGTCTTTCAGCATGACAATGATCCCAAACACACCGCCCGGGCAACGAAGGAGTGGCTTCGTAAGAAGCATTTCAAGGTCCTGGAGTGGCCTAGCCAGTCTCCAGATCTCAACCCCATAGAAAATCTTTGGAGGGAGTTGAAAGTCCGTGTTGCCCAGCAACAGCCCCAAAACATCACTGCTCTAGAGGAGATCTGCATGGAGGAATGGGCCAAAATACCAGCAACAGTGTGTGAAAACCTTGTGAAGACAGAAAACGTTTGACCTCTGTCATTGCCAACAAAGGGTATATAACAAAGTATTGAGATAAACTTTCGTTATTGACCAAATACTTATTTTCCACCATAATTTGCAAATAAATTCATTAAAAATCCTACAATATGATTTTCTGGATTAGTTTTTCTCATTTTGTCTGTCATAGTTGAAGTGTACCTATGATGAAAATTACAGGCCTCTCATCTTTTTAAGTGGGAGAACTTGCACATTTGGTGTCTGACTAAATACTTTTTTCCCCCACTGTATATATTTAAGTGACAGGCCAAGGTTGTAAATCTCTCCCGAGAGGCGCAGTGGTATAAGGCAGGCTTTGTCGCAGCCGGCCGCGACCGGGAGACACATTGGGAGGCGGACAATTATCCCAGCGTTGTCCGGGTTAGGGTGGGTTTGGCCGGCAGGGATGTCCTTGTCCCATCTCGCACTAGCTACTCCTGTAGCGAGCCGGGCGCAGTGCATGCTGACACAGTCGCCAGGTTGTACACCTCCGACATATTGGTGCGGCTTGCTTCCAGGTTAAGTGGGCGTTGTGTCAAGAAGCAGTGCGGCTTGGTTGGGTTGTGTTTCAGAGGACGGACGGCTGATCTACCTTCGCCTCTCCCGAGTCCGTACGGGAGTTGCAGCGATGAGACAAGACTGTAACTACCAATTGGATACCACGAAATTTGGGAGAAAAAGGGTTTAAAAAAATAACGGACAATTACCAGATGGTACAGAAGAGAAATGAGTGATAATGCCAATAAATCTTACAAACACTATGCTCTAAAGGTAGTACTCTGGGACACTTATATGTACTGTATATTGAAAGAAAAGGACTGTACACCATAATAATCTTCAATGATTCATGTATTCTCTGTAGGGACACGTTTTGTCTGCTGTGTGTTGAACGTTTAGGATGAAACACGTCCATACAGAGAATAAATAAATCAATGAAGATAATGTATAAGTGTAACTGTCAATTTCTATCATTATGGGCTTTACTACAAGGATTCAGCACCAAGCTACTTCTGACAAATAATCTATTATTGTACTGTATCATGGTACCAATGAAATCCCTACTAGGCAGTAAGGTAAATGATGATGACTTTAGTCTACTTACCTTGCCCATGAAGACAAACTTGTAGACCATGCGTAGGATCAGACAGGCCCAGAAGATGTGCAGAGCTTGCAGCACAAGTAGCAGGGCATTGTAGAAGTATTAGGAAAGGAAAGGCTGGAAGAAATCTAAAGTAACAAACAGGGTATTGTGGACTATTCTGAAAATCAGGGAGTAGTGTCATAGAAAACAGTAAATGAACCCTTCCTCAAGCCTTGCATTTTGAACATTTCCTACATGATAGATGTTTAATTGTCACAGACCAGATAGGTGTAGTGAAATGTGTTGTTTTATAGGTTCAGCCATAGTAGTATGGCACCACTGGAGCAAATTAGGGTTAAGAGCCTTGCTCAAGAATACATCAACATATGTTTTACCCCCAGATGGCTCAGGTATTCAAACCAGTGATCTTTCGGTTATTAGCCCAATGTTCTACCTGCTAGGCTACCTGCCACCCTACTTCTGAACACATCCATCTGATTTACAGTAGACACTATGTACTCTATTCTGACTTCAGTTTAGTTCATTAATTAGACCATAAAAAAAATTAAAAAGCATTCATGCACATGAATAAAATCATGGAGGATAACACAATAAAGTCTGGGACCTATTTCCATTGTGGTCCTCTTGAGACAGATGGCTAGACAGGATCCAACACTGTTGAACACAGTTGAGATGTGCGTACATCAGAAGCAATGGAATATTTGCATTGAGGCCTACATTTGATTTACACATGTACAGTCGCAGTCTAAAGTTGACATACACCTTAGCCAATGTCACGATCGGCGTAATGAGTGGATCAATGCGCATTCGTGATTGAAGTTCCACATCTTTATTACGGTGAAACTTTAAACCAATAACTAAACTTGAACAGTAGTGGTGCACAAACACAAAACAATATCCCACAAAACACAGGTGGGGAAATGGCTACCTAAATATGATTCCCAATCAGAGGCAACGATAAACAGCTGCCTCTAATTGGGAACCATATTAGCACCAACATAGAAATATACATACTAGAACACCCCCTAGTCACGCCCTGACCAACTACACCATAGAGAAAGAACCAAGGGCTCTCTATGTTCAGGGCGTGACAGCCAAATACATTTAAACTCAGTTTCACAATTCCTGATATTTAATCCTAGTAAAAATTCCCTGTCTTAGGTCAGTTAGGATCACCACTTTATTTTGAGAATGTGAAATGTCAGAATAATAGTAGAGAGAATGATTTATTTCAGCTTTTATTCCTTTCATCACATTCCCAGTGAGTCATAAGTTCACATACACTCAATTAGTATTTGGTAGCATTGCCTTTAAATTGTTTAACTGCTAACCTACTGCTAACCTACAAAGCATTACATGGGCTTGCTCCTACCCATCTCTCTGATTTGGTCCTGCCGTACATACCTACACGTACGCTATGGTCACAAGACGCAGGCCTCCTAATTGTCCCTAGAATTTCTAAGCAAACAGCTGGAGGCAGGGCTTTCTCCTATAGAGCTCCATTTTTATGGAATGGTCTGCCTACCCATGTGAGAGACGCAGACTCGGTCTCAACCTTTAAGTCTTTATTGAAGACTCATATCTTCAGTAGGTCCTAATATTGAGTGTAGTCTGAACGAACCGCCCTTGCTGTCTCTGCCTGGCCGGTTTCCCTCTTTCCACTGGTATTCTCTGCCTCTAACCGTCCCTAGGAGGGGAGCGTCACTTGAGTGGGTTGAGTCACTGATGTGATCTTCCTGTCTGGGTTGGCGCCCCCCCTTGGGTTGTGCCGTGGCGGAGATCTTTGTGGGCTATACTCGGCCTTGTCTCAGGATGGTAAGTTGGTGGTTGAAGATATCCTTCCTGTTTGGGGGTATCATCGGATGAGGCCACAGTGTCTCCTGACCCCTCCTGTCTCAGCCTCCAGTATTTATGCTGCAGTAGTTTATGTGTCGGGGGGCTAGGGTCAGTTTGTTATATCTGGAGTACTTCTCCTGTCTTATCCGGTGTCCTGTGTGAATTTAAGTATGCTCTCTCTAATGCTCTTTTTCTCTATCGGAGGACCTGAGCCCTAGGACCATGCCTCAGGACTACCTGGCATGATGACTCCTTGCTATCCCCACTCCACCTCGCCGTGCTGCTGCTCCAGTTTCAACTGTTCTGCTTGTGGCTATGGAATCCTGACCTGTTCACTGGAAGTGCTACCTGTCCCAGACCTGCTGTTTTCAACTCTCTAGAGACAGCAGGAGTGGTAGAGATACTCTTAATGATCGGCTATGAAAAGCCAACTGACATTTAGTCCTGAGGTGCTGACTTGCTGCACCCTCGACAACTACTGTGATTATTATTATTTGACCATGCTGGTCATTTATGAACATTTGAGCATCTTGGCCATGTTCTGTTATAATCTCCACCCGGCACAGCCAGAAGAGGACTGGCCACCCCTCATAGCCTGGTTCCTCTCTAGGTTTCTTCCTAGGTTTTGGCCTTTCTAGAGAGTTTTTCCTAGCCACCGTGCTTCTACACCTGCATTGCTTGCTGTTTGGGGTTTTAGGCTGGGTTTCTGTACAGCACTTTGAGATATCAGCTGATATATAAATTGATTTGATTTGATTTAACTTGGGTCAAACATTTTGGGTAGCCGTTCCACAAGCTTCCACAATAAGTTGGGTGAATTGTGGCCCATTCCTCCTGACAGAGCTGGTGTAACTGAGTCAGGTTAGTAGCCATCCTTGCTCGCACACGCTTTCTCAGTTCTGCCCACAAATTTTCTATAGGATTGAGGTCAGGGCTCTGTGATGGCCACTCCAATACCTTGACTTTGTTGTCCTTAAGCCATTTTGTCACAACTTTGGAAGTATGCTTGGGGTCCTGACTGATGTCTTGAGATGTTGCTTCAACATATCCACATAATTTTCCTCCCTCATAATACCATCTATTTTGTGAAGTGCACCAGTCCCTCATGCAGCAAAGCACCGCCACAATATGATGCTGCCACCCCGATGCTTCACGGTTGGGATGGTGTTCTTCGGGCTTGCAAGCCTCCCCCTTTTTCCTCCAAACATGACGATGGTTATTATGTCCAAACAGTTCTATTTTTGTTTCATCAGACCAGAGGACATTTCTCAAAAAGTACGATCTTTGTCCCCATGTGCAGTTGCAAACCGTAGTCTGGCTTTTTTATGGCGGTTTTGGAGCAGTGGCTTCTTCCTTGCTGAGCGGCTTTTCAGGTTATGTCGATATAGGACTCGTTTTACTGTGGATATAGATACTTTGTACCTGTTTGCTCCAGCATCTTCACAAGGTACTTTGCTGTGGGATTGATTTGCCCTTTTCGCACCAAAGTACGTTCATCTCTAGGAGACAGAACGCGTCTCCTTCCTGAGCGGTATGACGGCTGCGTGGTCCCATGGTGTTTATACTTGTGTACTATTGTTTGTCCAGATGAACGTAATACCTTCAGGCATTTGGAAATTGCTCCCAAGGATGAACCAGACTTGTGGAGCCTTATAAAAGACTCTGAGGTCTTGGCTGATTTCTTTTGATTTTCCCATGATGTCAAGCAAAGAGGCTCTGAGTTTGAAGGTTTTCTTTGAAATAAATCCACAGGTACACCTCCAATTGACTCAGATGATGTCAATTAGCCTATCAGAAGCTTATAAAGCCATGGCATAATTTTCTGGAATTTTCAAGCTGTTTAAAGGCACAGTCAACTTAGTGTATGTAAACTTCTGACCCACAGGAATTGTGATACAGTGAGTTATGAGTAAAATAAACTGTCTGTAAACAATTATTGGAAAAATTACTTGTGTTTTGCACAAAGTAGATGTCCTAACCGACTTGCCAAAACTATAGTTTGTTAACAAGAAATGTGTGGAGTGGTTGAAAAACACGTTTTAATGACTCCAACCTAAGTGTATGTAAACTTTCAACTTCAACTGTAAACGATCTATAAAATGACTATAAAATGGACCCTAAGTAATCTTATTACTACTTTTATTAGACTTGACCTTCATAATACACTCCTAATAAATTGTTGCGCCAATTTGTGAAAAAGCCTCCAGTCTCACCGGCCAGGGAAGACCACTAGTCAATGTCAATGGTGTATATAGCCAATATACCACGGCTTAGGGCTGCAACTCGGATTGCCTGGACACAGCCCTTAGCCATGGTATATTGGCCATATACAACAAATCCTCAAGGTGCCTTATTGCTTAATTATCATCTGGGTTTACTAATATAGCACAGTGGTTGAGCAAATAGTAATGTACAGTACAGGGATGATATTGTATGAGCTCCCAGTTCCTACTCTCTGATGGACAAGTGTAGTGGTTTTCTCTAACATACATTACACATTTACATTTGAGCTATTTACGCTTTTATCCAGAGCGACTTACAGGAGTAATTAGGGTTAAGTACCTTGCTCAAGGGCACATTGGAATATTTGTTACCTAGTCGGCTTGGGGATTTGAACCAGCAACCTTACTGGCCCAACACTCTTAACCGCTAGGCTACCTGACACCTTATCCCCTTCTGTTCCAATGTCTCCCATTGACTGCTTCTAAAGGAGGTATTCTTCATGCCTGGATCCTCCACAAGCCACACATATTTCATCAGGCTCAGATGATAGAGACAATGTTTATTATGAGATAACATCAAGGCAATACTAGACTTTACGGAGTTTGTTTAAAAACACTTTTAGGAATAAATGTGACAATAGGAGTCGTATTTCAGAGCTGAAAGTCTCTTGAGAGAGGTAAGAGAAGTTTACCCCCAAGATGAGTTTTGCTTTCCACAAAAGAAATTGCTACTTAAAACCAAATGTGTTTGATTGCTATGAAAATAGAGACATTCATGGTCAAAATAAGATGAGGATGTTATGTGAATAAACAATCCCTGTATTCAAATCAAGTTTACAGTGACCTCCATGTCAGCCAAGAACCTTGCTTAAATAACCACACAACCCATCAAAACAGTCTGTGGGAAAATGGTAATGCCAAATTAGCTTGAGCATGTATGATAAGAATAATTATTGTATTCCTATTTTACTTGACTTTAGTTTACTGTGTGTATGATTTGTGTGAGACTTGTAAGCTGAGACTGATCTCCTACCTCTAGGAGGAAGTCTGAGGAATAGTGAACTAGCATCACCTGAGTGCCAACGTGCACATAGTTGGCACAGTACGAGAACCCGATGAGGAAAACGGTAGCAATGTGGTGGATAATCTGTTCTTTGAAATCCTGGAAACAAACAAACCACACAACTGTAGAGGATACTATAACCTGGGCTTCAGCAGTCCTTCACCCCTGGTGCTGTAAATCAGTCAGCTGTGTACAGTACTGGTTGATTTATCAATGGTACAGAATGCCGAAAAAGCAGTTTTAAAAAAACAGTACAAATAAGATCTACATTGTATTCCGATAGTATTCAGACCCATTCCCCTTTTCCACATTTACTGTAGTTATGTTACAACCTTATTCTAAAATGGATTAAATAAAACATTTTCCTCATTAATCTACACACAATACCCCATAATGACAAAGCAAAAACAGGTTGACATTTTTCAAATGTACTAAAAATAAAAAGATGCCTTATTTACATAAGTATTCAGACCCATTATTTTGATCCTCGAAATTGAGCTCTGTTGCATCTTGTTTCCATCAATCATCCTTAATTAGAGCCCACCTTGGAGTCTACCTGTGGTAAATCAAATTGATTGGAGAATGATTTGGAAAGGCACACACCTGTCTATATAAGTTCTCCCAGTTCACAGTGCATTTCAGAGCAAAAAGGAATTGTGCGTAGAGCTCCGAGACAGGATTGTGTTGAGGCACAGATCTGAGGAAGGCTACCAAAACATCTGCAGCATTGAAGGTCCCAAGAACACAGTGACCTCATCATTCTTAAATGTAAGAAGATTGGAACCACCAAAACTCTTTCTAGAGCTGGCCGCCCGGCCAAACTGAGCAATCTGGGGAGAAGGGCCTTGGTCAGGGAGGTGACCAACAACACAATGGTCACTCTGACAGGGCTCCTGAGTTCCTCTGTGGAGATGGGAGAAGCTTCCAGAAGGACAACCATCTCTGCAGCACTCCACCAATCAGGCCTTTATGGTAGAGTGGCCAGACGGAAGCCACTCCTCTGTAAAAGGCACATGACAGCCCGCTTGGAATTTGCCAAAAGTCACCTAAAGGACTGTCAGACCATTTTTTTATTTTTTTTATTTCACCTTTATTTAACTAGGTAGGCTAGTTGAGAACAAGTTCTCATTTACAACTGAGACCTGGCCAAGATAAAGCATAGCAGTGTGAACAGACAACAGAGTTACACATGGAGTAAACAATTAACAAGTCAATAACACAGTAGAAAAAAATAGTCTATATACATTGTGTGCAAAAGGCATGAGGAGGTAGGCGAATAATTAATTTAGCAGATTAACACTGGAGTGATAAATGATCAGATGGTCATGTACAGGTAGAGATACTGGTGTGCAACAGATCAGAAAAGTAAACAAATATAAAAAGTATGGGGATGAGGTAGGTAAAATTGGGTGGGCTATTTACCAATAGACTATGTACAGCTGCAGTTAGCTGCTCAGATAGCAGATGTTTGGTTGGTGAGGGAGATGAGGTGTTGGCTTTAGGGATGATCAGTGAGATACACCTGCTGGGGCGTGTGCTACGGGTGGGTGTTGCCATCGTGACCAGTGAACTGAGATAAGGCGGAGCTTTACCTAGCATGGACTTGTAGATGACCTGGAGCCAGTGGGTCTGGCGACGAATATGTAGCGAGGGCCAGCCGACTAGAGCATACAGGTCGCAGTGGTGGGTGGTATAAGGTGCTTTAGTAACAAAACGGATGGCACTGTGATAAACTGCATCCAGTCTGCTGAGTAGAGTCTTGGAAGCTATTTTGTAGATGACATCGCCGAAGTCGAGGATCGGTAGGATAGTCAGTTTTACTAGGGTAAGTTTGGCGGCGTGAGTGAAGGAGGCTTTGTTGCGGAATAGAAAGCCGACTCTAGATTTGATTTTAGATTGGAGATGTTTGATATGAGTCTGGAAGGAGAGTTTACAGTCTTAGTGATGTTCACATATTCTAGGTCGGAACCATCCAGGGTGGTGATGCTAGTCGGGCGTGCGGGTGCAGGCAGCGAACGGTTGAAAAGCATGCATTTGGTTTTACTAGCGTTTAAGAGCAATTGGAGGCCACGGAAGGAGAGTTGTATGGCATTGAAGCTCGTTTGGAGGTTAGATAGCACAGTGTCCAAGGATGGGCCGGAAGTATACAGAATGGTGTCGTCTGCGTAGAGGTGGATCAGGGAATCGCCCGCAGCAAGAGCAACATCATTGATATATACAGAGAAAAGAGTTAAACCCTTTGGCACCCCCATAGAGACTGCCAGAGGACCGGACAGCATGCCCTCCGATTTGACACACTGAACTCTGTCTGCAAAGTAGTTGGTGAACCAGGCAAGGCAGTCATTAGAAAAACTGAGGCTACTGAGTCTGCCGATAAGAATATGGTGATTGACAGAGTCAAGATACACTTTGGCCTGAATGCCAAGCGTCACGTCAAGAGGAAACCTGGCACCCTCCCTACGGTGAAGCAGACATGGCAGCTCTGCTTCTAGCTCCTAAGCAACTTTGCAATATTATTTTTTGTTTGTTATTTCTTACATTATTAGCCCATAACGTTTTTTTTTTTTTTACATACAGCCGGAAAGAACTTTTGGATATAAGAGCGGTGGTAACTCACCAGCATTACGACCAGGAATACAACTTTCCCGAATTGGATCCTTTGTTCGTACCCCCCAGGGCAATTGAACTTATCCCAGAGGTTGCTCCAAGTCGCTGTCGGCAGAGAAGAGGTATTCGGAGTGGACTATATTACTCGCTAATGTTCAGTCTCTGGACAATAAAGTAGACAAGCTCAGGGCGAGGATCTCCTTCCAGAGAGCCATTAGGGACTGTAACATACTCTGTTTCACGGAATCATGGCTCTCTCGGGATATACTGTCCCTGTCCATACAGCCAGCTGGGTTCAGTTCATCACGCAGACAGGAATAAATAACTCTCTGGGAAGAAGAAAGGCAGGGGTGTATACTTCATAATTAACTATTCATGGTGCGATTGTGATAATGTACATGAACTCAAGTCCTTTTGTTCACCCGACCTAGAATACCTCAATCAAATGCCGACCGTATTACCTCCCAGGAGAATTCTCTTTGGTTATAGTCACAGCCGTGTATATTCCCCCTCAAGCCGATACATCGACGGCCCTCAAGGAACTACACTGGACTTTATGCAAACTGGAAACCACATATCCTGAGGCCACATTTATTATAGCAGGGGATTTTAACAAAGCAAATTTGAGGAAAACACTACCTAAGTTCTATCAACATATTGACTGTAGTACTCATTTAGGGACAACACTAGATCATTGCTACTCGCCTTTTCGAGATGCCTACAAGGCCATCCCCCACCCTCCCTTCGGCAAATCAGATCACGACTGCTCCTTCCTTCCTTCCTATAGGCAGAAACTCAAACAGGAAGTACCTGTGCTAAGTTCTACTCAACGCTGGTCTGACTAATCGGAATCCATACTTCAAGATTGTTTTGATCACGTGAACTTTGATATGTTCCGGGTTGCCTCTGAGAATAACATTGACGCTTACACGGACACAGTGACTGAGTTCATCAGGAAGTGTATAGGGGATGTTGTTCCAACGGTGACTATTAAAACCTACCCAAACCAGAAACCGTGGATAGATGGCAGCATTCACGCAAAATTGAAAGTGTGAACCATTGCATTTAACCATGTCAAGGTGACTGGGAATATGGTCGCATACAAACAGTGTAGTTATTCTCTCCGTAAGGCAATCAAACAAGCCAAACGTCAGTACAGAGACAAAGTGGAGTTGCAATTCAACGGCTCAGACAAAATACATATTTGTCAGGGTCTACAGACAATCACAGATTACAAAGAGAAAACCAACCACCTCGCGGACACCGACGTGTTGCTCCCAGACAAGCTAAACACATTCTTTGCCCGCTTTGAAGATAACACAGTGCCATCGATGCAGCCCGCTCCCAAGGACTATCCCAGTCTGCTGTCTCCACATGCTTCAACATGTCCACCATTGTTCCTGTACCCAAGAAAGCAAAGGTAACTGAACTAAATGACTATTGCCCCATAGCACTCACTTTTGTCATCATGAAGTGCTTTGAGAGACGAGTTTAGGATCATATCACCTCTACCTTACCTGACACCCTAGACCCACTTCAATTTGCTTAACGCCACAATAGATCAGACGATGCAATCGCCATTGCACTGCACACTGCCCTATCCCACCTGAACAAGAGGAATACCTATGTCAGAATGATGTTCATTGACTATAGCTCAGCCTTTAACACCATAGCATCCTTCAAGCTTATCATTAAGCTTGGGGCCTTGGGTCTGAACCCCGCCCTGTGCAACTGGGTCCTGGACTTCCTGACGGGCCGCACCCTAGTGGTGAAGGTGGGAAACACCTCTACATCGCTGATCCTCAACACAGGGGCTCCACAAGGGTGGGTCCCCAACTCAATCATCAAGTTTGCAGACGACACAACAGTAGTAGGCCTGATTACCAACAATGACAAAACAGCCTATGAGGAGGTGAGGGCCCTGGCAGAGTGGGGTCAGGAAAATAACATCTCTCTCAATGTCAACAAAACGAAGGGGCTCATCGTTGGGACCATCATTCCAAAGCTTGGACAGAGTGACTGAAAACCAGTGTTTATCTCAAGGTCCTCAGACTGTTAAATAGCTATCACTAGCCGCGTACCACCCGGCTACTCAACCTTGCCCCTCAGAGGCTGCTGCCCTATATTGACATGGAATCACTGGCCACTTTTTAAATAATGGAACACTAGTCACTTTAATGTTTACATACTGATTTACTCATCTCATATGTATATACTGCATTCTATTCAACTGTATTAGTCAATGCCACTGACATTGCACGTCCTAATATTTATATATTTCTTAATTCCATTCTTTTACTTTTAGATTTGTGTATTGTTGTGAATTGTGTGAATTGTTAGATACTGCTGGAGCTAGAAACACAAGCATTTCACTACACCCACAATAACACCTGCTAAATATGTGTATGTGACCAATAACATTTTATTTTATTTGGTGGCAGCATCATGCTGTGGAGATGTTTTTCAGAGGCAGGGACTGGGAGACTAGTCAGGATCGAGGGAAAGATGAACGGAGGAAAGTACAGAGAGATCTTTGATGAAAACCTGCTCCAGAGCGCTCAAGACCTCAGACTGGGACGAAGGTTCACCTTCCAACAGGACAACGACCCTAAGCACACAGCCAAGACAACGCAGGAGTGGCATCGGGACAAGTCTCTGAATGTCCTTGTGTGGACCAGCCAGAGCCTGGACTTGAACCCGATCTAACATCTCTGGAGAGACCTGAAAATAGCTGTACAGCGACTCTCCGCATCCAACCTGACAGAGCTTGAGAGGATCTGCTGAGAAGAATGGGAGAAACTCCCCAAATACAGGTGTCCCAAGCTTGTAGTGTCATATCAAAGAAGACTCGAGGCTGTAATCACTGAGTAAAGGGTCTGAATACTTACGTAAATGTGATATTTCTGTTTTTTATTTCTAATACATTTGCTAAAATGTCTAAACCTGTTTTTGCTTTGTCATTATGGGTTATTGTGTGTAGATTGAAAAAATGTTTTCCCTCAATTTTAGAATAAGGCTGTAATGTAACAAAATGTGGAAAAACAATCAAGGGGTCTGAATAGTTTCCGAATGCACCATACGTGACACAATCTGTGGAAAGATTACAGGTAGATGTTTTATCAGTACAGCAGAGGGAATAGCAGGGGAGAATAATCATAATAATTAGGTGGGTGCTTATAATTGTCCTATTTCGCACATGTACAAGTGTGTATTAATACTAATGTGTGATTTGAAAATGTGTTTTTTGCAGATCCCAAACTCTCCCTTTTCACCTTGTCGGCTTGGGGATACAAATAAGTGACCTTTCAGTTGCCCATTTGAATGAGGAGAGGATGGGAAGTGGCAGGGAGCAGGTAACCTGGGTCCTGAGGGGCAGGACTAGTGTATAATTACTAAACCTCAGTGGACAACGTCCAGATACATACTGTAGTTATCATTGAAAACATCAACCACCTCTACAGGCAGTTCCTTTGAGGAAACACGACTCTACAAAAATGAAAAGAAAGTTTCAGCAAAACAAGCTGGAAATCTGCTGTGAACACTAACTATAATCTGGAATGGAAAGTAATGGTTTTCCTATGAAAGCTGAGGCCGTCCTGCGGTTTAGAGTCACTATGTGTGTGTGTGTATAAAGTTTCTTTGTTGCCATGCCATTAGCTATAATCATATTCCACATTTTTTGTTGTAGAGCTTTTTGAACATTTTGAACCATAATCCAGGATTCTCTAAATAGACTGAACACTGACGAATGGTAGAATGTCCGGCCTAATTTATACTGAAACAAACATCCTCTTAGATAACAATTAATCATTAGGTCATAAAAATATGTGTTTACATCTTTGATGTTGTCTCACCTAGCTATTTTAAGATTAATGCACTGATTGTAAATCGAGCGTCTGCTAAATGACAGTAGTTTGTGTGAGGAGACAGGAGAGTTTGTGTGAGGGGACAGGAGAGTTTGTGTGAGGGGACAGGAGAGTTTGTGTGAGGGGACAGGAGAGTTTGTGTGAGGGGACAGCAGAGGTTGTGTGAGGGGACAGGAGAGACACATACCTTCCGCTTTACATCCACAGACACAGAACAGCAGTGACCAATAGAAACCAAGCTCTGTGATGTAATACCAATAGTGAGCCTCAGCGACAGGCTGCAGGGAAAGAGAGAAACAAAACAAACACCAGGGGGGTTAAAGGTTACTGACCATGACCCTGGGTGCATCCCAATCGTTTAAAGTGGCTTCCTTTTAATTTCCTCTTCACTTTATCTGCACTGATCTGACAGAAAAGGAAAGTTAAAGCCTAAATGGACGTATTTGCTTTCCCCCGTCCGGTTCTCACACTTAAGCGTGGATGATGAAAAAATGGAAACCAGGGAGAGTAAGGAGACATTTTGAGACCCAGCCCAAGTAGGGAGGACTATCAATCAATCACATGGATTTATAAAGCCCTTTTTACATCAGCAGATGTCACCAAGTACTCATACAGAAACCCAGCCTAAAACCCCAAAGAGACAGTAATGCACATGTAGAAGCTCGGTGGCTAGGAAAAATTCCCTAGAAAGGCATGAACCTACGAAGAAACCTAGAGAGGAACCAGTCTCCGAGGGGTGGCCAATCCTCTTCTGGCTGTGCCGGTGGAGACTATAATAGTACATGGCCTTTAAGGCTAGATCGTTCTTCAAGATTTAAAAACTTTCATAGTTGACCAACTGGGTCAAATAATAATCACAGTGGTTGTAGAGGGTGCAACAGGTCAGCGCCTCAGGAGTAAATGTCAGTTGGATTTTCATAGCCAAGCATTCAGAAATCGAGGCAGCAGGTGAGAGAGAGAGACTCCCTCCCCCAGTGGTGCACTGGGAGAGATCAGTCAGTCAGAAGGTTACCAAGGAGGCCCAGCAGCAGCAGATAGACACTCAGCCCATGCCAGGCCGGAGTCCACACAGCTGAGTATTTACAACATGGAGCTCTGTGTTTGGAGGTCCTCCCTTGACTGAAATAGAAAAAAAGTGCAACTTTGCTCAATACACCCCCTCCAATTCACAAGCCAAGCTTTGAAGCTGAAGCTTTGAAAACCCTGTCCTTTAGCAAGCGTTCCAATGCCTCCGCAGTCTAGGGCTTGACATAAAAAACCAGAGGGGATATGTACACGCATAGAAAGTGGTGATAAATCAAAATGGCTGTGACACTTTAACTGGAACAGAATATGGAAAAGTATGACCTTGGCATCCCCTAATCTGAACCATCAATTTATACACTAAGTTTGTTCACAGACTATATTTAACACCAAGTAAATGTTTTGATGAAATTGGCCCCAACTCCCAACTGTTTACTGTGTCCCCTAAATCAGGTAGGCACATTCCTTCATATGATGTGACAGTGCCCTGCAGTCAAAGTTGCTCAATTAATTTTGAAATGCATGAATATAAATATTCAATGCTTTCCATCTATTATCTAACTTAACAATGATAGCCCCTTGAATCTCTCAATCAATCAGAGAAGATCACTGCTGGCAGGCACTACTGATGCAAAACAAATGTTGACTCTAAGATGGCAAACACCTCACTCTCTCCCATTTAACCAATGGATACAGTTACTATTAGAAGTTATACCATTGCAATTATCGACAGAAACAGCTAGTCTTTGATTGGGTAACATGCAAAGACACATTTCAGTTGAATGCATTCACTTATGCAACTGACTAGTTATCCCCCTTTCTCTTTGAGGCCTGGACAAATATATTTTACTCTGTAAAGAACAATCTCAGCTAAAGCCCCACACATACAAACCAGTTATATGAATTGATTTAGACTTTTGGTGCTTTCTTCCCACCTGGAAGGAGTGGTACAAGGGGGAGGGGGGTGCATCTGATCAAATCTAATTTTATTGGGTCACATACACATGGTTAGCAGATGTTAATGCGAGTGTAGCGAAATGCTTCTAGTTCCGACAATGCAGTAATAACCAACGAGTAATCTAGCTAACAATTCCAAAACTACTACCTTATACACACAAGTGTAAAGGGATAAAGAATATGTACATAAAGATATATGAATGAGTGATGGTACAGAGCAGCATAGGCAAGATGCAGTAGATGGTATCGAGTACAATATATACATATGAGATGAGTATGTAAACAAAGTGGCATAGTTAAAGTGGCTAGTGATACCTGTATTACATAAAGATGCAGTAGATGATAAAGAGTATAGTATATACGTATACATATGAGATAAATAATGAAGGGTATGTAAACATTATATTAAGTAGCATTGTTTAAAGTGGCTAGTGATATATTTTACATCAATTCCCATCAATTCCCATTATTAAAGTGGCTGGAGTTGAGTCAGTGTGTTGGCAGCAGCCACTCAATGTTAGTGGTGGCTTTTTAACAGTCTGATGGCCTTGAGATAGAAGCTGTTTTTCAGTCTCTCGGTCCCAGCTTTGATGCACCTGTACTGACCTCGCCTTCTGGATGATAGCGGGGTGAACAGGCAGTGGCTCGGGTGGTTGTTGTCCTTGATGATCTTTATGGCCTTCCTGTGACATCGGGTGGTGTAGGTGTCCTGGAGGGCAGGTAGTTTGCCCCCGGTGATGCGTTGTGCAGACCTCACTACCCTCTGGAGAGCCTTACGGTTATGGGCGGGGCAGTTGCCGTACCAGGCGGTGATACAGCCCGACAGGATGCTCTCGATTGTGCATCTGTAGAAGTTTGAGTGTTTTTGGTGACAAGCCAAATTTCTTCAGCCTCCTGAGGTTGAAGAGGCGCTGCTGCACCTTCTTCACGATGCTGTCTGTGTGGGTGGACCAATTCAGTTTGTCTGTGATGTGTACACTGAGGAACTTAAAACTTACTACCCTCTCCACTACTGTTCCATCGATGTGGATAGGGGTGTGTTCCCTCTGCTGTTTCCTGAAGTCCACAATCATCTCCTTAGTTTTGTTGACGTTGAGTGTGAGGTTATTTTCCTGCCACCACACTCCGAGGGCCCTCACCTCCTCCCTGTAGGCCGTCTCGTCGTTGTTGGTAATCAAGCCTACCACTGTTGTGTCGTCCGCAAACTTGATGATTGAGTTGGAGGCGTGCGTGGCCACGCAGTCGTGGGTGAACAGGGAGTACAGGAGAGGGCTCAGAACGCACCCTTGTGGGGCCCCAGTGTTGAGGATCAGCGGGGTGGAGATGTTGTTGCCTACCCTCACCACCTGGGGGCGGCCCGTCAGGAAGTCCAGTACCCAGTTGCACAGGGCGGGGTCGAGACCCAGGGTATCGAGCTTGATGACGAGTTTGGAGGGTACTATGGTGTTAAATGCTGAGCTGTAGTCGATGAACAGCATTCTCACATAGGTATTCCTCTTGTCCAGATGGGTTAGGGCAGTGTGCAGTGAGATTGCATCGTCTGTGGACCTATTTGGGCGGTAACATAATTGGAGTGGGTCTAGGGTGTCAGGTAGGGTGGAGGTGATATGGTCCTTGACTAGTCTCTCAAAGCACTTCATGATGACGGAAGTGAGTGCTACGGGGCGGTAGTCGTTTAGTTCAGTTACCTTAGCTTTCTTGGGAACAGGGACAATGGTGGCCCTCTTGAAGCATGTGGGAACAGCAGACTGGGATAGGGATTGATTGAATATGTCCGTAAACACACTGGTCTGCGCATGCTGGTCTGCGCATGCTCTGAGGGCGCGGCTGGGGATTCCGTCTGGGCCTGCAGCCTTGCGAGGGTTAACACGTTTAAATGTTTTACTCACCTCGGCTGCAGTGAAGGAGAGTCTGCATGTTTTGGTTGTGGGCTGTGTCAGTGGCACTGTATTGTCCTCAAAGCGGGCAAAAAAGTTATTTAGTCTGCCTGGGAGCAAGACATCCTGGTCCGTGACTGGGCTGGTATTCTTTTTGTAATCCGTGATTGACTGTAGACCCTGCCACATACCTCTTGTGTCTGAGCCATTGAATTGCGATTCTACTTTGTCTCTATATTGACGCTTAGCTTGTTTGAGTGCCTTGCGGAGGGAATAGCTACACTGTTTGTATTCGGTCATGTTTCCGGTCACCTTGCCCTGATTAAAAGGAGTGGTTCACGCTTTCAGTTTCACCCGAATGCTGCCATCAATCCACGGTTTCTGGTTTGGGAATGTTTTAATCGTTGCTTAATTGAGGAAAATAAGAACAATCCGAAATTCCTTTTTGATACTGTCGCAAAGCTAACTAAAAAGCAGCATTCCCCAAGAGAGGATGACTTTCACTTTAGCAGTGATAAATTCATGAACTTTTTTGAGGAAAAGATTATGATCATTAGAAAGCAAATTACGGACTCCTCTTTAAACCTGCGTATTCCTCCAAACCTCAGTTGTCCTGAGTCTGCACAACTCTGCCAGGACCTAGGATCAAGAGAGACGCTCAAGTGTTTTAGTACTATATCTCTTGACACAATGATGAAAATAATCATGGCCTCTAAACCTTCAAGCTGCATACTGGACCCTATTCCAACTAAACTACTGAAAGAGCTGCTTCCTGTGCTTGGCCCTCCTATGTTGAACATAATAAATGGCTCTCTATCCACCGGATGTGTACCAAACTCACTAAAAGTGGCAGTAATAAAGCCTCTCTTGAAAAAGCCAAACCTTGACCCAGAAAATATAAAAAACTATCGGCCTATATCGAATCTTCCATTCCTCTCAAAGATTTTAGGGAAGGCTGTTGCGCAGCAACTCACTGCCTTCCTGAAGACAAACAATGTATACGAAATGCTTCAGTCTGGTTTTAGACCCCATCATAGCACTGAGACTGCACTTGTGAAGGTGGTAAATGACATTTTAATGGCATCGGACCGAGGCTCTGCATCTGTCCTCGTGCTCCTAGACCTTAGTGCTGCTTTTGATACCATCGATCACCACATTCTTTTGGAGAGATTGGAAACCCAAATTGGTCTACACGGACATGTTCTGGCCTGGTTTAGATCTTATCTGTCGGAAAGATATCAGTTTGTCTCTGTGAATGGTTTGTCCTCTGACAAATCAACTGTAAATTTCGGTGTTCCTCAAGGTTCCGTTTTAGGACCACTATTGTTTTCACTATATATTTTACCTCTTGGGAATGTTATTCGAAAACATAATGTTAACTTTCACTGCTATGCGGATGACACACAGCTGTACATTTCAATGAAACAAAATTGCCCTTGCTAGAAGCCTGTGTTTCAGACATAAGGAAGTGGATGGCTGCAAACTTTCTACTATTAAACTCGGACAAAACAGAGATGCTTGTTCTAGGTCCCAAGAAACAAAGAGATATTCTGTTGAATCTGACAATTAATCTTAATGGTTGTACAGTCGTCTCAAATAAAACTGTGAAGGACCTCGGCGTTACTCTGGACCCTGATCTCTCTTTTGAAGAACATATCAAGACCATTTCAAGGACAGCTTTTTTCCATCTACGTAACATTGCAAAAATCAGAAACTTTCTGTCCAGAAATGATGCAGAAAAATTAATCCATGCTTTTGTCACTTCTAGGTTAGACTACTGCAATGCTCTACTTTCCGGCTACCCGGATAAAGCACTAAATAAACTTCAGTTAGTGCTAAATACGGCTGCTAGAATCCTGACTAGAACCAAAAAATTTTATCATATTACTCTAGTGCTAGCCTCTCTACACTGGCTTCCTGTCAAAGCAAGGGCTGATTTCAAGGTTTTACTGCTAACCTACAAAGCATTACATGGGCTTGCTCCTACCTATCTCTCTGATTTGGTCCTGCCGTACATACCTACACGTACGCTACGGTCACAAGACGCAGGCCTCCTAATTGTCCCTAGAATTTCTAAGCAAACAGCTGGAGGCATGGCTTTCTCCTATAGAGCTCAATTTTTATGGAACGGTCTGCCTACCCATGTCAGAGACGCAAACTCGGTCTCAACCTTTAAGTCTTTACTGAAGACTCATCTCTTCAGTGGGTCATATGATTGAGTGTAGTCTGGCCCAGGAGTGGGAAGGTGAACGGAAAGGCTCTGGAGCAACGAACCGCCCTTGCTGTCTCTGCCTGGCCGGTTCCCCTCTTTCCACTGGGATTCTCTGCCTCTAACCCTATTACAGGGGCTGAGTCACTGGCTTACTGGGGCTCTCTCATGCCGTCCCTGGAGGGGGTGCGTCACCTGAGTGGGTTGATTCACTGTTGTGGCCATCCTGTCTGGGTTGCCCCCCCTTGGGTTGTGCCGTGGCGGAGATCTTTGTGGGCTATACTCAGCCTTGTCTCAGGATGGTAAGTTGGTGGTTGAAGATATCCCTCTAGTGGTGTGGGGGCTGTGCTTTGGCAAAGTGGGTGGGGTTATATCCTTCCTGTTTGGCCCTGTCCGGGGGTGTCCTCGGATGGGGCCACAGTGTCTCCTGACCCCTCCTGTCTCAGCCTCCAGTATTTATGCTGCAGTAGTTCGTGTCGGGGGGCTAGGGTCAGTTTGTTATATTTGGAGTACTTCTCCTGTCCTATTCGGTGTCCTGTGTGAATCTAAGTGTGCGTTCTCTAATTCTCTCCTTCTCTCTTGCTTTCTCTCTCTCGGAGGACCTGAGCCCTAGGACCATGCCCCAGGACTACCTGACATGATGACTCCTTGCTGTCCCCAGTCCACCTGGCCATGCTGCTGCTCCAGTTTCAACTGGCCTGAGCCCTAGGACCATGTCCCAGGACTACCTGACATGATGACTCCTTGCTGTTCCCAGTCCACCTGGCCATGCTGCTGCTCCAGTTTCAACTGTTCTGCCTTACTATTATTCGACCATGCTGGTCATTTATGAACATTTGAACATCTTGGCCATGTTCTGTTATAATCTCCACCCGGCACAGCCAGAAGAGGACTGGCCACCCCACATATGCTCTCTCTAATTCTCTCTTTATTTCTCTCTCTCGGAGGACCTGAGCCCTAGGACCGTGCCCCAGGACTACCTGACATGATGACTCCTTGCTGTCCCCAGTCCACCTGACTGTGCTGCTGCTCCAGTTTCAACTGTTCTGCCTTATTATTATTCGACCATGCTGGTCATTTATGAACATTTGAACATCTTGGCCATGTTCTGTTATAATCTCTACCCGGCACAGCCAGAAGAGGACTAGCCACCCCACATAGCCTGGTTCCTCTCTAGGTTTCTTCCTAGGTTTTGGCCTTTCTAGGGAGTTTTTCCTAGCCGCCGTGCTTTTACACCTGCATTGCTTGCTGTTTGGGGTTTTAGGCTGGGTTTCTGTACAGCACTTTGAGATATCAGCTGATGTACGAAGGGCTATATAAATACATTTGATTTGCTTTGATTTGCTATGGGAACAACATTTTCAACGCACGTTCTAATGAACTCGCTCACCAAATCAGCGTATTCGTCAATGTTGTTGTTTGACGCAATACGAAACATATCCCAGTCCACGTGATGGAAGCAGTCTTGGAGTGTGGAATCAGATTGGTCGGACCAGCGTTGAAGAGACCTCAGTGCGGGAGCTTCTTGTTTTAGCTTCTGTCTGTATGCAGGGAGCAACAAAATGGAGTCGTGTTCAGCTTTTCCGAAAGGAGAGCGGGGGAGGGCCTTATATGCGTCGCGGAAGTTAGAATAGCAATGATCCAAGGTTGCCAGCCCTGGTTGCGCAATCGATATGCTGATACAATTTAGGGAGTCTTGTTTTCAGATTAGCCTTGTTAAAATCCCCAGCTACAATGAATGCAGCCTCAGGATATGTGGATTCCAGTTTGCAAAGAGTCAAATAAAGTTTGTTCAGAGCCATCGATGTGTCTGCTTGGGGGGGAATATATACGGCTGTGATTATAATCGAAGAGAATTCCCTTGGTAGATAATGCGGTCGACATTTGATTGTGAGCAATTCTAAATCAGGTGAACAGAAGGACTTGAGTTCCTGTATGTTGTGACCACACCACGTCTCGTTAACCATAAAGCATACGCCCCCGCCCCTCTTCTTACCAGAAAGATGTTTGTTTCTGTCGGCGCGATGCGTGGAGAAACCAGCTGGCTGCACCGACAGCGTCTCTCGAGTGAGCCATGTTTCCGTGAAGCAAAGAACGTTACAGTCCCTGATGTCCCTCTGGAATGCTACCCTTGCTCGGATTTCATCAACCTTGTTGTCAAGAGACTGGACATTGGCGAGAAATATGCTAGGGAGTGGTGCTCGATGTGCCCGTCTCCGGAGTCTGACCAGAAGACCGCTTCGTTTCCCTCTTTCACAAAGTCATTTTTTGGGGTCGCTGGCTGGGATCCATTCCGTTGTCCTGGGTGAAAGGCAGAACACAGTCATATTCTTGGTCGTACTGATGGTGAGTTGACGCTGCTCTTATATTCAGTAGTTTTTCTCGACTTCTCGACTGTATGTAATGAAACCTAAGATGACCTGGGGTACCAATGTAAGAAATAACACGTAAAAAAAACAAAAAACTGCATAGTTTCCTAGGAACGCGAAGCGAGGGGGACAGAGATGGGGGGAATCTAAGGGGAGACTCGGGATGGATGGGTGGGAGTGGGACAGATAAACAGCTTTGGTTGCAGGGTGGGATGGGAATACCTGTAACCCCTCTCTGAAAAAGAAAAATAACAAAACTAAATAAAAAGTTGGTCACAAAAAAAAATTCTGTGACGTGAACCAAACACCCACCACCAAACAGTACTCTCCAAGGCTCCAGAGAGACAGAGGGAAGCTTACTGGGCCATTTAACACCTAGAAATCACATCCTCCCTCCCTGCAAGGCACAGAAAACAGCCAGGCTTCAACAAAGAAAAGGTCAACAGCATTAGGGGGTTACAGTTTAAGTTTAGATAGAGATGCCATGATATTTGTCCTTGTAGCGTTCTCTCTGTTTCAGGTCATGACCTCCAAAGGTAAAGAGGGAGGAGGGGTTAAGTCCCCTAGAGGAATGTCATTACTGTTATCAATTCCTCCAGACAGACATAATTGCCAATGGTGAAAGAGTGAGTTTCCTGAGATTATCCAATGCAGTGTTCTCAAATCTTGTTTTGGGACTCGACTCTCAATGGTGTGGGATGCGGCTTATTCCACTGGAAACATTGGATGTATTTACTTAGTGGGTGACAGGAAAATTCCATAGGATTTTGATGAGTGACAGGACAAATATGTTTGGGAACCACTGGTTAGAGTGAACTGTTCTACTCACTTGTTTTGGGTAGCCTCGCCAGCACTCGCTGTGGTCCCAGAACTAGGGGGTCTGAGGGGTAGAACAAATGGTCACAGAGAGGGCCTGTTAGAAGTAGTAGGCCTGCATGGAGCAGTAGCACTGTACAGGATAAAGGTTGAAACAGTGAATGTGCTTAATATATTACATCAAATCAGATACGTAAGTGCTGCCACAAATGCAATTATATAGAAAACAAACCTCCAATTGCAAAAACCAACTAAACAAAATATTTGTCATGAGACAATAACTTAGTATTCTTTCTATAATAAACTATAACTTGATCTGTTAATAAATGACATGAATAGGCCTACATAGAAGTCTGAATGAGAGTTGACTCACAAGGCTTCTTGGTGTTGCTCGGTCTGTGTTGGTTTCAGCGATGGTGAAACCACGGTTCCACATGTCGCTGACTGAGACCACACTGCTTCCCCAGGCCCAGGACCTCACTCTGAACACAGATGGGACAAATGCTCAGGGAGAGCAGCTCCACTGTCCCTTTTCCCAAGAAGACAATCAATATAAATACATTATCTTTCATATACAGATTTTTCAGAGAGATAATCCATTACCTACTTCAGTGCCTTAAAATTATCTCAACAGGTGTTTTATCACAAGTTCATTAGAACAGAATTCCAATATTTACTGTATGTAAAAGAAACCAGCTAAACCAACTAAAATAAGGAAGTTTCTTAAAACGACAAATGTCTTTAATCCCACCATGTGTCTTCCCCTTATCCCTGCTCTGTGTAAACTATACCCCTTCCCCTCCGCTCCTCCCTGACACTTTACACTACCCAGGCTTGTGTTTCTACTGCACTGTATAATGGCTGCTGTGTGGGGAGGTACTTAATTTCCCTAGGAGGCTCCTAGTAGTAATAGTAAGACAGTAGCCTGTCACTTTGAATAAATGCCGAGCACAGAGAAAGACAAACCACTCACCTAAACCTCCAAAGTTTTTTGGGGAAATCATCTGTAACATACTGTACCAATGAGCAGGGCTCTACAGTGCGACCATTTTACTTGCATATGCGCCTAAATATTTTCCTGCAATCTGGATTTTTTTATTTTTAGGAGCACCGGTGTGCTTATAAAAATGAAGGATTCTAGCTATATATTTTTCATTGTACTCCGAAAAATGTTTACTTAGGCTCCTTGTTAAAAAGGTCAGCATAGAGCCCTGCCAATAAGGTGGTTACACAATATGGGTGTGGCTAGTGTTGTCCTGGTGAATCTATACGTTGAGAGCATTAACCTTCAGGGAACATCCAGGGAACGTCAATATGGAGCCCATTTGCTTCATGAAAATGTGAGGTTTGAAAATGAGACAATAAGCAGACTGAAGCCTGTCAAGTCAAACAGCCAGACAAATAATAGCGTACCAACAACATAGCCTGGTTCAACAAAGTGCAGAAGCAATGTGCGAATTACGCCGTAGCCAGGGGTGGCTCAGCTCCCCTGAATGAGACTCCAGCCACTTTAATAATGGAAATTGATGTAAAATATATCACTAGCCACTTTAAACAATGCTACTTAATATAATGTTTAAATACCCTACATTATTCATCTCATATGTATATATTGTACTCGATACCATTTACTGCATCTTTATGTACATATTCTTTATCCCTTCACACTTGTGTGTATAAGGTAGTAGTTTTGGAATTGTTAGGTTAGATTACTCGTTGGTTATTACTGCATTGTCGGAACTAGAAGCACAAGCATTTCGCTACACTCGCATTAACATCTGCTAACCATGTGTATGTGACAAATTGATTTGGATGGGTCAGGTGGTCAGGAAAAACTCTTGGTTCTACACTCTCAGAAAAAAAGATGCCATCTAAAACCTAAAAGGGTTATTCGGCTGTCCCCATAGGAGAACCCTTTTGGGTTCTATGTAGAACTCTTTCCACAGAGGTTCTACATGGAACCTGTTCTACATAGAACCCAAAATGGTGCTACCTGGAACTAAAAAGGGTTCTACGTGGAATCAAAAAGGTTTATCCTATGGGGACAGCCGAAGAACCACCATGGAACTCTTTTTTTCTAACACGGAATCCAAACCGGCTGCGCGAGTGCGCCATCGTGCATAAATGGATTTTGTCCCTCCACACCAAACACGATCACGACACGCAGGTTAAAATATCAAAACAAACTCTGAACCAATTACATTAATTGGGGACAGGTCGAAAAGCATTAAACATGTATGGCAATTTAGCTAGCACTTGCTAGCTAATTTGTCCTATTTAGCTAGCTTGCTGTTGCTAGCTAATTTGTCCTGGGATATAAACATTGAGTTGTTATTTTACCTGAAATGCACAAGGTCCTCTACTCCGACAATTAATCCACACATAAAACGGTCAACCGAATCGTTTCTAGTCATCTCCTCTCCTTCCAGGCCTTTTCTTCTCTGGACTTTATATTGCGATGGGCAACTTTCATAAATTAGGTGCTTTACCGCCACCGACCTCGTTCATCTTTCAGTCACCCATGTGTGTATAACCAATGAGGAGATGGCACGTGGGTACCTGCTTCTATAAACCAATGAGGAGATGGGAGAGGCAGGACTTGCAGCGTGATCTGCGTCACAAATAGAACTGACTTCTATTTTAGCCCTTGGCAATGCAGACGCTCGTTGGCGCGCGAGCAGTGTGGATGCAATCATTTCTAAATGTATTTTTCAGCGCACGCGACGCGAGCTGTGTAGTCAGGGTATAAGACTACACTATTCCCCATAAAAGTGTACTATTTTTGACAACAGCCCTCATAGTGCCTTGTGGGGAAAAACTCCTGGCCCTAAGTATAATTTGAGATGCAATCGTTATCTCCTAAACAACAAAGAGTAGAGAAGGAACATGAGAGCTCATCATATCAATATTCATCAAGGAGCATGACAAATGCACAGACAACCACTGGAGCCTCTTCCATTCCCATGCGCTTAGAGTCAGGCCAGACAACCTTTGTGCTTAACTGGTACTACTCCTTCAGGGACACTTGATCTGTGTTTGTGATTCTGACTGAGAGGGTGTGTGCATGCGCTTGGGTGTATGTGCGTATATCAAATCAAAGTTTATTTGTCACGTGCACTGAATATAACAGGTGTAGGTAGGTGTAGGTATTATGCATATATGATGAACAGAGAGTAGCAGTAGTGTAAAAGAGGGGTTGGCGAGTGGTGTGTGTAGGGACACAATGCATATAGCCCGGTTAGCCAATGTGCCGGAGCACTGGTTGGTCGGCCCAATTGAGGTAGTATGTACATGAATGTATAGTTAAAGTGACTATGCATATATTATACACAGAGAGTAGCAGCAGCGTAAAAAGAGGATTTGGGGGGGGAACACAATGCAAATAGTCTGTGTAACCATTTGATTACCTGTTCAGGAGTCTTATGGCTTGGGGGTAAAAACTGTTGAGAAGCCTTTTTGTCCTAGACTTGGCACTCCGGTACCGCTCGCCATGCGGTAGTAGAGAGAACAGTCTATGACTGGGGTGGCTGGGGTCTTTGACAATTTTTAGGGCCTTCCTCTGACACTGCCTGGTGTAGAGGTCCTGGATGGCTGGCAGCTTAGCCCCAGTAATGTACTGGGCCGTACGCACTACCCTCTGTAGTGCCTTGCGGTCAGAGGCCGAGCAATTGCCGTACCAGGCAGTGATGCAACCAGTCATGCAACCATGCTCTCGATGTTGCAGCTGTAGAACCTTTTGAGGATCTCAGGACCCATGCCAAATCTTTTTAGTTTCCTGAGGGGGAATAGGCTTTGTCGTGCCCTCTTCACAACTGTCTTGGTGTGTTTGGACCATTCTAGTTTGTTTTTGATGTGGACACCGAGGAACTTGAAGCTCTCAACCTGCTCCACTACAGCCCCGTCGATGAGAATGGGGGCGTGCTCGGTCCTCCTTTTCCTGTAGTCCACAATCATCTCCTTAATCTTGGCTACGTTGAGGGATAGGTTGTTATTCTGGCACCACACGGCCAGGTCTCTGACCTCCTCCCTATAGGCTGTCTCGTCGGTCTGTGATCAGGCCTACCACTGTTGTATCATCGGAAAACTTAATGATGGTGTTGGAGTCGTGCCTGGCCATGCAGTCGTGGGTGAACAGGGAGTACAGGAGGGGACTGAGCATGCACCCCTGTGGAGCTCCAGTGTTGAGGATCAGCGTGGCAGATGTGTTGCTAACTACCCTCGCCACCTGGGGGCGGCCCGTCAGGAAGTCCAGGATCCAGTTGTAGAGGGGGGTGTTAAGTCCCAGGTTCCTTAGCTTAGTGATGAGATTTGAGGGTACTATGGTGTTGAACGCTGAGCTGTAGTCAATGAATAGCATTCTCACATAAGTGTTCATTTTGTCCAGGTGGGAAAGGACAGTGTGGAGTGCAATAGAGATTGCATCATCTGTGGATCTGTTGGGACGGTATGCAAAGTGGAGTGGGTCTAGGGTTTCTGGGATAATAGTGTTGATGTGAGTCAATACCAACCTTTCAAAGCACTTCATGGCTACGGACGTGAGTGCTACGGGTCTGTAGTCATTTAGGCAGGTTGCCTTTGTGTTCTTGGGCACAGGGACTATGGTGGTCTGCTTGAAACATGTTGGTATTACAGACTCAATCAGGTTCGAGATGGTCAGTGATCTGTTTGTTGACTTGGCTTTCGAAGACCTTAGATAGGCAGGGCAGGATGGATATATGTCTGTAACAGTTTGGGTCCAGGGTGTCTCCCCCTTTGAAGAGGGGGATGACCGCGGCAGCTTTCCAGTCCTTGGGGATCTCAGACGATATGAAAGAGAGGTTGAACAGGCTGGTAATAGGGGTTGCGACAATGGCGGCGGATAGTTTCAGAAATAGAGGGTGATGTGCTCTACATGCCTCAGTGTTGCTTGTCTCCAAGCGAGCATAGAAGTGATTTAGCTCGTCTGGTAGGCTGTTGTCACTGGGCAGCTCGCAGCTGTGCTTCCCTTTGTAGTCTGTAATAGTTTGCAAGCCCTGCCACATAAGACGAGCGTCTGAGTCGGTGTAGTATGATTCAATCTTAGCCCTGTATTGATGCTTTTCCTGTTTGATGGTTTGTTGCAGGGCATAGGAGGATTTCTTGTAAGCTTCCGTGTTAGAGTCCCGCACCTTGAAAGCGGCAGATCAACCCTTTAGCTCAGTGTGAATGTTGCCTGTAATCCATGGCTTCTGGTTGGGGTATGTACGTACAGTCACTGTGGGGACGAGGTCCTCGATGCACTTATTGATAAAGCCAGTGACTGATGTGGTGTACTCCTCAATGCCATCAGAGGAATCCTGGAACATGTTCCAGTCTGTGATAGCAAAACAGTCCTGTAGTTTAGCATCTGCTTCATCTGACCACTTTTTTATAGACTGAGTCACTGGTGCTTCCTGCTTTAATTTTTGCTTGTAAGCAGGAATCAGGAGGATAGGGTTGTGGTCGGATTTACCAAATGGAGAACAAGGGAGTGCTTTGTACGCATCTCTGTGTGTGGAGTACAGGTGATCTAGAAATGTTTCCCCTCCGATTGCACATTTATTAACATGTTGATAGAAATTTGGTTGAACCGATTTTAGTTTTCCTGCATTACAGTCTCCGGCCACTAGGAGCGCCACCTCTGGGTGAGTGGTTTCCTGTTTGTTTATTTCCTTATACAGCTGACTGAGTGCGGTCTTAGTGCCAGCATATGTCTGTGTTGGAAAATAAACAGCCAGGAAAAGTATTGATAGTGAGTCGTGTTGCCTGCAAGTCACAATATACTCTACTTCAGGCGAGCAAAATCTAGAGACTTCCTTAGATTTTGTACACCAGCTGTTGTTTACAAATATGCACAGACCACCCCCCACGTGCTGTTCTATCTAGCCGGTGCAGAGGATATCCCGCTAGTTGAGTATCCATGTCGTCATTCAGCCACGATTCCGTGAAACATAGGATATTACAGTTTTTGATGTCCCGTTGGTAGGATATTCGTGATCGTACCTCGTCTAATTTATTGTTCAATGATTGCACGTTGAGGAGTAGTATTGACGGTAACGGCAGCTTTCTCAGTCGCCTTCACCGGGTCCTGACCGGGCATCCCGCTCTTTTTCCTCTGTACCTGCGTCGCTTCCTCTTGCAAATAACAGGGATGTCGGTCCCGTGGGGTGTTTGGAGAATGTCTTGTGCGTCGTCTTTGTTGTAGAAAAAAATCTTTGTCTAATCTGAGGTGAGTGATCACTGTCCTGACATCCAGAAGCTCTTTGTCTAATCCGAGGTGAGTGATCGCTGTCCTGACATCCAGAAGCTCTTTGTCTAATCCGAGATGAGTGATCACTGTCCTGATATCCAGAAGCTCTTTGTCTAATCTGAGATGAGTGATCACTGTCCTGACATCCAGAAGCTCTTTGTCTAATCCGAGATGAGTGATCACTGTCCTGATATCCAGAAGCTCTTTGTCTAATCCGAGATGAGTGATCACTGTCCTGATATCCAGAAGCTCTTTGTCTAATCCGAGATGAGTGATCACTGTCCTGACATCCAGAAGCTCTTTGTCTAATCCGAGATGAGTGATCACTGTCCTGATATCCAGAAGCTCTTTGTCTAATCCGAGATGAGTGATCACTGTCCTGACATCCAGAAGCTCTTTGTCTAATCCGAGGTGAGTGATCGCTGTCCTGACATCCAGAAGCTCTTTGTCTAATCCGAGATGAGTGATCACTGTCCTGATATCCAGAAGCTCTTTGTCTAATCCGATATGAGTGATCACTGTCATGACATCCAGAAACTCTTTGTCTAATCCGAGGTGAGTGATCGCTGTCCTAACATCCAGAAGCTCTTTGTCTAATCCGAGATGAGTGATCACTGTCCTGATATCCAGAAGCTCTTTGTCTAATCCGAGATGAGTGATCGCTGTCCTGACATCCAGAAGCTCTTTGTCTAATCCGAGATGAGTGATCACTGTCCTGACATCCAGAAGCTCTTTGTCTAATTCGAGATGAGTGATCACTGTCCTGACATCCAGAAGCTCTTTGTCTAATTCGAGATGAGTGATCGCTGTCCTGATATCCAGAAGCTCTTTGTCTAATCCAAGATGAGTGATCGCTGTCCTGATATCCAGAAGCTCTTTGTCTAATTCGAGATGAGTGATCACTGTCCTGATATCCAGAAGCTCTTTGTCTAATCCGAGATGAGTGATCACTGTCCTGATATCCAGAAGCTCTTTGTCTAATCCGAGATGAGTGATCGCTGTCCTGATATCCAGAAGCTCTTTGTCTAATCCGAGATGAGTGATCGCTGTCCTGATATCCAGAAGATCTTTTTTGCCGTAAGATACGGTTGCAGAAACATATCCAGTGCCTGCTGAGAAACCATTGTGTGTGCATATATTCTACCCTCTCAGACACTACAAACACACCTAGTCGTCAGCATCTGCTGTATCCCAACCCATGTCTATCTACTGCACATCAGCCTGATAGAGAAACACACCATCACCATCCTGCCACAGCCTGAAGCAATGTGAACCCAATCCCCTGAGAAGAACACCTAACAGCAAGGCATTTCACAACCCCAGCAAAACAGACAACTCATCAGGCATGTAGCTACTGTCTACTAGGAATACTTCCAAAGGGCACAAGCATAACCCCCACAGACAGAGTCATATTCACTAAACACGAAATGGAAGTTAATGGGACGAAACAGGAATATACTATCCAATAAGAAATGCTTGTTTTCATTTCCATTGCAAAACGTTTTACTACAGCGTGCCCAAATGAATGTGACGCAGCTCACCTCTCAAAGACATAGTGCAGGGCAATGAAGCCCAGGGCCAGAGGCAGGGTGTAGAGCAGGTCCTGGGGTAGAGGGTACCGTTCCCCCTCCTCCATCTCTATGTCCTTCCAGGTAAACCCTGGAGGCAGCCAGTACTCCTCTTTCCATAGCCACTGGTCAAGCAATCCCTCCATCCTGCCAAGAGGAGAGGTGAGGGAGGGAAAGAGAGGTATTGTTTGAGAGCTCCAGTCTCACAAGTGGCGGTCCCTAGTGAATCGGCTGGGAGCCTGCACATTAAAATATGGCAAGCTAAATGGAGTGAACAAGACGCTGTGTCCATGATTCAAACTTCCTAGACAAAAGAAATGTTCTAAGTGAGAGCCAACATGAAATATGTGTGAGCCTTAAAATACCATACATTCCTCATTAGTGTAGCAACTCCTCCAATTACAATACAGTAGCCTACATAAAAAGCTAATAACCCAGAGCATGTTATTAGGATTGTCTGTATGTCTGTAAATCCCCAATGTTGTGTTATTATCTCTTGTCAAGTTGATAGAATTGTTGTTGAGTGGCTGGATGGACCTCGCCTCCCTGAACAGCAATGTAAACAGTCCCTCCCATTCATGATCGGGCACCTCACTCCATCAACCTTGCGCGATTTAATTGCATGCCTTCTTCAGCGTATAGAATTTCTCTGCATTTATCAGCCTGGTGAAATGTCCCAATGAATTCTCGCACCATAACGAAGAGATGGGAACATTACGGGTTTGGCATAGCACTTTGATTAATAGCTCATAATGTAGCCAATGTCAGAGATAGAGACCCCAAACAGCCCAAAACAAACGGTTTCAGTCAAATTAAGAGTTGCGCTGGCTATGCCTCGAATGACTACATAAAATTACGAGTTCATTATAGCTCCGCAATCTTCAACAAACATGCCTTAATACGACACCAAAACAACTGAGATAAATAGATCAACAATAGCCAACTATTATGTAGCCTAAAAAAAATACAACATCAATTCGCCAAAAAGCATTATGGAAGACGATAAGTGTAACTTGCTATTTATTTAAATTGAAAACAACATTGGGATTGCCTGTCCTCGCTGGAATAATGGGACGGAAAGCACAGTGTCACAGCGGTAAACGGGCAGGGGGAGCCAGCGGTAAACGTACAGGGGGAGCCAGCGGTAAACGGGCAGGGGGAGCCAGCGGTAAACGGGCAGGGGGTGGCAGGGGGAGCCAGCGGTAAACGGGCAGGGGGTGGCAGGGGGAGCCAGCGGTAAACGGGCAGGGGTGGCAGGGGGAGCCAGCGGTAAACGGGCAGGGGGGCAGGGGGAGCCAGCGGTAAACGGGCAGGGGGTGGCAGGGGGAGCCAGCGGTAAACGGGCAGGGGGGCAGGGGGAGCCAGCGGTAAACGGGCAGGGGGTGGCAGGGGGAGCCAGCGGTAAACGGGCAGGGGGTGGCAGGGGGAGCCAGCGGTAAACGGGCAGGGGGAGCCAGCGGTAAACGGGCAGGGGAGCCAGCGGTAAACGTGCAGGGGGAACCACTGGTAAACGTGCAGGGGAGCCAGTGGTAAATGTGCAGGGGGAGCCAGCGGTAAACGTGCAGGGGGAGCCAGCGGTAAATGGTTAGGGGGGCAGGGGGAGCCAGTGGTAAAAGGGCAGGGGGGCAGGGGGAGCCAGCGGTAAACGGGCAGGGGTGGGCAGCGGTAAAAGGGCAGGGGGCAGCGGTAAAAGGGCAGGGGGAGCCAGCGGTAAACGGGCAGGGGGGCAGCGGTAAACGGGCAGGTGGGGGGCAGCGGTAAAAGGGCAGGGGGAGCCAGCGGTAAACGGGCAGGGGGCAGCGGTAAACGGGCAGGGGGCAGCGGTAAAAGGGCAGGGGGGCAGCGGTAAAAAGGAAGGGGGGCAGGGGGAGCCAGCGGTAAACGGGCAGGGGGGCAGGGGGAGCCAGCGGTAAACGGGCAGATCGACTGAAACGAAACAGTTCTGTAAAGTGACATACACTAAACAGAAAACAACTACCCACAAATCAAGTGGGAAAAACAGGGTACCTAAATATGGTTCTCAATCAGAGACAACGATTGACAGCTGCCTCTGATTGAGAACCATACCAGGCCAAACACATAGAAAACCAAAACTAGAACGACACATAGAATGCCCACCCCAACTCACGCCCTGACCAACCGAAACAAGAAACATAACAAAGGAACTAAGGTCAGGACGTGACACTCCTGGCCCTTGCATGACTTCCCTTCACCAATCATTCTAAACCACATGCATCCCTTCTTCCCTAACTCATTAAGAATTTAGGAACATTTGGATAGCCATATCCAGACTTAATCATTGAACCCCAAAATAATCCCACCACCCTAGAGATGCAGCGTCTCCTTGAGGGCGCTGTACTGTTCATAACCTGGCCAATCTGGCAACCATCTCCTTTTTCCATGCTGCTAGGCTATACGTGGCTTTCGGCCAAAACCAACAGTCTTCTGAAGGGAAGGGGCTCTCCAGAGTTTCCCTAGAGGACCACCATGGCTCTACAATGCATGGCTCTGTCTGTTTCTAACCTGCTGTTGAAGGTATCCCCCCCTGTAAAAATGTTACACTGTCTTTCCTCAGGAATTCAGGGTGTGTATAGAGTCGAGGCACCTGAGATGGGGATACAGCACATGTCTAATGTCTGCTCTCTGATCATCTGACTGTCAAGGCATATTTATACTCCTATCAGATTCCAAATAATAGCCTGGAAACTGGAATACATTATATTAGGGTGTGGACTTGAGGCGCTAGTGAAATATTCTTAAATTCATTCTGATTAACTAAATTAGCTTAACATTTCTGGAAAAGCTCTCTGTTAAAAAGTAAACACTGTAATTTCAACGACTGACTAACCAAACACAAGTGTACCACAGGAGGCTGGTGGCACCTTAATAAGGATCGGCCCCTTTTTTTCAATTTTAACCTAAAATGACACATCTAACTGCCTGTAGCTCAGGCCCTGAAGCAAGGATATGCATTTTCTTGGTACCATTTGAAAGAAAACACTTTGAAGTTTGTAGAAATGTGAACGGAATGTAGGAGAATATAACACATTAGATCTGGTAAAAGATAATACAAAGAAAAAAACTATGTTTTTGTATCATCATCTTTGAAATGCAAGAGAAAGGCCATAATGTATTATTCCAACCCAGGCGCAATTTAGATATTGGACACTAGATGGCAGCAGTGTATGTGCAATGTTTTAGTCTGATCCAATGAATCATTGCATTTCTGTTCAAAATGTTGTCTCAAGACTGCCCAAATGTGCCGAATTTGTTTATTAATACCTATTCATGTTCAAAACTGTGCACTCTCCTCAACCAATAGCATGCTATTCTTTCACTGTAATAGCTACTGTAAATTGAACAATGCAGTTAGATTACAATAATTTAAGCTTTATGACAATATCAGAATGTCCTGGGAAATGTTATGTTCTTGTAACTTATCCATTAGCCTACGTTAGCTCAATCGTCCCGCAGGGGACCCACCAATGAGGATGGGCTCATGGTAATGACTGGAGCGTATTGAGTAGAATGGTATCAAAAACATCAAACACATGGCATACAGGTATTTAATGACATTCCATTTGCTCCAATCCAGTCATTATTATGAGCCGTTCTCCCCTCAGCAGCCTCCAGTGATAGTGTACTCAGTGAGCAATTCAACAAAATGTACATCAGATTCTACTGTAAATTTAACTTGACACTCTAATCTAATTTAACCTACGAATGTCAGTCTTTGTTATCACAACCACTCTAAATGTGATTTACAGTGATGTGTCTGCAGCGGTAGGACTTATGTTTCCTTTACTATTGTCCCCAAAGGCACCAGCTACACAGGTCACCATGGAGATACTGTGACCATAGCAACCATGATGTTGCTGCTTGTTCTTGTGACAGGTTTACATTGGTATGTAGGGCTGAGACCTCGATAGCATCTCCACCGGGAGAGAAATGACCTGGTCCTATAGGTTGTCGTCATCTGTTAGCATTTAATGTTTGTCACCAGAACTACAAGCAGCACTGCTTTCAACATGCACATAAGGCTTTTTCATTCCCCCATGCTGGGTAGCCTACTCAAACACACATGCACACACACACACGCACACACACACACACACACACACACACACACACACACATAAAGTTGACACACACATGCACACACCCATGCACGTCAGGCATAAAGTTGACCCCCCCTGTGTTTTCACTTTTCACACTGCTATCACTCTGGGCCGTCAGTCCGATGGTTAAGCTGTCACAGGGCATGTTTGCCATAGAGCCCTGGCTGCAGCGATGTGATTTATACCCTCAAAGCAATCACTGAATCTGTGAGAAGCAATGTGGTTATTAGACCCACGCTGGAATGTAGTCTGACAGACTGGGGTGTTCAGGCAGCCTCCCTCGGCAGCCAGCCAACCTGCAGACAGTATCAAAGTGCCCTCTGAAGGCCTGAGTCATTACACACAGAGGGGGAAAATAAACAACCTGAAAAGAACAGATGGACATTTGTCCCCCACCAAGCCTGGAGGTTGTAACTTCTTGAAACATTGTAGGGAGAAGAGAAACTCTGCTTGGTTTTGGTCTTGACCTGAAGCCAGAGAGCATTTTATAGTGCGGATTTCTCATGATCAACAGGGCCAATGACCTTTGTGAAAACAGTGTGTCATTTGGAGGGTTGTGTGTGTGTGTGTGTGTGTGTGTGTGTGTGTGTGTGTGTGTGTGTGTGTGTGTGTGTGTGTGTGTGTGTGTGTGTGTGTGTGTGTGTGTGTGTGTGTGTGTGTGTGTGTGTGTGTGTGTGTGTGCATGTACCTGTTAGATGTGTGTTACCACCGAAAGGGACCAGTGACGGTTGTCCAAACACATGAGTCCTGAGCTTATGAACTCATATCCTGTTCAAATTAACCAAGGTGATCAAAATGACAGCGATGACTAATGTAAGTGGACAAAGTGAACCTGTTTCAGACAGACTGAGAGTCACCCAATCTGCACAGCAACGAAGTGCGCTGAGAGTCACCCAATCTGCACAGCAACGAAGTGCGCTGAGAGTCACCCAATCTGCACAGCAACGAAGTGCGCTGAGAGTCACCCAATCTGCACAGCAACGAAGTGCGCTGAGAGTCAGAAAGCAAGTCAAGGGAGTGAGTGTTTTAATACATTTGAACAACACACAGACACGACACCGGAACAATAACGCCTGGGGAAGGAACCAAAGGGAGGGACACATATAGGGAAGGTAAACAGGGTCCAGTTGAGTCTGATGATGCGCAGGTGTGTGTAACGATGGTGACAGGTGTGTGCCATAACGAGCAGCCTGGTGACCTATAGGTCGGAGAGGGAGCACACGTGAGAGCAACACATTGACATGAATAATTCATTCTTCATGCTTCAAGGTTCAAAGTCAAAGCCATCAATACCAGCCATTACGAAGCTGAGCTGAAATACAATACAGAAACAAACCAGAGCATTTCAACACAGTTAGCTGTTTTCCCTAACTTCAGTGTGTTGTCTTGTAGACAGTGAAATCCCTTCCTATTGATATCTACTGTAGTTCATTCAGGGACAAGAGTTTTCACAGGAATGTTGTTTATAAATTATGTGGTAATGAAGGGTTGGTGGATGGTATAAACGACCCTCCTGAACCCCTAAATTACTGTAAAAAAAAATAATACTGTACTTTATTTTGTAATAAGAGGTTTCTGAATAATGTTTTCCGACTGTTAGAAATGATGGTGTGATGCTGGCTGAAAAATGGAAGGTTAAACTGACCATAGCTCTTGTCCTCTCTTAACCTTGGTTAATGGAGTAGACATCTCTAGTCTGCCAGTGATCAAAGCTGTTCTTCTCTGGCTGGACTTCACATAGATCCAGCTTAGACACAGCCCCAGCCTCATCCACAGAGAGGAAACAACATTTAAACAGACAGAGAGGGTGTGAAACACGGCGAAAGGGGGAAGATAAAATAAAGTGGACCTAACTGGCTGCCAAGATTCTGTGGGTTAAGCAATACCACAGACATGCAGTCCCAAGGGGCAGAGGGGTGGTTGGGGAGGCCCTGCTCGGCTGCAGACTCCCAGCCTCCAGCCTGATACCTCTCTCAGGGCCAACAACAACACAGCCAGGGAGGTAGGGAATGTGGACAGGAAACCAATATTTTACATCTCTGCTAAGCTGCTGAAGACCTGGCCAGAGTGGAGTCACATTTTGCCCAGAGAGAGAGGTCCTCCAGCAGGAAACACACTCTGCTTTCCCACGGGATCCTCCTGAAGTTCATACGCATGCAAATGTAAAGGACTTCACACTGCTTGCTTAGCGAGTACCACTTCCTCCTGATTTGGCACATACCTAGCTCAAACCCGGGACCTCTGCTTCACAAACACACGTGACCGTCCTCCCTCATGTGCCTCTACCGGTCGGGCCACTCAAAGGCTAGCTATTGACCGGCGCAAACATGGACACCTAATGCTGAGGAGTACATTTCACACATCTCCATGTGCTGCATTCACCCTCAGACTTACTCAACAGAGACCCCAGCATTGGGCTGAGCGCAACTGTAGATCCAAGTCACTAGGCACCACTGTAAAGGACGTCACACTGCTTGCTTAGCAAGTACCACTTCCCCCCGATTTGGCACAAACATGGCTCGAACTCCGGGCCTCTGCTTCACTAAAACAAGTGACCATCTTCCATCAAGCGTCTCTACCAGTCACCCCACTCAAAAGCTAGCTATTGACTGGCGCAAACGTGGACACCTAAGGCTGAGGAGTACGTTTCCAACATCTCCATGTGCTACACAAGAACACACACGCAAGTATGCACACATGCAAGCACACACCCACACGCAAGAGCACACATTCACACAAGCGCACACACAGACACAGACACACACACAGGAAAGCTGGGCAATGTCTCCATGTGTGCCAGGTGTCTGGACTGCTCCCTGCGGTTGCCTACACAACAGGACCACTGTTTCAGCCTGCATATAAAACACTGATGGGTACATTTCTCACTCAGAGAGAAAAATCTCATAAATTCTACCCACCACTGTCCCTGACCTGCCTCCTCCCCTCCTCAATCCTTCCACCCTGTGTTGTTTTTCATCCTGTTGTTTTTGGCGTGGACCCTTTCAGACCCCCAGAGCAATGCTGAGCTCTAAAGATAACAGAACAGACCCTCTCTTAAGACACACCCACTCCCAAGGCATTGGACAACACAACAACTTGGAGACATGAATGTTGCTCTGGGGCCAGCTAATTGACAATCTTGCCCACTGACAGTTCTTGGAGCCGGACCTCATTCCATTGTGAATTCCATGAGTCTTGCTATACCTAAAATGGTTGAGTTTTGTCCCAATGCATTGTGGCTCCCGACAGCTCTGTGGGATAAAGTACATACAAAACCAAATCATTCTTTAAAACCCCTTGGCTGCTGATATGTATCATTGTTGTATTGTGTTACATAGGAAATGAACCCATTTGGCTTGTCTATGTATAACTTTGTGAATGGACTTTGTTGAAATAGCTGTTTCGGATTGCTTTTACAATGTAGTAAGTGGGATCAAAATAATTGAATGTGTCCAAATATATCCTGTACTGCCATATAGTATGTCAGAAACATTTTATGAACTTGACTCTGTGCAGTTGTTATATATCTTAAGGAATTTCTGGTACAGGTAAAAAGGTCCAAATAAAACATTATAGCATGACTTAACCTGAGCTTGAGTTGATACTGGTGTAATACTATAATGAACACTACTTAGATGAATGCCAAAACAGTTCCCATCATGCAATGATGACTTCCACCCTGGTTTCATGTTTTTTCCATCTGAGACTGTAATGTGTACTCTAATCATTTGGAAGCAGGTACAGGGAGTGAATTTAATAAACAAACCAACATGGAACAAAACAAGAAACACGGGTAGCATGCAGACCAGAAACACAGGAACAGAAACCACAACGTCGGGGGAAAGAACCAACGGGAGTGACAGACATAGGGGAGGTAATCATGAAGGTGTTGGAGTCCAGGTAAGTGTCATGAGGCGCAGGTGCGCATAACAATGGTGACAGGTGTGCGTAACAACGAATAAACTGGCGACATCGAGCACCAGAGAGGGAGCGGGAGTAGACGTGACAGACACAATGCAGAACCTTTCCCCTGGTTGTCCTTATTGGTTTTATTGGAGGGGTGGGGTCGAGGCAGAGGGGAGGCTGAAGAGATGACTGTGATCCCTGCCTCCCAGCAGGTCTTAATCAACCACCGTCTGTCTGTATGTCCATATGTCTGCTACCTCTCTGAGCATAAGTGGTCAGATCATCTTATCAGTTTGTAAGCGCATGGGCCTGGTTGAAACTTTATCTGGGCCCATTCAAGCTACCAGTAATCAGCTCTGCAAGCTTTATAATGTCAAAATATGTTTGTTACTTACCAAATATGCCTGCCCTTCCTGCAACTATCGTCATTTACTGCCGTTACGCCCGGTATGTACTTCCAAAAAAGGTCTAAATAAACATTTACAAGCAACCAGGTGCCTCTTCCAGTCAAATGCATTGAAATGTTTTTAGTTACTAGTACATTTTTATTTAGACCTTTGTGCTTGCTATTTTTGCAACCAAACCCATTTAGCAATTTGATTTTGACAAGAGACAAAAATGTGTTTACTCGTTACTGTGTAAACAGTGCATTGTGGGTTTGATTGAATTAAGCCCAAGAGGTTTGTCTGTCCTATTATCTCTCTCTGTGTCTCCATAGAGGAATTCAGGGGAGATAATAGAAACACTCACTGACAAGCACAATGGAGACACTGTATGTCATCTGTTTGGAATGTAAATGTCAATTCTGCATTCTTATACAGTTTCTATAACATTGTGTCAACAGTTAAATGGTGATATGCATTGCAAACTAAAAAGACACCACAACCAAAAGTTAGGTATTATTATATGTATTTTTACTATTTTCACAAATGTACTCTATACGGTCAAAGCATAAGATCTGCTATGTTTTGTCACATCATGTACAAAATCAAATTCTTTGCACATATTGTTTCAATGTTCTGCAAAGCCAAAGCCAAGTTATGCAAAGTAGTGCAGTTGGCTGACTGGCCAGTAGGTGGCTCTGCTTCTCCAAAACCTTATCTAAATGCCCGAGGCCTCACATCAGACATGTGTAGGCACAAATCTGTGCGTAAATCGTGCGTGGCATAATGTCCACGCAAAGTGTGACCATGGGTATGTACTGCCGTGTGGTGGAATAAGGATACTGCTTGTCAAGTGTGGAATGGGGAAAATATACACTACCGGTCAAAGGTTTTAGGGGTTTTCTTTATTTTTACTATTTTCTACATTGTAGAATAACAGTGAATACATCAAAATAATGTCTATGAAATAACACATATGGAATCATGGAATCACAAAAGTGTTAAACAAATCAATATATATATTTTATATTTGAGATTCTTCAAATAGCCACCAAAGAATCTCAAATATAAAATATATATTGATTTGTTTAACACTTTTTTGATTACATGATTCTCTCAACCAGCTTCACCTGGAATGCTTTTCCAACAGTCTTGAAGGAGTTCCCACAAATGCTGAGCATTTGTTGGCTGCTTTTCCTTCACTCTGCGGTCTGATTCATCCCAAACCATCTCAATTTGGTCCATTCACCCACACCGCGTCTCACAAAGACACAACGGTTAGAACCAAAAATCTCAAATTTGGACACGAACATTGGTTCTAATGTCCGTTGGTCGTGTTTTTTGGTCCAAGCAATTTCTGAGGCAGGTAACTCTAATGAACTTATCCCCTGCAGCAGAGGTAACTCTTGGTCTTCCATTCCTGTGGCGGTCCTCATGAGAGCTAGTTTCATCATAGGGCATGATGGTTTTTGTGACTGCACTTGAAGAAACTTTCGAAGTTCTTGACATTTTCTGTATTGACTGACCTTCATGTCTTAAAGTAATGAGGGACTGTTGTTTCTCTTTGCTTATGTGAGCTGTTCTTGCCATAATATGGACTTGGTCTTTTACCAAATAGTTCTATCTTCTGTATATCTTCTTCTACCTTGTCACAACACAACTGATTGGCTGAAATGCATCAAGAAGGAAAGTAATTCCACAAATTAACTTTTAACAAGGCACAGCTGTTCATTGAAATGCATACAAGGGGACTGACTACCTCATGAAGCTGTTTGAGAGGATGCCAAGAGTGTGCAAAGCTGTCATCTAGGCATTATTCTAGGTGTTCTAAAACTTTTTACCGGTAGTGTATGTTGAAATTGTGGGAGTAATACATAAATACTTTTTCGATGTAATTGATTTTCCATTGTGAATTCATGCAACATTTTGATAGGCTATATATAATTTGACCACATCAGTGCGTTAGTTGTGATAATAATCCATATAAAATCAAAAGGTGGAAAAAGTACCCATTTGTCATACTTGAGTAAAAGTAAAGATACCGTAAAATAAAATGATGCAAGTAAAAGTGACTATAGCTCAGCCTTTAACACCATAGTACCCTCCAAGCTTATCACTAAGCTCGGAGCCCTGGGTCTGAGCCCCGCACTGTGCAACTGGGTCCTGGACTTCCTGACAGGCCGCACCCAGGTGGTGAAGGTAGGAAAACACCTCTACTTCGCTGATCCTCAACACTCCTGTACTCCCTGTTCACCCATGACTGCGTGGCCACGCACGCTTCCAACTCAATCATCAAGTTTGCAGATGAGGGCCTCCCGGGGGGCGCAGTGGTTAAGGGCGCTGTACTGCTGCACCAGCTGCGCCACCAGAGACTCTGGGTTCGCGCCCAGGCTCTGTCGTAACCGGCCAGGACCGGGAGGTCCGTGGGGCGATGCACAATTGGCCTAGCGTCGTCCGGGTTAGGGAGGGTTTGGCCGATAGGGAAATCCTTGTCTCATCGCGCACCAGCGATTCCTGTGGCGGGCCGGGCGCAGTGCGCGCTAACCAAGGTTGCCAGGTGCACGGTGTTTCCCCCGCACGGCTTGGTTGTGTATCGGAGGATGCATGACCTTCGTCTCTCCCAAGCCCGTACGGGAGTTGTAGCGATGAGACAAGATAGTAGCTACTAAACAATTGGATACCATGAAATTGGGGAGAAAAAGGTCCAATTCAAAAAAATTAAATTTAAAAAAGTTTGCAGATGACACAACAGTAGTAGGCCTGATTACCAACAATGACGAGACAGCCTACAGGGAGGAAGTGAGGGCCCTGGCGGATTGGTGCCGGGAAAATAACCTCAACGTCAACAATATGAAGGAGCTGATCGCTCCCATCCACCGCAGTGGAGAAGGTGAACATTTTCAAGTTCCTCAGTGTACACATCACTGACAATCTGAAATGGTCCACCCACACAGACAATGTGGTGAAGAAGGTGCAACAGTGCCTCTTCAACCTCAGGAGGCCCCTAAGACCCTCACACACTTTTACAGATGCACCATGGAGAGCATCTTGTTGGGCTGTATCATCTCCAAAGGGTGGTACCGTCTGCCCAACGCATCACCGGGGGCACACTGCCTGCCCTCCAGGACACCTACAGCACCCAATGTCACAGGAAGGCCAAAAAGATCATCAAGGACATCAACTGCCCGATCCACGGCCTGTTCACCCCGCTATCATCTAGAAGGCAAGGTTTAACAAAGCAGGGACCGAGAGACTCAAAAACATTTTCTATCTCAAGGCCATCGGAATGTTAAATAGCCTTTTATAAATTCACTAGCCAGCCTCCACCCAGTATCCTACCCTGAACCTAGTCACTGTCACTAGCCGGCTAACACCCGGTTACTCAACCCTGCACCTTAGAGACTACTGCCCTGTGTTTATAGACATGAAATCACTGGTCACTTGAATAATGGAACACTGGTCATTTGAATAATGTTTAGATACTGTTTTACTCATTTCATATGTGTATACTGTATTCTAATGTATTCTAGTCGATGCCTCTCCGACATTGCTCATCCTAATATTTACAGTATATATTTCTTAATTACATTCTTTTACTTTGAGATATGTGTGTATTGTTGTGAATTGTTAGATCCTACTGCACTGTTGGAGCTAGGAACACAAGCATTTAGTTAGGTATTACTGAACTGTTGGAGCTAGGAACACAAGCATTTAGTTAGGTATTACTGCACTGTTGGAGCTAGGAACACAAGCATTTAGTTAGATATTACTGCACTGTTGGAGCTAGGAACACAAGCATTTAGTTAGGTATTACTGAACTGTTGGAGCTAGGAACACAAGCATTTAGTTAGGTATTACTGCACTGTTGGAGCTAGGAACACAAGCATTTAGTTAGGTATTACTGAACTGTTGGAGCTAGGAACACAAGCATTTAGTTAGGTATTACTGAACTGTTGGAGCTAGGAACACAAGCATTTCGCAACACCCTCAATAACATCTAAATATGTGTATGTAACCAATAAAATTTGATTTGATATCATACCAAGTGGAATGTCTTGGATTTACTTACAGAACAATGCGAAATACTCCGAGACCAGGTTGCATTTCATGGTACAGTGTTGTACACTGAGTATACAAAACATTAAGAACACCTGCTCTTTCCATTACATTGACTGAACAGGTGAATCCAGGTGAAAGCTATGATTCTTTATTGATGTCACTTGTTAAATCCACTTCAATCAGTGTAGATGAAGGGAGGAGACAGGTTAAAGAAGGTTTTTAACCCTTGAGACAATTGAGACATGGATCGTGTGTGTGTGCCATTCAGAGTGTGACTGGGCAAGACAAAAGATTTAAACCGCACCGGTTTGTGTCAAGAACTGCAACGCTGCTGGGTTTTTCACGCTCAACTGTTTCCCGTGTTTATCAAGAATTGTCCACCACCCAAAGGACATCCAGCGATCTTGATACAACTGTGGGAAGTACTGGAATCAACATGGGCCAGCATCCCTGTGGAATGCTTTTGACACCTTGTAGAGTCCATGCCCTGATGAATTGAGGCTGTTCTGAAGCCAAAAGTGGGTGCAACTCAATATTAGGAAGGTGTTCCTAATGTTTGGTATACTCATGTTGATTATTTAAAGGGAAGATTTTGACCATATGTGGCTAATTAGGGCCGTTTGGAAAAAGAAATAGCCAAGGTTGTTCACAAGCACTGAGGCTGAGAACAATTGGTATTCATCAATGCTATCTGTGTGATAAATCACACTTTTTCTATGCATATCCTTCTAAATTCCGTTCGTAAGTAGTATTTTAGAATAGTTTCTAAACAATACTGATAAATGAGCTGAACTTTTTTCCAAGGCTTTCACCACAAAACCTTTCATTCAAATGAGCCTTTAATAAACCTCTATGGGATCGGTATCCCCCCGCGGGACGGTTGAGCTAACGTAGGCTAATGTGATTAGCATGAGGTTGTAAGTAACAAAACATTTTCCCAGGACATAGACATATCTGATATGGGCAGAAAGCTTAAATCCTTGTGAATCTAACTGCACTGTCCAATTTACAGATCTATTACAGTGAAAGTATACCATGCTATTGTTTGAGGAGAGTGCACAATTATGAACTTGAAAATGTATGAATAAACCAATCAGGTACATTTTGGGCAGTCTTGATACATTTGAACAGAAATGCAATGGGTTATTGGATCAGACAAAAAATTGCACATACACTGCTGCCATCCAGAGGCCAAAATCTAAATTGCACCTGGGCTGGAATAATACAATATGACCTTTCTCTTGCATTTCAAAGCTGATGATACAAAAACAAAATGTCTTTGTATAATATTTTACCAGATCTAATGTGTTATATTATCCTACATTAATTTCACAAACTTCAAAGTGTTTCCTTTCAAATGGTATCAATAATTTGCATATCCTTGCTTCAGGTCCTGAGCTCAAGGCTATTAGATTTGGTCATGTTATTTTAGGAAACATTTGAAGAAAAGAGTCAGATCCTAAAGAGGTAATGAAGGTCTAATGGTAATCACATTTTTTTTTTTATTAAGTGGTTTGGGAAGGAATCACAAATCAACAACGTCCTTTTCACAAAGGAATACTAAATGGTGAATTGGTCCAATTGATGGACATCTTTAGGTAATGTAATCATATCCCATTCTCTGACTGTTTTTGATTTCTTTATCTCTCCTTTCACTCCTCAGATGGTTTTCCCAGAGAGATAGTTATCTTTTCCTCTCCTCTGTCTGGCTCCTTGAATCCCCTCTCTCTCTCCCGCCTTCCCTCTCTCTGCTCTCTCTCTCTTACTCTCTTTGCACTCTCTTGCACTCTCTCACCCATCTCTCCCTCTCACCCATCTCTCTTCCCCCTCTCTCAGCTTTCTACTTTCTACAGATATGGATGGGTTTACAGGAATTAAAGCACAGTAGTTGTAATCTAAATTGTAATGTCAGTAAACATTCCAACTGATTGTCTGTATGAACTTTTAAGAGGGAGTAAAGTGCAGAAACAGTTAGATGAACTCCTAGTTGTCATCTTCAACACAAGTGGGCATTTTGTCACAGAGATTTAACCCTTTGCCAGGATGATATGAGGAAAATAGGTCTGACTCTCCTCCCTCTGTCACTGAAACTTCAGTATGTCTTCTATCCAGCTGTTTACCCCTCTGATTTGGTTGTGTGTGTGTGTGTGTGTGTGTGTGTGCTGATGTGTGACTTTATGTAAGTACTTGAGCACTTTCCCATCTCGAGAGGAGGTGGAAAGGTAAACTCAGAGCTTGTCTTGACTATCAAGTATAAAGTCATGGTCTGGCTATGTTTATCAAGTAAGGCAAAGCTACAAAGCCTGTCTCACCCACCTGTTTATAGCATTAATTAGCAGCCATACGCTAGGTCAAATGAAGGGTTCTTCAAAGACCAGGGGTCAGTGTTTACTGTCCATCTCACTCAGTAAGGGCCTGATTCCGACCGGAGTTAAGCGCCTGTAAATGGAACATAATTATATTTTTATGAACTTTTCTCTGTATGCGTATTCTGACCTTGAACTTAAGCATGTGAATAGCATGCTATTCACACACATTACCCCATAATGACAAAACAAAAACGGTTTACATTTTTTTTTAAATATCACATTTACATAAGTATTCAGACCCTTTACTCAGTACTTTGTTGTGGCACCTTTGGCAGCAACTGAAGCCTCAAGTCTTCTTGGGTATGACATTACACCTGTATTTGGGGAGTTTCTTCCATTCTTCTCTCCAGATCCTCTCAAGCTCTATCAAGTTGGATGGGGAGCATCGCTGCACAGCTATTTTCAGGTCTCTCCAGTGATGTTCGATCAGGTCAGTGGTGGAAAAAGTACCCAATTGTCATACTTGAGTAAAAGTAAAGATACCTTAATAGAAAAATGTTAATGTAAAAGTGAAAGACAACCAATAAAATACTACTTGAGTAAAAGTCTAAAACTATTTGGTTTTAAATATGCTTGAGTATCAAAAGTAAATGTAATTGCTAAAATATACATAAGTATCGAAAGTAAAAGTATAAATAATTTCAAATTCCTTATATTAAGCAAACAAGACGGCACCATTTTATTTTTAATTTTTAAATTACGGATAGCCAGGGGCACGCTCCAACACTCAGACATCATTTACAAGCAAAGCATGTGTTTAGTGAGTCCGCCAGATCCGAGGCAGTAGGGATGACCGGTGATGTTCGCTTGATAAGTGTCACTCCCTGACCTTAGAGGTTTTTATGTCTCTATTTTGGTTTGTTCAGGGTGTGATTTTGGTGGGCTTCTATGTTCTTTTTTCTATGTAATTGTATTTCTTTGTTTTGGCCGGGTATGGTTCTCAATCAGGGACAGCTGTCTATCGTTGTCTCTGATTGGGAAACGTACTTAGGTAGCTTTTCCCCACATGGTTTTTGTGGGTAGTTATTTTCTTTTTAGTGTTTTCTGCACCTGACAGGACTGTTTCGGTTTCGTTTATTCTCTTTGTTATTTTGTTCCAGTGTTCAGTTCAATAAAAGTCATGAACACTTACCACGCTGCGCTTTGGTCCGATTCTTCCTCTTCAGACGACGACACCCATTACAATAAGTCTGAATCAGACCATTTTACTGTCCTGCTAAGCATTCAAAATATAACCTGTACTTTTGATGTCAGGGAAAATGTATGGAGTAAAATGTATATAAATCCATTTCGGAATGTAGTGAAGTAAAAGTAAAAGTTGTCAAAAATATAAATAGTAAACTACAGATACCCAAAAAACTACTTAAGTAGTACTTTAAAGTAATTTTACTTATTTACTGTACACCACTGGATCAGGTTCAAGTCTGGGCTCTGGCTGGGCCACTCAAAGGACATTCAGAGACTTGTTCCGAAGCAACTCATGCGTTGTCTTGGCTGTGTGCTTAGGGTTGTTGTCCTGTTGGAAGGATGAACCTTCGCCCCAGTCAGGTCCTTAGCACTCTGGAGCAGGTTTTCATCAAGGATCTCTCTGTACTTTCCTCCGTTCATCTTTCCCTCGATCCTGACTAGTCTCACAGTCCCTGCCACTGAAAAACATCCCACAGCATGATGCTGCCACCACCATGCTTCACCGTAGGGATGGTGCCAGGTTTCCTTCAGATGTGACGCTTCGCATTCAGGCCAAAGAGTTCAATCTTGGTTTCATCAGACCAGAGAATCTTGTTTCTCATGGTCCGAGAGCCCTTTAGGTGCCTTTTGGCAAACTCAAAGTGGGCTGTCATGTGCCTTTTACTGAGGAGGGTCTTCCGTCTGGCCACTCTAACATAAATGCCTGATTGGTGGAGTGCTGCAGAGATGCTTGTCCTTCTGGAAGCTTCTACCATCTCCACAGAGGAACTCTGGAGCTCTGTCAGAGTGACCTTTTGGGTTCTTGGTCACCTCCCTGATGAATGCCCTTCTCCCCCAATTGCTCAGTTTGGCCAGGTGGCCAGCTCTAGGAAGAGTCTTGGTGTTTCCAAACTTCTTCCATTTAAGAATGATGGAGGCCACTGGGACCTTTAATGCTGCACACATTTTTTGGTACCCTTCCCCAGATCTGTGCCTCAACACAATCCTGTCTCAGAGCTCTACGGACAGTTCCTTCACCCACATGGCTTGGTTTTTGATCTGACATGCACTGTCAACTGTGGGACCTTATATAGACAGGTGTGTGCCTTTCCAAACCATGTCTAATCAATTGAATTTACCACAGGTGGACTCCAATAATGTTGTAGACAAATATCTCATGGATGATCAATTGAAACAGGAGGCACCTGAGTTCAATTTCGATTCTCATAGCAAAGTTTCTGAATTCTTAGGTAAATAAGGTATTTCAGTTTTACATTTTTAATACATTTCTAAACATTTCTAAAAATCTGTTTTCTATTTGTCGTTATGGGCTATTGTGTGTAGATTGATGAGAAAAAATATATATGTAGTCAATTTTAATATAAGACTGTAGTGTAACAAAATGTGGGGGAAATGAAGGGGTATGAATACTTTCCGAAGGCACTGTGTTCTATTGAGTCTGTCGACAAAATTCTAACTAAAAGGTACATCGTATTCAAAACTCCACAAGTAAATCTGTTGGCTAGCAAGTGGGAGGGTTTTCAGCGGTTGAATTGCATTTATTCAGCACGCGCAAGGGAACCACGCCTGCAAAGCCTGTAACGCACCTTAAATCTGAATACAAACTACTGAGAAGTGCGTAGGAAAGGCATAAGTAAGAAATGCGTCATTTGCTACATCGGAATCGGGCCCTAAGTATTTGAGCCTACTCGCCCATAGCCATAACCGTAACCCATAACCCCTAAACCATGGTCCAGACTGTGTCGGCATGCCCACTTGTTCTAGTTCTTCTATTGTATCTGCTGTGATATCAAAGAACAGGGAGTGCTTGGCCAATTACAAAAAAAGATTCAGAGAATGAAGTCTTCTGAGTAATCAAACAACGGTACAGAGGCATAATGACAACAATGGCAAACTCCAGTCCATGTTAATTTAAGATATTTTTATATTGGTTATGGCATCTTTGATCTTTTTGCTATGAAACGTCATTGCACTCATTATTGAACTACAATAGCACGTTCGCGAATGGAAAGGATGTGGTGCAGATTATATCTATCATCCAAAACAAGTCAGTAAAACAGAACATCATCATTAGTCACACATTACATCATTACATCATTACATCAAAAATGCATGAAGAACTGCCCAGACATAAAAGCAGCAGATCCTTTGCCAACCAAACCATCCAATTCAAAGCATTTCGATTTATGATCATAAGATGGACCCTATGTATCATACAATGTCTGCATCCTGCAAGAAGTTCTCTCCTGCAAAGTTATTCTATCTGGCTCCTGAGAGGCGTAGCAGTCTATGGCACTGCATCTCAGTGCTAGAGGCGTCACTACCGACCCTGGTTCAATTCCAGGCTGTATCACAACCGGCTGTGATTGCGAGTCCCATAGGGTGGCGCATAATTGGCCCAGCGTCGTCTGGGTTAGGGTTTGGCCGGGGTAGGCCGTCATTGTAAATAAGAATTTGTTCTCAACTGACTTGCCTAGTTAAATAAAGGTTAAATAAAAATAGCTCTATTCACCAATTGTGAACCTATAATTCTAAAGCTTCTTAAGTGTATGACCATACAAGCCTCTATGATGGACCACTGAGAGCAAATGGCTAATGGACAGATTTCTCAGAAAGAGCCTGAGGCAGAAGAGCCATCGTAAATACCTACCTGGCCTCTAAGCCACCACCTGGCCCCTGTATGGCCCCTACTCTGCTTTAAAGCAAAAACAGGTGAGGCCAGCAATAAAATGCCCTTTTCATCCAGTTTCCTCTTACCACCTAACGGTATACATGCACTTATTGCTTACAACTATGTCACAGCTGTTGCAGGTACATAGATTAGGTTTAGAGGTTAAACTTAGACTTAGAAGTAGCTCTGAGGGATTCTTAAACTGAAGGCATAGAAGCTTACTGTATGTGTCAGAGATATTAGCCGATGGAAAGATGGAGCTACAATGGAAAGTAAGTTGACAGATTCAGGACGTCTAAAGCAATGGGGTCTTCAGTTTGCTGATTTACTGATGAGCGTGTTCACACACGCACACACACTTAGCCCAGCTCTGTTCTTCTGATCTGGGCTGCTGGTTGGAACACGCTGAGCTGCCTTTCCTGCCTGGACCTCTCATTGTCTCTGCATGACATCATAGAATTTCTTGGTGAGGGCATCTTTCTTGATCATTTCTGTAATGACTATCATTATCAGCCACTATTAAAAGTCTGCACTGGCTTTTTTGACGAGTTTCCTTTGGCCGTGAAAACAGGTTGCGAGACGGAGGTGGAAAGAACAACAGGGAGGTAAGTGGAACCACATTATTTGGGTGATTAGCATCTAGCTGTGTGTTGGATCATGCGCTGGCCAAGAAGTATCTGACGCTAAATTCTAGCTGACGCAAAATCTGTTTTCTTATCGTCAACACCATCATCATCAGCACTGATTTCATCCCCGTCATATTCATCATCTTCATGATGTAGGTCATCTCAAAACCCCTTTTCATACATTTCTATGAACATTTACTACAGTATTTAACATTTACTCCAATATTTTGTCTACATGTAATTGTATGTTATTTTCCGCAAAGCTGTTTGTTTGAGTAGATAATGGCCCCACCCACTTACAATAGGCCAGATAACAGGTAGTAAACCCCAAACACAAAGGTTAGAATAGCTTCTAGTAAATCCACTCTTATCTAGCGTCACTAATGACAGCTAAGAATGTGAGGTATCTGGAGGGTTGTCACCCAGACCAGGCAGGGCTTATTGTTTCCTCACCGGCCTGTGATCTCCTGTGAGGATTAACTGTGATCTCCTGTGAGGATTAAACGGTAAAGGGCCCAACACACGTCACGCAAACTATGCAAACACAGCGATAGAGCACTATTTTCCCACGTACTTTGTGTGGCTCAAACTTATAAACTAACCGTATATGATGCTCCCTTGCTCTGTTTGCTTGAAGTGTGTATCGGCCTTAACATCTCACACCTGAGAGAGTGAGAGAGAAGGCCCCTGGTCATTATTATTTAAATAAGGATCCATCCCACCTGTTCCCAGAGGTGTAAAATCAGATCTTCATTAGGCATGTAGAGCGACACCAGGCCACACCAGACCCTCCAGGACTGAACTGAGCTACCCCTGCATCAGGATAACAAATGGATGTTTTAAACCTCCATGATCCCTTGTACCACAGGCACAGGGTGCGTCTCATCTCAATAGTCTAAAGAGACTTCCTCTCCTCAGCTCCTCTTCAATTCAATTACATGAAACATGCTTGTCTGGGTCTACAATAAAAATGTGGGCTGTTGGGGGTACTGGAGGATTGGAGTTGGGAAACACTGCTCTACTGCTTGGCCCATTAGTGGGGCCTTGCTCCCGCTGTGTGTGGAACTTGACTGATCAAGGTGAGGAATTTGCCCTACATCTCTGTCGAGAGCAGGAGCTGTAAATCAGATGACCAGTATGTGCTAACAGCTGTTAATGAAGATGGATGGGCCGAGGAGGAGAAGGGTGGCAGTGGAGGTTGCATTCCTCTAGTCTAACGTGTTTACAACTCACTTACACACACACACACACACAAACACGTCAGTGTATAAAACAATGTTTGCGTGTGTGTGCATGTATAGCATTGTATGTATATATAAACTGTGTGTGTGTGTGTGTGTGTGTGTGTGTAGATGAGTACGTGTGTCCGGCATAGTGGTTGAATGTCACCTGGTGTATAAAAGATACTCAGGGCCTCAGTCTTGAAAGGATGGCACTGGCGGCTAGAATGTGTTGGTGGAATGGAAGGAGGGAGCCATGGCAACAGGAATATAAGTGAAGGGTTTTTGTTTTCTTGTAGGGCTCCAAAAGGGCAAGAATCTTGCAGGGACTATTTTAAAAATGAAGTCAAGTTGCTAGGTAGCCATTTTGGAATGGCACGTAGAACGTTGCGTGGAATAACAAAGGATAGTCAGCCAATCAGGCTCCTTTACTGTTCAACACAATGTTCTACATGCCATTCCAAAATGGCTGCTCCCAGCTGTGGCTTCCGATACTTAGCATGAGGACGAAAAAGACAGTTGTATTCAAAACTATCAGTTTTCAATCTTCTCAATTTGTCAGTGGGGATAATGGGATAATTACAAGTCCAGCAACATCTTTCATCCCTGTATTGAGGTACGTTTTCAAGCCAAAACTTGGTGACGGCTCCCCGTTCAGACTTGTAGGGAGACACGACCCACAGGTCGAAACTATTCTGACTAACAAGATTGTAGGGGCGGACATAGGGAAGCAATGCTGTTTACAACTGTATAGAGATGGCCACAACTTTTTGTACAGATGTCCTATCTTAAGTCACTGTTGTAACTGAGAAATGTCCTGTGCAAAAGAAATGCAAAGTACTACAATTACCTCAATATTTGAGGATTACAAAGAATTCTAAAAGTTTGTCATTTCCACTTTAAAATGCCAGACTTGATTTATTCTAACTAAAATTGTATAAACCCCTAAATCAAATCAAATCAAATCCAATTTATTTATATAGCCCTTCGTACATCAGCTGATATCTCAAAGTGCTGTACAGAAACCCAGCCTAAAACCCCAAACAGCAAACAATGCAGGTGTAAAAGCACGGTGGCTAGGAAAAACTCCCTAGAAAGGCCAAAACCTACAAAGATGTCCATTAATTATGATACACGTAATAATTAAATTGTCCTGTATCTGCAGGATTATTTTCCTGCTGTGAGAAACTGGTCAAATTAAGATGTGACATCTGTAGCTGTTCAGAGGTAACATACCACATGTGGAGAGCTTGGCTATATCCAGCTTTCTTTGCTAATCAAGTCACATGCAGCATTGACATTGCTGTGGCTCACAGACTACAGAGCAAAATCAAACAGCCAAGCCTCAACAAGTAACAGATGCTATAAACCATGTTCAAGAGAGGCTTATAGTCTTCATTTCCTTACCGAGACCACACACATTTAAAATCACTTTTTTTGCTCTTTTACTCTCCTTAACTATTTGACAAACAGTTACCATAAATGTGCCAACAGGGGTCAATTTTGACTCCATGGGGTAAAGAATGTCAATTTCAGAATCCTTTTAAAAAACATCTTTCTGAAATGTTAGGACTTTGTCAAGCAGCTAGTTACAGACCCAAAAACACAATTTACCATGATTTCTGTGTTAGTATGGAGGAATTTAAAATATGCCCTCTTTTCTATACTAAGATGAAAATGTAGACTCAATAGAAAACATTGTGATTAAAGCACCAGATTTGCCACAGAGGTAGATAGATGTATGTACCCTGAAAATATATAGATATGGAGCCACCTCATATTTGCCCCCTGGGGGGCGTGGCAGCCAAAATAAAAATAAAATCAGTCGATGTCTCCATACCGAATCAAGAGTCTCATCTTTCAGATGCAGTTGGATCTGAGTTGATAGCCCATAGGTTCCAAAGTTAGAGCTAAATGTCTGATACCACCGGCACCCATATCACCTATATTGCCATATCGGTGGCCATCTTAGGTTTGTCAGATTAGCTCAATCGCCAATTTCTCAGCCTCTGAATATCACAGAAACACAACAAATTGACTGAATAACAGACATATGTTCGTAACAAGTTGCTATGGATGAAATATATTAAAATATCTGTTCAAAACATGAAAAAGACATTTTGAAACATCAAATTTGACTGCAATATATGCTAATTTTGAAGAATTTAAACAATTTACTTGTTCTACAAAAGGTTAATCAAATAAAAATAATTACTGCTTCACATACATTGTTTCGCAATCATTACCAATTTGGGGTCAAAAATGACCCACATTGGCGCTTTTAAGTAAATAAATATGTTCGCGTTTTTAGGGTTAACCGCCACCTCAAACAGTACCTCAAAGTTGATATTGACTCCGACTCTTTCTTAACACTTGTGTATTGACAAATGTTTCCACCTCGCCACTTCGCTTGCTGGGCTAACAGCTGGGCCGCTCCTGTCCCACCTTCCATGGAGGCCCACCCCACTCCGACCCCCTACTCCACCCCACACAGCCCCCTCCAGTCTGGGGGGCAGCGGGACACTTCAAAGCCTCCGCCTGTGAGTTCCAGTGGGGTGACCAGCCACAGCACAGATTAACAGGATAACACTAGTTAATGCCGAGTGAACAGACGTTTGAGTTGGGGTGTGAGGAATAGCTTCTTACTGGACCCACTGAAAAACAGTGGTGTCCCACACCAACTGTTACGGGGGTCTTTCCAACCCCACTCCACAGACTCCATGGGGGCACAAAATAACTGAATGTGTACAAAACAGTAGCAACAATAATGCTGTGCTTGTCATCTTTGTTTTAGGATGTGTACTGATTTAACATTGTTGTGACCTAGTAAAGAGGATGAATGGGATGTGTGTGTGTTAATTGGCTCCTCAGTCCCACTATCAGCAGACAGCAAATACAGCTGGCCACCTGATGCCCTCAACCTAAACTGGTACCGTGGGGGTGTCTGTATGTTAGCAGTTCTAAGTGTGAAAATTGACTGATTGTCTTTTCAGATCTTCCCCGGTGTCACTACGTGCAGTCCTGTGTTGCTAGACTAACCACCCTTTTGGGTTGTGTAAAACTCCTGGGTGGTCCATTGATACAGTTTAACAGGCACAGAGCATGTGTTACAGGAATAAAACTCCTGGATGGTCCATTGATACAGTTTAACAGGCACAGAGCATGTGTTACAGGAATAAAACTCCTGGGTGGTCCATTGATACAGTTTAACAGGCACAGAGCATGTGTTACAGGAATAAAACTCCTGGGTGGTCCATTGATACAGTTTAACAGGCACAGATCATGTGTTACAGGAATAAAACTCCTGGGTGGTCCATTGATACAGTTTAACAGGCACAGATCATGTGTTACAGGAATAAAACTCCTGGGTGGTCCATTGATACAGTTTAACAGGCACAGAGCATGTGTTACAGGAATAAAACTCCTGGGTGGTCCATTGATACAGTTTAACAGGCACAGAGCATGTGTTACAGGAATACAACTCCTGGGTGGTCCATTGATACAGTTTAACAGGCACAGAGCATGTGTTACAGGAATAAAACTCCTGGATGGTCCATTGATACAGTTTAACAGGCACAGAGCATGTGTTACAGGAATAAAACTCCTGGATGGTCCATTGATACAGTTTAACAGGCACAGAGCATGTGGTACAGGAATAAAACTCGACAATAGAAAAAGTGTCACAGTCTCAGGGAATGTGGCAGGATTCGCAACATTCAAGTATTCTATTCATCTTAAGTAATCTTTCCATAAAGTTGTTTTTTTGGACAAACAAATTGTCATCACCCACTTAAATGAAATGCTGAAAACACGAAGACATACTGACAAAAGCAAAACACACACACTCCCACAAAGTGCTGACAGAGCCTCTCCTTCATATCCATCTGTCTTGGGAGGCACTGTGAAAACAGCTGCATGAAGTGTGTGAGACGTGGGATGCAGGTAGGTAGGGCACTCTGCAATGAAGAATCTTAGCATCTGTTGTTTAAACCCCTAATGGTCATGCAGGCTGTCCATCCATTTATTGAGGGTACACTTTCTTTACTGGAGTTTCACACTCATAAAAGGCTTTTTGTGGCTTTTCCACTGCTCATACAGGCAGGCCAGACTGATGAGGTGTTGTTGTGGTCAAGCAGATTTTGAGTTTGCAGGGCACAGGGTCATTTCAACCTCTCCATCACGGTTAACAACACCACAGTGTCACCCTCCCAGAGTACAAAGAACCTTGGCGTGACCCTGGACAACACCCTATAGTTCTCTGCAAACATCAAAGCAGTGACTCGTTCCTGTATGTTCATGCTCTACAACATGTGTAGAGTACAACCTTATCTCACACAGGAAGTGGCCTAATCCAGGCACTTGTCATCACCTGTCTAGACTACTGTAACTCTCTGTTGGCTGGGCTCCCCGCTTGTGCCATCTAACCTCTGCAACTTATTCAGAATGCCACAGCCTGCCTGGTTTTCAACCTCCCCAAGTTCTCCCATGTCACCCCGCTCCTCCGCACACTCCACTGGCTTCAAGTTGAAGCTCGCCTCTGCTTCAAGACCTTGGTGCTTGAACTGCCCCTTGTAAGGAGAACTGCCACCTGTAAGGGGAACTGCCCCGCGCTACCTTCAGGCGATGCTCAAACCCTACACCTAACCCAAGCACTCCTTTCTGCCACCTCTGGTCTCTTGGCCCTTCAACCCCTACCGGGGGTCAGCTCCCGCTCAGCCCAGTCAAGGCACTTCTCTGTCCTGGTATCCTAATGGTGGAATAAGCTTCCCCCTAACGTTAGGAGAGCGGAGTCCCTGCCCATCTTCCGAAAACATCTGTAACCCTACCTCTTAAAAGAGTATCTTAAATAAATCCCAAAGCTACAGTATATGTGAGAGAGAGGCTTATTCATCAAAACAAATGTTCTTCTTTGTCCAGGTCTGTATGATGATACTTTGCCATGCTGCATCCAGCCAGGGAGCGAGGGAGGTGGATCTGGTTTCAGTGGACTGAGTGACCCAGCTCAGCCGGTCGAGTTTCAGTGTAAATAATTGGAGGAAGAATGAGTGAGATGAGGCCCTGCTGTTCAAACAAGCACAGATCATACTGAGGGCTAGACAAGGCACCAAGATGTATTATCATGGTGGGAGATGATGTTTCTCTCAGATACATTCAGTAAGAAGCAGCTTCCTGTTCACCACTTCACTAATCTAACTCTGACAGCATCTTGATCAGAGAGGCGCAGATAGAGGTACATATTTATAAAGTAGGCTACATACACAGACAGACAGACAGACAGACAGACAGACAGACAGACAGACAGACAGACAGACAGACAGACAGACAGACAGGTTTTGAGGGGATAGATTTGATGTTTACAGAAATGCTCCACTTAGTTCTGAGGCCTGGGTTTCTGGCATAGTCCCTGAGGAGCTGTGTGAATCTGATCTTTAGGTCCATTGTGTGGAAAGGGGAAATGGATGGGGATGAAAAGGCATTGACTGTGTTTGCATGGTCAATGGCACTGTGTGGAAAGGGGAAATGGATGGGGATGAAAAGACATTGACTGTGTTTGCCATGCTGCATCCAGCCAGGGAGCTAGGGAGGTGGATCTGGTTTCAGTGGACTGAGTGACCCAGTGTGGAAATGGGAAATGGATGGGGATGAAAAGGCATTGACTGTGTTTGCCATGCTGCATCTAGCCAGGGAGCTAGGGAGGTGGATCTGGATTCAGTGGACTGAGTGACCCAGTGTGGAAACGGGAAATGGATGCGGATGAAAAGGCATTGACTGTGTTTGCCATGCTGCATCCAGCCAGGGAGCTAGGGAGGTGGATCTGGTTTCAGTGGACTGAGTGACCCAGTGTGGAAAGGGGAAATGGATGGGGATGAAAAGGCATTGACTGTGTTTGCATGGTCAATGTCACTGTGTGGAAAGGGGAAATGGATGGGGATGAAAAGGCATTGACTGTGTTTGCATGGTCAATGTCACTGTGTGGGCTAGATCCCTGGCGTTCACCGAGACAAAACAAAAGCAGACTCTTGCTTTCTCTCCTTCCCTCAAAAAAGAGAAAACGATCTCTCAGACCACGAAGCGCTGGTGAAACTTGAGCTTTGCTTTTGCAATTTACCTCTGCCCAGGCTGCCTTTGCTTAAGCCCTTACCCTGCGCTGAGCGTCAAATACCCCACAAGGAGGAAGAGGGATAGCTATAAACACTAAGGCACTATAAGACAATCGAATATAAGATACTATTCCATGAATAAGGCCAGGGCTCTAAAATCATTAGCAACGGCAGCCAGGTAAAACCTGAGGGTGGAATTGAATATGTACTGTATGTATTCCAGCCAGGCCGTGAGTTAGTGCCTCGCCAAACGGACACGACATGTTTATGATATGCTTAAGTGCAAACATCCCGGCGGGGGGAGCCGTGTGTGAGAGAGAGAGTTATCGAAGTCCTTACAGTTGGAGCTCTGCCTGTTTCCTCGATGAGGCATCAGTCACCTCGATCAGACTTGGAGAACTACAGTCATAATGTCCAGGATAAATGTTCAGTTGGAGCTCTGCATGTTTCCTCGATGAGGCATCAATCACCTCAATCAGACTTGGAGAACTACAGTCATAATGTCCAGGATAAATGTTCAGTTGGAGAACTACAGTCATAATGTCCAGGATAAATGTTTAGTTGGAGAACTACAGTCATAATGTCCAGGATAAATGTTCAGTTGGTGAACTACAGTCATAATGTCCAGGATAAATGTTCAGTTGGCGAACTACAGTCATAATGTCCAGGATAAATGTTTAGTTGGAGAACTACAGTCATAATGTCCAGGATAAATGTTCAGTTGGAGTACTACAGTCATAATGTCCAGGATAAATGTTTAGTTGGAGAACTACAGTCATAATGTCCAGGATAAATGTTCAGTTGGAGAACTACAGTCATAATGTCCAGGATAAATGTTCAGTTGGAGAACTACAGTCACAATGTCCAGGATAAATGTTTAGTTGGAGAACTACAGTCATAATGTCCAGGATAAATGTTCAGTTGGAGAACTACAGTCATAATGTCCAGGATAAATGTTCAGTTGGAGAACTACAGTCATAATGTCCAGGATAAATGTTCAGTTGGAGAACTACAGTCATAATGTCCAGGATAAATGTTTAGTTGGAGAACTACAGTCATAATGTCCAGGATAAATGTTCAGTTGGAGCTCTGCATGTTTCCTCAATGAGGCATCAATCACCTCAATCAGACTTGGAGAACTACAGTCATAATGTCCAGGATAAATGTTCAGTTGGAGAACTACAGTCATTTACATTTAACATTTAAGTCATTTAGCAGACGCTCTTATCCAGAGCGACTTACAAATTGGTGCGTTCACCTTATGACATCCAGTGGAACAGCCACTTTACAATAGTGCATCTAAATCTTTTAAGGGGGTGAGAAGGATTACTTTATCCTATCCTAGGTATTCCTTAAAGAGGTGGGGTTTCAGGTGTCTCCGGAAGGTGGTGATTGACTCCGCTGTCCTGGCGTCGTGAGGGAGTTTGTTCCACCATTGGGGGGCCAGAGCAGCGAACAGTTTTGACTGGGCTGAGCGGGAACTGTACTTCCTCAGTGGTAGGGAGGCGAGCAGGCCAGAGGTGGATGAACGCAGTGCCCTTGTTTGGGTGTAGGGCCTGATCAGAGCCTGGAGGTACTGAGGTGCCGTTCCCCTCACAGCTCCGTAGGCAAGCACCATGGTCTTGTAGCGGATGCGAGCTTCAACTGGAAGCCAGTGGAGAGAGCGGAGGAGCGGGGTGACGTGAGAGAACTTGGGAAGGTTGAACACCAGACGGGCTGCGGCGTTCTGGATGAGTTGTAGGGGTTTAATGGCACAGGCAGGGAGCCCAACCAACAGCGAGTTGCAGTAATCCAGACGGGAGATGACAAGTGCCTGGATTAGGACCTGCGCCGCTTCCTGTGTGAGGCAGGGTCGTACTCTGCGGATGTTGTAGAGCATGAACCTTCAGGAACGGGCCACCGCCTTGATGTTAGTTGAGAACGACAGGGTGTTGTCCAGGATCACGCCAAGGTTCTTAGCGCTCTGGGAGGAGGACACAATGGAGTTGTCAACCGTGATGGCGAGATCATGGAACGGGCAGTCCTTCCCCGGGAGGAAGAGCAGCTCCGTCTTGCCGAGGTTCAGCTTGAGGTGGTGATCCGTCATCCACACTGATATGTCTGCCAGACATGCAGAGATGCGATTCGCCACCTGGTCATCAGAAGGGGGAAAGGAGAAGATTAATTGTGTGTCGTCTGCATAGCAATGATAGGAGAGACCAGTCATAATGTCCAGGATAAATGTTTAGTTGGAGAACTACAGTCATAATGTCCAGGATAAATGTTCAGTTGGAGAACTACAGTCATAATGTCCAGGATAAATGTTCAGTTGGAGAACTACAGTCATAATGTCCAGGATAAATGTTTAGTTGGAGAACTACGGTCATAATGTCCAGGATAAATGTTTAGTTGGAGAACTACAGTCATAATGTCCAGGATAAATGTTCAGTTGGAGAACTACAGTCATAATGTCCAGGATAAATGTTCAGTTGGAGAACTACAGTCATAATGTCCAGGATAAATGTTTAGTTGGAGAACTACAGTCATAATGTCCAGGATAAATGTTCAGTTGGAGAACTACAGTCATAATGTCCAGGATAAATGTTCAGTTGGAGAACTACAGTCATAATGTCCAGGATAAATGTTTAGTTGTAGAACTACAGTCATAATGTCCAGGATAAATGTTTAGTTGGAGAACTACAGTCATAATGTCCAGGATAAATGTTCAGTTGGAGAACTACAGTCATAATGTCCAGGATAAATGTTTAGTTGGAGAACTACAGTCATAATGTCCAGGATAAATGTTCAGTTGGAGAACTACAGTCATAATGTCCAGGATAAATGTTCAGTTGGAGAACTACAGTCATAATGTCCAGGATAAATGTTCAGTTGGAGAACTACAGTCATAATGTCCAGGATAAATGTTCAGTTGGAGAACTACAGTCATAATGTCCAGGATAAATGTTCAGTTGGAGAACTACAGTCATAATGTTCAGGATAAATGTTCAGTTGGAGTCCAGTTGTGACTTTCATGCACTAAATTCCTGCCATTATTTTGGATCCCCATGAGATGAAATGTGCTTTTGAAAATTAAAGATGTTCTCCTCACATCTGAGAACCATTAGTCCAGGGAACTGTTAGCAAGCAAAGGATTATTACTGCAATCTTGGAATCTTGTTACATTTATTTCTCTCCCTTTCTTTTAATTTATTTTCTTTTTTCACTTCTGTCTTTTCACAGTCACAAGGATCATGGAATTTCTGAGTCCTTTTCCAGGAAGTCTTATTGCATGGCCCACTGATTCCAAAGCTCTCCAAACATCACCCATATAACAGACCCTGTCTCCATCCCCCTCTCCCTCGCTCTGTCTCCCCTCCACAGTATGTTTTAAAGAGGCAATAAAGCATGGCTAAGGTGCTATGTTCACTGCGTCCTATCAGTGAGGGAGCCTCACTCACATGTACGCTTCCTCTGGTTCTCACGGACCTCACTGAAAACATGTGAGGTCAGTCCACCCCAGCATAAGTGGATCAGTGTGTTTGTGTGCTTTTTATGAGATGACACAGTCTCATCCCTAAACACTGTTCCCCTTTGTCTCTAGTCATCTTCTTTGAAGTGCTGCATTCTTCAGACACTGCATCACTGGGGCTGTGCAGCTGGCTGCTGGGGGCAGAGGAAAGGAGATCTCGAGGTGAGGTGAGCCTAGCAAGGTTAGTCCCTTTCTGAATGAGGATGGGTGGAGAAGTGGGGAGTTGGAGCAGCATCACACATGAAGAGCCGGTGAAGAGTTTGAATTCGCTCTAAGCTCAAAGAACTTCGAAACAGACAGAGCTAGGTAAAGGCTGTAGTTAGGATTATGTAAAGTGGCGGGGGTACCAAATATAGCCCCAGCCCGAAGCTCACTCACTCATATCGCCGTCACTCAGATGTTTTAAAGAACACGCCGAAACAAATCACAATAAAAAGACGGAGTGTTGTTGGTCAAAGGGATTTATGGGAAAGTTTGGTGTAGCCAACTTCCGCCTCTCGCCACAAAATGGCCCCCTTTTCCTCACCACATGGTACCCAGCAACCCTCTTTAATGATCTCCATGAATCTCCTGTGCTGACCCCAATGGCGACTACCCTCCTTCTCTCCGACCAGTCTCACTGACGGCCTCAGAGGGCCTCAATTAAAGATGGCCGCTGTTTTTCCAGGGTGGTTTTCCTTCCATTTTTTTCCTGTGAGGAGGGAAGACCTTATTTTAATCCTCCCGGGCCCTTAACCACCAGACCACAGGATTCCTAGCTGGGAGCATCTCCACGCTCAGCCACGCTCCACCCAGACCCCTCGGGCGTGACCACAAACCCCAGGATGATGACATTTCCAAACCTCCGTTCAGCCCCACCTCACCACCTCCCTGACCTTAACACCACCCCTTAACATGAGTGTTATATTATAAACGGGGTGTAATGATGGAGTGCAAAGTGGAAACTTGAATCTGTGTCATTCAATGGAGGATGGAGAAATTGTGCTCTTTAGTTTACTTTTTGAAGCTTTTGGGGTCATCAATGAAGCATATCTTGACTTTGACTTATTTGTCCAGTTAGGGAGAAAATAATGAATTGTCCTCAAAGACTTCCTTCCATATGTCGTTCTCTCTCACACACAGGCGCAAACACACAGAAGGGGAGAAATATCCAGAGCTTTGCATGTGTCTGCCATCTACAGACTGGAGGATAATAAATGACAGAGTAGTAACCTTAGAGTCTGTTATACTCCACCATGGCCTATTTATTGCCTTAACTCCCTTATCTTACCTCATTTGCACTCACTGTATATATACTTTTTGTTTTCTTTTGTTCTACTGTATTATTGACTATGTTTTGTTTATTCAATGTGTAACTCTGTGTTGTTGTATGTGTCGAATTGCTATGCTTTATCTTGGCCAGGTCGCAGTTGCAAATGAGAACCTGTTCTCAACTTGCCCACCTGGTTAAATAAAGGTGAAATAAATAAAATAAAATACTGAAAGACCCATTCCCAGAAAGATTTTATCCAACATACATCCAACACTTGCTCTGCTGAAACATCAGAGCATATACAGCTATCACATGTCAAAGGAAATCTTCACCAATCCTTTCTGACATTTATGCAGTGCCTATCAGAACTTTGATAGCCTTTGATAGTGTTGAAAAGTTGTTTGCATATTCAACTTACACACAGTACTGACACACACACACACACACACATACCCCACCAGACATGCCACCAGGGGTCTTTTCACAGTCCCCAGGTCCAGAACAAACTCAAGGAAACGTACAGTATTACACAGAGCAATGATTGCATGGAACTCCTTCCATCTCATATAGCTCGAATGAACAGCAAACGTGGTTTCAAAAAACAAATAAAGCAACACCTCACAGCACAACACCTCTCCCCCATGTGACCTACTTGTGTGTATGTACTGATATGTATGTGTAACTGATATATGCACACACACACACACACACACACACATACCCCACCAGACATGCCACCAGGGGTCTTTTCACAGTCCCCAGGTCCAGAACAAACTCAAGGAAACGTACAGTATTACACAGAGCAATGATTGCATGGAACTCCTTCCATCTCATATAGCTCGAATGAACAGCAAACGTGGTTTCAAAAAACAAATAAAGCAACACCTCACAGCACAACACCTCTCCCCCATGTGACCTACTTGTGTGTATGTACTGATATGTATGTGTAACTGATATATGCACACACACACACACACACACACACACACACACACACACACACACACACACTCTGACACACACTCTACACACACCCATATGTTATTATTATTTAGTTGTATTGTTTCTTTTGTTAAATGTGTGTAAATGTGTGTGTATTTAGTTGTAGTTTTTTAATGTATGTAAATTGTAAAGCCTTTTTTCTCAAATTTATTTTTCATTGTGTTGGACCCCAGTAAGGTTAGCTGTCGCCATTGGCATCGGCTAAAGGGGATCCTAATAAAATCAGAAATCAGGGCTTCTACTGTTCCGCTTTCCCCCCCCCGAACCAAACTATGGATTTTTCCAGACATTTCTTTCCAAAGTTATCTGGCCCATATAGGATGTGGCATTTTGATTCATTACTATGGGCAGGATGAGTAATGTACGCTATTTATCCCTGCTGTGGGCCTGTCAGTGAGCTGGTTTGTCTGAGTGATGTATCTCCCTGTTCCAGGGCCGTCCTCTAAGATCCAGGCCCCTGGTGTTTTCACAAGGTTCAGACAGCACCAGGAAGGAACAACCTGGGCATGGGACCAAGAATCTGTCCACTATATTTATTCCTCCAACCCATCTACCACCGTCCCTCTCCTCTCCGACAAACAAGGACAGACTGGGACCAAAAAGCTGCCTTGGCATTTCTAACACAACGGCCCATTTACCTTCCTTGCGGCCCTCACAATGGACCATTTTGTTTTCCTTCAGGCCCCAATTATTAGCCAGATAATTATCATTTTGCACAAAAAAACCCAAGTTAGACAGGCCCACTGTGCTAAAAATGGGCCGGCCCATCTGACATTTGCCCGAAATGCCAGATGGCCAGTCCGCCCCTGCTGACACACAACACAGAAAATGAAAAGTGACATCCCTAGAAGTCTTCTCGTGAGGAACTGGATGGGAGTGCCGAAAGGGGACTGGCTTGGCCCATATGGGCACCAAAGGGGTCCTCGTCTGGGTTCTGTAACACTTGTCATTCCTCATATACAGAGATCTCTGGGAAGGACACCAGCCCCAATGCTCACTGTACTACACAGCCGGCTGTATTCCTGCTCATTACAAGTCTGGAAGATGTTAGACAAATAGATTTTTCTTTTTTTATGGGGCATGGCATCTCACAAGAGTCCTTTTAAAACTGACGTGCAGCGCTTCTAATAGCATACTTAAACATGCAATAACAATATTTAATGCTGACCATGCACAATCTATAAAAATGTGCCCCGTGGCAAGATAATAATGCATCTATCACACCTCAGTCCAGATGAACATACTGTATCTAAAGCACTACTATGTATGTAGAATACACCAGATGACCATACTGTATCTAAAGCACTACTATGTATGTAGAATACACCAGATGACCATACTGTATCTAAAGCACTACTATGTATGTAGAATACACCTGATGACCATACTGTATCTAAAGCACTACTATGTATGTAGAATACATCAGATGACCATACTGTATCTAAAGCACTACTATGTATGTAGAATACACCAGATGACCATACTGTATCTAAAGCACTACTATGTATGTAGAATACACCAGATGACCATACTGTATCTAAAGCACTACTGTGTAAAGAGAACACCAGATGAACATACTGTATCTAAAGCACTACTGTGTAAAGAGAACACCAGATGAACATACTGTATCTAAAGCATAAAGCACTACTGTGTAAAGAGAACACCCGATGAACATACTGTATCTAAAGCACTACTGTGTAAAGAGAACACCAGATGAGCATACTGTATCTAAAGCATAAAGCACTACTGTGTAAAGAGAACACCAGATGAAGATACTGTATCTAAAGCATAAAGCACTACTGTGTAAAGAGAACACCAGATGAACATACTGTATCTAAAGCATAAAGCACTACTGTGTAAAGAGAACACCAGATGAACATACTGTATCTAAAGCACTACTGTGTAAAGAGAACACCAGATGAACATACTGTATCTAAAGCACTACTGTGTAAAGAGAACACCAGATGAACATACTGTATCTAAAGCACTACTGTGTAAAGATAACACCAGATGAACATACTGTATCTAAAGCACTACTGTGTAAAGAGAACACCAGATGAACATACTGTATCTAAAGCATAAAGCACTACTGTGTAAAGAGAACATCAGATGAACATACTGTATCGAAAGCATAAAGCACTACTGTGTAAAGAGAACACCAGATGAACATACTGTATCTAAAGCATAAAGCACTACTGTGTAAAGAGAACACCAGATGAACATACTGTATCTAAAGCATAAAGCACTACTGTGTAAAGAGAACACCAGATGAACATACTGTATCTAAAGCACTACTGTGTAAAGAGAACACCAGATGAACATACTGTATCTAAAGCACTACTGTGTAAAGAGAACACCCGATGAACATACTGTATCTAAAGCACTACTGTGTAAAGAGAACACCAGATGACCATACTGTATCTAAAGCACTACTGTGTAAAGAGAACACCAGATGAACATACTGTATCTAAAGCATAAAGCACTACTGTGTAAAGAGAACACCAGATGAACATACTGTATCTAAAGCACTACTGTGTAAAGAGAACACCAGATGACCATACTGTATCTAAAGCATAAAGCACTACTGTGTAAAGAGAACACCAGATGAACATACTGTATCTAAAGCACTACTGTGTAAAGAGAACACCCGATGAACATACTGTATCTAAAGCACTACTGTGTAAAGAGAACACCAGATGACCATACTGTATCTAAAGCACTACTGTGTAAAGAGAACACCAGATCACCATACTGTATCTAAAGCATAAAGCACTACTGTGTAAAGAGAACACCAGATGAACAAAACATCCACTGCTCCACTAGTTTAATAACCTGGTCTATCTGGATCATAGCAGTGATGTCATCACCATACTGTACCTGGGTGGTTTTGGTGCAGGCCGGTAGCGTGTTCTGTGAGCGTTCTATATTCTCCATATGTAGACATACGCCCAGCAATGAGTGTGTTGAGAGTAGTGAGCGAAGGGGAGAAAGAGAAAGCGGTAGGGGGGCTAGTTAATGTATTTCCCTGGGTTCCTGCTGTACAATCCATACAGACAATGTTGCTTTCACTCGGCCCCAGAATACATGGGGACATGTGGTTCTGTTTAGCGGATTGGGGGGGTACCTTTACAGAAAAAACACATGATTTCACTTTTCATGTGAAGTTTCACGTATTTTGACCATTTCACGTGATCACATGTGGTTTCATGTTATCACATGTTGCTTTAGATGTTGTTACATGTTATCACATTAACTTGACATAATATCACATGTGATCATGTGAAATTCATGTGGTTTTTCCATAAGGGTGGAGAGGGCTGGAAGACAGTCATTGGGGGTGTTCAGTCTTTCTTCCCATCACACACTGTGTAAGATAGCCACTCAAAGACCCAAGAGGACTCCAAACTAAGCACATCACAAATCCTCCCAGTCACTCAAATGCTGCATGTTCAAGGCTAAGCCTGTTCGGCTGTGTTATTCCATGTGAGAATGGAGTGCCATGATAATTGGCTTAAACATGCAGATGTGTGTGTGTGTCAGAGTTTGTGCATCTGCGAAAGTGTTTGTGTTCACGTGCGTGTGTCTGCAAAAGTGTGTGAGTGTGAGAGAGTGCTAAAACATGATTTCATACAAATGTTCCTAATGAGTTGTATTACCTTTAGAGCGTGGCCATGCCAGCTGGCCTGAACACTGATTTGTCTATGAAGGCTTGGGAGTGTTCATTCATTTAGTTTGTAGGGAAACACCCACCATCTAAATGTCAACGATCCCAACAGAACAAAAGGAAATGGAAATGATTTGTATGTCAGGAGTACTGACATTTGACCTTTTCACTCATTATATCACTGTCTTTTGTTCTCAAAACTCATAACTCCATTGACGTGTTACTCCCTAATTACAGTATTATGTGAGTTTTCAGCATTTTTGTGCATTGTTGTAAAAAGACCAGTATTTACAACTTCCTTACAGAATTGTGAGTGGCGAGGAGACTATTTTAGGGCAGTCCTCACAAACACTGCTTGCTGTGTTTTCCAAACTGGTTTCCTTAGACAAACGGGGTATACCAACACTTGGGATGTGCTCAGCTGCTCAATAGGCCACCAGTTCATTTGATCTATTTTCTATCAACATTAACAACATTGCATAAAGATTTGTCAATCAATGCGATGTGCTAGGGGCCAACTTTGATTGTAGAGGTGGGGGGGACATAATGCCTACCCGACCGCTCTGAGGCGTCCGCATGGTCCTAAAACACATCATTGCCCGGTTTTGTATCACATTCCAATTATAAAACTGGAGGGGGACAAAAATGCAATTTCAGAATGTCCCCAGTGAAAGTTGCGCCCCTGCCCTGTGGGCTACTGCAATAAATAGAAGAGCTATCTAAATAGCATGCGCAAAACTTTCATAAAATATACAGACAATATTGCAATAACGTGTCCTTTAAGTTTGGTTTTAACGTAAACATACTAAATTGCCTGTGATAAATGTCCACTGACCAAAATTTAAAGACAAAAGATCTTATTCAATATGATTGCAAAGGTCCACAGATCACTTCCATGTGATAATTCGTCAAAAACCATAGAACTATAACAACCTTTTGTGGGGTAATGATGGAATTCTATCCTATTGGCAAGGTTAGTTTGTGTTACACATTTCCATCGATTGAGGATTATTAGTTGACTAATTGCTTTAGTCTAACTGATCATTTGCTTAATTAGACTCGTCTTCATTACACAGCTATAAAGGAAAGAAGCTGGAAAATAGGTCATGTTAGAGGTCTGGCTAAATACTTGCCCACTTTATAACAGAGTCTTATGGAATGTGGGTTTGTCCTGTGGTCCGTTAGTAACCCCCCTCTCTGTGTGTCTTAAAAAAGCACCTCCCCTCTTCCAATCAGTGCAATTCCCTAACTTTTCTCTTTTTCTCAAAGGCTATAGTTCAATATCCCATTCCGAGGCACATATCGCATTTCAAATTCGGACTCGCGGCTCCTCGACTTCAAGGCACTGCAACAATTATAAGGTATTGTGCTATTATTGATTTATGACACTGGTTATCAATTATTCACTATTGTCATAGGACTTCTTTTTTTTTTACCCGAGTTGAGAATGTTATGCTTGTGTTATATAAGAAAAGTAATGCGCATTGACCTGCCTTTTCAGTTGTGAATGGTTGAAAGAAATTGTCAAAACTGTTTCGGTGAGGATTATTTTAGGCAAAGCTGCAACATCTGTTTTGCCGGCATTTTTTCCGTGGTTGATAAGTATTCAGTAGCCTGCCTACGAGCCGAGGTTCTCTGTATGCTTTGGGAATATAATTGGTATGCTGTGTGGTTGGTTATATTACCAAGGTGGTTAGTTTGTTACTTTGCAACTTTGCTTCAAGAGACGATACCTTTGTGGTCCACTTCGATGTCATGTTTTAATTTTTGTCCCATAAAAAAGGTTGCTGACAAAATGTCTGCATGATAGTGCCCAAATGTTGTGCCCCTCAGATATTTAGAAGTTAATTCATTTCACTGTTCAATGTAGTTGTAACTTGTCCTTTAATTAAACGTTTTTCAGAGGTAAGACAAAGGCAAGAACAGTTGATTAGCTGGTTTAAGTTTTGAATCTGTCTTTTTTGCAGTGTAAATATCTTACTGGTCATTTGACATTTGAGTCAACAAAAAGGCTATATATACTGCAGATGTACTGTAATTGATCAGGCATTTCTTTGTTCGGTCTCGCGGATTGATCCGGTGAACATGAACTCCTCCGCATTGCCTACTGTAAATGAAGCCACCAAACGTTTTACCACTGAGGGTGTCGTAACCTATCACATTTGTGAAAGAGAGGAAAACACTTTATATGTATGATTTCAAATATTAGAACAAATTATGAATAATATTGCATATTCACATGGCTACGGTCATTTTTGTAATGACTTCCTGCTTTGACATTTCAACATATTCTATGTAAAGCAATTTAAAGTGTTTGTGTCGAGAGAGTGAAAGACAGATCGAAAGAAAGAGAGCGAGGGTGGAGTGAGGGAATGCGGAGGAGTATCGTTACCGGTCATTTATCACTCATCTTTCATTACATTTGATTGAAGTCAGTGATGGAGGCTATTTTTCTTCCCCATGTTTTGCATAATAACCAACTATTGAGGAGAAAATGGCCCATCTTTCCTTCCTTCTCTGTAACCCCCTGATGTGGGTTAAACGGTGGTTATATATCACTGGGGGCCAATCATTTAGTCTTAAAGCTGACTTTTAATGAGAAATAATAAAAACCAATGGCTGTCCAATTAGACTTGATCGTTTTTCAACGTAATATGCTTTAATGCAGCCAGGACCAACCTGTAAAAGTGGACTTGCAGGTAAGTAATTAGAAATGAATTAGATTTTGAAATCCAGATACCGGTGAAAGTATATGTTAAACACTGAGTTTAGTTCTCCCCCTGAAAGAATAACTGAAGATTTTCCCAATTAAGGGAGAGAGAAAGAGGGTTGGGGTAGTTTGGAGGGGGGTTTCTAAATAAAATGGTTGATTTTTTAGCAATGACATCAGCATTTAAAAATACATTTCACTGTCATTTGGCACAGCAACCCATTACCTTTTCTGCATACTTGAAACAGCACACATTCCACCCTAAGTACCAATAACTTTTGACCAATACTCTTGTGTTGAGATGGTTAACTTGCACATGTCTGCTGGAGGCCAAAAGCCCTGATGTATGTTCCTGTCTGCCCCCCACCAGCCCCCAACCCTGAAGTGCACACAGGGACTGGGACAGGTCCACACAGACGTGTGTGTGTGTGTGTGTGTGTGTAGCTCACCTCAGGTGACATCAACAAAGAGTAAGAGGAAGTGACATCATCCAGTAGTCTTCAGCAGCAGAGCTACGCAGAGCCACACAAAGCAGCCAATGGGAGCAGGGAAGCTGGCCCGGGTGCTGTTGGGATGGGCGGCCGTGTGCTTGGCCTCGGTCCACACTGCGTACGGCCAGGCGGGAGACGGAGGGTACCAAGCCAGCCGCTTCACAGGAAAGGTGGACGAGAGGGAGGTGCAGAGGGTTCGCAGGAGAGGACAGGAGACACTCAGAGGGTAAGGACTTTGGCTGTTTGCTGAATATTAAAGCCAGGACAGCAACCATAGGGCGGCGCACAATTGGCCCAGCGTCGTCCGGGTTAGGGCAGGGTTTGGCTGGGGTAGGCCGTCATTGTAAATAATAATTTGTTCTTAACTGACTTGCCTCGTTAAATAAAGGTAAAATAAAAATATATATAAAAAAATGTCTTGATTTTGATTGATTTTGAAGAAAGGATGTGCGCTTGTGGGGGTTGTCTGTCTTTGAGTTTATCCTTAATGATCCACTGAAACATGGTTATATGATTAGGAAATATATTAGGCTTAGAATGTGGACAGTTGGACAATTTGGATGGCTTTCCCACTTGAGCTGTCTTGGCAACTTCCTCTTCCACTGCTGTGCTTCCTGGGATAAAGCCAACATAGTCTTAGTACAACCAAATAATGCTGAATGCATCATTGTTCTCCCAAAGACAGCACATGTTCGAAGCTAAAAGGTTGCTTGCAAAACTGAGAGATCCTTGAGTATTTACAGAAAATTGGCATTTTCATGGGAGAGTCTAGGTCAAGGGGTAGGACCAATAATGAAAGTTTGTTGAGTGAATGCAATGACCCAAATCTAAGCAAGCAGGCATTCTGTTAAGTGTATTAGCTAGAGAACACATAGCTGAAGACTGCAGGGGAAAGTTTATTGGCAACAATGTTTTGAGCGGAGGTAATCACTCAGAGTAGGGGTAAAAGGGCAGTAAATTGGGAATTTGCGAAGGCGGGGCTGTTCAAGTTTTCCATTGGGGTGGATCATAGAAACCACAGAACCCCCCTCCTCTCCTCCCTCCTTCATCATCACCCCCACCGTCTCCCCGTAACCCCCGTCCTCTCCTCCCTCCTTCATCATCACCCCCACCGTCTCCCCGTAACCCCAGGGACTGGGTGGGATGTGTGTCAATGGAGCAAGGCAAAGCTTTTACTGTATATTTCCCCCTTTCGGAAAAACAAAGGATGTTTTGTTGGGACTAGTCTTGAATGTCAGCATCAGTTATTCCAATCAGTCTCTCATCTGTCCCAGTTTATGGCTCCCCTGCGCCCCAACGCAGGAAATGAGGTATTCTGATCGCTCTAGGGGCATGACAAGGGACATTTGTTTCACTGCCGCAGGTGGCAAAGCAACAGAACGCATGGCAGCAGAGAAAAAAGAGAGAGAAGGAGTGAGAGAGAGAAAGCTAGGCCTTCTTGGAATGAAATATTATTCAGTTACAGTGCAGACATGGGGTGACAGGTAGCCGAGTGGTTAGCGTTGCGCCAGTAACTGAAAGGTTGCTAGTTTGAATACCCGAGTCATCAAGGTAAAAAAAATCTGTAGATGGGTCCTTGAGCAAGGCTCTTAACCCTAATTTGCTCCAGGGTTGAGGTACTATTATGGCTGACCCTGTAAAAAACAATCTGTAGATGGGTCCTTGAGCAAGGCTCTTAACCCTAATTTGCTCCAGGGTTGAGGTACTATTATGGCTGACCCTGTAAAAACAATCTGTAGATGGGTCCTTGAGCAAGGCTCTTAACCCTAATTTGCTCCAGGGTTGAGGTACTATTATGGCTGACCCTGTAAAAAACAATCTGTAGATGGGTCCTTGAGCAAGGCTCTTAACCCTAATTTGCTCCAGGGTTGAGGTACTATTATGGCTGACCCTGTAAAAAACAATCTGTAGATGGGTCCTTGAGCAAGGCTCTTAACCCTAATTTGCTCCAGGGTTGAGGTACTATTATGGCTGACCCTGTAAAAAACAATCTGTAGATGGGTCCTTGAGCAAGGCTCTTAACCCTAATTTGCTCCAGGGTTGAGGTACTATTATGGCTGACCCTGTAAAAAACAATCTGTAGATGGGTCCTTGAGCAAGGCTCTTAACCCTAATTTGCTCCAGGGTTGAGGTACTATTATGGCTGACCCTGTAAAAACAATCTGTAGATGGGTCCTTGAGCAAGGCTCTTAACCCTAATTTGCTCCAGGGTTGAGGTACTATTATGGCTGACCCTGTAAAAAACAATCTGTAGATGGGTCCTTGAGCAAGGCTCTTAACCCTAATTTGCTCCAGGGTTGAGGTACTATTATGGCTGACCCTGTAAAAAACAATCTGTAGATGGGTCCTTGAGCAAGGCTCTTAACCCTAATTTGCTCCAGGGTTGAGGTACTATTATGGCTGACCCTGTAAAAAACAATCTGTAGATGGGTCCTTGAGCAAGGCTCTTAACCCTAATTTGCTCCAGGGTTGAGGTACTATTATGGCTGACCCTGTAAAAACAATCTGTAGATGGGTCCTTGAGCAAGGCTCTTAACCCTAATTTGCTCCAGGGTTGAGGTACTATTATGGCTGACCCTGTAAAAAACAATCTGTAGATGGGTCCTTGAGCAAGGCTCTTAACCCTAATTTGCTCCAGGGTTGAGGTACTATTATGGCTGACCCTGTAAAAAACAATACATTTCACTGCACCTATCCGGTGTATGTCAAATATCTTCCTTTTTCACATTTGAGTGGCGGTAAAGCACACATAGGACTGAGTTGCTGTTTTCTTGTCAATCAGTGTGATTAATTCAGCAGCCATTGGACAACTCTGCCTGACATAAATTGAGTCTCATTGGAGCCATTTAGTCTGAGAGCCAGCTAGACACAAGGCCACTTCAGGCTTGACATGTGTCACATTCTCTCAATGGTTGACTCAGAACACACGTAGTGGGCTGTTCTGGTCTAGCAATCTTATCCTTTGATCTGCTCAGTGAAGCAGAACCGTGTTGCATAAAATAATAATGTAGCGAATGCAACAATTCAGAAACTGAATGGCCGGGGGATGCCAGCAGCCTTTTCATGGCAAGTAACAAAGCCTGTGGATTCTTTCCATATATTTTAAGTTCTACAACACTATTCTTTATAGGATGACAATATTAGCACCCAACATATACAGATTATCCAAGTTGAAAGCCCCCCTCACAACACAATGACATTGACATGACATGAAATTGGAAAGTCTTTCACTAAACATTGTGTACTGCATCAGAGTCACAGATTCCCTCTGTGAGGGAGAGATTATTTTAATAGTAGTATAGCATCAGAGTCACAGATTCCCTCTGTGAGGGAGATATTATTTTAATAGTAGTATAGCATCAGAGTCACAGATTCCCTCTGTGAGGGAGATATTATTTTAATAGTGGTACAGCATCACAGTCACAGATTCCCTCTGTGAGGGAGATATAATTTTAATAGTGGTACATCATCAGAGTCACAGATTCCCTCTGTGAGGGAGAGATTATTTTAATAGTGGTACAGCATCAGAGTCACAGATTCCCTCTGTGAGGGAGATATTATTTTAATAGTGGTACAGCATCAGAGTCACAGATTCCCTCTGTGAGGGAGATATTATTTTAATAGTAGTACAGCATCAGAGTCACAGATTCCCTCTGCGAGGGAGAGATTATTTTAATAGTGGTACAGCATCAGAGTCACAGATTCCCCTATGTGAGGGAGATTTATTTTAATTGTGGTCATTACACTGGTCTTTGTTTTGAGAACAGTGTTTATCTGCTGGCTGAATACTCCACAGCCCAGGGTTTCAGACTTTACTGTTGTCTTTACAGCCCCCCAACCACCCACTTTATTTCCCAGCAGTACCTCCTGCTCTGCCTCTGAACTGTCTGGCTCTGAACCTCTGGCCCTCTGGAATCCTCCATGTAAAGAGCCTCCGACACTCTGTCTCATAACTGTTGAGTTTGCACCTTCAAGCCAGGAGCATGTGGCCCCCAGAAGGCCTCTAGCCTATATATTGGTCTGTAAGATCAAAGGACTGAGAAAAAGCCAGAAGATATGCTAGCTGACTACATATGTTGTTGACAGTGACCTGAGCCCTGTTTCACAAAAGCATCTTAAGACTAAGTTCTTCGTTAGAACTAGAAGTCGACCGATTAATCGGAATGGCCCATTTCAAGTTTTCATAACAATTGGTAATCGTCATTTTGGACACCAATCATTGCCGATTACATTGCACTCCACAAGGAGACTGCGTGGCAGGCTGACTACCTGTTATGCGAGTGCAGCAAGGAGCCAAGGTAAGGTGCTAGCTAGCATTAAAAGTATCTTATAAAAAACAATCAATCTTAACATAATCATTAGTTAACTACACATGGTTGATGATATTATTGGTTGATCTAGCTTGTCCTGCATTGCAAATAATCGATGCGGTGCCTGTTAATTTATCATTGAATCACAGCCTACTTCGCCAAACGGGTGATTTAACAAGTGCATTCGAGAAAAAAGTACTGTCGTTGCACCAATGTGTACCTAACCATAAACATCAATGCCTTTCTTAAAATCAATACACGGAAGTATATTTTTTGAAACCTGCATATTTAGTTAAAAGAAATTCATGTTAGCAGGCAATATTAAACTAGGGAAATTGTGTCACTTCTCTTGCGTTCGTTGCACGCAGAGTCAGGGTATATGCAACAGTTTGGGCCGCTTGGCTCGTTGCGAACTAATTTGCCAGAATTTTACGTAGTTATGACATAACATTGAAGGTTGTGCAATGTAACAGCAATATTTAGACTTATGGATGCCACCCGTTAGATAAAATACGTAACTGTTCCGTATTCCACTGAAAGAATAAACGTTTTGTTTTCGAAATTATAGTTTCCGGATTTTACCATATTAATGACCTACGGCTGGTATTTCTGTGTGTTATTATATTATAATTAAGCCTATGATTTGATAGAGCAGTCTGACTGAGCGGTGGTAGGCCACAGCAGGCTCATAAGCATTCATTCAAACAGTGAAAACAATAGTGGTCCTAAAACGGAACCTTGATGAACACTGAAATTTACAGTTGATTTGTTAGAGGACAAACCATTCACAGAGACAAACATATCTTTCCGACAGATAAGATCTAAACCAGGCCAGAACTTGTCCGTGTAGACCAATTTGGGTTTCCAATCTCTCCAAAAGAATGTGAAAGATCCATTGTTGAAACACTCATAAGCCTAAATGCCAATTTATGCTCGAGAATGTTCCCTTAAGAGTCACATTAGGTCATTAACTAACTGTTTCATAGGAATGTTCCCAGCATGTGCAAAGAATGCTTCCAAGATACCATTCCCTTATTGTCAAATAGAACTTAAGCAGTATGTTGTTACCATGTTTTAGAAGTTAAGATATTACTGTTCTAGACACATTTCATGGGAACATTGCAAGAACATTCATGTCCAGTTTTCTGTGGTTTAGGAGAAGTGCTTTCAACTTACATATGTGACACAAATGATTACATTATGCATGTTCATTTATACAGTAATTATTATTCAACATGTCCTCAGTTGGGGGTTGAACTTACAACCTCTTGATTCACAGCATTCAGATTGTCCTTCTACGCCACCATGTCTGTGTCAGTTATCAGTTCATTTGACTGTTCTCTCAACATTGATGACTAATTTCAACAATTGAAGGGCTTTCTGTAAAGTTGTCTGATGTTGGTGGGGCATATTAACCTGTTTTAATGATACGCCTGAGTCACTATGCTCAATTAAAGTTGTTCTTGAGTGCACTTTTAACAGAGCTGATATTTACTTCAAAGTGCATTCACCCTATTGCTTACAACTATGTAATTGTTTTAGTTCTACACCGGTGCCTAGGGAGAAGGGGTTAGGGTTTCTTTTGGACAGGGCTTAACTGTACTGGCCAAATAAGCACATGCCCTAGAGATATCCCGTATTGGGACAGTGGTTAGAGTGTTTGTCATTGGTGTTGGTGGCCTAGGTTTTAGACCCGCTAAGGGAATCACACTACTGTCACATTCTTAGCAATATATGCTAATGTAATTATTTGGCAATAGTTACAACACACTTCTCTGATCTAATTGAAATGAGTTTCAAATAACAACAACAAACTAATGCACCGATGACAGTGTTTCACCTTATGCAGATTCCAGCTTTAAATGTAGCGCTGAAAACAGCATTCATTTTCCATATTCGGGCAAATCCTCTTTGCCTGAATATTGAAAGGCCAGGCTTAGCCTGAAGGAGAGAGCAGTAACAACAAACCCAAGCCAAATGGCTAACTGCTCTGTAGAGAGATGGATGTCTGTAGCAAGCAAGCAGTTTATGAACCATTCATTGTTAGAATGTTGTACTCTTGCTCTGTTTTTGTGTATGTCAAAACAGCATTTTTCAAGATTTTTATACTGTATGACCCAAGAAAATCTTGCTTCCCTTTTTTCTGTTTCCTTATCTGCTGCTCTGTTTTCTATTCCCTCCTCTGAGTCCTTCCTCCTCTCCTTAACATCAACTTGTTTTCCTTTACCTCCTACTGATCCCTTTCCCATCGTTCTGTCTTTTCACCGACTAACCTTTCATTTCTGTCTCTCTCCTTTCCCTCTTCTATCTCTCTATATATCTCTTTATATCTCTCTCTGTCTCTGTCTCATACTCTTCCCTTTCTCTGTCTCCCTCTCTCTTTCTCCCTCCTTCCATCATTGTCTGTCTCTGTCTCTGTCTCCCTCTCTCTTTCTCCCTCCTTCCATCATTGTCTGTCTCTGTCTCTGTCTCCCTCTCTCTTTCTCCCTCCTTCCATCATTGTCTGTCTCTGTCTCCCTCTCTCTTTCTCCCTCCTTCCATCATTGTCTGTCTCTGTCTCCCTCTCTCTTTCTCCCTCCTTCCATCATTGTCTGTCTCTGTCTCTGTCTCCCTCTCTCTTTCTCCCTCCTTCCATCATTGTCTGTCTCTGTCTCCCTCTCTCTTTCTCCCTCCTTCCATCAGTGTCTGTCTCTGTCTCTGTCTCCCTCTCTCTTTCTCCCTCCTTCCATCATTGTCTGTCTCTGTCTCTGTCTCCCTCTCTCTTTCTCCCTCCTTCCATCATTGTCTGTCTCTGTCTCTGTCTCCCTCTCTCTTTCTCCCTCCTTCCATCATTGTCTGTCTCTGTCTCCCTCTCTCTTTCTCCCTCCTTCCATCAGTGTCTGTCTCTGTCTCTGTCTCCCTCTCTCTTTCTCCCTCCTTCCATCATTGTCTGTCTCTGTCTCTGTCTCCCTCTCTCTTTCTCCCTCCTTCCATCATTGTCTGTCTCTGTCTCCCTCTCTCTTTCTCCCTCCTTCCATCATTGTCTGTCTCTGTCTCCCTCCTTCCATCATTGTCTGTCTCTGTCTCCCTCCTTCCATCATTGTCTGTCTCTGTCTCTGTCTCCCTCCTTCCATCATTGTCTGTCTCTGTCTCCCTCCTTCCATCATTGTCTGTCTCTGTCTCCCTCTCTCTTTCTCCCTCCTTCCATCATTGTCGGTCTCTGTCTCTGTCTCCCTCCTTCCATCATTGTCTGTCTCTGTCTCTGTCTCCCTCTCTCTTTCTCCCTCCTTCCATCATTGTCTGTCTCTGTCTCTGTCTCCCTCCTTCCATCATTGTCTGTCTCTGTCTCCCTCCTTCCATCATTGTCTGTCTCTGTCTCCCTCCTTCCATCATTGTCTGTCTCTGTCTCTGTCTCCCTCTCTCTTTCTCCCTCCTTCCATCAGTGTCTGTCTCTGTCTCTGTCTCCCTCTCTCTTTCTCCCTCCTTCCATCATTGTCTGTCTCTGTCTCTGTCTCCCTCTCTCTTTCTCCCTCCTTCCATCATTGTCTGTCTCTGTCTCCCTCTCTCTTTCTCCCTCCTTCCATCATTGTCTGTCTCTGTCTCTGTCTCCCTCTCTCTTTCTCCCTCCTTCCATCATTGTCTGTCTCTGTCTCCCTCTCTCTTTCTCCCTCCTTCCATCATTGTCTGTCTCTGTCTCCCTCTCTCTTTCTCCCTCCTTCCATCATTGTCTGTCTCTGTCTCCCTCTCTCTTTCTCCCTCCTTCCATCATTGTCTGTCTCTGTCTCTGTCTCCCTCTCTCTTTCTCCCTCCTTCCATCATTGTCTGTCTCTGTCTCTGTCTCCCTCTCTCTTTCTCCCTCCTTCCATCATTGTCTGTCTCTGTCTCCCTCTCTCTTTCTCCCTCCTTCCATCATTGTCTGTCTCTGTCTCCCTCTCTCTTTCTCACTCCTTCCATCAGTCTCTGTCTCTGTCTCCCTCTCTCTTTCTCCCTCCTTCCATCATTGTCTGTCTCTGTCTCCCTCTCTCTTTCTCCCTCCTTCCATCATTGTCTGTCTCTGTCTCTGTCTCCTCTCTCTTTCTCCCTCCTTCCATCATTGTCTGTCTCTGTCTCTGTCTCTCTCTTTCTCCCTCCTTCCATCATTGTCTGTCTCTGTCTCTGTCTCCCTCTCTCTTTCTCCCTCCTTCCATCATTGTCTGTCTCTGTCTCTGTCTCCCTCTCTCTTTCTCCCTCCTTCCATCAGTGTCTGTCTCTGTCTCTGTCTCCCTCTCTCTTTCTCCCTCCTTCCATCATTGTATGTCTCTGTCTCTGTCTCCCTCTCTCTTTCTCCCTCCTTCCATCATTGTCTGTCTCTGTCTCTGTCTCCCTCTCTCTTTCTCCCTCCTTCCATCATTGTCTGTCTCTGTCTCCCTCCTTCCATCATTGTCTGTCTCTGTCTCTGTCTCCCTCCTTCCATCATTGTCTGTCTCTGTCTCCCTCCTTCCATCATTGTCTGTCTCTGTCTCTGTCTCCCTTCTTCCATCATTGTCTGTCTCTGTCACTGTCTCCCTCCTTCCATCATTGTCTGTCTCTGTCTCCCTCCTTCCATCATTGTCTGTCTCTGTCTCCCTCCTTCCATCATTGACTGTCTCTGTCTCTGTCTCCCTCCTTCCATCATTGTCTGTCTCTGTCTCTGTCTCCCTCCTTCCATCATTGTCTGTCTCTGTCTCTGTCTCCCTCCTTCCATCATTGTCTGTCTCTGTCTCTGTCTCCCTCCTTCCATCATTGTCTGTCTCTGTCTCTGTCTCCCTCCTTCCATCATTGTCTGTCTCTGTCTCTGTCTCCCTCCTTCCATCATTGTCTGTCTCTGTCTCTGTCTCCCTCCTTCCATCATTGTCTGTCTCTGTCTCTGTCTCCCTCCTTCCATCATTGTCTGTCTCTGTCTCTGTCTCCCTCCTTCCATCATTCTCTGTCTCTGTCTCTGTCTCCCTCCTTCCATCATTGTCTGTCTCTGTCTCCCTCCTTCCATCATTGTCTGTCTCTGTTTCTGTCTCCCTCCTTCCATCATTGTCTGTCTCTGTCTCTGTCTCCCTCCTTCCATCATTGTCTGTCTCTGTCTCTTTCTCCCTCCTTCCATCATTGTCTGTCTCTGTCTCTGTCTCCCTCCTTCCATCATTGTCTGTCTCTGTCTCTTTCTCCCTCCTTCCATCATTGTCTGTCTCTGTCTCTGTCTCCCTCCTTCCATCATTGTCTGTCTCTGTCTCCCTCCTTCCATCATTGTCTGTCTCTGTCTCTGTCTCCCTCTCTCTTTCTCCCTCCTTCCATCATTGTCTGTCTCTGTGCCATCTGATAATGCTGTTGGAGGTGTTCCTTTCTCTGTCTCCCTCTCTCTTTCTCCCTCCTTCCATCATTGTCTGTCTCTGTCTCTGTCTCCCTCTCTCTTTCTCCCTCCTTCCATCATTGTCTGTCTCTGTGCCATCTGATAATGCTGTTGGAGGTGTTCCTTTCTCTGTCTCCCTCTCTCTTTCTCCCTCCTTCCATCATTGTCTGTCTCTGTCTCTGTCTCCCTCTCTCTTTCTCCCTCCTTCCATCATTGTCTGTCTCTGTGCCATCTGATAATGCTGTTGGAGGTGTTCTCTTCTCTGCTCTGCTTTCGGTCGATCTAAAGATCCAAACTACAGATAGTCCTCTATCTATGTTTTTTTCAGTGATTATTAGCAAGCGAGCTGGACACAGTCAAGAAACTGTATGAATGTAGGTCCAAACTCTCTTTCCTGCTCTCTCTCGAAGCAACACTTACCTCTACTAATGCCCCGTCTAATCCAATTGCGTGATTATATGCAAATACAAGAGGTCGCTTCTTACCCAATCACATGAATCCGAATATCCTCAGTGGAACCTTGGGACAAGGAGGCAGAAAGAAACAGAAAGATTTGACCACGGTTCAACTGTAAATATCAGAGATAGAAGGAGCTTAGTTAGCAGTATCTTTGACCATGGTTCAACTGTAAATATCAGAGATAGAAGGAGCTTAGTTAGCAGTATCTTTGTTAATATGGCTTGTTCAAAAAAAAGAAAAGTTGACTCTGAAAACCGTATATTCAAAGACAAGTGGATGGAACAGTATTTATTAATTCTCCCCGCGACTAGCACAAACTGATGTGTCTGATATGCAGTGAGTCCATAGCTCTCGTGGAAAGTGCCAATGTTAAGTGCCATTATGACACCAGGCATGGTAAATTTGATCAGAAGTATCCCCTGAACACGGAGGTGAGAACAAACAAGATTAACCAACTCAAATCCCCGCTTGAGAGGTCCACCAAAGTCCTTGTCAATTCCCTGACAGCCCAACAACATGCAATGGAGGATAGCTTGGGTTTAGGGAAAACATTTTTTTTAAACTTTTCAGTCGCTGAGATGGTAAAAGAATGCATGTCTGACGTTGGCTGACACCTTGCTTGAAGGTAAACAAAAATATCATACAGATCCCACTGTCAGATTCCACAGCAATGAGGAGAACTGAAATATTAGCCAAAGATTTAACTTCACAACTTGATGAGGCCATTCAGAATGCACCATGCATTTCATTAGCTGTGGATGAATCAACAGATAACACTGATAATGCCCAGCTTCTGGTGTTTGTCAGATTTGATAACCAAATAAAGAATTCATTATGTGAGGAGATGTTGGGCTTTACAAATCCAGGAGCACACACATGGGGAGAGGATATCCATGAGGCCGTCAAATGGATGCTGACAAAGAGGGGGATAGATCTGAAGTCAGAGGTCTCCATCACCACAGAGCTCCAGCCATGATAGGAAGAGGGAGGGGACTGGTTGCACGTTTGAAAGAGGACCTGACATCATATCACTGCTTCATCCATCAACCTGTCCTGTGTGCCAGTCTTGGAAAATAGTATTCTGAGGTCATGACAACGATGATGAAACTTTTTTCAACTTTTTGAGAGTAACATCATCCCTACAACATTGTCTACTATGAGGCATTCTGACAGAGGCCAATGCCAGTTTTGATGACTTACTACTGCACAACAATGTCAGATGGCTCTGCAAAGGCAGGGTTTTGGAACACTTTTGGAGTTAATCAAAGTTTTTTATTAGAGCAAAAGAGTGACAAGGCAACTCAGTTTTCTGAGTTTTTGGAAGATGAGGAGAAGATGGAAACAGTTGCATTATTGACAGACATTACATCACACCTTAATCAACTTAATGTGCAGCTGCAGGGATGGGTCAACACAGTGTGTGATACGATAACAGAAGTCTGTGCTTTCCAGAATACATTTTGAGTTTTTCAAGAGTGATCTCCAGGGAGACCATGTCTGCTTTCCCAATCTTCTGGTGCAAACGCAGGGAGACACAGATGTTCCCAGCCATGTTGATTTCATCCAGAAGCTGATGGAGAACTTCAAGGCTCTTTAATGACTTCACTGTTGGAAGAGAATTGCTACTGCTCATCCAGAACCCCTTCTTGGTCACAAATGTGACAAAGTTGTCAGAAGAAGCAAAACAGTTCTTCAGATGGGTAGATGTTGCATAACTACAAATGTAGTTGATAGAGTTGCAAGAAAATGTGGCTTTGAAGGAGCAGGCTGGTGATTGTGACCCTGCCACTTTCTTGGGAAAGATGGTGCCTGCAGCTGATGTCCCTGTTCTCAAAAAACTGTCACTATACATCCTGACCATGTTTGGCTCCACATACAACTGTGAATCAGCCTTCTCCACAATGAACTTTATTCAAAACAAATACCGCACCAAGCCCACCAATGAACACCTGCACCAGTGTCTCAGAGTGGCTCTCACTCCATTTGTGTCAAAGTTCAAAGCATTGGCAAGAGACAGAAAGTGTCATTTCTCTCATTAATGCAGGGAAAGTCCCAGAGTGACTCAACATGAATATTGCATGGCCCACAGTGACTCAACATGAATATTGCATGGCCCACAGTGACTCAACATGAATATTGCAAGTCCCAAAGTGACTCAACATGAATATTGCATGCCCCACAGTGACTCAACATGAATATTGTATGGCCCACCGTGACTCAACATGAATATTGCATGGCCCACAGTGACTCAACATGAATATCGCAAGTCCCAGAGTGACTCAACATGAATATTGCATGGCCCACAGTGACTCAACATGAATATTGTATGGCCCACAGTGACTCAACATGAATATTGCATGGCCCACAGTGACTCAACATGAATATTGTATGGCCCACAGTGACTCAACATGAATATTGTATGGCCCGCCGTGACTCAACATGAATATTGTATGGCCCACCGTGACTCAACATGAATATTGCAAGTCCCAGAGTGACTCAACATGAATATTGTATGGCCCACCGTGACTCAACATGAATATTGCAAGTCCCAGAGTGACTCAACATGAATATTGCATGGCCCACAGTGACTCAACATGAATATCGCAAGTCCCAGAGTGACTCATTTAACATTACATTTAAGTCATTTAGCAGACGCTCTTATCCAGAGCGACTTACAAATTGGTGCTTTCACCTTATGACATCCAGTGGAACAGCCACTTTACAATAGTGCATCTAGGTATTTTAAGGGGGGGGGGAGGGGGAGAAGGATTACTTTATCCACAGTGACTCAACATGAATATTGTATGGCCCACAGTGACTCAACATGAATATTGTATGGCCCACCGTGACTCAACATGAATATTGCAAGTCCCAGAGTGACTCAACATGAATATTGCATGGCCCACAGTGACTCAACATGAATATCGCAAGTCCCAGAGTGACTCAACGTGAATATTGCATGGCCCACAGTGACTCAACATGAATATTGTATGGCCCACAGTGACTCAACATGAATATTGTATGGCCCACCGTGACTCAACATGAATATCGCAAGTCCCAGAGTGACTCAACATTAATATTGCATGGCCCACAGTGACTCAACATGAATATCGCAAGTCCCAGAGTGACTCAACGTGAATATTGCATGGCCCACAGTGACTCAACATGAATATTGTATGGCCCACAGTGACTCAACATGAATATCGCAAGTCCCAGAGTGACTCAACATGAATATTGCATGGCCCACAGTGACTCCACATGAATATTGCAAGTCCCAGAGTGACTCAACATGAATATTGCATGGCCCACAGTGACTCAACATGAATATCGCAAGTCCCAGAGTGACTCAACATGAATATTGCATGGCCCACAGTGACTCCACATGAATATTGCAAGTCCCAGAGTGACTCAACATGAATATTGCATGGCCCACAGTGACTCAACATGAATATCGCAAGTCCCAGAGTGACTCAACATGAATATTGCATGGCCCACAGTGACTCAACATGAATATTGTATGGCCCACAGTGACTCAACATGAATATTGCAAGTCCCAAAGTGACTCAACATGAATATTGCATGACCCACAGTGTCTCAACATGAATATTGCATGGCCCACAGATGCTCAATATGAATATTGCATGACCCACAGTTTCTCAACATTAATATTGCATGACCCACAGTGTCTCAACATGAATATTGCATGGCCCACAGTGACTCAACATGAATATTGTATGGCCCACAGATGCTCAACATGGATATTGCATGGCCCACATATGCTCAACATGAATATTGCATGACCCACAGTGTCTCAACATGAATATTGCATGGCCCACAGATGCTCAACATGAATATTGCATGACCCACAGTGTCTCAACATGAATATTGCATGGCCCACAGATGCTCAACATGAATATTGCATGGCCCACAGTGTCTCAACATGAATATTGCATGGCCCACAGATGCTCAACATGAATATTGCATGACCCACAGATGCTCAACATGAATATTGCATGGCCCACAGTGACGTTCTGTGCATTCAGATGATTATTTTTGTTCAACTCTCCTTTGTTCTCCACAAAACATGCACTTTATTTCATAAGAAATATAAATAATACAAATTCAAGGCCCATGTACAATGGTTCACAGTGCACTGTTTTGCATAGACAAGTATGCAACCACTTCTGTTCCTCAGCTATGTTGATGCAATGTTGCGCATATTTACATTGGAAAGAAGTTGTAATTAATTAAATGTCTCATGTACTGTACATTTTATATAACAACATGTTTCCTAAGTCGTGGACAACTATGTTTGTTACTACGCTGTACCACAGCACCGATAAAGGACGATATCCATCCACACCAAATAGTAGTTGAGTACCCCTGCATTAGAGGCTCTGAAGACACTAAGAGTTTGGGAGAATTCAGTATGGCCGTTAGGGTACTTGAGGCCAGGTTCAGTATGTGTAAACCAGAGACAGACCTGTAGATGTGGTTGGGCCGTTTCCTCAGGGGGATGTTGTGGATAACCTGGCAGACCAGTCAGCCACACTCCAAGCTGTGTGATGACTCTTACATGTGTCAGGTGTCAGGGCAGCCTTCCGTCCAATAATAAAAAATAAAAAACTCCCAGTACCAATCAGCAGGCAGAACCTGGACTCCAGGAGGGGTACCGGGCAGGATGCCAGAAGACCAGAGACCAGGGAGGCTTAGAGAAAGGTGTTTATAAATATCTCCTATTTCTTGGGAAGTTTACATTGAGTATGACTGAAAACAAACTGGTATTTTTGTGTAAGCCTCATTTAAAAATGTCTACCGTTCTGGGAGGCTCCGTATCAACGTTGGGTCCGTTTAGAGTGAAAGCGGGTCTCTGAGCACTTGGAAAATAATCATGACAATGTGTATTTGTTGAGGACTTTGCCTAAATTATATTGGGGCTTGAGTACTGAGTTTGTTTTCCCTGTCTTACCCTTTTGAAGGCCCAATGTGTGTGGCTCTCGCTTCCACTCCTACTGTTGCCCTGGCTGGAAGACTCTGCCTGCAGGGAACCAGTGTATCGTCCGTAAGTACTTATAAGTTATATTACATTATATCAATTTGTTGATGACTAAATAACTTGAGTCATTGTGGGTTGCCTTTGCTAGTCCAATAAATCAAATGGAAGCTTATTGTATTTGTGTAGCGGTTTCCCACAAATGAAGTGCCAAAACCCTGCAGAGCATTTCGCTACACCCACAATAACATCTGCTAAATATGTGACCATTAACATTTGATTTGATTTGAAAGAGTTGGCCAAGAAGGGAGCCATCCTCTTCCGGCTGGCTGTGTAGAGGTTGCTGTGACATCTATATGACATTGTTTCTCTCCTCCCAGCAATCTGCCGTAACTCGTGTGGTGATGGCTTCTGCTCCAGACCCAACATGTGCACTTGCGGCAGCGGACAGCTCTCCCCCAGCTGTGGGGCCGGTGCCGGAGGTGAGTCACAACATCTCGCAATTTACCAGAAACCACCCAATACACCCCAACACCACTCAAGACAACCTAACACACACAATGCACCACTATAGCTATAGATACTGGAAAGTACAGAAATCCAAGTTGGCACCACTGTTCCGTGACAATATCACCATTCTAATTTGCTAAATCTCAAATTGAGTTTGCCTAGGTCGCTCTGTGTATTCATGGGCGCGTTCAACATTGCAGCTGACTTTAAAGGCGAGTTGAGACTGACTGATCTAAAAATCACCTTGCATCATAAATAACTACTCAATATTATTTGTAGATCAGTCACAATTTACCCATGATGCACCATGGTTTTGATGCTCTCAAACATGGCCCATTTCTAAGCCTGAAACTTTCAGCCGCTTCAGACGGCAGTCTCCGGGTCACAGGGTTTGGGACGATTAATACACATGGCTGGGGCTCCTAGCCTTTAGAGAAGTACTTCTACAACACTTACTGAGTGTGTTGCAAGCTGGGCTGGGCCCGGGCAGTCTCGTCAGTCAGGCCTAGCCCCTTCAGGCCCTTGTAAACGCACACTGAGCACTGAGCGCGGGCCTCCCCGTCTGACCCTGAGGTGTAAAACAGGGATCGACTCCACAGTCCACACTGGTCAGATGCCCCAGAGAGGCCCAACACCAGCTTTATGTGCTGGGAAAACAGTTCCCAAAACCAGAGTATGAACGGCTAACGTCCCTCCATAGACAAGATAGGCCTCCAGCAGAGCCGAGCCAAGTGATGTGGTATGAAACAGTATGAAGTAATTTCCCTCAGAGAGAGAGAGAGGCCCTAGAGGCAGGAGCTTCCCATAGTGTGGTAGAGAACTGATTGTCACACTCACTGCACACTCACTACTCTCATACAGGGGGTTTATGGGCTTTTTACAGACCGGCCTTACAGTATTGGGATTGTCCAGATAAACTAGGACAAGAATAGTAGGTCTAGAGTTTGTTTTGTCTGATTTTTGGCAAAGGGTCCAGAAATATTGTAATTCAACACTGTGTTGTGTCTATCAATAAAGACTGTTCTCTCTCTCTGGCCTTCTGGGAGATTTTATGGGGTCAAGGGTCATGCATGTTTATGACTGCTAATGGCATAAATACACCAATCGGCCAGTGCTGGGAAATGGCTCTGTCAAAGCGTGGCCTCTGTTTCATACAGGTTTCGTACAGGTCAGCAGTATAGCGCTGGGGACTTTCTGTCCAATAAAGCTATATTTGATAGTTCATAAAAACCTGCTCTGTCTAAATCAATCCTCCATATGTTTTGATAATGTAGGTTGACCTGTGGCTCTATTTCACTGGGTTGTTCAGTTTCCACTATGTGTCTCAGTGCTTGTTTTTAGTAGGAAAGCAAAGCACTTTGACACCTTCCTATGTTGCAATACTGCTTTGGGTAATTCAGACTAACAGAAGCTATATAGAGTTTTTGGTAAATACTGTGCATTTCCCTTCCCTTTAATTACATCCAGTCTCTGACACCGTAGTCATTGGTCAGGTTATTGATAGTACTTTTATGGCTCAGAGGCCACATCTGGAATGTAGAGGTTGTAACTACTCAGAAGAAATGAGCAACATGTTTTTGATCAAGCTGTTTATATCTATCTTAACCCATACACGTGCTATAGTCATATAGCTGTGGGTTCATTTCCAGACGTCACAGAGGCAAATAAACTTGATTTATTTATTCTTTATTGATAAAGTTCATCCCATTGAGATTGTCCAAATCATATTTAAGGGAGACCTGTCCTAAGGGAGACATGTCCTAAGGGAGATCTGTCCTAAGGGAGACATGTCCTAAGGGAGACCTGTCCTAAGGGAGACATGTCCTAAGGGAGACCTGTCCTAAGGGAGACATGTCCTAAGGGAGACATGTCCTAAGGGAGACCTGTCCTAAGGGAGATCTGTTAATTATCGCAGAATTTGTTACAACATGGTGCCTGACAAATAAATGAATGTAGACCATATAAATATCCGTTGGCCATAATAATCTAGTCTCCAGAGGAGAAGTTGTGTCCTGGATCAGTCCAGTCATGTCAGACTTCTTCTCAGAACTATAATTCCCGTTACCTCACAGTCCCTCAGAAACAGCTGTCAACTAACAGGGTCCAAACGGCCTCAGCACAGCTCAACTGTGGGGAAGTTGTATTATATAGATCTATTACACAGACAGAAGAGCCCCAGATGAAAGCGTTCTGAAGACCTTGGAAACCCTAATCACTTCCAAAGTTCATTTCAACACTATGGGCCACAGATGAAGCTGGTCCCAAAAAATATTTGAATGGAGATTCTCCAGCCCTATTTGATTAACTTTACTAATCAGATGAAGTTTTGTTTACTGAAGTCCATAAGTGAAAGATGGAAATGTGATTCAGACAAACTCACCAGACTACACTGTTACTTAAGGCAGATTGATTTGCATGGCAATGAAAAACTTCATGCTGTGAATCGTTTCAGACACAGTTTGTCAACATTTCAGCATGAGCACTTGTATTTGACGACATGGCATATCCATAGTGAACTTGACGTTGACATGTCACTATTCCCAGGAGCTGCGTATAAGCCTATACAGAACAGAACACAGTCATAAAGTGCTTCAGTGTTCAGACCCACGACCACTAGTTTCCTGTGCTCTCTCAAACCCCCGTAAAAATCACACAGATGTGGAGGATGCAGGCCGACCCACAGGGCAGCCACACAGAGGTACATTGTGGTTCCCCGGGTCTGTGGGACCCCAATCTCCTACCTGTTGTTCAGCATGTGTGGCGCTTTAGGCACAGGTCACAGGAACGGGCCATCTCGCCCCCTTTCCACCCCCTCCACTTCCACCAACCCCCCGTTAAAGAGAAAACACATGAACCCCTCCAGCCCCTGAATGGTTTGTAACACAAAGGTTCTGTAAACTTAGAGTTTACAACCATGTCTGATGTTCTTCCTATCCCCCCCATTTGTGACCTAGAATCACTTTTTTGGAACAGATGAGAGACATTTGAAAAATGTACTCTCCTTTGATGAAACCATTGCATGATTACGTCATGCTGGAATTGACTTCATGTTTCATTTCCCTGTTGGCCTGAGAAGAGATTAGGCTGAATGCTGTGGGAGTTCAACTGTCCTGGAGCTCTGGGTTGAGCTGAGGTTGAGTCCAGTGAGAATAGACCTGTACACAAACCCATAAACCTGTAGTCCAAAGGCATTCACATTAATCCATCACCAAGTGTCTGCACGAGATGCTAGCCAGGCCTGGGGTCAGAATGGTCGTTAGCTGGACCAGCTGTGTACAGTTAGTCAGAACGCTACTACTGAGTCATATACAGTAACTGGAAGTTCTAGAGAAACTGTAGGTGAAGAAGGGTTCCAGGAAATTCAGTGATGCTGTATCCCCTCACCACCTCAGGAATCACATCCTGTAAAGACAGAAAGAGAAATGGGGATCAATTACAGTAATTAGGGGGGAGGCAGTCTATAACAGTCTAGCAGAGAACAGTCTATGACTACCCGTCAGGATTCTCACGATGGTGCTGCTACAAAAACATTTTGAGGATCTGAGGACCCATGCCAAATCTTTTCAGTCTCCTGAGGGGGAATAGGTTTTGTCGTGCCCTCTTCACGACTGTCTTGGTGTGCATGGACCATGTTCGTTTGTTGGTGATTTGGACGCCAAGGAACTAGAAGCTCTCAACCTGCTCCACTACAGCCCTGTCGATGAGAATGGGGGCGTGCTCGGTCCTCCTTTTCCTGTTGTCCACAATCATCTCCTTTGTCTTGATCACGTTGAGGGAGAGGTTGTTGTCCTTACACTACACGGCCTGGTCTCACCTCCTCCCTATAGGCTGTCTCGTCATTGTCTGTGATCATGCCTACCACTGTTGTGTCATGAGCAAACGTAATGATGGTGTTGGAGTCGTGCCTGTCATGACTGAACGGGGAGTAGAGGAGGGGACTGAGCACACACCCCTGAGGGGCCCCCGTGTTGAGGATCAGCATGGCGGATGTGTTGTTACCTACCCTTAAAACCTGGGGGCGGCCCGTCAGGAATTCCAGGATCCAGTTGCAGAGGGAGGTGTTTAGTCCCAGGATCCTTAGCTTAGTAATGAGCTTTGAGGGTACTATGGTGTTGAACGCTGAGCTGCAGTTAATGAATAGCATTCTCACATAGGTGTTAATTTTGTGCAGGTGTGAAAGGGCAGTGTGGAGTAAAATAGAGATGGCATCATCTGTGGATCTGTTAGTGCGGTATGCAAATTGGAGTGGGTCTAGGGTTTCTGGGATAATGGTGTTGACGTGAGCCATGACCAGCCTTTCAAAGCACTTCATGGCTACAGATGTGAGTGCTACGGGTCGGTAGTCATTTAGGCAGGTTACCTTAGTGTTCTTGGGCACAGGGACTATGGTGGTCTGCTTGAAACATGTTGGTATTACAGACTCAGACAGGGAGAGGTTGAAAATGTCAGTGAAGACACTTCCCAGTTGGTCAGCGCATGCTCGGAGTGCACGTCCTGGTAATCTGCCTGGCCCTGCGGCCTTGTGAATGTTGACCTGTTTAAAGGTCTTACTCACATCGGCTATGGAGAGGGTGATCACACAGTCGTCCAGAACAACTGATGCACTCATGTATGTTTCGGTGTTACTTACCTCGAAGCAAGCATAGAAGTAATTTAGCTTCTCTGGTAGGCTTATGTCACTGGGCAGCTCACGGCTGTGCTTCCCTTTATAGTCTGTAATCGTTTGCAGGCTCAAAGCCGGTGTAGTACAATTCGATCTTAGTCCTGTATTGACGTTTTGCCTGTTTGATGGTTTGTCTGAATGCATAGCTGGATTTCTTATAAGCTTCCGGGTTAGAGTCCCGCTCCTTGAAAGCGACAGCTCGACCCTTTAGCTCAGTGCGAATGTTCCCTGTAATCCATGGCTTCTGGTTGGGGTATGTACGTACAGTCACTGTGGGGACGACGTCCTCGATGCACTTATTGATAAAGCCAGTGACTGATGTGGTGTACTCCTCAATGCCATCAGAAGAATCCCGGAACATATTCCAGTCTGTGCTAAATGGAGGGCCACATGGAGGGCAAGGGAGAGCTTTGTACACGTCTCTGTGTGTGGAGTAAAGGTGGTCTAGATTTTTTCCCCCCTCTGGTTGCACATTTAACATGCTGATAGAAATGAGGTACAACTGATTTAAGTTTCCCTGGATTCAAGTCCCTGGCCACTAGGAGCTAGCAGGACAGAAGGCAAGGGCAGATTAGCCACTCATCGCCTGATCCTCACAAGGCACCCTGATCTCTTTCCGCAAAATCTCAGTTTCCTTCTCCATCGAATAACGGGGATCTGGGCCTGGTCGGTGTCTGTAGTATGTCCCTCCAGTCCGACTCATTGAAGACCAACTCTTCGTACAGTTTGAGGTGAGAAATCGCAGTTCTGATGTCCAGAGGCTCTTTTCGGTCATAAGAGACGGTAGCACCAACATTATGTATAAAACAAGTTACGAACAATGCGAAAAAACTAACAAAATAGCATGGTTGGTTAAGAGCCCATAACACGGTAAGATGACGTTTTGTGACGTTTTTGTTCATTTTGGACTTCAGTGAGAGTTTTTTCTGCTGCTCAGGCACACCATTTCTTCTGTAGGCAAGCCGAAGTTCGGAGCCGAAGTCTATGCCCCTTCGTTGGTGATTGGTCAACAGTAGGGATTCTTCAATAAAGTCTTTATTGTCATTCAACGAGAGACGACTCGTTTTCATTTTTTAATTGAGACATATTGTGTCACCCATCTTAGTTAGATATAAAATTACGTTACTAAGATCTCCTCTGCAAAAACATCAGAAATTACACATTTCTTGAGTTATCTTAGGTTAATTCAGACTATTTTGAGTTAGTGTATACTGACTATGGCATCTCAAAATGGACAGGCTTTTCTCCCGTTTTTCAAGTGAAGGTCTTTTAAGGTAGTATGCAAGCACATTTGTTCGGTTCGGCTAGCCAAGTTTGGCTAGGCTTCATCCTAACTGAAGCCTGCTGACACTTCTCACTCTGGGATGGCTGCTCTCTGTCAGATCTGGTTGGATAGAGCAGAGCAGTGGGGGTCCTGTTTTACATCTCCCCACATCCCCCGAACATACTGTCTGTCAGTCTGTCATTCTGTCTGTCAGCCTGCCTGCCTTCTTGTCTGTCTGTCAAGCCTGTCTGTGTATCTGTCTGCCTGCCTGCCTGTCCATCTGTTTCGGGCAGGCTTTTCCTGTCTTTCAGTCTGTCGAAAGCTCACTGCTTTGAGTTCTGAGTATGCTGCTCCTCCAGAATTGAGGTTTTCAGCTCTCAGCACATTCCCATCTATAGGAAACAGCTGGCTCAACGTATAGCCTCCACAATCTGTTTGATTATACTGTAGCTGGAGTGGGGCCTGCCTGGGCCTTGTTTGGCAGTAAAGTGCTCTACAATATACTAATACAATTAAGTCTACACAAGTACAGCCCAGAATTGCAGTAAGAGTGTTCTACAAATGTTATAGTACAAAGTGAGTGTTTATATAGTTGAGTTGAACTGAAATGCTTTTAGAGCCCAAACACCAGTATGTAAAAGACAGTCACTACCCAAATGTCAATTCCATTGGACGAACTGTTAGTCTTGGCACACGTCTGATACTAGACCTAGCTGTACAACAGTGTTACACAAATATGGAGTTGAACTGTAATGGTGTTCCAAGTTAAACCAAGCACCTGGGGGTCATTGCTTGTGTATGTGACCACCAGCTGGTTGAGTCGAGGTCCTCGGCTAGCACAGGCAAGTTGTTCCGGCAGCATCTGTTGACCCCAGTGTGTGTGTGTGTGTGTGTGTGTGTGTGTGTGTGTCTGTCTGTCTGTCTGTCTGTCTGTCTGTCTGTCTGTCTGTCTGTCTGTCTGTCTGTCTGTCTGTCTGTCTGTCTGTCTGTCTGTCTGTCTGTCTGTCTGTCTGTCTGTCTGTCTGTCTGTCCCACAGTGCAGAGCTGTAACGTCAGGTGTATGAACGGAGGCAGTTGCCAGGAAGACTCCTGCTCCTGTCAGAAGGGTTACACCGGCAATCACTGTGGACAGCGTGAGTATCTACTTCACTCAGCACTCCCCAGGCTAGTGTGTGTATGTGTGGCATGAGTGTGTGTGTGTGTGTGTTCGTGCGCGTGTGTGTTAGTTTCAGAACCCTAACACACCTCTTCCCCTCTTTTCTCTGCAGCTGTGTGTGAGAATGGTTGCCAGAACGGAGGGCGCTGTATTGGGCCCAACAGATGTGCCTGTGTCTACGGCTTCACTGGCCCGCAGTGCGAGAGAGGTAAGAGCCAGTATTTCCACTTCACTCCTACTGTAAACCCACGGGTCTGCTCATAGGTGGCTACATAATCAACACGGGATCCTGGTTCATCCCATAACCCTTGTTTCTGCTCACAGACATTATCAACTGAGGAACAGACTGGAGATGCCAGAGGTATTCAACAACCTTGGAGGATAAATAAATGGAAGTTGACACAGGAATGTTTCTTGATCTTTATTGTTAAAAACCAATGTGTTTGAAGTGTATGGTTGAAGGCTGTAGCCAAAATACTATTTTTTAAACTAAATACTATAGCCAAAATGATTTGGTATTTAACACTAAAGAAACCTTCTTCTATCAACATCCATTGGTTCTCAAGATTTATTGAAAACCTCTTACAGACAGACACATCACAACAGTGCCTCGTGCTCTGACTGAGAGACGCCACATGACACCCAACTTTCTCATCACACACCAACCAGTACTGTGGACATTTGTGAGCCAGGACCTTTAAAGGCTTTGATCTACTGTATATATGAACTTCAGATCAGTCTAGATAAGAGGAACAGTGAAGGACAGTGTTTGATCTTGCCTGATGGAAAATGAGTCTTGGTCCTAGAAGTGAAAGTCCCCTCCATGTACCAATGATGGGGAGTCGAGAGATTTCCTATTAAAGCATATATTAACTTCAAGTCTAGACATAGTGTGACCGTAGGATGACTTCAGTACAGACAGACAGACACGTGGGGGCTTAACCAGGGATTGTAATCTGGATTGTGTAGTGTTGTGGATAGTGAACTCCCTCTTGTAGAAACTACAGCTGAGATGAATGGTTAGGGGGAGGGGCTATGTCTCAGTGGGACTATGTCTCAGTATGATTTGGGTCCATGTCATTTCAATACAGTCAATTCTGGAGAAAATGATCTGCGATTTTCTCCCCTGACCTCCCCCTGCTCTCCCCCATTCCTCTTGCTCTCTCCCCACTGCTCTCCCCCTGATCTCTCCCCTGGCCTCCCCTGCTCTCCCCCATTCCCCCTGCTCTTCCCCCTGCTCTCCCCTTCACCCCTGCTCTCCCCCATTCCCCTTGCTCTCTCCCCACTGCTCTCCCCCATTCCCCTGATCTCTCCCCTGGCCTCCACCTGCTCTCCCCCACCCCCTACTCTCTCCCCTTTGCTCTCCCCCACTCCCCCTGCTCTCTCCCCTCTACTCTCCCCCATCCCCCCTAAGCAACTTGGGTCTTGTTTTCTTGGAAAACACAACACTGGGGGAGAGGGAGCTTCGCAGACATCTGGCAATAAATAAAGTGCCCTTGGAATGACAGAAAAACTTTTCTTTGTGGAGTGCCGTGGACATTTCCTGACAAGGAGTGGAGCGAGGGAGAGAGGAGAGGAGGGAGGGGCAGGAGGTAAAAGTCAAAATGGACTCCCCAGCTGTGTACACAGAGGCAGGCACAAACAGTCTCGTCTCTGTGCTAAGAGAAAAGGCAGACTACCGGACCCCAGCAGCCCTACTGTAAACCCCCCACCCACCGCCCCCGTGTGTGTGTGTGTGTGTGTGTGTGTGTGTCTGGTGCCAACCTGTCAGATCCCCTGCTGGCTCCTCACTGTGTCCTGTAAAAATATTACCCCGTCTGTCTTTCTCTCCGTCTTCGCCTGCCGTAGTTTGGAGGATGCTGTAAAACTGTTGCTCCTCCTCAATCGTCCACAGAGCATCAGGCCAAAGAAAGAAGATATGCTCTAATTCTCACATAAATACAGGACTTCCTTAAGACAACAGCCATCATCTCAGTGAGAATTTACATGTCATTATTAGTACTATCCTGTCCTGTGAAGGCTGTAAAGACGTCCACCTCGATAAACCTTTGACTCACGCTGCCCCAGGGTTTAATTTAGTGGTACTATGGTATTACTATAAAACCAAGCCCAGAGGTGCTTTGACAGCACAGTATGTTTACAGTAGGTGTGCTGTCTTTCCCTGTTGACTTAATGTCTGTGAAATCTGCAGATATAATGGGTTTCTCTGGCGGGTGTGGAGCCCAGGAGCAGTATTGGTGAAAGGTATGTGTGTGTGTGTGTTGCAGACAGTCTGGTTAAGGTAGAGTTACAGCGCAGACTGACAGCCACTCTGGCAACTCTCTAATTTCCCATCCCCAGTCTAACACTAACCCTCCAGCCTGCATCCTAACCACAGCTGCCTTCATCCCCAGTCTAACACTAACCCTCCAGCCTGCATCCTAACCACAGCTGCCTTCATCCCCAGTCTAACACTAACCCTCCAGCCTGCATCCTAACCACAGCTGCCTTCATCCCCAGTCTAACACTAACCCTCCAGCCTGCATCCTAACCACAGCTGCCTTCATCCCCAGTCTAACACTAACCCTCCAGCCTGCATCCTAACCACAGCTGCCTTCATCCCCAGTCTAACACTAACCCTCCAGCCTGCATCCTAACCACAGCTGCCTTCATCCCCAGTCTAACACTAACCCTCCAGCCTGCATCCTAACCACAGCTGCCTTCATCCCCAGTCTAACACTAACCCTCCAGCCTGCATCCTAACCACAGCTGCCTTCATCCCCAGTCTAACACTAACCCTCCAGCCTGCATCCTAACCACAGCTGCCTTCATCCCCAGTCTAACACTAACCCTCCAGCCTGCATCCTAACCACAGCTGCCTTCATCCCCAGTCTAACACTAACCCTCCAGCCTGCATCCTAACCACAGCTGCCTTCATCCCCAGTCTAACACTAACCCTCCAGCCTGCAGTATGACCATAACCCCAGCCTCTTCCAGCCCCAGCCTAACCCTCCAGCTTACAGAATAACCCTAACTCTAGCCTCCTCCATCCTTAGCCTCCTCCATCACCAGCCTCCTCCATCCCCAGCCTAACCCTCCAGTTTACAGAATAACCCTAACTCTAGCCTCCTCCATTCTTAGCCTCCTCCATCACCAGCCTCCTCCATCCCCAGCCTAACCCTCCATTTTACAGAATAATCCCTAACTCTAGCCTCCTCCATCCTTAGCCTCCTCCATCACCAGCCTCCTCCATCCCCAGCCTAACCCTCCAGTTTACAGAATAATCCCTAACTCTAGCCTCCTCCATCCTTAGCCTCCTCCATCACCAGCCTCCTCCATCCCCAGCCTAACCCTCCAGTTTACAGAATAACCATAACTCTAGCCTCCTCCATCCCCAGCCTCCTCCATCACCAGCCTCCTCCATCCCCAGCCTAACCCTCCAGTTTACAGAATAATCCCTAACTCTAGCCTCCTCCATCCTTAGCCTCCTCCATCATCATCCTCCTCCATCCCCAGCCTAACCCTCCAGTTTACAGAATAATCCCTAACTCTAGCCTCCTCCATCCTTAGCCTCCTCCATCACCAGCCTCCTCCATCCCCAGCCTAAACCTCCAGCTTACAGAATAACCCTAACTCTAGCCTCCTCCATCTCCAGCCTCCTCCTTCACCAGCCTCCTCAATCCCCAGCCTCCTCCAGCCCCAGCCTTCTCCATCACCAGCCCCCTCCATCCCCAGCCTAACCCTGCAGCCTACCGCCTAACCCCAGCCTCCTCCATCCCCAGTTCTCCTCCATCCCCAGTTCTCCTCCATCCCCAGCCTAACCCTTCAGCCTGCAGCCTAACCCCAGTCTGCAGCCTAACCGTAACCCCAGCCTCCCTAAACCTGCAGCCTAACCCTAACCCCAGTCTCCCCCAGCCTGCAGCCGTCCATTCTGCAGCCTGGAGATCCTAGCCCTTTCATTACAAAGCAGCTGTGTAAACGCTGACACGGGGAGTTGTTTTGCTCATGTGTTCAGTGATTCTCGTCCATTAACCAGGCTCAGATCCAATAGTGAACATTACTACTCTTATGGGCCCACACAGTCAGCCCAGCCCAGCTAAGGCCAGCCCAGCCCAAACACACCAAGCGAAGAAAACACGGGAGAGCTGGTCCCATGATGACATCAGGCCGATGATGAGGGGATGGAAAGGAGGGAAGGAGTGGAAAGGGGGAAGTGTTGCTATTTCTGTCCCCCTCCTGTAGTCTGTCAACGGCTCCCCCAGTGGAAGGGAAGGATGGATTCAAGTGAGAAAAGTGTGACATTTTTTGCTCCATAGAGACCGCATAGTGGGACATGCTGCCAGAAAGAGAGATCCGTGACTCTGTAATGAGTAGAGTACAGTAACTACCTCATCGTCATGTTATGCCTTTTATGTCGTTTTAATGACATCGCCAAATGATGTTTTATGTGTCATTGGAAAAGTTAAAAGGGTTAGGGTTAGAAAGCCACTTTTCATAGTGGCACTAAATTTAGATTATTCTCCCTTAAAAAAAAATGAAATTATTTGCCCTCAAAAAATGACCTCGTAAATTAATTTGTGAATGGTCCTAAGAGGCACAGTGAAGGACAGCCTTTGATCTTGCTTGATGGAAAATCAGTTGGCGTCCTAGAAGTGAGAGTCCCCACAATGTACCAATGACGGAGAGTCCAGAGGCTTTAAGCCTGGGTGCCTGACTGTTTCTCCAATCAGTAATGCCACATGGTTGCCTTGCCAAACAACACTGTGACAAGATGACTGAAGCAGAATCAGACTTGAACACAGGATAAGTCCATTTTGTTCTGAATTAGAGTATAAATTGTTTTTAGAATGAACTTGAGAGGATAAGTAATTGTAACTGTGGAAAGAAAATAATTGCCAGACAGACATTGAAAGAGCGATTACAGACCCTAAAGTACTCTTTTAATGGGTAGCAAGAATTGGGTTGTGTCGGTACTGAGCCCTCTGTGTTCACTTAAGTTTCCACAGTCGTGTGTGTTCTGCATATTTACCCACAGTGGTGGTTTCTGCTTCAAAGAATGCTATCCATTAACTTAGCAGTCAGGCAACACAGCTTTCTGGTGCCAAAAGCCAATTTTATATCACTGGAGAGAGATTGTTATCCTGCGTTTAAGCTTATCTCTCTCACTTTCCCCAAACCTCCCAGTCTCCCACAGTCTCAAAGCAGGGGTTACACGGAAGCATTCTAGTGTATCATCACGTTTGGGTGAGTGTCGTAAGGAAGGGTTCAGCCTCTTAGAGCCACTTCCAGCTGAAGCGGAAGTAGATTTAAGGGCCGATTGATATTGTTGTTCACAACAGTAACAGAAACACCACAATGTATGTGGACACCTGCTCGTCAAACATCTCATTCCACAATCATGGGCATTAATAATGGTCCCCTCTTTTTAATCATTAATCATGGTCCCCTCTTTGTTGCTATAACAGCCTCACTCTTCTGGGAATGTTTTCCACTAGATGTTGGAACAGTGCTTCAGGGACTTGCTTCCATTCAGCCACAAGAGCTGTTCAATGGAGTTGAGGTCAGGACTCTGTGCAGGCCAGTCAAGTTCTTCCACACCGATCTCGACAAACCATTTCTGTATGGACCTCGCTTTGTGCACGGGGCATTGTCATACTGAAACAGGAAAGAGCCCTCCCCAAACTGTTGCTACAAAGTTGGAAGCACAGAATCATCTAGAATGTCATTGTATGCTGTAGCGTTAAGATTTCCCTTTACTGGAACTAAGGAGCCCGAACCATGAAAAACAGCCCCAAACCATCATTCCTCCTCCGCCAAACTTGACAGTTGGCACTATGCATTCGGGCAGGTGGCGTTTTCCTGGCAACCGCCAAACTCAGATTCGTGAAGTGTGATGGTGAAGCGTGAATAATCACTCCAGAGAATGCTCCAGAAACCAATGGCGGTGAGCTTTACACCACTCCAGCTGACGCTTGGCATTGTGCATGGTGATCGTAGGCTTGTGTGCGGCTGCTCGGCCATGGAAACCTATTTCATGAAGCACCCGACGAACAGTTATTGTGCTGATGTTGCTTCCATAGGCAGTTTGGAACTCAGTAGTGAGTGTTGCAACCGAGGACAGACGATTTTTACGCACAATGCGCTTCAGCACTCGGTCGTCCCGTTCTGTGAGCTTGTGGCGCCTACCACTTTGCAGCTGAACCGTTGTTTCTCCTAGATGTTTCTACTTCACAATAACAGCACTTACAGTTGACTGGCGCAGCTCTAGCAGGTCCGAAATTTGACGAACTGACTTGTTGGAAAAGTGGCATCCTATGACGGTGCCACGATTTTTTTCAGCAACGGGTGTGGCTGAAATAGCCAAATCCACTAATTTGAAGGGGTATCCACATACTTTTGTATATATAGTGTAGCTACTATACACACATTTGAGGAGTTTAGATGCGTGCACACATACAAAAGTAGCCACAAACACATACATGTACACACACACACATACACATATACACATACAGTTCAGAATGCTCATATCGTTGGGAGGATGTGTAGGACACTGGAGATACCTGGAAAGGATACAGATGTGACTAAATATGGAGGCGTGTTGGTGAAAGGCAGAATACAGAAGAGGAGGTTCCAGTGAATGTTTTTGATCTATTGAGCAATTTGAACTGTAATCAGACCAAATTGTTGAATGTTGTTGACTTCTGCCAGTACCTCCTTATACCCCATTCCCATTCCTAACTCTTCTGGCCCTGGAATGTTCATGTTCCCTGATCGTAGTCCACACACACACACACTTGCATGGCCTCTTGCATGGCCTGCCTGTCTGGTTCTGAGTCAGTCGGATCTTGTGGCGTTGAGACATAGAGACCTTGGCGTGGCAATTGTTATTCAGTCCATTAAAAGAGCGAACTCTCTGATCGCTCCAGTCTTTTGTTTGGCCTGGCGGGCGGGCGTTTGCACACAGACAGACAGGGCTCTGCTGAACTTGGCTGGAGCCTCCAGCAGTCTAAAGCTCTTCTGAAAGGTTTGGCCATGGGAAAGCCCAGGCGCCTCCTCACTTTCAGGGCCTCACTGCTGATCAAAGAAATGGCAGCCGGACAGGGATAAATCCACAGCTTTCACTTTCTTTCTCTCTCTCTCTCTTTATTTATTTCTTTCTTTAAATTTTAAATGTCTCCCTTCCAAGTCATCTCATACCTTTTGCATGAACAGCTTCCCTATACTGTAGCTCTCAATAAAGGTCATTGGTCCTCGCTCATTTCCACCACTAAGTTCTACACTCTTAGAAAAGAAGGTGCTATCTAGAACCAAAAAGGGTTATTTGGCTGTCCCCAAGAGATCCCTTTGAAGAACCCTTTTGGTTCCAGGTAGAACCCTATTAGGTTCCATGAAGAACCCTTTCCACAAAGGGTTCTACATGGAACCCCAAAAAGTTTTACCTGGAACCAAAAAAGCTTATCCCATGGGGACAGCCGCAGAACCCTTTTGGAACCCTTTTCTCTAAGAGTGTACTGAAATCGTTGATTAGATCAAAACCAGATCAAAGCATGACGGACATAAAGGATTGGACCATATGAGTCCAGCTAGTGTGAGTATTCTGATTTACATGAGTTTTTAATGTGTTGACTGGGAGAAGAGTAGAGGAGAGGCAGTGTTTGTTAGTTAGTGGGGGGTTGTGGATGTAGTCCAGAGTGATTCAGAGTTCCCATTGGACACATCTGGACCAGGGCCGACCAGGCCAGATTAATCAAGCCCAGATGGCGGTGATCGCCCCAGTGGGTCTCTGCCACTGGGAGGGGGACAATCTTGTCCAGGCAAGATGGTCAGGTCATGGGTGTGAGCAGGAGAGGAGAGGGGACAGTTAGAAGTTGCTGGGTGCTCTGTCCTCTCTCTTTCTCTCACTCTTTCTGCTTTCTGCTGCTCTCTCATTTTCAGTCTGGGCTGGCTGTGATTGACCTTTATTTTAGTTTTAGCACCAGGGAGTTATAAGAGCAGCGCGACCACAATAATCTGCCCTATCTCTCTGTACGTCACCTTTAGAACTCAGGAGGATCAACTTAAACCACTTCTCCAGGGTTTATGTTAGTTACATTCCTCCTGACAGTGCCTCTCAGACCCTGTATTCTATTTCATTCTCCATCTACAGTACCTCTAATGAATGCTGTATTAGCTTTGGCGCCACTACTGGAGTTAATAAGGCCTTTCCACCACACCAGAAGCCATCATTAGGCCCGTTTGAGTTTTATTACGTGCGATTGAATGGAAATCATATTGCTCAAATGGTTTCAGCATGAGTTCATTGTGTTTGATTCGTGAAGTGCGGTTAACAAGATTATGTTGCTGCGGTCGTTGCCTGGCGAGCAGCGCAGCAAGGTGGCCATTGAAGTCTGAGGACATTGTGTTCTTCTAATTACTTTGTTTCCACACAGTGACACACTGTATCTGTGTTAGTACAGTACAGTCCGAGAGGTTACAAATGCTGTTGGTACGGTCGTGGTAGCTTCACCACGGTCCACCAGACCTTTAGACCAGCTTCAGACCTGAGGCTGGACCGAGAATGTTTGTCATGGGAACCAGCACTAAATGGGTCTCCCATTATATAATGTAGTTATCCCATTAGACAAATGAATAGGAGAATCCACTTTTCAACACATTTCCGGACCAACGTCTCTAACCAGGAACGAGCAGCAGCGTACATTTAGTCAAATAGGTTAAAGACGAGGGAGGTAAATAAATTCACCCAGACAGTGCCTGCTCTGACTTAGGCCCCAATATCTCCTACTGCAACATTTAAATGCTGCTAAAGGGTGTTCTTACATATTTAGTGTATATTTATATTATATTATTATATCAATAACACTTCAAATTCAATGAAACGTAGCTAGCAGAATTGTGAAATAGACTTGGCTTTCGGTTATACAGAACATTCAGAAAGCCATTTTGAAGAAGTGAAACAAGAAAATGGCTGACTATTTCTCTCTCATAAGGCAGCCCTCCGCACCTCTGATTCAGAGGCATTGGGGTAATATACGGAAGACACATTTCAGTTGAATGCATTCAGTTGTACAACTGACTAGGTATCCCCCTTTCTCCTTATCTCCCACTAGACTACAGGACCGGGCCCTGCTTTACGCAGGTCAACAACCAGATGTGCCAGGGCCAGCTGAGTGGCATTGTGTGCACCAAGACCCTGTGCTGTGCCACCATTGGACGGGCATGGGGACACCCCTGTGAGATGTGCCCTGCACAGCCTCACCCCTGTCGCCGAGGCTTCATCCCCAACATCCGCAGTGGAGCGTGCCAGGGTAAGACGCACAGACACACACACACACACATGCATTTTTACACTTGCATATAAACACACCTGGATGATCTTCAGTCTAATAAACTCAACAAGTGAGTCACGCACAAACACACTCACCCTCCTCATCACGAACACTATAACCATTACTTGATCTGTCACCATAAGCAACCAAACTCCTGCAGCCTGCAACCACCACCCATACAGAGAGACCAACACACACACACACACACAGAGAGAGAGAGAGAGAGAGAGAGCGAGAGAGAGATGGAGAGAGAAAGAGAGAGCTGAGATACACATCAAAGCCGGAGAAAGAGAGGAGAGTTCTCATTTCATCGCTACATGAACTGAAGTTCACCTTCCTTCATCAACATTCCAGCAGCAGACCCAGGCCAGTGTCTGTGTAAATACAGGCTGTTCTCTCTCTCTTCATTGTCTGGCCCCTCCCTGCCTCCACACTACCCACCGGGTTTCAACATTGTTTGTCAGCGTATTGTGACGTGTAATCTACGTGGAAAATACATTGGATTTGAAAAACTGTTGTTTTGAGGGTGAAATTTCAACCACATGTTTGTCGTCACCTTGTATAAAAGTTGTTGAATTTATACATTTGAAACAATATCAGATCTTCAATGTTATATCCACTATCAAAAAAAAAACTATCTTCTAGTGGAGAGTTGATCTACAGCTATTCATTTGGTCTCTCATCCAGGGTTTTAACCAGCCCAGCCTTACTTATCTTTTATATTTGTCACTGACTACTACCAATGGGCTGTCGTGAGAATGATTATTGAAGACCTCTTAGTAACTAAATATATTCACTGTTGCTATCGAAGTCATTACAAAGGGTAGGTTTAACAGAGGAAATGAAATGTAACCATACTTTATAAATCAGAAATAGGAAATTGTGTATCCACAAATCATTTATATGTTGGATCCACATATCCATCTCGACCAGAAAAAGTTTAAGAATAAGACTAAAGCTAATCAAACTTTCAGTGGCTCAGATAAAGATATATTTGGTTGCGTTGTCAACCAAACACAATTCAAGAATATTTTTGTAATACGGTAAATAAAATTAAAAACAAAAATGAAGGGTTACAAATGAATGTAACAGTAGTTATTCAACCTTAAGTTTGGGAACACATCCATGGCCACATTTTGAGGTTTGCCTAATGTAACTATAAATGTCTTATGTTCAAGATGCAAAGGTTTCAGGTCTGAGGAGAGCTTCACAATCTGCGCAGAATATTAAACAACATTGATCACTTGCACTATGTACTTTGAATGTAATCTCAACTGCAATCCAAGTCATTTGGTTGTGCTATTAGATAAAACAGTGATAACACGTAGAAATACAACATATCTGACATTTTATTCCCATTTGAACTTTGTTGTGCTTTTAGATGATTGAAAGCATAGTGATAACAATTTGGTAATTCAACAAACTTCTGGCTGTCTTTTTGAGTGTGTGAATAAAGGTTGAAATCTCATTAATCAGCGTCTCAACCAAATATTACCCACATTTCCATGTTAAAATGAGGTGGTGTGCCCAGTGGGTAGGCTCCATAAAGTCCAACCATGGGTAGGCTCCATAAAGTCCAACCATGGGTAGGCTCCATAAAGTCCATCCATGGGTAGGCTCCATAAAGTCCAACCATGGGTAGGCTCCATAAAGTCCAACCATGGGTAGGCTCCATAAAGTCCAACCATGGGTAGGCTCCATAATGTCCAACCATGGGTAGGCTCCATAAAGTCCAACCATGGGTAGGCTCCATAAAGTCCAACCATGGGTAGGCTCCATAAAGTCCATCCATGGGTAGGCTCCATAAAGTCCAACCATGGGTAGGCTCCATAAAGTCCAACCATGGGTAGGCTCCATAAAGTCCAACCATGGGTAGGCTCCATAAAGTCCAACCATGGGTAGGCTCCATAAAGTCCAACCATGGGTAGGCTCCATAAAGTCCAACCATGGGTAGGCTCCATAAAGTCCAACCATGGGTAGGCTCCATAAAGTCCAACCATGGGTAGGCTCCATAAAGTCCAACCATGGGTAGGCTCCATAAAGTCCATCCATGGGTAGGCTCCATAAAGTCCAACCATGGGTAGGCTCCATAAAGTCCAATAAGATGAAGCAGTGAGGCTGTATCAGTAGAAGGGTTCTTTGGCTGTCCCCATAGGATAACCATGTTTAGCTCCAGGTAGAACCCTTTTGTGTTCCAGGTAGAAATAACCCTTCTGGGTTCCATGTAGAACCCTCTGTAGAAAGGGTTCTACCTGTACCTAAAAAGGGTTCTGCTATGGGGACAGCCCAAAAAACCTTTAAGGTTCTAGATAGCACCTTTTTTCTAAGAGTGTAGAGGTAGCGTGCCCTCTTATGAAACACAGCGCCTCACCCCCCAGCAATGTTCAAACGACCCTCCATGGACTGGAGCCTCTTCCTCTTTGTTGAGATTTTAATAGGATATGTCTAGGCAGCACCTTCATCTCATGATAATGGATTGCCTTTATGTAATGTTTTACAAAGGGGGACACTTACCAGCTAGCACATTTGGTTCCTTGGGAACATATGTTTTTGGTTTCACTTTGGCTGTATGTGAAAATGTTCCTGTTCTTGGGACGTTTGTTTTTAGGTTACAGGGAGGTTCTGAGAACATTTGACTCTCGTTCTTTGAAGGTTTTCCTGGGAGGTTTTATTAACGCTCTGAAGTTATTTGGGTGTTTTTAAATAACTTCCTTAATACTTTCAATAAGACTGCTATCTTATTTGGGGTTAACTTTTTTTAAATAGGACCCTTGGACATTTATTTTCTTAGGCAATAACCATGCAAACACATTTATTTTTTTTGTGACCAGTAAGATTCAAACCTATAATCTTCTGTTTTATATCCATGGAATTAGTCCACTGTGCCACCAGGATGTAGCTACTATGCCATGATTTTTTTTACGCATACAAAGCTGTTAATTTCAGTCTATTCAAACAGACCCCATTTCAAAGGAAACAGGCACTCATTAATCTGGTGGCAGGTTAGTGGGTGTGGCCAACACACCTGAACACACTTAACAAGATAAAGGAAAGAGAGTTTTATTGATGCTGAGAACGGGGTGTATATGTTTCTAAATAGGAAGTGGCTCCTAATCCATGACCAGATTTTTTATTTCTGAGGCTTCATATCCATTCGTGGGAAATCTTGTGGGAATTTGTGTAATGGGTGCGTGTTGGTGGCAGGGAAGTCAGGCGCAGAAGAATCGAACTTGGTATAAACGGAGTTGTTTAATCAGTGCTTCACAAAACTCCAAAACCAAAATTACAAATAATAAAAATGTGTAATTTTGGGACCAGTCATCATGCCCGAAACCGGATTAGATAAAGCTTGATAAATCAGAGTTAAATAACAAAAATATGATATTCACAATGTCACTAAGCGAAAAACAAACAACCAAAACAGCAATAGCTACTACAATGTCAAAACATTATTTTATCATGAGTTCAGTACCATGTGCTTGATTTTGCAGACCCACGACTAGGGTGTATCGTCATTAGCTAGCTAGCTAACGTTCATATGCTAGCCAGCGTTAGCTACCTAGCTAGCAAGCTCTAGTCTAGTCCAATGGAAACTGATGCATCCCTGGCTAGCTAGATGACCAGTGGTGACAGTGAGGTCCGTGTATGAGATTCAAGGCCCTAATAAGTACCATCGTGCAGAAATGGCAAAGAAAATACAGTTTGATGATCTAGCTATGTTAGCTAGTAAAGTATCATTTAAAGAAGATGCGAACTAGCTTTGCATGCATGGTAGGATCAGTGTTGTCAAAAATGGTAGACCCTCTAGTGTTGTCAACATTTCAACCAGGACGGACTGTCCTATGGGACGCAAAATTGCCGGCACATACACAGATGCAGCTCTCATGCAATGCAGTCAGTACACATTAATTCATAGCCATGAGCGAGCATGTTGTGAAGTTTAAAGTAGCTAGATGTGTCATCTCCATGAGCTAGCTATACATCTTGCTGTCACACAAAAAATGCATACAACAAAATATCACTCAATACATTGCATATTGGTCCACAATTCCTCTGACATTTGGCTCGTAGTTCTGGCACAGGAACGAAGTGAAGATAGTTTTCAGGGACCTACCAGATCACAAAAACAGTGAGCAGAGAGGGGGAGATAAAAAATAATGGTTAGGGACAAATCAACCATAAGACCACTAGGTGTCATCGTATACAGACAGATCAAATTGATTTCAACAGTACTTGATAGAGTCCACTCGTTTGCTGCACTGGTGTAAAATCTCACTATTGCGTAAGATTTGTATATTAACATATGTGGGACATTTTGGAGAACACTTCTTATTTCATATAAAAAAATATATAAATATTTTTTGTGGTATCCAATTGGTAGTTAAAGTCTTGTCTCATTGCTGCAACTCCCGTACGGACTCGGGAAAGGTAGAGAGCCATGCATCTTCTGAAACACAACCCAACTGCACTGCATCACTGCATCTCAGCGTCACTACAGACAACCTGGTTTGAATCCATACTATATCAGAACCGGCCGTGATAGGGAGTCCCATAGGGCGGCGCACAACTGGCCCAGCGTCGCTGGTGTAGGCCGTCATTGTAAATAAGAATTTGTTCTTAATTGGCTTGCCTAGTAAAATAAAAAATGCCCCCTTTTTTAAAATTTAACTAGGCAAGTCAGTTAAGAACAAATTCTTATTTACAATGACAACCTAGGAACATGTCAGCTTAGCAATTTGACCTAGCAACCAGTTGGTTACTGGCCCAATGCTCTAACCACCACACCAGTGTGTTGGAGTAAACACCTTGCAACCATGTCAGCATACATGCACCCAACCCACCACAGGAGTCACTAGAGCACAATGGGACAAGGACATCCCTGCTGGCCAAACCCTCCCCTGACCCAGATGCCCTACCCCATGGGTATCCCGGTCACGGCCGGCTGTGATAGAGCCTGGACTTGGGAGGCCTCAGAAAACACTTCTGTTAGACACATACATACCACAGGAGGTTGGTAGTACCTTAAATGGTATCAAATACATCAAAGATGTGGTTTCCTTGTGTTTGATGCCATTCCGTTCGCTCCATTCCAGACAGATATTTAATTTCAGAATTATTTATAATTAAGTTAGGGTCAGGGATAAGGGTTTGTTTAAGGTAAGGTCAGTTTTAGATGTGGTTAGTCGTTTTGCAAGTCAGCAGTGTCCTCTAAAGTGCATGTTGAGTGTTGACACATTCTCAGTAAGGTGTGCTGAGAGACACATTTTATACAAGAGCTTTCGCACACATTCTAATGAAAAATAGCTGTAAAGAACTGAACAACTGAAAAAGAAATATGATCCTGAAACAGCAGTTAGGCTTTCAAACTTCACTCTGCACACCTTTGAATTACCGATGTGACTGAGCGCCTTGGGGTTTTGTCAATGTTGTTTCCACTTCATTACCATGAATAGACGTTGAATTGACGTATGTGCTCAGTGGATTATTTGTCCGCTTTGGCCACAGGACAAAAAGCAAGAAAACAATTGATGCTCGAACTAAATCATACCTCAGATGTGCCCTTAAGACACTTCAAAAACCAAAGTATTCCTAAAATATCCAAAGCTGATTCAAGTTATTACACATTGTAAACATTGTACATTCAGCAGACATTGTACATTCAACTCTGAGTCAAATCATTCATTACACACAATTATTGCTAAATTAATAGGCCTGGCCACAGATGTGACTGTATGACAGTTATAGCTTAATAAAATCCTTCCTTCCTGATAGCTTTTCTGTTATAGTATTTTTTATCTGAAAAGTCACGTTCTCTCACTGAGCCTCTATCAGTCTGCCTTTATATAAAGTATACACACCAAGGAAGTCACCTATTCTCCAGAAAGCCCCTGAAAAAAGTCCTGTTGGAACCAGTTCAAAGCACACATGCACATGAATCCCAATGTAAGGAAAGCATTCCAGACATCATGGGTTTGGATGCTCTTGCCGCCGCTGGCAGTCGGCGCTCCTCAACATGAGAGCACATTTTCAGGCTTTGTTAAAAAGGAATAGAAGTCGAAGGTATTCACATGATTAGAAACAGACTGAGTTTGTGTGTGTGTGTGGGGTGGGGTGAGAGAGAGAGAGAGAGGGGGTATAAATCTTGGTTGCTTGGCTGGATACTGGCACTGTGTGCCAACTTCCCTCTCTGAGACTGGTGCAGAGTTAGATGACCAAGTGTGTGTGCACGTCTCTGCCCACACGTCGTGTTTCTATGTCCATGTCTTCATACCATCCAGACACATACCAGTCTCAGCACATATTCACATACCCAGAGGTATGGGGTCTGTCAATGTGTTTCCACTGAAGATGATGAAATGCCAACACCTCTTCCTGGCTATCATGGCCAGACTGTGAGCTAACGAAGTGTAAATGTGTGAAGAGGGGAGGAAGATGAGGTGATAAGTGACTTTTCCGTCTCATTAAGCCAGTTTAAAGAAGACACTGTTTTGTGTAGCCTGGTTACGGTGTCCACTGTCCAATCAGAACCCTACGTATACAGTTCTTTACTCACGGCATGATAGAAAATATACGTGTACATGAACCCACTCCCTGCTCAAACAAGGGCTACAGTCTGCACTGGTCTTGGTTCCTAGGTGGCGGTGCCAAAATATATCCCCTGTTCTGTCCTGCTGTGCCCCTGTAAACTGGTTTTAATGCTGCAACAAAAACTCCTGAAAAACGTATTTTAGCCATATGACCGATCATGATTGGTTGTGGTACAGTGATGTAATGTTTATACCTACTTCCCTTTCAAATCTATATCACTGTATATCACAGAGCTTAAAATCCACATTTATAGACTCCATTTGATTCAAGGTTAGTGGGGGGCAGTAAAGCTTTAGAAGATTCTTCACTCATTAAGAGTAGACTCAGAGTACTTAAACAGCATCTCTTAAAGCAACTCATATTAAGTGCTGCTTATTTGTGCTAATGGTCTCCATTCTCCTTCCCTCCCTCTATCCCTATCTCCTTTTCTCTTTCCTTTCCTCTCTTTCTCTTCCTCAATCCCCCCCTCTCCCCCTCTCCCTTCTGTAGATGTGGATGAGTGTCAGGCCATCCCTGGGCTGTGTGCAGGAGGTAACTGTATCAACACAGTTGGCTCCTATGAGTGTAAATGTCCCGCGGGCCATCGCCAGAGTGACACCAGCCACAAGTGTGAAGGTGAGTTACACGCAGCTCTCTCACTTAACCCCTGTAGTAATACCATATTATTATACATATTATATAATAAACTGGAATGTATTACTTACACTGAATTCATGTGATGGAAAACATATTGGCCATCATTTTAGTAGGCTTAGCTAAGTGAACTCAGTGCCTCAGTTAAGAATTAGAGGAAGGATTTTGAATTGTGAGCATAGATCCATTGTTTTGCTTTTTGCCGGGGTTTTGTTATGCACTATTATCAGTGTTTTGAATACTTTTGCCAGACAGTCAGTGGTGATTAGCTTCTGTGGTTATCTGGTCACTGATATGGAAACACACACACACACACACACACACACACACACACACACACACACACACACACACACTCCAGTTAGGGGTCACATTGCTTTATGTTGATTGGGTGGAATTTAAACAATGCAAAATGAAGACAGACAGGCTGAGGCACTTTGCAAGGTGGGGGCTGTAGGCCTTGGATGGGTTCCTAGTCTTTGGGGAGGTTGGAAAGAGCTTTGGGACTGTTTCAGCCAGAGGTATTTCACCCACTTAACTACACTGTCTGATGTGCTGTCTAGGAATATAGTTGTGTACACTTTGTTTTCCCCTCTAACTGCCAATCACTAGCCTCAGTCCAGTTAGTGGCTCATAGGAACTTGTACTCTAACATCATACTCTAACATCATACTGTACCATACAAGTACATACCAAAGTAGTATACTATACCTTAAAACCTCACAACAGTTTAGCTTCAATCTGGAGATTGCATGCCTAACTCACTGTCCCACGCATACCTCTCATTGACATCAATGTAATGTGTCCCTTATGTTACCCAAAGTCTGAATTACAGTACGCACACACATCTCATGTTAGGATTGAGTCCTTATTAAACCAGCCCAGCAGGAGAGAAGGAGTACATAAACACTGACTCAGCAGGGTTATGGTGTATAAACCATCCCCTTGCTCCTCTCGGGCAGAGAGAGGCATTGTAATAATCACTGACCTTAGGGACTCATTAAGTCTAGGGTTTTGTGATAGCAAATTCATCAGGCACCCCCTCATAATCAGAACACAACTTGAGTGCGATAAAAATAGTCTACATTGAATTTTTACTATGACGTCTGCAGTGCATGACTGGACGAACCAAGTCTCTGACCCGGGGAAAGAACATTTAAAAGTCCCGGCTCTTGGCATCGGATACATTTTTATGCAGGTTTCAAGCTAATTTCCTAAAGTTCTACACATTTTGGCAGAGAGAAAACGTCTCAGTTTTAAAGCTTAAACTGCAGTGAGTGCATTTATGTACAAAAATAACATTTGGGGGAAATAGTTTTGAGTTGAAAAATATATAATTGTACTGTGGATACCAATATCCCTGTGAGTCTTCCAGGCCCATGTTGCCCAGGGTTAGGAACATAAATTGCATATTAATAATATTACTTTGTATTGTTTTCACAATTGAAACTTATTCCATTTATGGGGCGGCAGGGTAGCCTAGTGGTTAGAGCGTTGGACTAGAAACCGAAAGGTTGCAAGTTCATATCCCTGAGCTGACAAGGTACAAATCTGTCGTTCTGCCCCTGAACAGGCAGTTAACCACTGTTCCTAGGCCGCCATTGAAAAGAAGAATTTGTTCTTAACTGACCTGCCTAGTTAAATAAAGGTCAAATAAAAATTCCATGGATCCCTTTGCCAAAAGTTGTTTAATCTGTTGTCAGTATTCAGAAAGTATTCAGACCCCTTACCCTTTTCCACATTTTGTTACGTTTCAGCATTATTCTAAAATGTATTACATATAATGTTTATCTTAGCAATCTACACACAATACCTCATAATGACAAAGCAAAAACTGTTTTTTAGATTTTTTTGCAAATGTATAAAAAATAAAAACAGAAATAGCTTATTTACATAAGTATTCAAACCATTTGCTATGCGACTCGAAATTGAGTTCAGGTGCATCCTGTTTCCATTGATCATCCTTGAGATGTTTCTACAACTTGATTGGAGTCCACCTGTGGTAAATTCAATTGATTGGACATGTTATGGAAAGGCACACACACCTGTCAATATAAGGTCCAACAGTTGACAGTGCATCTTAGAGCAAAAACCAAGCCATGAGGTCGAAGGAATTGTCCATAGAGCTCAGAGACAGGATTGTGTCGAGGCACCAAGACTCTTCCTAGAGCTGGCCGCCCGGCCAAACTGAGCAATCAGGGTAGAAGGACCTTGGTCAGGGAGGTGACCAAGAACCTGTTGATCACTCTGACTTTTTCTGTGGAGATGGGAAAACCTTCTAGAAGGACAACCATCTCTGCAGCACTCCACGAATCAGGCCTTTCTGGTAGAGTGGACAGACGGAAGCCACTCCTCAGTAAAAGACACATAACAGCCCGCTTGGAGTTGCCAAAAGGCACCTAACGACTCTCAGACCATGAGAAACAAGATTCTCTGGTCTGATGAAACCAAGATTGAACTCCATGACCTGAATGCCAGCGCCACGGCTAGAGGACACCTGGCACCATCCCTACGGTGAAGCATGGTGGTGGCAGCATCATACTGTGGGGATGTTTTTCAGCGGCAGGGACTGGGAGACTAGTTAGGATCGAGGCAAAGATGAATAGAGAAGAGTACAGAGAGATCCTTGATGAAAACCTGCTCCAGAGCACTCAGAGCGTCAGACTGAGGCAAACGTTCACCTTCCAACAGGACAACAACCCTCAGCACACAGCCAAGACAACGCAGGAGTGGCTTTGGGACAAGTCTCTGAATGTCCTTGAGTGGCCCAGCCAGATCCCAGACTTGAACCCGGTCAAACATCTCTGGAGAGATATGAAAATAGCTGTGCAGCTGCACTCCCCATCCAACCTGATAGAGCTTGAGAGGATCTGCAGAGAAGAATAGGAGAAACTCCCCAAATAAATGTGTGCCAGGCTTGTAGAGTCATACCCAAGAAGACTCGACGCTGCCGAAGGTGCTTCAACAAAGTACTGAGTAAAGGGTCTGAATAAATATATATTTTTAATGAATTAGCAAAAATGTTTAAAAACTTGTTTTGCGTTGTCATTATGGGGTATGGTGTGTGTAGACTGATGAGGGGAAAAAAACATTTCATACGGCTGTAACGTAACAAAATGTGGGAAAAGTCAAGGGGTCTGAATACTTTCCGAAGTAATAATATACTCGTTATATATTCTGGCCACGGACCTCCGCGGACCCCACTTTCAGAACTCTTGCGTTACTCGTTATATATTCTGGCCACGGACCTCCGCGGACCCCACTTTCAGAACTCTTGCGTTACTCGTTATATATTCTGGCCACGGACCTCCGCGGACCCCACTTTCAGAACTCTTGCGTTACTCGTTATATATTCTGGCCACGGTCCTCCGCGGACCCCACTTTCAGAACTCTTGCGTTACTCGTTATATATTCTGGCCACGGACGTCCGCGGACCCCACTTTCAGAACTCTTGCGTTACTCGTTATATATTCTGGCCACGGACGTCCGCGGACCCCACTTTCAGAACTGCGTTAAGTGATAGGGCAGAGCATGACCAATATTAGGTCCTTTACCCACCTCACTCCTCACCCAGTCAGTTCCAGAAGAGGCTGGTGGGAGGAGCTAAAGGAGGACGGGCTCATTGTAATGGCTGGAAGGGAATGAATGGTAGGGTAGCAAACATATCAAAGATATGGCAACCACATGTTTGACTTCGTTATGTTTATTCCATTCTAGGCATTAAAATGTGTCCATCCTTCTATTGCTCATCCCACCAGCTTCTTCTGGTCAGTTCCCAGGGCTCCACTCCCTAATATCATTAACTACCATAGAACCAATGCTAGACCACTGATGATTCCCTATTGGGTGATGGAGAGAAACTCAGGCTCTGCTCAAATACTTTGGAAATTCTTACTTCCCTCTTTCCATCCTTCCTTCCTTCCTTCCTTCCTTCCTTCCTTCCTTCCTTCCTTCCTTCCTTCCTTCCTTCCTTCCTTCCTTCCTTCCTTCCTTAAAGAAGGAGAGAGTTGGTCTAAGAGTTATGTTGGTACTTTTTCTTTGCTTTTACTTATCCAATCACTTTCCAATCTGTGATTAGTAAAGGAAGGAAGGAAGAGTGCATTTTTTGAACAGGGCCTGGGTGTCCAGTAACAGATGTAGAGAGAGAGATCAGCTGGGGGCTATCAGTAGACCCTGAGGGTCAATGTAGGGTTAGAAACAGTCATATACCTGGAGGAAACTCTAAATAAAATAAAATAAAAATGTATTGGTCGCATACTCAGTTTAGCAGATGTTATAGCAGTTGCCGCTAAATGCTTATGATAAGTGAACAAATAATTTACAAAAATATGTATTTAAAGATTCACTATGCAGAAATCGCTCCACCATTTCCGGGTTGCGGGTTGCTAAAATTAGAATAATTTGCCTAATTTCAGTTTATGTGACAAAACAAGCAAGTATAGTCTACCGAATCATTGTACCATCTAAACCTCTGTTAAAAATATTTTCAATAAAAAAAAATATTGTATTTTCAAGAGTTTGAAGCTGGTGTACAAACCCGAAAGTAAAAGACTAAACTTAAAATGGGAAGCATCGAAATAGCGTACATAGAACATATATACCACTTCTTAGAATTGCTTTCAATGAGAATGACAGATCTATAACTCACATTCTATGTGAATTTTGTCAGGTCGCCCAAAAAGTTACATATTGCAGCTTTAAAAAACTAAACCAGTTATGTAACCCAAATAGCACTGTAACAGTAATCCAAATGCCATCTATATGTATATACACCGGATGAATTTACACAAGATATACTAAGAATAATATGGTCAGCAGTAGATATATTACCGTGAGCTATATCAAGAATCTAGTATATACATATGTAACAGTATAGACTTTACGTCCATCCCCTCGCCCCGACCTGGGCGCGAACCAGGGACGCTCTGCACACATCAACAGTCACCCTCGAAGCATCGTTACCCATCGCTCCACAAAAGCCGTAGCCCTTGCAGAGCAAGGGGAACCACTACTTCAAGGTCTCAGAGCAAGTGACGTCACCGATTGAAAAGCCATTAGCACGCACCACTGCTAACTAGCTAGCCATTTCACATCGGCTACACATACATATGCTGTGTGTATAAGCAGTGTAACTAAAATGCTATGTACATTAGCAGAAGTATTAGAGTGAGCTATGTCAAGAATACAGTATTTAAATACACAGTACAAAACCCCATAGCAAAATGGATAGAATTGCAGGAAATTAGCTTCCGGACCAGATTCCGGATTATAAATATATACACTACTGTTGAAAAGTTTGGGGTCACTTAGAAATGTCCTTGTTTTTGAAAGAAAAGCACATTTTTTGTCCATTTAAAATAACATCAAATGGATCAGAAATACAGTGTAGACATTGTTAATGTTGTAAATGACTATTGTAGCTGGAAACGGCAGATTTTTTATGGAACATCTACATTATCAGCAACCATCACTCCTGTGTTCCAATGGCATGTTGTGTTAGCTAATCCAAGTTTATCATTTCAAAAGGCTAATTGATCATTACAAAACCCTTTTGCAATTATGTTAGCACAGCTGAAAACTGTTGTTCTGATTAAAGAAGCAATAAAACGGGCCTTCTTTAGACCAGTTGAGTATCTGGAGCATCAGCATTTGTGGGTTCGATTACAGGCTCAAAATGGCCAGAAACAAAGAACTTTCTTCTGAAACTCGTCAGTCTGTTCTGGTTCTGAGAAATTAAAGTATTCCATGCGAGAAATTGCCAAGAAACTGAAGATCTCATACAACGCTGTGTACTACTCTCTTCACAGAACAGTGCAAACTGGCTCTAACCAGAAAATAAAGAAGTGTGAGAGGCCCCGGTGTCAAATTAGTTGGTCATGTGATGGCGGCTGTCCTATCACAGTCCCACTGAAATGCTGGATTGTGCTATGGTCTTATGATGACTGGAGGCCTATTGTCTGGACAAGCAGGAGAGGTGACCTATGCCCTGTAGTCTTTGAAGCCTGGTGGAGTGAGAGGCAGCGTATGGGGGTGGAGGTCCTTGAAGGTTAAGTAATTACAGCCCCAAGCCTGAGGCTCCGTACGTGGGCTTTGCCTGGGCCAAGGTGGGGGTTGGATGGTGGATGGGGCAGCTTTTAGGGAACATTGTGTTTGAACTTAAGTGGGGCAGTCAGTTTTAGTTTCAAAACATCAAGCATTCCATAGCCCATTAAAGGGTAGAGAATACTGAGTTGAACCATCCATAACTGTGAATGTTCAGATACCTCAAATAGCACAGCTCTGAGATTGAGCGATTCAATCCCCATTTTGTTCGGTTAAGACATCACAGACCACCATCTGTTTTCCAAAGGGAAAATGGGTTTCAAAATGCCTTCCAAGTTTATGCACCAACATGGCCTCATGTTCCTGTGGAGCTAGCCTTGTAGCTGTTAACATGTCAGGGATGTAGTTCTTCTAGGCCAAAGCAATCGACCTGATTTCATAGTTGTTGTTGTTTTTTCCTCTCGTTTTTTGCCCCCTCATTTTCCTTCGATAAATACAGACTACTGGCCCAGGACCAGCTGTTAGCGCTAGAACAAAGAAACACTTATAGAGCAGAGATGATTTTAGTGTTATATATAAGGACCTCCCCATAGCGTCGAACACTTATACATGTAGATACACACACATACTGTACAGACAAGCACAGTTACACACACACACACACACACACACACACACACAGTTACACACACACACACACACACACACACACACAGTTACACACACACACACACACACACACACACACACACACACACACACACACACACACAGTTACACACACACACACACACACACAGTTACACACAGTTACACACAAGGGTTGCAAAGGGTCGGAAACTTTCCTGGAAATTTCCTGGAAATTTTCCATGGGTAGTTAAGCCCTGGAATTTGGGGAATTTTGGTTAAATTCATCAAAAAAGTTAGCTTATAACAGTGAACCTTTTTTTGTGGGATACACATAAGGCAATTCTAAGTATTGTGGCATATTTTGGTTAAACTATCCCAAATTCAATGGAATTGCAACCCTCTGCATGTGCAGTGCACTCTTCCATCACATGTACAGCTGAATCTCAAGATCTTGCACACTAATGAGATGCTATTGAGCCCACACTACTGCACTGTCTGAGCCAAGGACTACATGCTTTCCGGTAAGTTTTGATTACAATACATAATTTTTGTTAACTAGTAAATAGTAGCCTACAGGTGTGTTTAATATTTACATTTCATTTATATTTGAAATATCCAGAATTTTTTGTTAACTCCAGTGGAACATAGTGCATCTAAATCTTTTCAAAGTGAGGGATTTTATCCTATCCTAGGTATTCCTTTCTAACTTGTTTTTGCTACCATGTGGGGTTTAGCTTGCTTGAGCCTGCTACCTGAGGAGTGTTAATTCACCTGTTTCCATATTATTATATTTCATTTTAAAACATGTTTCTTTTCAAATGAGTTGTTTAATCTAACTGCTTAACTATTTATCTGTACATGGAATTGTATTTGTTGTTGTTTTACTCATTTTTTTCTAATCTTTACAGGAAAATGCCACGGGCCCTATCAGATGGAGATGTGGAGATATTTCACTGCAGCTAATGTAGCAGGAAAAGCTGTGTACATTTGCAAATAATGTGCCAAATTATATGTGAAGAATGCAACAAAGATGCAGAATCATCTGGCCAAGTGCATAAAGTTCCCTCAGCTCTCACAACAAGCAAACTCTGACAAAAGTCCCTCTACTTCTATTTGAGGTGAAAATGATGAATCAGACACCTTATCAATAGCAACAGCTCATGGTCCTCCTGGAATCAGACGTGTTTTTGACTCAATGGAGGAACGTAGTCAGAGAAATGCTGATGAATGTCTTACTCGAGCTGTGTATGCAACTGGTTCATCTCTGATGCTCACAGACAATGTGTATTGGAAGAGATGTCTGAATGTTCTTCGCACAGCATACACCCCTCCAACCAGAAGTGCTTTATCTACTAATTTGCTGGATGCAGAGTTCAACAGAGTTCAAGTGAAGGTCAAGCAAATGATAGGGAAAGCAGACTGTATTGCAATCATCTCTGATGGGAGGGTCGAATGTTTGTGGGCAAGGAATAATTAACTACATCATCTCCACTCCTCAACCAGTATTCTACAATTACACAGACACAAGGGACAACAGACACACCGGTCTCTTCATTGCGGATGAGCTAAAGGCAGTCATCAATGACCTTGGACCACAGAAGATATTTGCACTGGTGACAGACAATGCTGTGAACATGAAGGCTGCTTGGTCTAAAGTCACACCCATTGGCTGTGCTGCTCACGCATTGAATCTGCTCCTCAAGGACACCATGGCACTCAAAACAATGGATACCCTCTACAAGAGAGCCAAGGAAATGGTTAGGTAAGTGAAGGGTCATTAAGTTATAGCAGCAATCTACCTCACCAAGCTAAGTGAGAAGAATATGAGCACCACATTGAAGCTGCCCAGCAACACCCGTTGGGGTGGTGTTGTCATCATGTTTGACAGTCTCCTGGAGTGGAAGGAGTCTCTCCAATAAATGGCCATATCACAGTCTGCTGATATGGACAGCCCCATCAAGAGGGTCCTCCTGGATGATGTATTGGAACTCCTGAAACCTATAGCAGTAGCCATTACGGATTGAGGGAGACAATGTCATCCTGTCTGATCAAATCAAATCAAATTTATTTATATAGCCCTTCGTACATCAGCTGATATCTCAAAGTGCTGTACAGAAACCCAGACTAAAACCCCAAACAGCAAGCAATGCAGGTGTAAAAGCACAGTGGCTAGGAAAAACTCCCTAGAATGATGTTCAGACTCTCTTTGCAGATGTAAGAGTAGAAATCCGTACTGCCCTGCCCACTTCACTGTTGCTCCAAGCAGAGGAAACTGCAGTTCTGAAATACATCAAAAAGCATGAAGACTTCTGCCTGAAGCCCATACACGTCGCAGCGTACATGTTGGACCCCAAGTATGCTGGCAAGAGCATCCTGTCTGGTGCAGAGATCAACAAGGCCTATGGTGTCATCACTACCGTGTCTCACCACCTTGGGCCTGGATGAGGGCAAGGTTCTTTCCAGTCTGGCGAAGTACACTTCCAAGCAAAGGCTTTGGTATGGAGATGCAATATGGCAGTCATGCCAACATATCTCATCAGCCACCTGGTGGAAGGGACTTTGTGGATCTGAGGCTCTTTCCCCTGTTGTCTCCATCATCCTCCAAATCCCACCAACATCAGCCACCTCAGAGCACAACTGGTCCTTGTTTGGGAACACACACACACACCAAAGCATGCAACAGGCTGACCAGCTTGACAATGAGCCATCCTCAGTTTGGAAAGTGACAGATGAGTCTGATGTTCAAGAGGTGAACATTGAGGATGTCCGGGGAGAAGACATGGAAGTCTGAGAGGAAGACAACCAAAGCTTTAGTTTCTAGACTGTCATTTTACAGATGTATGTTGAAAACGTTTTTGGGAGATGCGATGGATCATTGGGGATCATTCAATATTCCCTTTTGTTGTTCAGTGAAATCATCCCATGTGAAGAGTCAACTCATTTAATTAAAGTTCAATTTGTAACTAAAGTGTTTTTTTGATTGGAAGGATTTATTCATTTGCAATTATGTCTACTTATGATAAGGTAAAAGGTGTATTTTTCTGTCTCCATATGATATGGTAAATATATCCAATGCAAAGAACATTACATTTAAATGGTAATAATATTAATTTGCATATATTTCCGTTAATTACCATATATTCCCGTTAATTCCCACAGAAAGTTTCCACCTCTGAATATTCCCCAAAATGTGCAACCCTAACACACACACACGCATACTGTACAGACATACACAGTTACACACACACACACACACATATACACTTTCTCACACATGCAGGGACCGACACACACACAGCTCTCCATGTCTGAGCTGTGTAAAGTCTGCTCCTATTCAGAGGGAATGCTGATGCCACGTTTATTTTGATACTTTTTTATATATGACTTGAGGATAACCTTTAACCACTGCAGTCAGACAATAGTCAGCAGGGGACCCAGTGGCTCTTAACTTTCCACTGTGTGCATCATCACACACACACACACACACACACAGCCCAATAGACAGCGTTCATGCATACCCGCCAACTACTCACACACATTTACGGCATGCCACCACGTGTCTCACACACCACGATATACACACACGCATGCTGTAATTTGACCAAATAAAGGTAATTATGTATGTGTATAGATAAGTGGTAGCACGTCATAAAAACCCAATGCCGTCTGGAAGCTCATAGCAGTGAGAGGCCTTTTCATGTGTAAGGTAATATACTGTAGTACACCACACAGAGGAGTAGACCCTGCCAAGTCCTGGCTTACTCACACACATACACACAGGCGTGTGCACACACATATTAACACACACACACACACTAGCTCTTTACTGCTGACTCCCAGGTCTAATGTAATCTCTCTGGGGCAGCTGAATTTCTCTCATGGTGTGTGTGGGAAAAACTCACCATTTAAACCTCTTAAAATCTACCACAGGTATGAAGTCCACTGAGGTGTGTTGGACATTGATAAATGTAGACCAGTGTGAAATAAAGTCATTTGGCAGAAAATGAACCTAGACATTTTCCATTTGATCGCCTCCTCCCTTCAGACCTGGACTCAGGTTGTCTTGACTGAGTCTGGCGGTAGGTCCTGCTCTTGTCTGTAGAGTTATTATGAATAGTGATTATTTGAGGCCCTCAAGTGCATTTTGACAGATGAGATATCATCCACTTCTTCAAATATTTTCGATAGATCCAAAGACTTTGAACAGCTGCTATCAAGGAAAAGCAATTCTTCCAAACAATGCCTGTGACAGGGTTTTGATTTACTGTGTGTGATGAAGCTCAGTGGATGCTCTAACTCCAATGATCTAAGTGTTTGTGTGTGTGTTTCAGATATTGACGAGTGCAGCACTATCCCAGGTGTGTGTGACGGAGGTGAATGCACCAACACAGCCGGTAGCTACGTCTGCACCTGTCCCCGTGGTTACATCACAAGCACTGACGGTGCCAGATGTGTAGGTGAGTTACCACTGCCCCCTCCAAACACACCCACCCCCTCTCTCCTTCCCCCTCCTGTTAGCCACTGACTGCTCACATCTGGACTTCTCCCTCCTGTCCTCCTGTGACTAGTGTTCTGATGAGTCAAGAAGTTCTGCAGCAGGTCTTGACTGCTCTTATAACATTTAGCATTAGCACCTCTGACTCACACCCTGAAACACTACCAGGTGTTAATGTAGAGAGCCTGCAATCACCAGCAACTCGTATCAAAATGGCCACCAGCTGGTTCTGTTGCTTTTAAACAGTGTCCGAATGGGAGTCCAATAACTGTCCTTCATTCAAGGCCCCGCTCATAACTGTCCTTCATTCAAGGCCCCGCTCATAACTGTCCTTCATTCAAGGCCCCGCTCATAACTGTTCTTCATTCAAGGCCCCGCTCATAACTGTCCTTCATTCAAGGCCCCGCTCATAACTGTACTTCATTCAAGGCCCCGCTCATAACTGTTCTTCATTCAAGGCCCCGCTCATAACTGTCCTTCATTCAAGGCCCCGCTCATAACTGTTCTTCATTCAAGGCCCCGCTCATAACTGTCCTTCATTCAAGGCCCCGCTCATAACTGTCCTTCATTCAAGGCCCCGCTCATAACTGTCCTTCATTCAAGGCCCCGCTCATAACTGTCCTTCATTCAAGGCCCCGCTCATAACTGTTCTTCATTCAAGGCCCCGCTCATAACTGTCCTTCATTCAAGGCCCCGCTCATAACTGTCCTTCATTCAAGGCCCCGCTCATAGCCAAGCAGAACCCCTTGATTACTTTAATTGAAAAGTTGTGCGCCCCAAAGTCTACCAGGCAGTAGAATGCCATATTCAAATTCTCTTCCGGATCAAGGTTTTGTTGGCCCCCCGCTCTCTTTGGCACGCAATCAATTTTTTGATCATCTGTTGAAAATCTCTGCTGTACTTGTTTGTTGTCTTTTAACAAAAAAGGGAAATAGGGTGGAAATGCCAAGGGAACAATGAACAGGGTCAACGTTGATCTGACAAGGAGGCCTCTGTTCTCTTCTGTTCTGCCTGGCCTGGTTGTGTGGCAGATTGTTTAGCGTCAAAGATAGAAGGCATCTGGACTCACTTAGAGGCCTGCAGGAGAATAAAGCTGACACCACCACGACAACAAGCAAGACAAGACAGAAAGAGTGGGAGGAGAGGAGGAAAAACACATCAAAACAATCCCCTTTCTCTGTTGTGGGAAGTGAAGGAGGAGTGGGAAGAGAAGGGGGAGTGGGAAGAGAAGGAGGAGTGGGAAGAGAAGGAGGAGTGGGAAGAGAAGGAGGAGTGGGAAGAGAAGGAGGAGTGGGAAGAGAAGGAGGAGTGGGAAGAGAAGGAGGAGTGGGAAGAGAAGGAGGAGTGGGAAGAGAAGGAGGAGTGGGAAGAGAAGGAGGAGTGGGAAGAGAAGGAGGAGTGGGAAGAGAAGGAGGAGTGGGAAGAGAAGGAGCAGAGGGAAGAGAAGGAAGAGTGGGAAGAGAAGGAGGAGTGGGAAGAGAAGGAGGAGTGGGAAGAGAAGGAGGAATGGGAAGAGAAGGAGGAGTGGGAAGAGAAGGAGGAGTGGGAAGAGAAGGAGGAATGGGAAGAGAAGGAGGAGTGGGAAGAGAGGGAGGAGTGGGAAGAGAAGGAGGAGTGGGAAGAGAAGGAGGAGTGGGAAGAGAAGGAGCAGAGGGAAGAGAAGGAGCAGAGGGAAGAGAGGGAGCAGAGGGAAGAGAAGGAGCAGTGGGAAGAGAAGGAGGAGTGGGAAGAGAAGGAGCAGAGGGAAGAGAAGGAGCAGAGGGAAGAGAAGGAGGAGTGGGAAGAGAGGGAGCAGAGGGAAGAGAAGGAGGAGTGGGAAGAGAAGGAGGAGTGGGAAGAGAAGGAGCAGAGGGAAGAGAAGGAGCAGAGGGAAGAGAAGGAGGAGTGGGAAGAGAGGGAGCAGAGGGAAGAGAGGGAGCAGTGGGAAGAGAAGGAGGAGTGGGAAAAGAAGGAGGAGTGGGAAGAGAAGGAGGAGTGGGAAGAGAGGGAGCAGAGGGAAGAGAAGGAGGAGTGGGAAGAGAAGGAGGAGTGGGAAGAGAAGGAGCAGAGGGAAGAGAAGGAGCAGAGGGAAGAGAAGGAGCAGTGGGAAAAGAAGGAGGAGTGGGAAGTGAAGGAGGAGTGGGAAGAGAGGGAGCAGAGGGAAGAGAAGGAAGAGTGGGAAGAGAAGGAGGAGTGGGAAGAGAGGGAGCAGAGGGAAGAGAAGGAGCAGTGGGAAAAGAAGGAGGAGTGGGAAGAGAGGGAGCAGAGGGAAAAGAAGGAGGAGTGGGAAAAGAAGGAGGAGTGGGAAGAGAGGGAGCAGTGGGAAAAGAAGGAGGAGTTGGAAGAGAAGGAGGAGTGGGAAGAGAGGGAGCAGAGGGAAGAGAAGGAGCAGTGGGAAGAGAAGGAGGAGTGGGAAGGGAAGGAGGAGTGGGAAGAGTAGGAGGAGTGGGAAGAGAGGGAGCAGAGGGAAGAGTAGGAGGAGTGGGAAGAGAGGGAGCAGAGGGAAGTGAAGGAGGAGTGGGAAGTGAAGGAGGAGTGGGAAGAGAGGGAGCAGAGGGAAGAGAAGGAGCAGTGGGAAAAGAAGGAGGAGTGGGAAGAGAGGGAGCAGAGGGAAAAGAAGGAGGAGTGGGAAGAGAGGGAGGAGTGGGAAAAGAAGGAGGAGTGGGAAGAGAGGGAGCAGTGGGAAAAGAAGGAGGAGTGGGAAGAGAAGGAGGAGTGGGAAGAGAGGGAGCAGAGGGAAGAGAAGGAGCAGTGGGAAGTGAAGGAGGAGTGGGAAGAGAAGGAGGAGTGGGAAGAGTAGGAGGAGTGGGAAGAGAGGGAGCAGAGGGAAGTGAAGGAGGAGTGGGAAGTGAAGGAGGAGTGGGAAGAGAGGGAGCAGAGGGAAGAGAGGGAGCAGTGGGAAGAGAAGGAGGAGTGGGAAGAGAGGGAGCAGAGGGAAGAGAGGGAGCAGTGGGAAGAGAGGGAGCAGAGGGAAGAGAAGGAGGAGTGGGAAGAGAAGGAACAGAGGGAAGAGAAGGAGGAGTGGGAAGAGAGGGAGCAGAGGGAAGAGAGGGAGCAGTGGGAAGAGAGGGAGCAGAGGGAAGAGAAGGAAGAGTGGGAAGAGAAGGAGGAGTTGGAAGAGAGGGAGCAGCGGGAAGAGAAGGAGCAGTGGGAAAAGAAGGAGGAGTGGGAAGAGTAGGAGGAGTGGGAAGAGAAGGAGCAGAGGGAAGAGAGGGAGCAGTGGGAAGAGAAGGAGGAGTGGGAAGAGAGGGAGCAGAGGGAAGAGAGGGAAGAGAGGGAGCAAAGGGAAGAGAGGGAGCAGAGGGAAGAGAAGTAAGAGTGGGAAGAGAAGGAGGAGTGGGAAGAGAGGGAGAAGAGGGAAGAGAGGGAGCAGTGGGAAGAGAAGGAGCAGAGGGAAGAGAAGGAAGAGTGGGAAGAGAAGGAGGAGTGGGAAGAGAGGGAGCAGTGGGAAGAGAGGGAGCAGTGGGAAGAGAAGGAGGAGTGGGAAGAGAGGGAGCAGAGGGAAGAGAGGGAGCAGTGGGAAGAGAAGGAGGAGTGGGAAGAGAAGGAGGAGTGGGAAGAGAGGGAGCAGAGGGAAGAGAGGGAGCAAAGGGAAGAAAGGGAGCAGAGGGAAGAGAAGGAAGAGTGGGAAGAGAGGGAGCAGAGGGAAGAGAAGGAGGAGTGGGAAGAGAAGGAGGAGTGGGAAGAGAGGGAGCAGAGGGAAGAGAGGGAGCAGTGGGAAGAGAAGGAGGAGTGGGAAGAGAGGGAGCAGAGGGAAGAGAGGGAAGATAGGGAGCAAAGGGAAGAGAGGGAGCAGAGGGAAGAGAAGGAGCAGAGGGAAGAGAAGGAAGAGTGGGAAGAGAAGGAGGAGTGGGAACAGAGGGAAGAGAGGGAGCAGTGGGAAGAGAAGGAGGAGTGGGAAGAGAGGGAGCAGAGGGAAGAGAGGGAGGAGTGGGAAGAGAAGGAGGAGTGGGAAGAGAGGGAGCAGAGGGAAGAGAGGGAGCAAAGGGAAGAGAGGGAGCAGAGGGAAGAGAAGGAAGAGAAGGAGGAGTGGGAAGAGAGGGAGCAGAGGGAAGAGAGGGAGCGGTGGGAAGAGAAGGAGGAGTGGGAAGAGAGGGAGCAGAGGGAAGAGAGGGAGCAGTGGGAAGAGAGGGGGAGTGGGAAGAGAAGGAGGAGTGGGAAGAGAGGGAAGAGAGGGAGGAGTGGGAAAAGAAGGAGGAGTGGGAAGAGAGGGAGGAGTGGGAAAAGAAGGAGGAGTGGGAAGAGAGGGAGCAGAGGGAAGAGAAGGAGGAGTGGGAAGAGAGGGAGCAAAGGGAAGAGAGGGAGCAGAGGGAAGAGAGGGAAGAGAGGGAGCAGAGGGAAGAGAGGGAGGAGTGGGAAGAGAGGGAGCAGTGGGAAGAGAGGGAGCAGAGGGAAGAGAGGGAGCAGAGGGAAGAGAGGGAGCAGAGGGAAGAGAGGGAGGACTGGGAAGAGAGGGAGGAGTGGGAAGAGAGGGAGCAGTGGGAAGAGAGGGAGCAGAGGGAAGAGAGGGAGCAGTGGGAAGAGAGGGAGCAGTGGGAAGAGAGGGAGCAGAGGGAAGAGAGGGAGCAGAGGGAATGCCGTATGGTATCTCTCTCTCTCTCTCTCTCTCTCTCTCTCTCTCTCTCTCTCTCTCTCTCTCTCTCTCTCTCTCTCTCTCTCTCTCTCCCCAAGGGGACTGACAATTTCTCTCACACTCCCTCTCCTTCCACCCCCTGCTCTCTGTATTTCGCCCCCTCTCCTCCAGGCCCTTTTTATCTCATCCATCTGTCTAGTGTAATCCGGTGAACTGTCCCCAGGAACAAATAAAAGTGCGCTGTGATATTAGGGCCTGTCTGACACATCCCACCATATGTCCTCAGCTACAGCCAGACCCATGCTGTGGCTGGCTCCCCTGTTTGCTTGGGTGTGTTTTTCAAGTGGGAGGTAGACTATGAAACTACCCCCCTCCTCCCCCATCCACCATACTTACATGAAGTGAGCGGGGGGCTCCAGGTCCAGGAATGTCAACTCTAGCAGCATAGCGTGGAGAAGCAGACCAGAGGGACATGTTGAGCCCAACACTAATCAGCCCTAATGCCCCGTCCGTCACAAAACCCAGTCTGTAAAAGAGAAAGCATGCGTTTGTGTGGATTGCTATAGACTAGCTAGCTACAGGTCTGGTTCCCATTGAAGTTATCATCATCCCCATCACCACTTTCCCTTTCTCCTCTCTCCCCCTCTCTGCTCCCATATTCCCACCCCTCCACACCCATCCTCCCCCAATCATGCCCCCAGCTAGGTTGGTCCTAGGGAGGGAGGCAGGGAGTGATGAGGGAAGCAAGGGGGAAAGTTAGTCTGTAAACCCTAGACACACAGCTTCTCATGTATAATATAATTGGCCAGGATTGCTCCACATGGAACTGGTTAATTCCAGACTGCTGCCTCATTAGCCAAGTTAATCAACTTGTACTCCCCCTTCCACCTTCACATCTCTTTCCCCATCTTTCCCCCTCTCTTTCCCTCTTCCCCCTGCCCCTCTGTTTCCCCCTCCCTTTCTCTCTGTTTCCCCCTCCCTTTCCCTCTCTTTCCCCCTCCCCCTCTCTTTCCCCTTCCCCTGCCCCTCTTTTCCCCCTGCCCCTCTATTCTCCCTGCCCCTCTTTTCCCCCTTCCCCCTGCCCCTCTATTCCCCCTGCCCCTCTATTCTCCCTGCCCCTCTATTTCCCCCAGCCCCTCTATTTCCCCTGCCCCTCTCTTTCCCCTACCCCTCTTTTCCCCCTGCCCCTCTATTCTCCCTGCCCCTCTATTCCCCCTGCCCCTCTATTTCCCCCTGCCCCTCTATTTCCCCTGCCCCTCTCTTCCCCCTACCCCTCTTTTCCCCCTGCCCCTCTATTTCCCCCTGCCCCTCTATTTCCCCTGCCCCTCTATTTCCCCCTGCCCCTCTATTTCCCCTGCCCCTCTATTTCCCCCTGCCCCTCTATTTCCCCCTGCCCCTCTATTTCCCCCTGCCCCTGCAACCACACCTCCATCCCCACTCCCTATATCATCTGTGTGGTAGGGAGGTGCTTGTCAGGCGTTTTTGTGCTGAAGGCTTCTGAATTTTCTTGTGATCCACAAGAATGTACAAACACCTGTTTCCTGCCACAACCGTACACTGTGTGCCAGTAGAAACGGTCTGTGACCCACATGAAGTGAAACACTGCAGTATTGTGTTTATACTTGGTCACCAGAGTATTTACAGTATGTTAAAGCATGTGCATTATAACATGGTCTGCATAAAGGTGAAAACATAACAGTAGATTTTCTACATGATCTGAAAGTCAGCCGTGTTACAACACAGGTCAGGAGTGATCTGAGTGACTCACCCTAAAGCATACTGAGCTCTCTTCCCATCTCTCTTTCTTTCTCTCCCCTTCTCCCTCCATCCTCTCCCCCCTCAGACCAGCGTGTGGGCACGTGTTTCTCGGCGTTGGCGAACGGGCGCTGTGCGGGTGACCTGCAGGGCCAGTATACCAAGATGCAGTGCTGCTGTGACACGGGCCGCTGCTGGGCTTCTGGACAGATCCCTGAGATGTGTCCTGTCAGGGGATCCGGTGTGTACACACACACACACACACACACACACACACACACACTTATACTTACCACTACTGACCCACAGTCCTAAGGGAGTCCAAACCCCCTTTTGCATATCAATGGCAAGAGTTATTTTTTACATGTGTTATGAATGAATGAACAGCTTGGATTAAACATAAAGAGCCTGCCATTTAACTGACAATGTAAATAATTCACGATCCCACATCCCCTCGCTGTGGGAAAGGGGCTGAAGAGGATGACATCATGACTAAAAACCGAAGGAGAACGATGGAAGAGATCTGGGTGAAGACCATGGCCCTGGCCTCATCCATCTAGCTCACCTACTGCATGTCTATTCCCCTGCGAGAGTGTGTGTTTTCATACTAATTACTTTCAGGCATTTGTGATTGTTTGTATGAATGAGTGCCAAGCTGTACTCACACACACACACACACACACACACACACACACACACACACACACACACACACACACACACACACACACACACACACACACACACACACACACACACACACACACACACACACACACACACACACACACACACACACAGCCTTCATTCCCACCACTCATTATGGTGGGAGGCCTCCCTTTGGCTATTTCCTCCTCTGGGGTTCACTCAGTGTGTGTGTGTGTGTGTGTGTGTGTGTTCATACATCCCATCTTTCCAGCCATAATCATGTCCAGGCATTGTTCCAGTGTGTGACTTTATGCAACCACTGACCCATATGTACAGTATACCATCAAAATAAGTCAAACTAACCCAAACCATGACAAAACATGCATGTCATTTTCATTGAAGATAACCAATATGAACCCTTTCTATCCTCTTCCTCATAGATGAGTACAGAAGGCTGTGCATCGAGGGGGTGCCCCATGGAACAGGTAACGGAGGTTTCCCCCACGGAGTCTTCCCCAATGGGGGCGGCTACCCCAACGGCGGCGGCAACGGTCACGGTTACAGCTACGGCTACAAACTCAACCCCAACGGGCCTAACGGAAATGGTCACCATGGCAACGGAGGAGGAATCGGAGGAGGAGGAATCGGAGGAGGGGGACAGGGAGCAGGAGGCAATGGTTTTGGAGGAAACGGCGGCGGGCGTAATATCGGTGAGTTGATTAGGCCACGACAAGTGTCCATAGGGTAGTGTTGCATTATTAGCCTGTGGTTTTAAGTTTTGTAACAGAGATATTAGAGTGTTTAAAACCTCTTAAACCTCTCAATTTAGCCTAAAATGACATACCCAAATCTAACTGTCTGTAGCTCAGGACCTGAAGCAAGGGTATGCATATTCTTGATACCATTTGAAAGGAAAGAAGTTTGTGGAAATGTTAAATTAATGTAGGAGAATATAACACATTAGATCTGGTAAAAGATAATACAAAGATAAAAACTACGTTTTTGTATCATCATATTTGAAATGCAAGAGAAAGGCCAAAATGTATTATTCAAATCCGGGCCCAATTTAGACTTTGGCCACTAGTTGCAGCAGTGTATGTGCAAAGATTTAGACTGATCCAATGAACCATTGTATATCTGTTCAAAATGTGGTATCAAGACTGCCCAAATGTGCCTAATTGGTTTATTCATACATTTTCAAGTTCATAATTGTGCACTCTCCTCAAACAATACCATGGTATTATTTCACTGTAATAGCTATTGTAATTTGGACAGTGCAGTTAGATTAACAAGAATGTAAGCTTTCTGCCCCTATCAGATATGTCTATGTCCTGGGAAATTATTTTGTTTCTTACAACCTCATGCTAATCACATTAGCCTACGTTAGCTCAACCCGCTGGGGGGACACCGATCCTGTAGAGGTTTTAACAAACTATAGTTTTGGCAAGTCGGTTAGGACATCTATTTTGTACATTTCACTTATAATTAATTCACTGTATCACAATTCCAGTGAGTCCAATTCCAGAAAATGATGTCATGGCTTTAGAAGCTTCTGATAGGCTAATAGACATCATTTGAGTCAATTCGAGGTGTACCTGTGGATGTTTTTCAAGGCCTACCTTCAAACTCAGTGCCTCTTTGCTTGACATCATGGGAAAATCAAAAGAAATCAGCCAAGACCTCAGAAAAAAAATTGTAGACCTCCACAAGTCTGGTTCATCCTTGGGAGCAATTTCCAAATGCCTGAATGTACCATGTTCATCTGTACAAACAATAATATGCAAGTATAAACACCATGGGACCATGCAGCCATCATACCACTCAGGAAGGAGACATGTTCTGTCTCCTAGAGATGAATGTACTTTGGTGCGAAAAGTGCAAATCAATCCCACAGCAAAGTACCTTGTGAAGATGCTGGAGGAAACAGGTACAAAAGTATCTATATCCACAGTAAAATGAGTCCTATATCGACATAACCTGAAAGGCCGCTCAGCAAGGAAGAAGCCACTGCTCCAAAACAGCCATTAAAAAGCCAGACTACGTTTTGTAACTGCACATGGGGACAAAGATCGTACTTTTTGGGGAAATGTCCTCTGGTGTGATGAAACAAAAATAGAACTGTTTGGCCATTATGACCATTGTTATGTTTGGAGGAAAAAGGGTGAGGCTTGCAAGCTGAAGAACACCATCCCAACCGTGAAGCACGGGGGGACTGGTGCACTTCACAAAATAGATGACGCCATGAGAGAGGAAAATTATGTGGATATATTGAAGCAACACCTCAAGACATCAGCTTGGTCGCAAATGGGTCTTCCAAATGGACAATGACACCAAGCATACTTCCAAAGTTGTAGCAAAATGGATTAAGGACAACAAGGTCAAGGTATTGTAGTGGTCATCACAAAGCCCTGACCTCAATCCTATAGGAAATGTGTGGGCAGAACTGAAAAAGCGTGTGCGAGGAAAGAGGCCTACAAACCTGACTCAGTTACACCAGCTCTGTCATGAGGAATGGGCCAACATTCACCCATGGATGCATGGAATCGTCTATAATGTCATTGTTTGCTGTAGCGTGAAGATTTTCCTTCACTGGAACTAAGGGCCCTAGCCCGAACCATGAAAAACAGCCACAGAACATTATTCCTCCTCCACCAAACTTTAAGTTGTCACTATGCATTCGGGGAGGTAGCGTTCTCCTGGCATCCGCCAAACCCAGATTTGTCCTTCGGACTGCCAGATGGTGAAGCTTGATTAATCACTCCAGAGAACGTCTTTCCACTGCTCCAGAGTCCAATGGCGGCGAGCTTTACACCACTCCAGCCGACACTTGGCATTGCGCATGGTGATCTTAGGCTTGTGTGCGGCTGCACGGCCATGGAAACACATTTCATGAAGCTCCCAACGAACAGTTCTAATGCTGACGTTGCTTCCAGGGGCAGTTTGGAACTCGGTAGTGAGTGTTGCAACCAAGGACAGACTATTTTTACTCGCTTCAGTCCCGTTCTGTTAGCTTGTGTTGCCTACCACTTTGCCTACCATTCTACTGCCAATGTTTGTATATGGAGATTGCATGGCTGTGTGCTTGATTTGGCTGAAATAGCCGATTCCACTTATTTGAAGGGGTGTTATGTGTGTGTGAGCAAATTAAGTGTGTGTGTGTGTGTTGAGTGGGAGTGTGTGTGTAGAGTCTTGTGTGTGTGTGTAGAGTCAGTACAAAAATGAAACTGTCAATGTAGATCGTCCATGTAGCCATTTTGTTAGCTATTTAGCAGTCTTATGGTTTGGGGATAGAAGCTGTTCAGGAGCCTGTTGGTGTCAGACTTGTTGCTCCAGCAACGCTTGCCATGTGGAAGCAGAGAGAGTCTATTGCTTTTCATCAACTTTTCTTCACTGTGTTTTAATAAATAATAAACATTGTGTGATAATGTATTGTAATGTGATTGTGTTGTGTATCCTCAGTCCCTGTGTCAGTCAATGAGACCGTTGACGTTTGTAAACATTTCACCAACCTGTGTTTGAACGGCCGCTGTATCCCCACCCCGACCAGCTACCGCTGTGAATGTAACATGGGCTACAGGCAGGACGTACGCGGGGAGTGTATTGGTAAGCCCACTGCAGTCATTACAGTTAGGAAAATGATATACACTACTGCCACCTTCTGACCACACAGACCTTCTCTGGTAGATGTAAAACTCAAGGTAGCCTTACACAATAGCATTCATTCTTTAACCTTTTTTTAACACGAATGGGAGTGTTCAGATTTGTAATTGGAGCATCCTGTGTTGCACTGATAAATGTATTGCCTCCTCTCCTCCCTCCTTCAGATGTGGATGAGTGCGTCAGCAACCCTTGTGTCAACGGAGACTGTGTCAACACACCTGGATCGTACCACTGCAAGTGTCACGAAGGCTACCAGGGCACCCCCACCAAACAGGCCTGCATTGGTATGTTCCAATCACTCACCGGAACAACTACAGAACATGATCATTTTGTATTTAATGGACAGACTGGGTACGTTGGCCCACTGACTGACTCTGCTTGTAACAACACCACAAGGTGTCCAGAACAGAAACAGACTGGTACCTAACCTGGCTAACAGTCAAACCAAGCCTCAACTCCCCTCTCCCTCCCCAGATATTGACGAGTGCATCGTGAACGGAGTGATGTGTCGTAACGGACGTTGTGTCAACACTGCCGGAAGCTTCCAGTGCATCTGCAACGCTGGCTTTGAGCTCACTCCTGATGGGAAGAACTGCATAGGTGAGCTACACACATACCTTACTCTCTAACAGCATGGACTACACCTAGAGGCCTGTTACATGGTAAATACATACTGTAGGTCACTAGGTTATGCTCATTTGTTTGTGACAGAAAGCCTACATGGCAGAAAGCCTACGTGGCAGAAAGCCTAATTCACCTCCATTTCTTCAACCAGATCATGATGAGTGTGCCACCACCAACATGTGTCTCAATGGAATGTGTATCAACGAGGACGGTAGCTTCAAGTGTATCTGCAAACCTGGCTTCGCCCTGGCACCTAACGGACGTTACTGCACAGGTACGTCATCTGATATCATTTCTGGACATGGATCCTCTCTAAAGGTTTCTTTGTATGGAAATTTGATTGATTCCATGACTGTATTGCAGCCATGTGGGACAAGTACCATCGTCATATCTCTCCCCTTCTCTCCTCCCTCAGACATTGATGAGTGCCAGACACCAGGCATCTGTATGAACGGACGCTGTATCAACTCTGAGGGCTCTTTCCACTGTGAGTGCCCACCGGGCCTGGCCATCGACGTGGACGGGAGAGTGTGTGTGGACACACACATGCGCACCACCTGCTACGGTGCCATCAAGATGGGCACGTGCTCACGTCCCTTCCCTGGCGCCGTCACTAAGTCTGAGTGCTGCTGTGCCAGTCCTGAACACGGCTTCGGAGAGCCCTGCCAACCCTGCCCTGCCCGCAACTCAGGTGACCGACTAACCCTAACCACACCAGCAAACATCATTGGTTTACAAGTGCTGTCATTCACATCCTGTTAGCCTGGAATCCAAGCGTATATGCTCTGTTTCAGTATTGTTTCACAATATGGTTCATATCAGTTCAGATTCCAGACTAAGATCCTGTAGAACTCTTCCAAATACGGCAGAAGTGATTGTTATAATTATAATGTCAATTGTGATTTTTAGTTACACTGGATTTATTAGCAGGTGACTTACAGGGTTTTCTCTTGGCTTTCAGCTGAGTTCCAGGCCGTGTGCAGCAGTGGGATTGGCATCACCGCTGACGGCAGAGGTGAGTCATGTGACTGGTGCTGTTTAATGTTAGGTCTCTGTGGTTTGGAGCCTGCCCTACAATCACTGCTAGTTATTCTGGCATTTAACAGGCCTCCCCTCAAACATTCCAATGCATCCCTCAGAAAGGTGTGAATTTCACTCCGAATTTCAAATCAAAGAGAAAAAAAAGGAAAAGTGAAGAAAGGGAATCTGGACGTTGGCGAGAGCTTAAAGCTACGGCTGTGGTTTGTGGTGGGTGTCTCCTCAGACATCAACGAGTGTGCCCTGGACCCTGACATCTGTCAGAACGGCATGTGTGAGAACCTGAGAGGGAGCTACCGTTGCATCTGTAACATCGGCTACGAGTCCGACTCCAGCGGCAAGAACTGCGTGGGTGAGTCCAGGCTTCCTGTATTCAATGTCTGGTGGAAAAAGCAGCAACCCAAATAAAAGTTTATCAGACCTTAAAAGTGGTCAAGTCAAACTGAGTCACATATTTTTCACAACATCTGCTGTATGTTCGTGGCCTTGACTTGGACGTATGAACAAAGTTAGTTTTTCAGCGTGAACCATCTTCTAAATGTCAAACACGGGGGTAGATTGTTTTGGTTGGTTTGTGTTACATGTGATAAGTCAACCCTGTTGTCCTCTTATCCTCAACCTACCAGACATCAATGAGTGCCTAGTGAACCGTCTGCTGTGTGACAACGGCCTGTGTAGAAACACCCCCGGCAGCTACACCTGCTCCTGTCCCAAAGGCTTCGTCTTCAAACCTGACTCTGAGACCTGCGAAGGTGAACACTTATTACACACACCAATGGAGAAGACACACACACACACACACACCTCACATTTCTAATGCCTCAATATCAGCATACTAATGCGCAACCACAGTTGAACATGCTAGGAGTATCAGAAGTGTGTTGGTATTCCCCTTTCGTGTTGACGAAACGTTGTCAAATCTGCTAGATGTACATACACCTGCAACTGTTTAACACATGAGAGATTGGAGTTAAATACAACATCAGATGTATGAACACGTTGGCTTATATCCTCTGTCCTGGTTGAAGTAAACACATGTCTGATCACAGGAGGTTGGTGGCACCTTCATTGGGGAGGAGGGGCTCGTGGTAATGACTGGAGCGGATTAGATGGAATGGTATCAAATACATAAAACACTTGGTTTCCAGGTGTTTGATGCCATTCCATTTGCTCCGTTCCGGATGTTATTATGAGCCGTCCTCCCCTCAGCAGCCTCCACTGGTCTATATGACCCATTTAACTGGCTATTCAATGCCTTACCTAACCCTGCTCTGATCCATGTGTTTCAGATATCAACGAGTGTGAGTCCAGCCCGTGTGTCAACGGAGTCTGCCGCAACATCGCCGGGTCCTTCAACTGCGAGTGTTCCCACGGCAGCAAGCTGGACTCCACCAACACCATCTGCGTGGGTAAGAGGCCGAGGCATCTAGCACAACTGCCCGACTCAATCTGACACGAATGAAAAACAACGGATTCCTGAGACAAACTTCTGGCGGAGAATCAACATAAAGCAGACAGAGTGAAAAGTGGGATATGAGCCAAGGTTTCTAGCTTAGTAGGCCTTCTAGAAGGTGTATTATAATCTAAATAAACAAGTCAATGTCCGCTTTGGACATCTACAGATGGTAATCTGGGATGAATCATTAGAATTAACACCAACATGAGCCTGCCTTGTCAGTCTAATAGATTCCTGTACTTTAGAATATAGCTCTGTTTTCTGTTCAAAGCAGAGTCATATACACTTCCGTTCAAAAGTTTGGGGTCACTTAGAAATGTCCTTGTTTTGAAAGAAAAGACCAACGTCAAAAGCTCAACGCTCAAAAGCTCAGTCTCAACGTCAACAGTGAAGAGGCGACTCCGGGATGCTGGCCTTCTAGGCAGAGCTACTTCTCCTCTTTCTTTTCTGGTTAGAGCCAGTTTGCGCTGTTCTGTGAAGGGAGTAGTACACAGCGCTGTAAGAGATCTTCAGTTTTTTGGCAATTTCTCACATGGAATAGCTTTCATTTCTCAGAACAAGAATAGACTGACAAGTTTCAGAAGAAAGTTCTTTGTTTCTGGCCATTTTGAGCCTGTAATCGAACCCACTAATGCTGATGCTCCAGATACTCAACTAGTCTAAAAAAGGCCAGTTTTATTGCTTCTTTTATCAGCACAACTGTTTTCAGCTGCGCTAACATAATTGCGAAAGGGTTTTCTAATGATCAATTAGCCTTTAAAATGATCAACTTGGATTAGCTAACACAACGTGCCATTGGAACACAGGAGTGATGGTTGCTGATAATGGGCCTCTGTATGCCTATGTAGATATTCCATTACAAATCAGCTGTTTCCAGCTACAATAGTAATTTACAACATTAACAATGTCTACACTGTATTTCTGATAAATTTGATGTAATTTTATTGGACAAAAAATGTGCTTTTCTTTCAAAAACAAGGACTTTTCTATGTGACCCCAAACTTTTGAACGGTAGTGTAATTAGTTCAAAGGCATGGCTCAGCGGCGAGAATGTAAATTGTGGTCTAGTTTTTGGGTGGGCCTACGGTCTCGGGAGAACAAATGCACATTCCATTTGTTCTGACTGTGCTCTCAGTCCATTAGGACTGCCATAGCAAATGATTAAAGTATATGATGCATTTGTCTCAGTTTGGGCTGAGGTAAGATGGCAGCTGTTGAAAGGGAAACCTGTAGTTAGTTACTTACAACAGATGGTGCTGTTGTGCTTGGAATGATTGGAGTACTGTATACCCATGATGGGCCTTTTCCGCAGGGTTCTCTTGAAGGCCTTCACTTGCTCACATTCTCTCTCTCTCTTTTTTCCCTCTCTCCCTCCTCTCTCTCTCTCTCTCTCTCGCTCTCTCTCTCTTCCCTACCCCTCTCTCTCTCTTTCTTCCCTCTCTCTCTCCCCCTCTCTCTCTCTCTCTCTCTCTCTCTCTCTCTCTCTCTCTTCCCTACCCCTCTCTCTCGCTCTCTCTTCCCTACCCCTCTCTCTCTCTCGCTCTCTCTCTCTCTTCCCTACCCCTCTCCCTCTTCTCTCTCCCCCCTCCTCTTCCTTCTACAGACAGCATGAAGGGAACGTGCTGGCTGAACATCCAAGATGGCCGCTGTGAGGTCAACATCAACGGTGCCACGCTCAAGTCCGAGTGCTGCTCTACACTGGGAGCTGCCTGGGGCAGTCCCTGTGAACGCTGCGAGATCGGTCAGTACAAACACACCTAATAAAGTAATGAAGTGTGAGGTGTGTACTGTAACTGCTGTCTCTCTCCACAGACACTGCCTGCTCTAGAGGGTTCGCTCGTATGAAAGGAGTCAACTGTGAAGGTAAGACACTAATCGACTCCTACACACACAAGCACGCACGCACGCACGCACGCACGCACGCACGCACGCACGCACGCACACACACACACACACACACACACACACACACACACACACACACACACACACACACACACACACACACACACACACACACACACACACACACACAGTCAACTGTGAAGGTAGCAGACCCTCTGCTTCCCTCCCTGTGGTATTCCATTCACCCTCCCTTCCACAGAAGATGATGAGCCAAAGAGCACAGTGTGTCTTGTAATATTGTCCCTATTTCCTCCCTGCAGACATCAATGAGTGTGAGGTGTTCCCGGGGGTGTGTACCAACGGGCGCTGTGTCAACACCCAGGGCTCCTTCCGCTGTGAGTGTGGCGAGGCGCTCACTCTGGACGGGAGTGGACGCACATGCGTGGGTAAGACACCACTGTCACTAACATCAACTCTGGCAGACACCATGCATTTTTATAATAACAGAAATCATGGCTATTATGTATCTTTGCTGTTGACTTCATACATATACTATATTTAAGCGATAAGGCATGAGGAGGTGCGGTGTATATGGCCAATATATCACGGCTAAGGGCTGTTCTTATGCATAACGCAACATGGAGGGCCTGGATACAGTCCTTAGCTGTGGTATATTGGTCATATACCACAAACCCCTGAGGTGCCTTATTGCTATTATAAACTGGTTACCAACATAATTAGAGCAGTAAAAATAAATATTTTGTCATACCCGTGGTATATGGTCTGATATACCATGGCAGTCAGCCAAATCAGCAATCAGTGCTCAAACCACCCAGGTTTTATACACTATAAAATATGAATGATAACCTACATGGGAGAAAACACATCATACAAATTTGGTGAAAACAAACATTAGCATTGTTAGGATATTGAGGCATTAGCCGTAAAGTTCTGCATATCTGACTGTTGTCTGTCCATCTGTCTGTCCCTCAGACGTGCGCAGTGAGCAGTGCTACATGAAGTGGCACGAGGATGAGTGTGGTGAGCCGCTGCCCGGTCGCTACCGCGTGGACATGTGCTGCTGCTCCGTGGGCGCGGCCTGGGGCATCGACTGTGAGGAGTGTCCCAAGGCGGGAACCCCGGAGTACAAGGCCATCTGCCCCAGAGGACCAGGCTTTGCCAACCGAGGAGACATCCTGACTGGCAGATCCTTCTACAAAGGTAGGCACTAACACTCATTATCTAGTCTTGGTAACACTTCATTTGCGTTGTGATAATGTAGCATTCACAACATATTCATGAAGCCTTCATGAGTATCACATAAAGAGTCATAATCTTCTGAACACCAGTAGGTATGTTTCTTACGCTAACAGCTTCCGAGTAAAGTCCTACTGCTACACTGATGAGCTACACACAAAACAAGTACACCATTATGGCCTCACGCCAGCAGTTGCAAACCAACCACAGCATCTAATCTCGTTAACCACTAGGCATTTCTTTTAGATGGTGTTGATAAAACAGAACGTACTGGATTCCATCTTGAATCCCAGCGCTAACCGTTGATGTTCGTCCGTTGTGTTGTCCCTCCATAGATGTAAATGAGTGTAAGGTGTTCAACGGCCTGTGCTCCCACGGAACCTGTCGCAACACCATCGGCAGCTTCAAGTGTCGCTGCAGCAGTGGCTTCGCCCTCAACATGGAGGAGAGGAACTGCACAGGTATGGAGAGAAGGGGAGAGAAAGAGAGAGAGCGAGTGATAAGGGGGAGAGAGAGATAATTGTTTATTCCATAAAAAAGCATTTTAAAATCTGTATGATTAAAGCAGAAATCTATATATTTAGTAAGTATCCTTGAATATGAGTTATAGTTGAAGTCAGAAGTTTATTTCAAGGCCTACCTTCAAACTCAGTGCCTCTTTGCTTGACATCATGGGAAAATCAAAAGAAATCAGCCAAGACCTCGTAAAAAAAATTGTAGACCTCCACAAGTCTGGTTCATCATTGGGAGCAATTTCCAAACGCATGAAGTTACCACGTTCATCTGTACAAACAATAGCACGCAAGTATAAACACCATGGGACCACGCAGCTGTCAAACCGCTCAGGAAGGAGACACGTTCTGTCTTCTAGAGATGAAAGTACTTTGGTGCGAAAAGTGCAACTCAATCCCAGAACAACAGCAAAGGACCTTGTGAAGATACAGGAGGAAACGGGTACAAAAGTATCTATATCCACAGTAAAACGGGTCCTATATCAACATAACCTGAAAGGCTGCTCAGCAAGGAAGAAGCCACTGCTCCAAAACCACCATAAAAAAAACAGACTACAGTTTGCAACTGCACATGGAGAAATATCCTCTGGTTTGATGAAACAAAAATAGAACTGTTTGGCCATAATGACCATCGTTATGTTTGGAGGAAAAAGGGTGAGGCTTGCAAGCCGAAGAACACCCTCCAAACCGTGAAGCACGGGGGTGGCATCATAATGTTGTGGGGGTGCTTTGCTGCAGGAAGGACTGGTGCACTTCACAAAATAGATAGCATCATGAGGATGGAAAATTATGTGGATATATTGAAGCAATATCTAAAGACATCAGTCAGGAAGTTAAAGCTTGGTCGCAAATGGGTCTTACAAATGGACAATGACCCCAAGCATACTTCCAAAGTTGTAGCAAAATGACTTAAGGGCAACAAAGTCATGGTGTTGGAGTGGCCATCACAAAGCCCTGACCTCAATCCTATAGAAAATTTGTGGGCAGAAATGAAAAGCGTGTGCGAGCAAGGAGGCATACCAACCTGACTCAGTTACACCAGCTCTGTCAGGAGGAATGGGCCAAAATTCACCCAACTTATTGTGGGAAGCTTGTGGAAGGCTACCCGAAACGTTTGACCCAAGTTAAACAATTTAAAGGCAATGCTACCAAATACTAATTGAGTGTATGTAAACTTCTGACCCACTGGGAATTAAATGAAAGATGAAAGAAATAAAAGCTGAAATAAATCATTATCTCTACTATTATTCTGACATTTCACATTCTTAAAATAAAGTGGTGATCCTAACTGACCTAAAACAGGGAATTCTTACTAGGATTAAATGTCAGAAATGGTGAAAAACTGAATTTGAATGTATTTGGCTAAGGTGTATGTAAACTTCTGACTTCAACTGTATGTAGTATTTGAGAATATTTTAGGGGCAAAACATTTTTTTTATATATATATATATATAAATGAAACACTCCTGATAGGCACAGACATCAATTCAATGTCTATTCCATTGAAATGATGTAGAAACAACATTGTTTCAACCAGTGTGTGCCCAGTGGGCTGTTTGTTGGCACAGATTAATTTTCGCATGAGATCAGTAAAGTAATGATGAATATTATGTTATATTATTATGCTGAATATTATATTATAATGCTGAATATTATATTTCTGTAATGTGCATTCTTCCCTCTGTCTCTCCTCCCTCTGTCTCTCCTCTCTCTCCTCTCTCCTCTGTTTCTCCTCCCTGCTCTGTCTCTCCTCCCTCTGCCTCTCTTCTCTCTCCTCTTTCTCTCCTCTCTCTCCTCCCTCCTCTGTCTCTCCTCCCTCCTCGGTCTCTCCTCCCACCTCGGTGTCTCCTCCCTCCTCTGTCTCTCCTCTGTCTCTCCTCTCTCTCCTCTGTCTCTCCTCTCTCTGCCTCTCCTCTCTCTCCTATCTACTCTGTCTCTCCTCTCTCTCCTATCTACTCTGTCTCTCCTCTCTCTCCTCTCTCCTCTGTCTCTCCTCTCTCTCCTCCCTCCTCTGTCTCTCCTCCCTCTGTCTCTCTTCTCTCTCCTCTGTCTCTCCTCCCTCCTCTGTCTCTCCTCTCTTTCCTCCCTCCTGTGTCTCTCCTCACTCCTCTGTCTCTCTTCTATCTCTCCTCCCTCCACTGTCTCTCCTCCCTCCTCTGTCTCTCCTCTCTCTCTCCTCGCTCCTCTGTCTCCCCTCCCTCCTCTGTCTCTCCTCTGTCTCCCCTCCCTCCTCTGTCTCTCCTCCCTCCTCTGTCTCTCCTCCCTCCTCTGTCTCTCCTCTGTCTCTCCTCCCTCCTCTGTCTCTCCTCTGTCTCTCCTCGCTCCTCTGTCTCCCCTCCCTCCTCTGTCTCTCCTCTGTCTCCCCTCCCTCCTCTGTCTCTCCTCCCTCCTCTGTCTCTCCTCCCTCCTCTGTCTCTCCTCTGTCTCTCCTCCCTCCTCTGTCTCTCCTCTGTCTCTCCTCCCTCCTCGGTCACTCCTCTCTCCCTCCTCCCTCCTCTGTCTCTCCTCTCTGTCTCCTCCCTCCTCTGTCTCTCCTCTGTCTCCTGTCTCTCCTCTCTGTCTCCTCCCTCCTCTGTCTCTCCTCTGTCTCTCCTCTGTCTCTCCTCTGTCTCTCCTCCCTCCTCTGTCTCTCCTCCCCTCTCTCTCTCTTCCTCCCTCATCTGTCTCTCCTCCCTCCTCTGTCTCTCCTCTGTCTCTCCTCCCTCCTCTGTCTCCCCTCCCTCCTCTGTCTCTCCTCCCTCATCTGTCTCTCCCCCTCCTCTGTCTCTCCTCTCTCTCTCCTCGCTCCTCTGTCTCCCCTCCCTCCTCTGTCTCTCCTCTGTCTCTCCTCCCTCCTCTGTCTCTCCTCCCTCCTCTGTCTCTCCTCTGTCTCTCCTCTGTCTCTCCTCCCTCCTCTGTCTCTCCTCTCTCTCTCCTCCCTCCTCTGTCTCTCCTCTGTCTCTCCTTCCTCCCCTGTCTCTCCTCTGTCTCTCCTTCCTCCTCTGTCTCTCCTCCCTCCTCTGTCTCTCCTCTCTTTCCTCCCTCCTCTGTCTCTCCTCTGTCTCTCCTCTGTCTCTCCTCCCTCCTCTCTCTCTCTCCTCTCTCTCTCCTCCCTCCTCTGTCTCTCCTCTGTCTCCTGTATCTCCTCTGTCTCTCCTTCCTCCCCTGTCTCTCCTCTGTCTCTCCTTCCTCCTCTGTCTCTCCTCCCTCCTCTGTCTCTCCTCTCTTTCCTCCCTCCTCTGTCTCTCCTCTGTCTCTCCTGTCTCTCCTCCCTCCTCTCTCTCTCCTCTCTCTCTCCTCCCTCCTCTGTCTCTCCTCTGTCTCCTGTATCTCCTCTGTCTCTCCTTCCTCCCCTGTCTCTCCTCTGTCTCTCCTCCCTCCTCTGTCTCTCCTCCCTCCTCTGTCTCCCCTCCCTCCTCTGTCTCCCCTCCCTCCTCTGTCTCCCCTCCCTCCTCTGTCTCGTCTCCCCTCCCTCCTCTGTCTCTCCTCCCTCCTCTGTCTCTCCTCTCTTTCCTCCCTCCTCTGTCTCTCCTCTGTCTCTCCTCTGTCTCTCCTCCCTCCTCTGTCTCCTCTCTCTCTCCTCCCTCCTCTGTCTCTCCTCTGTCTCCTGTATCTCCTCTGTCTCCCCTCTCTCCTCTGTCTCTCCTCTGTCTCTCATCTGTCTCCCCTCCCTCCTCTATCTCCCCTCCCTCCTCTATCTCCCCTCTCTCCTCTGTCTCTCCTCTGTCTCCCCTCCTTCCTCTGTCTCTCCTCTATCTCCCCTCCCTCCTCTGTCTCTACTCCCTCCTCTGTCTCTGTGTCTCAGATATTGATGAATGTCATATCTCTCCGGACCTGTGTGGCCACGGCACCTGCGTGAACACCCCTGGCAGCTTTGAGTGTGAATGCTTCGAGGGCTATGAAAGTGGCTTCATGATGATGAAGAACTGCATGGGTGAGTCACGCCCAGACACACACTGCTCTCTAGCTGACTGGAGAGTGGGAGAACTTCCTCAGAGATCCTCTGTGCAAGTCATTTTTGACAGCTGACCTCATTGCACTGTCCCTCTATCGTCCTCCCTCTCGTCCTCCCTCTCTTCCTCCCTCTCTTCCTCCCCCTCTCCCCTTCAGATTTTGATGAGTGTGAGCGGAACCCTCTGCTGTGTAGAGGAGGCACCTGTCTGAACACAGAGGGGAGTTATGAGTGTGAATGTCCCCCCGGACACCAGCTTAGTCCCGATGGTTCCTCCTGCGAAGGTAGGTCATATATCCATCCACAGTGGACACTATACATTACACACACACACACACACACACACACACACACACACACACACACACACACACACAAACACCTAGAATATGAGACACTATACACTACAGTTTCCTTATATATTTTTTACATCATCCCAAAGTCATCTGGAATGCATTTTTAAGTTAACCAGACATTAACCGCCTTTTTAAACATTTTTTGAATTGATTTGACTGTTATTTGACCAGGTAAGTTGACTGAGAACATATTCTCATTTACAGCAACAACCTGGGGAATAGTTACAGGGGAGAGGAGGGGGGATGAATGAGCCAATTGTAAACTGGGGATGATTAGGTGACCATGATGGTATGAGGGATAGCTTGGGAATATAGCCAGGACACCGGGGTTAACACCCCTACTCCATTAAAGTCATCTCAAGATATTCTACTACTTTCTATGTTGTCTACTATGGAAGCTAGTTATTTTGATTTAAGCTGACTGTCATGTCCTCTTTGTGTGTTTACAGATGTGAACGAGTGCCAGCTGAGTGACAACCTGTGTAAGAACGGCCACTGTGTCAACATGGTGGGGAACTACCAGTGCTCCTGTGACACGGGCTACCAGGTTACACCAGACAGACAGGGCTGTGTGGGTGAGTGACCACTGACTGAGACATGTCATCATTTGTCTTTGGGGGAGGGGGTGCCATACTTCAGTGTACGGAAATACCTGACATAAGTACGTTTACAAAAATGATCATTAACAGAATTTGCTGATTACTTCGAAGCATTTTTTTTATATCAGAAAAGGCAATATTTGAGTTTTGTTTGTGTGTGTGTGTCTATACTTACCTGTAACCCATCTGATTGCAGATATTGATGAGTGTACCATTATGAACGGAGGCTGTGACACACACTGTACCAACTCAGAGGGCAGCTACGAGTGCAGCTGTAGTGAGGGATACGCTCTCATGCCTGACCTCAGGACCTGCGCTGGTACGTATGTCACTGGGATACACACACATACACACACACACACACACTCATGGAAAAGTCATGTTTACACTCACTCTGTCACACCCGTGTAGATATAGATGAGTGTGAGGACAGCCCTGATATCTGTGATGGAGGCCAGTGCACCAACGTGCCTGGAGAGTACCGCTGTCTCTGCTATGACGGATTCATGGCCTCCATGGACATGAGGACCTGCATCGGTGACTATTCTCTTTCCACTGCTCTCTTTGTCTCTCTCGCTCTCCCCACCTCTCTCTCTCTCTCTCACTGTATCTGTCTCTCTCTCTCCCCACCTCTCTTGCTGTATCTCTCTCTCTGTCTCTCTCTCTCGCTGTATCTCTGTCTCGCTCGCTCTCCCCACCTCTCTCTCTCTCTCGTTGTATCCCTCTCTCTCTCTCTCTCTCCCCACCTCTCTCTCTCTCTCTCGCTGTATCTCTCTCCCCACCCTCTCTCTCTCTCTCTCTCTCTCTCTCGCTGTATCTCTCTCCCCACCTCTCTCTCTCTCGCTGTATCTCTCTCTGTCTCTCTCCCCACCTCTCTCTCTCTCGCTGTATCTCTCTCCCCACCTCTCTCTCTCTCGCTGTATCTCTCTCTGTCTCTCTCCCCACCTCTCTCTCTCTCGCTGTATCTCTCTCCCCACCGCTCTTCCTCTCGCTGTATCTCTCTCTGTCTCTCTCCCCACCTCTCTCTCTCTCGCTGTATCTCTCTCCCCACCTCTCTCTCTCTCGCTGTATCTCTCTCCCCACCCTCTCTCTCTCGCTGTATCTCTCTCTGTCTCTCTCCCCACCTCTCTCTCTCTCGCTGTATCTCTCTCTGTCTCTCTCCCCACCTCTCTCTCTCTCGCTGTATCTCTCTCTGTCTCTCTCCCCACCTCTCTCTCTCTCGCTGTATCTCTCTCTGTCTCTCTCCCCACCTCTCTCTCTCTCGCTGTATCTCTCTCTGTCTCTCTCCCCACCTCTCTCTCTCTCGCTGTATCTCTCTCCCCACCTCTCTCTCTCTCGCTGTATCTCTCTCTGTCTCTCTCCCCACCTCTCTCTCTCTCGCTGTATCTCTCTGTCTCTCTCCCCACCCTCTCTCTCTCGCTGTATCTCTCTCTGTCTCTCTCCCCACCCTCTCTCTCTCTCGCTGTATCTCTCTCTGTCTCTCTCTCTCTCCCCACCTCTCTCTCTCTCGCTGTATCTCTCTCTGTCTCTCTCTCTCTCCCCACCCCTCTCTCTCTCTCGCTGTATCTCTCTCTGTCTCTCTCCCCACCTCTCTCTCTCTCTCGCTGTATCTCTCTCTGTCTCTCTCCCCACCCTCTCTCTCTCTCGCTGTATCGCTTTCTGTCTCTCTCTCTCTCCCCACCCCCTCTCTCTCTCTCGCTGTATCTCTCTCTGTCTCTCTCCCCACCCCCTCTCTCTCTCTCGCTGTATCTCTCTCTGTCTCTCTCCCCCCCTCTCTCTCGCTGTATCTCTCTCTGTCTCTCTCCCCACCTCTCTCTCTCTCTCGCTGTATCTCTCTGTCTGTCTCTCTCCCCACCTCTCTCTCTCTCGCTGTATCTCTCTCTGTCTCTCTCCCCACCCCTCTCTCTCTCTCGCTGTATCTCTCTGTCTCTCTCCCCCCTCTCTCTCTCTCTCGCTGTATCTCTCTGTCTCTCTCCCCACCTCTCTCTCTCTCGCTGTATCTCTCTCCCCACCTCTCTCTCTCTCGCTGTATCTCTCTCTGTCTCTCTCCCCACCTCTCTCTCTCTCGCTGTATCGCTCTCTCTCTCTCTCCCCACCTCTCTCTCTCTCGCTGTATCTCTCTCCCCACCTCTCTCTCTCTCGCTGTATCTCTCTCTGTCTCTCTCCCCACCTCTCTCTCTCTCGCTGTATCGCTCTCTGTCTCTCTCCCCACCTCTCTCTCTCTCGCTGTATCGCTCTCTGTCTCTCTCCCCACCTCTCTCTCTCTCTCGTTGTATCTCTTTCTGTCTCTCTCCCCACCTCTCTCTCTCTCGCTGTATCTCTCTCTCTGTCTCTCTCCCCACCTCTCTCTCTCTCGCTGTATCGCTCTCTATCTCTCTCCCCACCTCTCTCTCTCTCGCTGTATCGCTCTCTGTCTCTCTCCCCACCTCTCTCTCTCTCGCTGTATCGCTCTCTGTCTCTCTCCCCACCTCTCTCTCTCTCTCGCTGTATCGCTCTCTGTCTCTCTCTCTCTCCCCACCTCTCTCTCTCTCTGTATCGCTCTCTGTCTCTCTCTCTCTCCCCACCTCTCTCTCTCGCTGTATCACTCTCTGTCTCTCTCCCCACCTCTCTCTCTCGCTGTATCACTCTCTGTCTCTCTCCCCACCTCTCTCTCTCTCGCTGTATCGCTCTCTGTCTCTCTCCCCACCTCTCTCTCTCTCGCTGTATCGCTCTCTGTCTCTCTCTCCCCACCTCTCTCTCTCTCTCTCGCTGTATCTCTCTCCCCACCTCTCTCTCTCTCGCTGTATCGCTCTCTGTCTCTCTCCCCACCTCTCTCTCTCTGTATCGCTCTCTGTCTCTCTCCCCACCTCTCTCTCTCTCGCTGTATCGCTCTCTGTCTCTCTCCCCACCTCTCTCTCTCTCGCTGTATCTCTCTGTCTCTCTCCCCACCTCTCTCTCTCTCTCTGTATCGCTCTCTGTCTCTCTCCCCACCTCTCTCTCTCTCTCTCTGTATCGCTCTCTGTCTCTCTCTCCCCACCTCTCTCTCTCTCGCTGTATCGCTCTCTGTCTCTCTCTCTCTCCCCACCTCTCTCTCTCGCTGTATCGCTCTCTGTCTCTCTCTCTCTCCCCACCTCTCTCTCTCTCTGTATCGCTCTCTGTCTCTCTCTCTCTCCCCACCTCTCTCTCTCGCTGTATCACTCTCTGTCTCTCTCCCCACCTCTCTCTCTCGCTGTATCACTCTCTGTCTCTCTCCCCCACCTCTCTCTCTCGCTGTATCGCTCTCTGTCTCTCTCCCCACCTCTCTCTCTCTCGCTGTATCGCTCTCTGTCTCTCTCTCCCCACCTCTCTCTCTCTCTCTCTCGCTGTATCTCTCTCCCCACCTCTCTCTCTCTCGCTGTATCGCTCTCTGTCTCTCTCCCCACCTCTCTCTCTCTGTATCGCTCTCTGTCTCTCTCCCCACTCTCTCTCTCTCGCTGTATCGCTCTCTGTCTCTCTCCCCACCTCTCTCTCTCTCGCTGTATCTCTCTGTCTCTCTCCCCACCTCTCTCTCTCTCTCTGTATCGCTCTCTGTCTCTCTCCCCACCTCTCTCTCTCTCTCTCTGTATCGCTCTCTGTCTCTCTCCCCACCTCTCTCTCTCTCGCTGTATCTCTCTGTCTCTCTCCCCACCTCTCTCTCTCTCTCTGTATCGCTCTCTGTCTCTCTCCCCACCTCTCTCTCTCTCGCTGTATCACTCTCTGTCTCTCTCCCCACCTCTCTCTCTCTCGCTGTATCGCTTTCTGTCTCTCTCTCTCTCCCCACCTCTCTCTCTCTCTCTCGCTGTATCTCTCCCCACCTCTCTCTCTCGCTGTATCGCTCTCTGTCTCTCTCTCGCTGTATGAGAGAGACAGACTGTCTCTCTCTCTCCCACCTCTCTCTCTTGCTGTATCGCTCTCTCTGTCTCTCTCCCCACCTCTCTCTCTCTGTTTCTCTCTCTTTTCCTATCTCTCTCTCTCTCTCCTCGTTTCTCTCTCTGTCTCGCTCTCTCTCTCTTTGACCCTGTTAGACATACTCCTCTGTCCCCTCCCAAGACCAGTTAGCTCATGTTCCTGTGTGTGTGTCCAGATGTGAATGAGTGTGAGCTGAACCCTAACATCTGTCTGCATGGGGACTGTGAGAACACCAAGGGATCATTCATCTGCCACTGCCAGCTGGGGTACTTTGTTAAGAAGGGCTCCACCGGCTGCACAGGTACAGTACACGCACATGCACACAGACACATACACGTGCACACAGACACAGACACATGCACACAGACACATGCACACAGACACACACGCACATGCAAACAGACACACACACATGCACACAGACACACACACACATGCACATGCACACAGACACACACGCACACACACATGCACACAGACACACACGCACATGCACACAGACACACATGCACATGCACACAGACACACACAGCACCATGGGCTACACACACATACTGGTAGTTACAGCAAGGATATTACTGTAAAACACGATCTCAGTTATGACGCTGTCATAAAGCTTTGGTCATGTTTAACTTCCGAGTACAGACGATAATGTATGAACCAGAGTACAGACGATAATGTATGAACCAGAGTACAGACTATAATGTATGAACCAGAGCACAGACGATAATGTATGAACCAGAGCACATACGATAATGCAGGAACCAGAGTACAGACGATAATGTATGAACCAGAGTACATACGATAATGTATAAACCAGAGTACAGACTATAATGTATAAACCAGAGTACAGGCTATAATGTATAAACCAGAATACAGACTATAATGTATGAACCAGAGTACAGACTATAATGTATGAACCAGAGTACAGACTATAATGTATGAACCAGAGTACAGACTATAATGTATGAACCAGAGTACAGACTATAATGTATAAACCAGAGTACAGACTATAATGTATGAACCAGAGTACAGACTATAATGTATGAACCAGAGTACAGACTATAATGTATGAACCAGAGTACAGACTATAATGTATGAACCAGAGTACAGACTATAATGTATGAACCAGAGTACAGACTATAATGTATGAACCAGAGTACAGACTATAATGTATAAACCAGAGTACAGACTATAATGTATAAACCAGAGTACAGACTATAATGTATGAACCAGAGTAGATTATAAGGTATAAACCAGAGTAGACTATAATGTATAAACCAGAGTAGAGACTATAATGTATGAAGACTATAATGTATAAACCAGACTATAATGTAAACCAGACAGACTATAATGTATAAACCAGAGTACAGACTATAATGTATAAACCAGAGTACAGACTATAATGTATGAACCAATACAGTATAAACCAGAGTACAGACTATAATGTATAAACCAGAGTACAGACTATAAGGTGTAAACCAGAGTACAGACTATAATGTATAAACCAGAGTACAGACTATAATGTATGAACCAGAGTAGACTATAATGTATAAACCAGAGTACAGACTATAATGTATAAACCAGAGTATTGACTGTAAGGTGTAAACCAGAGTACAGACTATAATGTATAAACCAGAGTACAGACTATAATGTATGAACCAGAGTACAGACTATAATGTATAAACCAGAGTACAGACTATAATGTATAAACCAGAGTACAGACTATAATGTATAAACCAGAGTACAGACTATAATGTATAAACCAGAGTACAGACTATAATGTATAAACCAGAGTACAGACTATAATGTATGAACCAGAGTACAGACTATAATGTATAAACCAGAGTACAGACTATAATGTATAAAACCAGAGTAAACCAGACTATAATGTATAAACCAGAGTACAGACTATAATGTATAAACCAAAGTACAGACTATAATGTATAAACCAGAGTACAGACTATAATGTATGAACCAGAGTACAGACTATAATGTATGAACCAGAGTAGAGACTATAATGTATAAACCAGAGTACAGACTATAATGTATAAACCAGAGTACAGACTATATGTATAAACCAGAGTACAGACTATAATGTATAAACCAGAGTACAGACTATAATGTATAAACCAGAGTACAGACTATAATGTATATAAAATAAACCAGAGTACAGACTATAATGTATAAGTACAGACTATAATGTATAAACCAGAGTACAGACTATAATGTATAAACCAGAGTACAGACTATAATGTATAAACCAGAGTAGAGACTATAATGTATGAACCAGAGTACAGACTATAAGGTATAAACCAGAGTAGACTATAATGTATAAACCAGAGTAGAGACTATAATGTATGAACCAGAGTACAGACTATAAGGTATAAACCAGAGTACACACTATAAGGTATAAACCAGAGTACAGACTATAAGGTATAAACCAGAGTACAGACTATAATGTATAAACCAGAGTACAGACTATAAGGTATAAACCAGAGTACAGACTATAGAGTACACACTATAATGTATAAACCAGACCAGAGTAGTACAGACTATAATGTATAAACCAGAGTACAGACTATAATGTATAAACCAGAGTACAGACTATAATGACTATAAGGTATAAACCAGTAGCACAGACTATAAAACCAGAGTACAGACTATAAGGTATAAACCAGAGTAAACAGAGTACAGACTATAAGGTGTAAACAGACTATAAGACTATGTATATACAGACTATAAAACCAGAGTACAGACTATAAGTACAGACTATAATGTATAAACCAGAGTACAGACTATAATGTATAAACCAGGGTACAGACTATAAAATAAACCAGAGTACAGCCTATAAGGTGTAAACCAGAGTAGAGACTATAAGGTATAACTATAAGGTGTAAACCAGAGTAAACCAGAGAGTACAGACTATAAGGTATAAACCAGAGTACAGACTATAATGTATAAACCAGAGTACAGACTATAATGTATGTAAACCAGAGTACAGACTATAATACAGACTATAAGGTATAAACCAGAGTACAGACTATAAGGTGTATAAACCAGAGTACAGACTATAATGTATAAACCAGAGTACAGACTATAATGTATAAACCAGAGTACAGACTATAATGTATAAACCAGAGTACAGACTATAATGTATAAACCAGAGTACAGACTATAATGTATAAACCAGAGTACAGACTATAATGTATGAACCAGAGTACAGACTATAATGTATAAACCAGAGTACAGACTATAATGTACCAGATAAACCAGAGTATAAACCAGACTATAATGTATGAACCAGAGTACAGACTATAATGTATAAACCAGAGTACAGACTATAATGTATAAACCAGAGTACAGACTATAATGTATGAACCAGAGTAGACTATAAGGTATAAACCAGAGTAGACTATAATGTATAAACCAGAGTAGAGACTATAATGTATGAACCAGAGTACAGACTATAATGTATAAACCAGAGTACAGACTATAATGTATAAACCAGAGTACAGACTGTAAGGTGTAAACCAGAGTACAGACTATAATGTATAAACCAGAGTACAGACTATAATGTATAAACCAGAGTACAGACTATAATGTATAAACCAGAGTACAGACTATAATGTATAAACCAGAGTACAGACTATAATGTATAAACCAGAGTACAGACTATAATGTATAAACCAGAGTACAGACTATAATGTATGAACCACAGTAGACTATAATGTAAACCAAAGTACAGACTATAATGTATAAACCAGAGTACAGACTATAATGTATAAACAGACAGTATAAACCAGTACAGACTATAATGTATAAACCAGGGTACAGACTATAAGGTATAAACCAGAGTAGACTATAATGTATAAACCAGAGTACAGACTATAAGGTATAAACCAGAGTACAGACTATAAGGTATAAACCAGAGTACAGACTATAAGGTATAAACCAGAGTACAGACTATAAGGTGTAAACCAGAGTACAGACTATAAGGTGTAAACCAGAGTACACACTATAAGGTGTAAACCAGAGTACAGACTATAAGGTATAAACCAGGGTACAGACTATAAGGTATAAACCAGGGTACAGACTATAATGTATAAACCAGGGTACAGACTATAAGGTATAAACCAGGGTACACACTATAAGGTGTAAACCAGAGTACACACTATAAGGTGTAAACCAGAGTACAGACTATAATGTATAAACCAGAGTACAGACTATAATGTATAAACCAGGGTACAGACTATAAGGTATAAACCAGAGCACAGACTATAAGGTATAAACCAGGGTACAGACTATAAGGTATAAACCAGAGTACAGCCTATAAGGTGTAAACCAGAGTAGAGACTATAAGGTATAAACCAGAGTACAGACTATAGGGTGTAAACCAGAGTACAGACTATAAGGTGTAAACCAGAGTACACACTATAAGGTGTAAACCAGAGTACAGACTATAAGGTATAAACCAGGGTACAGGCTATAAGGTATAAACCAGGGTACAGACTATAAGGTGTAAACCAGAGTACAGACTATAAGGTGTAAACCAGAGTACAGACTATAAGGTATAAACCAGGGTACAGACTATAAGGTATAAACCAGGGTACAGACTATAAGGTGTAAACCAGAGTACAGACTATAAGGTGTAAACCAGAGTACAGACTGTAAGGTGTAAACCAGAGTACAGACTATAAGGTGTAAACCAGAGTACAGGCTATAATGTATAAACCAGAATACAGACTATAATGTATGAACCAGAGTACAGACTATAATGTATGAACCAGAGTACAGACTATAATGTATGAACCAGAGTACAGACTATAATGTATGAACCAGAGTACAGACTATAATGTATGAACCAGAGTACAGACTATAATGTATGAACCAGAGTACAGACTATAATGTATAAACCAGAATACAGACTATAATGTATGAACCAGAGTACAGACTATAATGTATAAACCAGAGTACAGACTATAATGTATAAACCAGAGTACAGACTATAATGTATGAACCAGAGTAGACTATAAGGTATAAACCAGAGTAGACTATAATGTATAAACCAGAGTAGAGACTATAATGTATGAACCAGAGTACAGACTATAATGTATAAACCAGAGTATAGACTGTAAGGTGTAAACCAGAGTACAGACTATAATGTATAAACCAGAGTACAGACTATAATGTATGAACCAGAGTACAGACTATAATGTATAAACCAGAGTACAGACTATAATGTATAAACCAGAGTACAGACTATAATGTATAAACCAGAGTACAGACTATAATGTATAAACCAGAGTACAGACTATAATGTATAAACCAGAGTACAGACTATAATGTATGAACCAGAGTAGACTATAATGTATAAACCAAAGTACAGACTATAATGTATAAACCAGAGTACAGACTATAATGTATAAACCAGAGTACAGACTGTAAGGTATAAACCAGGGTACAGACTATAATGTATAAACCAGGGTACAGACTATAAGGTATAAACCAGGGTACAGACTATAATGTATAAACCAGGGTACAGACTATAATGTATAAACCAGGGTACAGACTATAAGGTATAAACCAGAGTACAGACTATAAGGTATAAACCAGGGTACAGACTATAAGGTATAAACCAGAGTACAGACTATAAGGTGTAAACCAGAGTACACACTATAAGGTGTAAACCAGAGTACAGACTATAAGGTATAAACCAGGGTACAGACTATAAGGTATAAACCAGGGTACAGACTATAAGGTATAAACCAGGGTACAGACTATAATGTATAAACCAGGGTACAGACTATAATGTATAAACCAGGGTACAGACTATAATGTATAAACCAGGGTACAGACTATAAGGTATAAACCAGAGTACAGACTATAAGGTATAAACCAGGGTACAGACTATAAGGTATAAACCAGAGTACAGACAGAGACTATAAGGTGTAAACCAGAGTACACACTATAAGGTGTAAACCAGAGTACAGACTATAAGGTATAAACCAGGGTACAGACTATAAGGTATAAACCAGGGTACAGACTATAAGGTGTAAACCAGAGTACAGACTATAAGGTGTAAACCAGAGTACAGACTGTAAGGTGTAAACCAGAGTACAGACTATAAGGTGTAAACCAGAGTACAGACTATAAGGTGTAAACCAGAGTACAGACTGTAAGGTGTAAACAGAGTACAGACTAGTACAGAATACAGACTATAATGTATAAACCAGAATACAGACTATAATGTATGAACCAGAGTACAGACTATAATGTATGAACCAGAGTACAGACTATAATGTATGAACCAGAGTACAGACTATAATGTATGAACCAGAGTACAGACTATAATGTATGAACCAGAGTACAGACTATAATGTATAAACCAGAATACAGACTATAATGTATGAACCAGAGTACAGACTATAATGTATAAACCAGAGTACAGACTATAATGTATAAACCAGAGTACAGACTATAATGTATGAACCAGAGTATAGACTGTAAGGTGTAAACCAGAGTACAGACTATAATGTATAAACCAGAGTACAGACTATAATGTATGAACCAGAGTAGACTATAATGTATAAACCAAAGTACAGACTATAATGTATAAACCAGAGTACAGACTATAATGTATAAACCAGAGTACAGACTGTAAGGTATAAACCAGGGTACAGACTATAATGTATAAACCAGGGTACAGACTATAAGGTATAAACCAGGGTACAGACTATAATGTATAAACCAGGGTACAGACTATAATGTATAAACCAGGGTACAGACTATAATGTATAAACCAGGGTACAGACTATAAGGTATAAACCAGGGTACACACTATAAGGTGTAAACCAGAGTACACACTATAAGGTGTAAACCAGAGTACAGACTATAATGTATAAACCAGAGTACAGACTATAATGTATAAACCAGGGTACAGACTATAAGGTATAAACCAGAGTACAGACTATAAGGTATAAACCAGGGTACAGACTATAAGGTATAAACCAGAGTACAGACTATAAGGTATAAACCACAGTACAGACTATAAGGTGTAAACCAGAGTACAGACTATAAGGTGTAAACCAGAGTACAGACTATAAGGTGTAAACCAGAGTACAGACTATAAGGTGTAAACCAGAGTACACACTATAAGGTGTAAACCAGAGTACAGACTATAAGGTGTAAACCAGGGTACAGACTGTAAGGTGTAAACCAGAGTACAGACTATAAGGTGTAAACCAGAGTACAGACTATAAGGTGTAAACCAGAGTACACACTATAAGGTGTAAACCAGAGTACAGACTATAAGGTATAAACCAGGGTACAGACTATAAGGTATAAACCAGGGTACAGACTATAAGGTGTAAACCAGAGTACAGACTATAAGGTATAAACCAGGGTACAGACTATAAGGTATAAACCAGGGTACAGACTATAAGGTGTAAACCAGAGTACAGACTATAAGGTGTAAACCAGAGTACAGACTGTAAGGTGTAAACCAGAGTACAGACTATAAGGTATAAACCAGGGTACAGACTATAAGGTATAAACCAGGGTACAGACTATAAGGTGTAAACCAGAGTACAGACTATAAGGTGTAAACCAGAGTACAGACTATAAGGTGTAAACCAGAGTACAGACTAAGGTGTAAACCAGAGGTGTAAACCAGAGTACAGACTATAATGTAAACCAGGTACAGACTATGTAAACCAGAGTACAGACTATAAGGTGTAAACCAGAGTACAGACTATAAGGTGTAAACCAGAGTACAGACTATAAGGTGTAAACCAGGGTACAGACTATAAGGTGTAAACCAGAGTACAGACTATAAGGTGTAAACCAGAGTACAGACTATAAGGTGTAAACCAGAGTACAGACTATAAGGTATAAACCAGGTACAGACTATAAGGTATAAACCAGGGTACAGACTATAAGGTGTAAACCAGAGTACAGACTATAAGGTGTAAACCAGAGTACAGACTGTAAGGTGTAAACCAGAGTACAGACTATAAGGTGTAAACCAGACTATAAGTACAGACTATAAGGTGTAAACCAAACAGACTATAAGGTGTAAACCAGGTACAGACTATAAGGTGTAAACCAGAGTACAGACTATAAGGTGTAAACCAGAGTACAGACTATAAGGTGTAAACCAGTACAGTAGGTGTAAACCAGAGTACAGACTATAAGGTGTAAACCACTATAAGGTATAAACCAGAGTACAGACTATAAGGTATAAACCAGGGTACAGACTATAAGGTATAAACCAGGGTACAGACTATAAGGTGTAAACCAGAGTACAGACTATAAGGTATAAACCAGGGTACAGACTATAAGAGTATAAACCAGGGTACAGACTATAAGGTATAAACCAGGTACAGACTATGTAAACCAGAGTACAGACTATAAGGTATAAACCAGAGTACAGACTATAAGGTATAAACCAGAGTACAGACTATAATGTATAAACCAGGGTACAGACTATAATGTATAAACCAGGGTACAGACTATAAGGTAGTACAACCAGGGTAAACAGACTATAAGGTATAAACCAGGGTAAACCAGAGTACAGACTATAAGGTGTAAACCAGAGTACAGACTATAGGTGTAAACCAGAGTACAGACTATAAGTGTAAACCAGAGTACAGACTATAATGTATAAACCAGAGTACAGACTATAATGTATAAACCAGGGTACAGACTATAAGGTATAAACCAGAGTACAGACTATAAGGTATAAACCAGGGTACAGACTATAAGGTATAAACCAGAGTACAGACTATAAGGTGTAAACCAGAGTACAGACTATAAGGTGTAAACCAGAGTACAGACTATAAGGTGTATAAACCAGAGTACAGACTATAAGGTATAAACCAGAGTACAGACTATAAGGTGTAAACCAGAGTACAGACTATAAGGTGTAAACCAGAGTACAGACTATAAGGTGTAAACCAGAGTACAGACTATAAGGTGTAAACCAGAGTACAGACTATAAGGTATAAACCAGGTACAGACTATAAGGTGTAAACCAGAGTACAGACTATAAGGTGTAAACCAGGGTACAGACTGTAAGGTGTAAACCAGAGTACAGACTATAAGGTGTAAACCAGAGTACAGACTATAAGGTGTAAACCAGAGTACACACTATAAGGTGTAAACCAGAGTACAGACTATAAGGTATAAACCAGGGTACAGACTATAAGGTATAAACCAGGGTACAGACTATAAGGTGTAGGTGTAAACCAGAGTACAGACTATAAGGTATAAACCAGAGTACAGACTATAAGGTATAAACCAGGGTACAGACTAAGGTGTATAAACCAGAGTACAGACTATAAGGTGTAAACAGAGTACAGACTAGTAAACAGACTATAAGGTGTAAACCAGAGTACAGACTATAAGGTGTAAACCAGAGTACAGACTATAATGTATGTAAACCAGTACAGACTATAAGTACAGACTATAAGGTGTAAACCAGAGTACAGACTATAATGTATAAACCAGAGTACAGACTATAATGTATAAACCAGAGTACAGACTATAATGTATAAACCAGAGTACAGACTATAAGGTATAAACCAGAGTACAGACTATAATGTATAAACCAGAGTACAGACTATAAGGTATAAACCAGAGTACAGACTATAATGTATAAACCAGAGTACAGACTATAAGGTATAAACCAGGGTACAGACTATAATGTATAAACCAGGGTACAGACTATAAGGTATAAACAGAGTACAGGGTACCAGAGTATAACTGTAATAAACCAGAGTACAGACTATAATGTATACAGAATGTATAAACCAGGTATAAACCAGAGTACAGACTATAATGTATAAACAGACAGGGTACAGACTATAAGGTATAAACCAGGGTACACTATAAGGTGTAAACCAGAGTACAGACTATAAGGTGTAAACCAGAGTACAGACTATAATACAGACTATAATAAACCAGAGTACAGACTATAATGTATAAACCAGAGTACAGACTATAATGTGAACCAGAGTACAGACTATAAGGTATAAACCAGAGTACAGACTATAAGGTATAAACCAGAGTACAGACTATAAGGTATAAACCAGAGTACAGACTATAATGTATGAACCAGAGTACAGACTATAATGTATAAACCAGAGTACAGACTATAAGGTATAAACCAGAGTACAGACACTATAAGGTGTAAACCAGAGTACAGACTATAAGTACAGTATAAACCAGGGTACAGACTATAAGGTATAAACCAGGGTACAGACTATAAGGTATAAACCAGAGTACAGACTATAATGTATAAACCAGAGTACAGACTATAATGTGTAAACCAGAGTACAGACTATAAGGTATAAAACCAGAGTACAGACTATAATGTATAAACCAGAGTACAGACTATAAGGTATAAACCAGAGTACACACTATAAGGTATAAACCAGAGTACAGACTATAAGGTATAAACCAGGGTACAGACTATAATGTATAAAAGGTACAGACTATAAACCAGAGTACAGACTATAAGGTGTAAACCAGAGTACAGACTATAAGGTGTAAACCAGAGTACAGACTATAAGGTATAAACCAGGGTACAGACTATAAGGTATAAACCAGGGTACAGACTATAAGGTGTAAACCAGAGTACAGACTATAAGGTGTAAACCAGAGTACAGACTATAAGGTGTAAACCAGAGTACAGACTATAAGGTGTAAACAGAGTACAGACTATAAGGTGTAAACCAGAGTACAGACTATAAGGTGTAAACCAGGTACAGACTATAAGGTGTAAACCAGAGTACAGACTATAAGGTGTAAACCAGAGTACAGACTATAAGGTGTAAACCAGAGTACAGACTATAAGGTGTAAACCAGAGTACAGACTATAAGGTATAAACCAGGGTACAGACTATAAGGTAAATAAACAGACAGGGTACAGACTATAAGGTGTAAACCAGAGTACAGACTATAAGGTATAAACCAGGGTACAGACTATAAAAGGTATAAACCAGGGTACAGACTATAAGGTGTAAACCAGAGTACAGACTATAAGGTGTAAACAGAGACTATAAGGTGTAAACCAGAGTACAGACTATAAGGTGTAAAAACAGACAGGTGTAAACCAGAGTACAGACTATAAGGTGTAAACCAGAGTACAGACTATAAGGTGTAAACACTATAAGTAAACCAGTACAGACTATAATGTATAAACCAGAATACAGACTATAATGACTATAAGGTGTAAACCAGAGTACAGACTATAATGTATGAACCAGAGTACAGACTATAATGTATAAACCAGAGTACAGACTATAATGTATGAACCAGAGTACAGACTATAATGTAAACCAGAGTACAGTAAACTACAACTGTATGTAAACCAGAGTACAGACTATAATGTATAAACCAGAATACAGACTATAATGTATGAACCAGAGTACAGACTATAATGTATGAACCAGAGTACAGACTATAATGTATAAACCAGAGTACAGACTATAATGTATGAACCAGAGTACAGACTATAATGTATAAACCAGAGTACAGACTATAATGTATAAACCAGAGTACAGACTATAATGTATGAACCAGACTATAATGTATAAACCAGAATACAGACTATAATGTATGAACCAGAGTACAGACTATAATGTATAAACCAGAGTACAGACTATAATGTATAAACCAGAGTACAGACTATAATGTATGAACCAGAGTAGACTATAAGGTATAAACCAGAGTAGACTATAATGTATAAAACCAGAGTAGAGACTATAATGTAAACCAGAGTACAGACTATAATACAGACTATAATGTAAACCAGAGTACAGACTATAATGTATAAACCAGAGTACAGACTATAATGTATAAACCAGAGTACAGACTATAATGTATAAACCAGAGTACAGACTATAATGTATAAACCAGAGTACAGACTATAATGTACAGACTATAATGTATAAACCAGAGTACAGACTATAATGTATAAACCAGAGTACAGACTATAATGTATAAACCAGAGTACAGACTATAATGTATAAACCAGAGTACAGACTATAATGTATAAACCAGAGTACAGACTATAATGTATAAACCAGGGTACAGACTATAAGGTATAAACCAGGGTACAGACTATAATGTATAAACCAGGGTACAGACTATAATGTATAAACCAGGGTACAGACTATAATGTATAAACCAGGGTACAGACTATAAGGTATAAACCAGGGTACACACTATAATGTATAAACCAGGTACAGACTATAAGGTGTAAACCAGGGTACAGACTATAATGTATAAACCAGAGTACAGACTATAATGTATAAACCAGGGTACAGACTATAAGGTATAAACCAGAGTACAGACTATAAGGTATAAACCAGGGTACAGACTATAAGGTATAAACCAGAGTACAGACTATAAGGTGTAAACCAGAGTACAGACTATAAGGTGTAAACCAGAGTACACACTATAAGGTGTAAACCAGAGTACAGACTATAAGGTATAAACCAGGGTACAGACTATAAGGTATAAACCAGGGTACAGACTATAAGGTGTAAACCAGAGTACAGACTATAAGGTGTAAACCAGAGTACAGACTATAAAGTGTAAACCAGAGTACAGACTATAAGGTGTAAACCAGAGTACAGACTGTAAGTGTAAACCAGAGTACAGACTATAAGGTGTAAACCAGAGTACAGACTATAAGGTGTAAACCAGAGTACACACTATAAGGTGTAAACCAGAGTACAGACTATAAGGTGTAAACCAGGGTACAGACTGTAAGGTGTAAACCAGAGTACAGACTATAAGGTGTAAACCAGGGTACAGACTATAAGGTGTAAACCAGAGTACAGACTATAAGGTGTAAACCAGAGTACAGACTATAAGGTGTAAACCAGAGTACAGACTATAAGGTATAAACCAGGGTACAGACTATAAGGTATAAACCAGGGTACAGACTATAAGGTGTAAACCAGAGTACAGACTATAAGGTGTAAACCAGAGTACAGACTGTAAGGTGTAAACCAGAGTACAGACTATAAGGTGTAAACCAGAGTACAGACTATAAGGTGTAAACCAGAGTACACACTATAAGGTGTAAACCAGAGTACAGACTATAAGGTGTAAACCAGGGTACAGACTGTAAGGTGTAAACCAGAGTACAGACTATAAGGTGTAAACCAGAGTACACACTATAAGGTGTAAACCAGAGTACACACTATAAGGTATAAACCAGAGTACATACTATAAGGTATAAACCAGGGTACAGACTGTAAGGTATAAACCAGGGTACAGACTGTAAGGTGTAAACCAGAGTACAGACTATAAGGTATAAACCCGAGTACAGACTATAAGGTATAAACCAGAGTACAGACTATAAGGTATAAACCAGGGTACAGACTGTAAGGTGTAAACCAGAGTACAGACTATAAGGTATAAACCAGAGTACAGACTATAAGGTATAAACCAGGGTACAGACTGTAAGGTATAAACCAGAGTACAGACTATAAGGTATAAACCAGGGTACAGACTGTAAGGTGTAAACCAGAGTACAGACTATAAGGTATAAACCAGGGTACAGACTATAAGGTATAAACCAGGGTACAGACTGTGATGTATAAACCAGGGTACAGACTGTAAGGTGTAAACCAGAGTACACACTATAAGGTATAAACCAGGGTACAGACTGTAAGGTGTAAACCAGAGTACACACTATAAGGTATAAACCAGGGTACAGACTATAAGGTATAAACCAGGGTACAGACTGTGATGTATAAACCAGGGTACAGACTGTAAGGTGTAAACCAGAGTACACACTATAAGGTATAAACCAGAGTACAGACTATAAGGTATAAACCAGGGTACAGACTGTAAGGTATAAACCAGGGTACAGACTGTAAGGTATAAACCAGGGTACAGACTATAAGGTATAAACCAGAGTACAGACTATAAGGTATAAACCAGGGTACAGACTGTGATGTATAAACCAGGGTACAGACTGTAAGGTATAAACCAGGGTACAGACTGTAAGGTATAAACCAGAGTACAGACTATAAGGTATAAACCAGGGTACAGACTGTAAGGTATAAACCAGGGTACAGACTGTAAGGTATAAACCAGGGTACAGACTGTAAGGTATAAACCAGGGTACAGACTATAAGGTATAAACCAGGGTACAGACTGTGATGTATAAACCAGGGTACAAACACAAGGAGAGAGGAACTAACATTTGATGTATTTTCCTCTCTTGATCTCTTTCTTATTTCTTCCAGATATTGATGAGTGTGAGATTGGGGCTCACAACTGTGACATGCATGCTGCCTGTCTCAACGTTCCCGGGAGCTTCAAGTGTCGTTGTCGTGATGGCTGGGTGGGAGACGGCATCAAGTGTGTAGGTGAGTACACTATAGTGCTGGCCTGGGGAAAAAACAGATTCCTCTGTTCAGCCCTCTATGTCCAGGAGATGTGACCACTAGGCGGCAGGTAGTGTTGGGCCAGTAGCTGAAAGGTTGCTAGTCCCAGAGCCGACGAGGTGAAAAATATGCCCATGTGCCCTTGAGGAAGGCACTTAACCCTAATTTCTCCAGGGTCTCCATTGATAATGACTGACCCTGACTGTGACCCCTCTCTTGTTTGACCCTTCTCTCTCCCCATAGACGTGGATGAGTGTTCCACTGAGGAGCACAACTGCAATCTCAATGCAGACTGTGTCAACACCCCCGGATCCTACCGCTGTGCCTGCAAGGAGGGCTTCAACGGGGACGGCTTCTCCTGTTCTGATATGGATGAGTGTGCTGACAACGTGAACCTGTGTGAGAATGGCCAGTGTCTGAACGCTCCGGGGGGCTACCGCTGTGAATGTGAGATGGGCTTCACCCCCACCGAGGACAGCAAGGCCTGCCAGGGTCAGAATGACACACTCTTCTTTTTCACCCTGTGATTCATTTTATCACCGTAGATCCTGACTGATCCTCTCTGTGTTTTCCCTCGGTAGATATTGACGAATGTAACTTCCAGAACATCTGTGTGTTTGGAACGTGTCAGAATCTACCGGGGATGTTCCGGTGTGTGTGTGACGACGGGTACGAGCTGGACCGCAGCGGAGGAAACTGCACTGGTGAGCAACACACACCCTCTACCACACACTGACAACTCTGCCACAGCATCACTCTGTACCAAACCAATCTGGCATCCCACATATTTCTCCATCAATTTGGACTTTCTATTCCCTCACTGTACCTCCTCAATCTCAGGAATGCAGCCGCAGCAAGTCTGTGAGATTAACAGGGGTCTTTCTGCTTTCTCAAGTCCGTTCACAGTCTGAGAGCATAGCTTTCATCAAGTGGATGTGCCGTGTAAAAGTGTTTGTGTGTGACTCTATGTGTGTAATTTAGTGTTGGTCATAAAGTGTGTGTTTCTGGCTCTGTGCGTGTGTGTTCCAGACATTAACGAGTGTGCGGACCCTGTGAACTGCATCAATGGCTTGTGTGTGAACACTCCCGGAAGCTACCTGTGTAACTGCCCTCCGGACTTCGAGCTCAACCCTACTGGAGTGGGCTGTGTGGGTAAGTACTGGACAACTGGAATCAGAGCAATGCTAATGTCTCGTAGCCATGGAGATGAAGACACCTCAGCCAATGAATGATTGGCAGAAGGTGTTGATGGGTGTAAGTGTAACAATAGTTTCTTTCCCTCCTCTCAGACACGCGAGTGGGCAACTGTTTCCTGGATACGTTGGCTCGCGGCGACGGGGGCATCTCCTGCAGCGCTGAGATCGGCGTGGGCGTCACCCGCGCCTCCTGCTGCTGCTCCCTAGGGGGAGCCTGGGGAAACCCCTGTGAACTCTGCCCCCCAATTAACTCCAGTACGTACAATACAGCTTGGTCGAACCAAAACATGAAAGACATTTTCTTTTAGAAAAATACAGGGGGGAAACGATCTGAGCTAATCGTGCCCAATTCCACTTGTGTTTTTGAAGGTATGTTGTGCTAGTTTGATGTTTCGTGGTATTTTTTTGTCTATAGCCGAGTACAAGACACTGTGTCCTGGAGGAGAGGGCTTCAGACCCAACCCCATCACTGTCATCCTGGAAGGTAACACATCATCTCTGTTCTATTCTTCTACTCGTCCTGATCTTATTATTCCTCTGTTTGTATTGGAGTATGTCCCAACAAACTAAACCGGACTCTCTCTCTACCCCACAAGACATTGATGAGTGTCAGGAGCTGCCAGGCCTGTGCCAGGGTGGTAACTGTGTCAACACCTTCGGCAGCTTCCAGTGCGAGTGCCCTGCAGGCTACTACCTCAATGAGGAGACACGCATCTGCGAGGGTAAGAGGGCAAAGGTCGCAGAGGGGTCAGATGTCAATACGGTCTTTAAGAGGGGTAGCTGTAATGTCTGTACTGTCTAAGTTGGGTACTTATTCAGTACTGTACAGTTAGAGGGGTATTATGTTAGTACTGTGAGTAACCGTCTATATTGTCTGTTTGTGTGTGTCTAGATATTGATGAGTGCACAGCCCACATTGGAATCTGTGGCCCTGGTACCTGCTACAACACCTTGGGGAACTATACCTGCGTGTGTCCTCCTGAGTACATGCAGGTCAACGGAGGAAACAACTGCATGGGTGAGTCAGACCACACTCGGTGGTACATATACAGTACTGTATATATGTGAATAAACAGTTTACTAATGGTTTATAAACCATAATGGATTCTAAACAGTTATTGAGTTGTGTATTTATGGTGAGTCATTCTCAACCCTCTCTCTGGTGACATCACAGATATGAGGAAGAGTGTGTGTTACCGCAACTTTAACGACACGTGTGAGAACGAGCTGTCGTTCAACATGACCAAGAAGATGTGCTGCTGTGCCTACAACGTTGGCAAGGCCTGGAACAAGCCCTGTGAAGCCTGCCCTACCCCTGCCACCTGTGAGTTGGAACATAAGACACACAGACATATTATCTCCAACTCTTTCAATACAGCCCCTTAAAATGTTCTTAATATGTTGTTAATATGGTCTTAATATGGTCTTAATATGTTCTTAATATGGTCTTAATATGGTCTTAATATGTTCTTAATATGGTCTTAATATGCTCTTAATATGGTCTTAATATGTTCTTAATATGGTCTTAATATGGTCTTAATATGTTCTTAATATGGTCTTAATATGCTCTTAATATGGTCTTAATATGCTCTTAATATGTTCTTAATATGTTGTTAATATGGTCTTAATATGGTCTTAATATGTTCCTAATATGGTCTTAATATGTTCTTAATATGGTCTTAATATGTTGTTAATATGTTGTTAATATGGTCTTAATATGTTGTTAATATGTTCTTAATATGTTGTTAATATGGTCTTAATATGCTCTTAATATGTTCTTAATATGGTCTTAATATGCTCTTAATATGCTCTTAATATGGTCTTAATATGGTCTTAAAATGTTCTTAATATGGTCTTAATATGGTCTTAATATGTTCTTAATATGGTCTTAATATGGTCTTAATATGGTCTTAATATGTTCTTAATATGTTCTTAATATGCTCTTAATATGTTCTTAATATGTTGTTAATATGGTCTTAATATGTTGTTAATATGGTCTTAATATGTTGTTAATATGGTCTTAATATGTTCTTAATATGGTCTTAATATGCTCTTAATATGGTCTTAATATGGTCTTAAAATGTTCTTAATATGGTCTTAATATGTTCTTAATATGGTCTTAATATGGTCTTAATATGTTCTTAATATGGTCTTAATATGCTCTTAATATGGTCTTAATATGGTCTTAATATGGTCTTAAAATGTTCTTAATATGGTCTTAATATGGTCTTAATATGTTCTTAATATGGTCTTAATATGTTCTTAATATGTTCTTAATATGGTCTTAATATGGTCTTAATATGTTCTTAATATGCTCTTAATATGCTCTTAATATGTTGTTAATATGGTCTTAATATGTTGTTAATATGGTCTTAATATGTTCTTAATATGTTGTTAATATGGTCTTAATATGCTCTTAATATGTTCTTAATATGGTCTTAATATGCTCTTAATATGGTCTTAATATGGTCTTAAAATGTTCTTAATATGGTCTTAATATGTTCTTAATATGGTCTTAATATGGTCTTAATATGCTCTTAATATGCTCTTAATATGTTGTTAATATGGTCTTAATATGTTGTTAATATGGTCTTAATATGTTCTTAATATGTTGTTAATATGGTCTTAATATGATCTTAATATGTTCTTAATATGGTCTTAATATGCTCTTAATATGGTCTTAATATGGTCTTAAAATGTTCTTAATATGGTCTTAATATGTTCTTAATATGGTCTTAATATGTTCTTAATATGTTCTTAATATGGTCTTAATATGGTCTTAATATGTTCTTAATATGTTCTTAATATGCTCTTAATATGGTCTTAATATGTTCTTAATATGTTCTTAATATGGTCTTAATATGTTCTTAATATGGTCTTAATATGTTCTTAATATGGTCTTAAAATGTTCTTAATATGGTCTTAATATGCTCTTAATATGGTCTTAATATGCTCTTAATATGCTCTTAATATGGTCTTAATATGGTCTTAATATGTTCTTAATATGTTGTTAAAATGTTCTTAATATGGTCTTAATATGCTCTTAATATGTTCTTAATATGTTGTTAATATGGTCTTAATATGGTCTTAATATGTTCCTAATATGGTCTTAATATGTGCTTAATATGGTCTTAATATGTTCTTAATATGTTGTTAATATGGTCTTAATATGTTCTTAATATGTTGTTAATATGGTCTTAATATGCTCTTAATATGTTCTTAATATGGTCTTAATATGCTCTTAATATGCTCTTAATATGGTCTTAATATGGTCTTAAAATGTTCTTAATATGGTCTTAATATGGTCTTAAAATGTTCTTAATATGGTCTTAATATGGTCTTAATATGTTCTTAATATGGTCTTAATATGTTCTTAATATGTTCTTAATATGGTCTTAATATGTTCTTAATATGTTCTTAATATGCTCTTAATATGCTCTTAATATGTTGTTAATATGGTCTTAATATGTTGTTAATATGGTCTTAATATGTTCTTAATATGTTGTTAATATGGTCTTAATATGCTCTTAATATGTTCTTAATATGGTCTTAATATGCTCTTAATATGGTCTTAATATGGTCTTAAAATGTTCTTAATATGGTCTTAATATGGTCTTAATATGGTCTTAATATGTTCTTAATATGGTCTTAATATGTTCTTAATATGGTCTTAATATGGTCTTAATATGTTCTTAATATGTTCTTAATATGCTCTTAATATGGTCTTAATATGTTCTTAATATGTTCTTAATATGGTCTTAATATGGTCTTAATATGTTCTTAATATGGTCTTAATATGTTCTTAATATGGTCTTAAAATGTTCTTAATATGGTCTTAATATGTTCTTAATATGCTCTTAATATGTTCTTAATATGTTCTTAATATGTTCTTAATATGTTCTTAATATGGTCTTAATCTGGTTTTAATATGGTCTTAATATGTTCTTAATATGTTCTTAATATGGTCTTAATATGTTCTTAATATGGTCTTAATATGTTCTTAATATGGTCTTAATCTGGTCTTAATATGGTCTTAATATGTTCTTAATATGGTCTTAATATGTTCTTAATATGTTCTTAATATGGTCTTAATCTGGTCTTAATATGTTCTTAATATGTTCTTAATATGGTCTTAATATGTTCTTAATATGGTCTTAATCTGGTCTTAATCTGGTCTTAATATGTTCTTAATATGGTCTTAATATGTTCTTAATATGGTCTTAATATGGTCTTAATATGGTCTTAATCTGGTCTTAATATGTTCTTAATATGGTCTTAATATGGTCTTAATATGTTCTTGGTGCATAAGTTCACTCAGTTGTTTTGTCCTCTCTCCCACAGCGGAGTACCAGTTACTGTGTGGGAACCAGGCTCCTGGGTTCATCATAGATATCCACACAGGCAAACCCATCGGTAAGGTCATTAGGTCAAAGGTCACATAGGTCATAATGGCCTACTGCTCGCTCAACACATAAACTGATCAATATTGTCGTCATTATTGTAATTTTATGGTACCACTATGTCTGTGTCTATTGTAAATCGTGCTTTTGAAGACTTAATCGAGTAGAAAGGGGCTTTGTGAGTGAAAGAGTAGCTAACATAGCATCATGTTTCTGTATTGTTCTGCAGATATTGATGAGTGTCGAGAGATCCCGGGGATATGTGCCAACGGAGTGTGTATCAACCAGATAGGAAGCTTCCGCTGTGAATGTCCCATGGGTTTCAGCTACAACAATATACTGCTCATCTGTGAAGGTAAGGCTCAGACACACACGCAACTACACACACACACACATACTCACACTCAGTCTATACATAATCTCTGACACACAAAACAATCACTTACATTTAGCAGACACTCTTATCCAGAGCCATTTACAGGAGCAATTAGGGCTAAGTGCCTTGCTTAAGGGCACATGGGGAGATTTTTCACATAGTCGGCTTGTATTCAAACCAGCAACCTTGTCACTTTTCTGTTTGGTCCTCCTCAGCTTCTGAATGACTTCATACTGGGCTTTTTTTACAAGACAGTTATGACCACTGTGACTGACGGCTGCCTGCTCTTGTTTTTCTTCCCTCCAGATATTGACGAGTGTAACAGTGGAGACAACCTGTGCCAACGCAACGCCAACTGTATCAACATCCCAGGGAGCTACCGCTGCGAGTGCTCGCCAGGCTTCAAGCTGTCCCCCAGCGGGGCCTGCGTGGGTGAGTCCAGACTCTGTGCCTAGGGGCAGCAGGGATTTACCATCTCAGAACAATAAGGGGTTGGAGGGATTATGCTAATGGCTTATGAGTGACGTGTACTACAGTGATTTTCCTTGTCGAGAGGTAATTGTATGAGAGTTAGATGGTTTATTAGTCAATGGGAAAACACACTGAGATTCGGTGCCTTTTGAGGTCTGAATTTGTCAGAAAAAAAGTTTGATTTCACCTACTTTTAACATTCTGTCAAAAAGAGAATGTTAAAATGAAAAAGTTAAATCAATGTGCCTACTAGCACTTCCTATTCACAGCCCCTGTCAGCCCTTATATGTTGAAAATGGAAGATTTTGTAACCTTATTTGGAACGCAGTGGATGTACAGTAACATGCTATATATGATGTCAGAGCTCAGTGGCTGTACAGTAACATGCTATATATGATGTCAGAGCTCAGTGGCTGTACAGTAACATGCTATATATGATGTCAGAGCTCAGTGTCTATACAGTAACATGCTGTATATGATGTCAGAGCTCAGTGTCTATACAGTAACATGCTGTATATGATGTCAGAGCTCAGTGGCTGTACAGGAACATGCTATATATGATGTCAGAGCTCAGTGGCTATACAGTAACATGCTATATATGATGTCAGAGCTCAGTGGCTGTACAGGAACATGCTATATATGATGTCAGAGCTCAGTGGCAGTACAGTAACATGCTATATATGATGTCAGAGCTCAGTGGCTGTACAGTAACATGCTATATATGATGTCAGAGCTCAGTGGCTGTACAGTAACATGCTATATATGATGTCAGAGCTCAGTGTCTATACAGTAACATGCTATATATAATGTCAGAGCTCAGTGGCTGTACAGGAACATGCTATATATGATGTCAGAGCTCAGTGGCTGTACAGTAACATGCTATACATGACGTCAGAGCTCAGTGGCTGTACAGTAACATGCTATACATGATGTCAGAGCTCAGTGTCTGTACAGTAACATGCTATACATGATGTCAGAGCTCAGTGGCTGAACAGTAACATGCTATATATGATGTCAGAGCTCAGTGGCTGTACAGTAACATGCTATATATGATGTCAGAGCTCAGTGGCTGTACAGTAACATGCTATACATGATGTCAGAGCTGAGTGGCTGTACAGTAACATGCTATACATGATGTCAGAGCTCAGTGGCTGTACAGTAACATGCTATATATGATGTCAGAGCTCAGTGGCTGTACAGTAACATGCTATATATGATGTCAGAGCTCAGTGGCTGTACAGGAACATGCTATATATGATGTCAGAGCTCAGTGGCTGTACAGTAACATGCTATATATGATGTCAGAGCTCAGTGTCTATACAGTAACATGCTATATATGATGTCAGAGCTCAGTGGCTGTACAGGAACATGCTATATATGATGTCAGAGCTCAGTGGCTGTACAGTAACATGCTATACATGATGTCAGAGCTCAGTGGCTGTACAGTAACATGCTATACATGACATCAGAGCTCAGTGGCTGTACAGTAACATGCTATACATGATGTCAGAGCTCAGTGGCTGTACAGTAACATGCTATACATGACATCAGAGCTGAGTGGCTATACAGTAACATGCTATACATGACATCAGAGCTCAGTGGCTGTACAGCAACATGCTATACATGATGTCAGAGCTGAGTGGCTGTACAGTAACATGCTATACATTACATCAGAGCTCAGTGGCTATACAGTAACATGCTATACATGATGTCAGAGTTGAGTGGCTGTACAGTAACACGCTATGCATGATGTCAGACCTCAGATTCTCCGCTTCACAACACTGTATGGGTTTTGACTGACAGCTGTTATAAACTTGAGCACCTGACGTGACAAGAAGATGCCCCATCCTTCCTGCTAATTGGGCTACTTTTGCCCATTTGTTACTGTCTGAGTGAGGGAAATGCTGTAAATGGAGAGGAGTCGATGTGATCTGAAAGATGAGATGTTGGGTATTATATTAAATACCACTTTGATGTCATACAAGTAAACCACACACCCATGAGTCCAAATGTGCACTTCACATTTCCATATTTTTAAACTCATGTCATTTACAGTATCAATGTTTATGATGTCTATGTTTGATCCACAGTTACAATGAGGACATGAGTTATACCCTGGTTATACCCTGAACATAATGAGCCTTTGTCTGTCATATTGTGATCAAAATTAGCCACGGAACATACACTTGAATGCAGTCATGATTGCGTTCTATGCATTCCAAAATTACAATCTGTTTGTCTGAAGTGCTTTTTGAAAGCCTAACACTAATATCGTATTTTATCATTTAGCTGGCCATGTTTTCAATAGAATAAGCTTTCAAATGATGCCCACCTGACCCACATTGGGATTTAAAATGGACCATTTTTGGATTGCGTGAACAACAACAGTAGTTGTGTGATAGTGGGGATTCGGGGCTGTGTTCCAAACAAAAAACTACAAGTGTGCTTGCTTCAGTTCCTCAACGGCAAAGCTAGGAAAAAAAAAAAAGCACCTTATAGTTGAAGGCTCTTTCCTTGAGTAGTAAGAGTGGAGACACCAGATTTAAGGGGGGGATTTTAACAGGTTGACCGTAACAGGGTTGAGGATTCTTTGATCTAAATCAGCCATAAATCCCCTTGTGACAGGAGGAATAGTGGAAGCTTGTTGTGTGCAACAGGGAGTGGCAACAGGGAATGGCAACAGGGAGTGGCAACAGGGAGTGGCAACAGGGAATGGCAACAGGGAATGGCAACAGGGAGTGGCAACAGGGAGTGGCAACAGGGAATGGCAACAGGGAGTGGCAACAGGGAGTGGCAACAGGGAGTGGCAACAGGGAATGGCAACAGGGAGTGGCAACAGGGAATGGCAACAGGGAATGGCAACAGGGAGTGGCAACAGGGAATGGCAACAGGGAATGGCAACAGGTAGTGGCAACAGGGAATGGCAACAGGGAGTAGCAACAGGTAGTGGCAACAGGGAATGGCAACAGGTAGTGGCAACAGGGAATGGCAACAGGTAGTGGCAACAGGGAATGGCAACAGGGAATGGCAACAGGGAGTAGCAACAGGGAATGGCAACAGGGAGTGGCAACAGGGAATGGCAACAGGGAATGGCAACAGGTAGTGGCAACAGGTAGTGGCAACAGGGAATGGCAACAGGGAGTAGCAACAGGGAATGGCAACAGGGAGTGGCAACAGGGAGTGGCAACAGGGAGTGGCAACAGGTAGTGGCAACAGGGAATGGCAACAGGGAGTAGCAACAGGGAATGGCAACAGGGAGTGGCAACAGGGAGTAGCAACAGGGAGTGTACAACAGGGAGTGGCAACAGGGAGTGGCAACAGGGAGTGGCAACAGGGAGTGTACAACAGGGAGTGGCATCAGGGAGTGGCAACAGGGAGTGTACAACAGGGAGTGGCAACAGGGAGTGGCAACAGGGAGTGTACAACAGGGAGTGGCAACAGGGAGTGTACAACAGGGAGTGGCAACAGGGAGTGGCAACAGGGAGTGGCAACAGGGAGTGGCAACAGGGAGTGTACAACAGGGAGTGGCAACAGGGAGTGGCAACAGGGAGCGTACAACAGGGAGTGGCAACAGGGAGTGGCAACAGGGAGTGTACAACAGGGAGTGGCAACAGGGAGTGGCAACAGGGAGTGGCAACAGGGAGTGTACAACAGGGAGTGGCAACAGGGAGTGGCAACAGGGAGTGTACAACAGGGAGTGGCAACAGGGAGTAGCAACAGGGAGTGGCAACAGGGAGTGGCAACAGGGAGTGTACAACAGGGATGGCAACAGGGAGTAGCAACAGGGAGTGTACAACAGGGAGTGGCAACAGGGAGTGGCAACAGGGAGTGGCAACAGGGAGTGTACAACAGGGAGTGGCAACAGGGAGTAGCAACAGGGAGTGTACAACAGGGAGTGGCAACGGGGAGTGGCAACGGGGAGTGGCAACAGGGAGTAGCAACAGGGAGTGTACAACAGGGAGTGGCAACAGGGAGTGGCAACAGGGAGTGTACAACAGGGAGTGGCAACAGGGAGTGTACAACAGGGAGTGGCAACAGGGAGTGGCAACAGGGAGTGGCAACAGGGAGTGTACAACGGGGAGTGGCAACGGGGAGTGGCAACAGGGAGTGGCAACAGGGAGTAGCAACAGGGAGTGTACAACAGGGAGTGGCAACAGGGAGTGGCAACAGGGAGTAGCAACAGGGAATGGCAACAGGGAGTGGCAACAGGGAGTGGCAAAAGGGAGTGGCAACAGGGAATGGCAACAGGGAGTGTACATCAGGGAGTGGCAACAGGGAATGGCAACAGGGAATGGCAACAGGGAGTAGCAACAGGTAGTGGCAACAGGGAGTGGCAACAGGGAGTGGCAACAGGGAATGGCAACAGGGAGTGGCAACAGGGAGTGGCAACAGGGAGTGTACAACAGGGAGTGGCATCAGGGAGTGGCAACAGGGAGTGTACAACAGGGAGTGGCAACAGGGAGTGTACAACAGGGAGTGGCAACAGGGAGTGGCAACAGGGAGTGTACAACAGGGAGTGGCAACAGGGAGTGTACAACAGGGAGTGGCAACAGGGAGTGGCAACAGGGAGTGTACAACAGGGAGTGTACAACAGGGAGTGGCAACGGGGAGTGGCAACAGGGAGTGTACAACAGGGAGTGGCAACAGGGAGTGTACAACAGGGAGTGGCAACAGGTAGTGGCAACAGGGAGTGTACAACAGGGAGTGGCAACAGGGAGTGGCAACAGGGGGTGGCAACAGGGAGTGGCAACAGGGAGTGTACAACAGGGAGTGGCAACAGGGAGTGGCAACAGGGAGTGGCAATTGAATGTTTATTATTAAAACATTTCTGTCTATCGATGGGTAACAGGGTTGACATGTTATGCTCGACCCACTCAGTTTTCCACCACAAAACACCAGAAAATTAGCAAAAAGAATAACCTGCTTTTACACTATGATTTTACTATTAGTGGCTGTATTTTCAGCTGGCGTGAAACCAGCGCCATTGTCAAACGCACACTAGTTTGTGACTTCGACCTGTTTAAGATGACACTTTTCTGTATTTGAATCCTAGCGCTAGGATTGGAAATGTACCTGTCTTATATGATCTGGCTTGCGCTTAGGTGTGAGAGGGGTGGCAAAACGTGCCAAAGTGCCCATTTCAGGCAGCGCTGTTGGGTTATTTAAGACCAACCAAAAGCTGGTCTTAGTGGTAACCTGGTTGGTTATGGCATGGATTTTGACAGAGGAAGCACAGCCTATCCAGCCGTGACGCACCGTGCCCATACGCTCATGGAACAAGAGAGATGTTGTTTTTGTGCCCGTAAACCTTGTATTAAGAAACATAAAAAACGATTGTTTTTTTCCCATTTCATTTGATCACAAACCAAGCAGAGCCTCCCCTCCTGTCAATGAAGGCAGTTATTTTCTGCCCAATGCATTTGCCAAGTAGTCAACACTCATAAAGAGGTTGGCTCGTGAGACCGTTTTGAAACAAAATCTTAATCACCAAAGATCAAGTTTGGAAGCATCCCTTTTAATAAACTGTATCAATCCACGATGGACTAGGAAGTGCCCCCATGCAGCTGAATTGGAGTTGATGACAACGCAAAGACCGTCGATAACTTACAGAACTTGAGACCCCGGCATGCAGTATTAAGCCATGGAACGTGTTGATTGGCCAGTGAGTGGCCAAGCCCTTGTCACGCCTATCATTTATTTATTCATAAAAACCCAGCCCTTTCGCATCACCGCCAGCTGTTGCGCTCATAATTCCTGCAATGAAAATAGCTCAAATGTTTCTGACCTGTAGCCCTATCGTCAGCGCTTATATTGACCATTGGGTTAGGTTTGTCAATAAAATAGAACCTTAAATGTCCAATGTTTCTTTTGATAAACAATAAAATAATTGTTTCACCATATTAAAATGAGAGTTCACGTAACAGGGTTGACCTTAAAATGAGGGACAGACGTAAATTTATCACTAATCATATGAAATAAATAATTATCTTCAGAAATGACTTTGTCAAAGCAACAAAATAACTAGGGATTTACAAAGATGGTGAAAACTTGTAGAAATGTTGGGGTTAAAAGTGGATTCAAATCTTCCTAGAAGTCAATGCTGCATTTTGGCACTTTAGCAAACCAGATGTATTGAATTCTCCCATGTGGTCTATATTAAAGGAGCTTCAATATAACAGGCTTTTAAAATTCAATATTGGTGCACAATTTCTACTTAAAATATCAAAGGGAATGACCCATGTATTTCTCAGAGTCAGTTAGTTAATGCTGGAGCTGCCTTCTTGGCCTGGTCTCCCTTGGAAAACCGATTATTGATCTCCATGGAATTTCCTAGTTAGATCATTCATTACAAATGAACAGAAAAGTGTGTATGATATATGAATCAATGAATCTTCTCTCCCTAATGTGTGTAGACCGTAACGAGTGCCAGGAGATCCCTAACGTGTGTAGCCACGGAGAGTGTATCGACACCCAGGGCAGCTACCGCTGTCTCTGCCACAACGGCTTCAAGGCCACCGCCGACCAGACCATGTGCATGGGTAAGTGAAGAGTCCCAGTAAACTAAATAGACTTACAATAGCAGACACAGTAGATCCTCTATAGTTTGGTTTCAATGAACTCGTCTCAGTCTCACCTGGTCTCGCTCCGTTTCAGATATCGATGAGTGTGACAGACAGCCGTGTGGGAACGGAACCTGTAAGAACACAGTGGGCTCCTACAACTGTCTCTGCTTCTCTGGCTTCGAGCTCACGCACAACAATGACTGCATGGGTACGTACTCGATCACATCCCAGCGCACATCTTAGAAAATAATCATCATGTTTGAAGCATATTTTGAATGATAAGATGAAAACAAACTATCTCGATCCACTTTCCAGACATTGATGAGTGCAGTGCGTTGGTGGGTCAGGTGTGTAGGAATGGCCAGTGTATCAACGGCCTGGGCTCCTTCCAGTGTCTCTGTCAGGAAGGCTACGAACTCACCCTAGACGGAAAGAACTGTGTTGGTAAGTCAAGTCAACTTCCAGGCAGACCAGGAACAAATACATATTCTATGTCAAATCATTTCAAATACTTGACCCACACTTGATTTAGTACAATGGAACCAAGGGAATAGTCCAAAAAAGTGCAAACTCCAAGCTAAATCAAGTATTTGTTTTAATGTATGTCTGATCCGGCGTTGGTGTGTGTGAGATGAAGGGTATTTCTAGTGAGGAGTCTACCACTGTCGTTTGTCAGATATCAATGAATGTGTGAGTCTTCCTGGGACCTGCTCTCCTGGAATCTGTCAGAACCTGGATGGATCCTTCCGCTGTATCTGCCCAGCTGGATACGAGGTCCAGAACGATCAGTGTATAGGTAGTAGTCTCCTTCACACACACACACACACACTGGACCACCACAAGGAACATGACTCCATGACATCTGTACATACTGATCCCACCTGCTCACACAGCTAGAGCCATAATATGCTCACAACTACACATCAGGGTGTCAATGACCATCCATCTGGCCCAACACACACACACACCGTATGTGTAACGGCCGTATAGCCTTGTGCACTGTTGGGGTGACACGTTTATACACACACATACACCCATACACCATCTGGCTTTGGAGTTTAAAACTCATCCCCTCTCCCTCCTGTCATCCCTCTCTCCTCCCAGATATCAACGAGTGTGAGGTGGAGCCCAATATCTGCCAGTTTGGCACGTGCACCAACACCCCAGGAAGCTTCCAGTGTATCTGCCAGAATGGCTTCGTTCTGTCTGACAATGGACGCCGCTGCTTTGGTGAGGGAGAGAACCCTCCAAGTAGTCACTAAATGGCCATGTTAGAGAGTACAATTGTGGAAATATAGTCTCAGATTTGTTAGTCGCAGCACTTCTGTTCTTTCTAGTGTGGCCAAAAAGTAATACTCTTTTTATACTGTCTCAGCCTCACTGGTGGTAGTCAATTGTCTACTCTCCTCCTGACTTGGTTGTTTGCAACCCTTACAGATACTAGAGAGAGCTTCTGCTTCACCCGCTTTGAGTCTGGCAAGTGTTCTGTACCTAAAGCCTTCAACACCACCAAGGCCAAGTGCTGCTGCAGCAAGATGCCAGGCGAGGGCTGGGGAGACCCCTGCGAGCTGTGCCCACGCGAGAGCGAGGGTGAGTCACACACACGACACGTTCCACACACACACAGTACTTTTCCAGTCAATGTAGTGATAAAAATGCATTCTTCAACTCAAGCCAGTTGATATGAGCTAAACCAAAATTATCCTGTCTTGTTATCAGTTCATAGATCTAACCTCTGACCTGTCTCCTTGTGTCTCCAGCAGCCTTTGACAGCCTGTGTCCCTACGGCCATGGAGCCTTGCCCGGACGAGGGGACGCCCGTGAGGGTGAGTGACAGACTGGGCCACCCCCAGACATACTCACCCCTCAACTGCATCAGCTCTTTGATGACCCCATGCCAAAACTCTCTGGTCAATAAACTGTCCTTGTCTGTCTTTCTGTAGATATGAATGAGTGTCTGGACAACCCAGGCGTCTGTCAGAACGGTGTCTGTATCAACACGGATGGATCGTTCCGCTGCGAGTGTCCCTTCGGGTACAACCTGGACTATACTGGGATCAACTGTGTTGGTGAGCTGACCCCTATTGGGGGGATGAAGATTTTTTAAATCTTTATTTTAGCAGGGGGTCCTATTGAGACCAATGTCTATTTTACACGGGAGTCTTGCATTTACACAATTTACAAATACAACATAATACAACTATACAAAATGACAAAATACACTTAAGAGAAACAATCACATTCCTCAACAAAGAGGTCCCCAATCAACAATTTGAACTGCCCGAGAGGCACCGGTACATCTAGTTGTAGGGAACTCTGTAGATTGATCCATACATGGAATGCAAAGAAACTAAAAGCTGATTTACCTAACAAAGAGGTCTCCAGAGTTAGCCATCCCTGAGACCGGGTATGGTAACAAGTACGTCTAAAGTTTAGCAATGATGTTAGCAAAGGTACTGCAGAGAGCCTTATACATAAAAAGATATCAATGAATCAACCCACGTGACTTCGCTGATGGCCAGCCTACTTTCTGATACAGAATGCAGTGATGTGTGCTGAACCTGTCGCCTGTAATAAACTGTAGTGCACTGTGATAAACTGTAGTGCACTGTGATAAACTGTAGTGCACTGTGATAAACTGTAGTGCACTGTGATAAACTGTAGTGCACTGTGATAAACTAGTGCACTGTGATAAACTGTAGTGCACTGTGATAAACTGTAGTGCACTGTGATAAACTAGTGCACTGTGAT